>NC_134354.1:539117337-539741837 GCF_048569485.1 Anomaloglossus baeobatrachus | reverse complement strand
CAAGTATAGAAGGACTGTAAGGCAATAAACCCTGCCTATATGCCTCTAACTCAACACTAGCCCTCCTCCATTGAGTGTAGGTAAGAGCAGTTTCACTAGAATAAAGAACAGTAATTAGCCCTGACTTTAGATTGTAGCAGCAGTATAACTATAGAAGGACTGTAAGGAAATAAACCCTGCTTATATGCTTGCTCTAATCTAAGCTTTTCCTCCTAGATCAACTCTCCCTGAAATGTGTGACGAGCATCGTGTCCTGAGGTTTAATATAAGACCCGATGACGCTGGCCAATCACAGTACCGTCAGTAGCCAGCATGACTATGGCATTGCCATGTTCAGCAGGCAATCCTAAAGGGTTGATTGACTGAGTAAACGGCACAAAACATGTGGCACGGGTATGCGAGTGTATCGATCACCAGCATTATTTGATCGAATAAAAAGCTGGGTGCTCGAGTATCAAACAATGATGAGCAGACTTGTGCATCATTAAAAACAATGCATACCACAAAGTCATCTGTATAGTATTATGGCACATTCTACGTATTGATTACAAACAATAAATAAATACTCCCCCCTTCTCGTTCCCCTGCTGCTCTGGTCTCCGAGATGAGAGGTCTCTGCTCATCTCAGCACAATGGGCGTGCTGTAATGACATCATCAAGCTCGCTGATGGAAGAATGATGGGGTGGAAGCATGAGTGGAGCAGTACATCTTTCATCATTGTTTTCAACTGTATCGAAAACTAATAATGTAATAGGACAACAGAAGCCATGATATTAAAACAAATTAATTTTTATTACTCTATGAAGTAAAAGGTTAAAAAAATGGATGAGTCCCACAATTCATGGGAGGCGACGTAAACAACACGAGATGAAGGAATTATATAGGTAAATAAAATCCTTAGGAACCACTACATAAATAATCATATCCTAGAGTTTTTAAAGGGAACCGGTCACAGATTTGGTGACTATAAGCTGCAGCAATCATCACTGGGCTCTCATATACAGCATTCTAACATGCTGTATATAAGAGCCCAGGCCACTGTGTAGAACATAAAAATGATTTTATGATATTTACCTAAACGGTTGGTACGATGCAGATGGGTCAGATGGGTGGCTCTGTTCTCCGGATACGTCGCCTCCTCTTTGTGCCATCTTCGTCCTCCTTCTTTTGAAGCTGGGGTGCATGACGCATTCTACGTCATGTACACGCGCCGGCATTGAGGATGCGCAGGCGCACTGCAATACTTTGCCTATTCAGGGCCTGGGCGGCACGGTGGTTCAGTGGTTAGCACTGCAGTCTTGCAGCACTTGGGTCCTGGGTTCAAATCCCACCAAGGACTATTATTATTATTAGGCTATGTGTCCACGGTAGAATGTACCTGCGGATTTTTCTGCATGAAAATCCGCGACTTTCCGCACATCCGCAAATCCGCACCCGCGGATTTTGATGCGGATTTTTTTTTTTTCCCCATTCAAAACCAAAAATCCGCACCAAATCTGCACCAAACAATTGACATGCTGCAGATTTTTCCGGATCAAAATCCGCGGCAAATCCGCAGCGGAAAAATCCGCAGCATGGACACAGCATTTCCAAAATGCCATTGAAATGGCTTGGAAGTGCCGCTGCTGCAGATTTTCGGGAAATCCGCGGCAAATCCGCGTCAAAATCCGCGGTAAATCCGCAGCGTGGGCACATAGCCTTATACTTACTGAGACTCGGTGTCATGGCGGCACATTGCTTCCGGGGTGCACATTCACTTCTTGTACTGTACATCGCATACACACAGCTTTCTGTGTTTTCCCCGCCCACCGGCCTTCCTCTCGTCTGTGATTGGTTGCAGGTAGACACGCCCCCAGCCTGTGACAGTGTCTGCCTGCAGTCATCGCGGCTCATTCATTGTCTCTACAGCCAGCGGTCGGGCTCTGTGGCCGCTGGCTGTGTTATGTAGCAGAGCTGAAGCGGTATGGGACCTCATGGGGGTTATGCCGAACCTGCAGGGTGTTGGGGGTTAATAAATTGGTGAAGTAAGTTGTGTTTTGTATTTTATTCCAAATAAAGGATTTTTCTTTGTGTTTGTGCTTATTTACTTTAATTTACAGATTAGTGTGATGCAGGTATATCATAGACTCCTGTGCCATCATTAACGTAGGGTTTAGTAACAGCTGTGAGCTGTTATTAGCCCCTGCTATTACCACAATTGCCACTGCACCAGGGCAATCGAGAAGAGCCGATATAGCACTGGGATTGTCACATCTAATAGATGCGGCAATACCAGGCAGCTGTGGGCTGAGAATACTGAGAATAGCCATGTTCTATGGGGATGTAGCAGAGCCGAGTGGGACAGCACTTCAAAAATGCATCCAAAATGCATTCAAAATGCATCCAAAACGTTTTGGATGCATTTTGAATGCATTTTGGATGCATTTTTGACAGTGTGGTCTCACTCAGCTCTGCTACATTCCCATAGAATGGTCCCACTCGGCCCTGCTACATTCCCATAGAACATGGTTAACTGCAAGACAGAGCCGCGCGAATAGAATGAACTCAAATGAACTTCCCTTGATTTCCTTGTCATTGCGCGGTTCTGTGTGTGTGCCGTGGCCTGATTTGCGATCACAGGTGAAGGACTCATCGGTGACCGCAAATCCCCTGAGTGACTGAAGTGAGCCGCGCGATCAGTGGTGCCGTCACTGAGGTTACCCGCGGCCAGCTTCAGTCCTTCACCTGAGAGCTGTGGCCGCGAGTAACCTGAGTGACGTCACCGCTGATCGCGGGGCTCACTTCAGTTGCTGCGAAGAGCTGTCAACTTCATGTAGCACAGCTTGATGCGTCGTGGGACCTCATGTGGATTACGCCGGACCTGGAGGGGTATTTGGGGATTTTAATAAAGTGGTGAAAGAGGGTGGTTTTTGTTTGTCTTTTATTCCAAATAAAGGATTTTTTTGGGTGTATGTGTTTAGTTACTTTCACTTACAGGTTAATCATTGGGGGTGTCTCATAAACGCCTGCCATGATTAACCTAGGACTTAGTGGCAGGTATTGGCTGCAATTAACTCCTTATTTCCCAATATTGCCACTGCACCAGGGCAATTCTGGATGAGCCGGGTAGAGTCCCAGGACTGTCGCATCTAATGGATGCGGCAATTCTGGGTGGCTGCTGGCTGATATTTTTAGGCTGGGGGGCTCCCCATAACATGGGGCTCCCCATCCTTAGAATACCAGCCTTCAGCCGTTTGGCTTTATTTTGGCTGGTATCAAAATTGGGGGGGACCGCACGCCATTTTTTAAAAATTATTTATTTATTTATTTTACTGCACTACATAGACCCGCCCACCAGCGGCTTTGATTGGTTGCAGTGAGACAGCTGTCACTCAGCGTGGGGGCGCATCTGAATGCAATCAATCATAGGCATTGGTGGGTGGGGGAAGCAGGCAATACAAGATGTAATAATGACGGCCGGAATTTTCAAAAGCTGGAGAAGGCGCCGGAGCAGTGTGCCAGCTGTGCAGCGCCACACCAGTGATCGGTCAGTGATCGGTGAGTATGAGAGAGGGGGGGAGAGGGATAGACCAACAGACAGAGAGAGCGACCAAAAGACCTGTGTTCTGTTTGTCAAAAAAGCGATTTATGGAGCTGCTAGCAGCTACTGGACACTGTGCTCAGCTCTTATAAGGTCTATTTATTAGTTGGATCTAAGAACACTTTCCCGCACATAATACAGTCGATCTACACTGCTAGCTCCCTATCACTGCATGTTCACAAAATGGCCGCTGGCTTATATAGCCTCTATGATGCTGTGCGGCCAAGCCAATAACAGTAACACCACAACAAAGATGGCTGTGGCGTTACTGTGAGGGCAAGCAACGTCAGATGTGTTCATTGGCTGGAAAACAGGCGCCAGGAAGTCAGAAATGAAAATAAAAGTATCGGAGTGGATGTTATTTATCCGTCTGGTAGCAAATGGTGCGAATATCCTATTATCCGTCGGATACCGAATAGTGGCGAATACATTAGCTCATCCCTATTTATTAACCCTTCAGGTGCTTCACAGGAATGAATGCAAAGTGAAATAAAAAAAGTGTACATTTTACCTAAAAATGTTGCATTAGCACCAATTTGCTACTAAGCTCACTGATACCCCATATGTGGTCAGAAACCTCTGTTTCAACACACGTCTGAGGAAAAAAAATCTTAAACGGTCAGATAGGATCGCTAAGCAGCAAGACCAAGGGATCAAAAAGTTTTTGATGTTAAAAAACTTTTTTATTATTAAATTATAATACCCTCTAATGGCCACAACGCATTTCGACAGCTATATTGCTGTCTTCATCAGATGAATCACCTGATGAAGACAGCAATATAGCTGTCGAAACAGGTTATGGCCATTAGAGGGTATTATAATTTAATAATAAAAACGTTTTTTAACATCAAAAACTTTTTGGACCCATGGTCTTGCTGCTTAGCACTCCTATCTGACCGTTTAAGATTTTTTTTTCCTCAGTTCCTCTATCCCTTCAAGGGATTAACGGCAGGAGCCGCTTTGGCAGTAATATACCACTTTAAACCCGTTTAATCCCTGTTCTGCTCCCCTTCCTGGCTGCTTTGGACCTTTGGCAGCCCACAACAAGGAGGCCTGCGATCCTAATCACTGGGCTTTGCATGTTCATGTCATCCATCTGGAAGTAACACTCCACGTGATTGCACATAGCTTCAGGCTCCAGCGGGACTCCGGCTGTCTTTAAACCACAATAACCGGGGTTGTGCACGGGTGCACAACCCTCTAAGGTAAGCAGTGTCAGGTTAAACCTAATCCTCCTGTCACCGGGTACCGCTTAGCACGTCTCCCCCTTCTTCTCTCTCTTTCAACACACGTCTGGGCTCACAAGGGAAGGAGCACATGTGATTTTTGGAACACAAATTTGGCTGAAAAAAAATTGTGGGCAAATTTCGAAGTGCGGCAATAGCCAACATGTATTCAAAAGTTATGTTTGGACAAACAAAGAATCGTAATGGAAGGAGCAATATAGGAATTTTGGAAAGCAAATTTGGATGAAATAGATTGCGGGCACCACGTTGCATTAGCAGAACCCCTAAGTTACCTAAACAGCTGAAACCCCCACACCAGTGACCCCATTTTGGAAAGCAGATCAATCAAGGAATTTATTTAGGGGTGTGTTGAACATTTTAAAACAATTGGTGTTATACAAAACTTTGTAAAATGTGGATATGAAAATGATTATTACATTTTTTTTCTGTTCAAATGTTATTTTAGCTCAAGAGTTTGACAATGGATAATAGGGGAAAACAGACACCATAATTTGATACCTAATTTCTCCTGAACACAGTGATGCCCTATACATACCATGATATTTTCAGTGACACATGATGGATCTGAGTGGGAGCTAGTTATATGAGAACTAAGTTAGGGGTTTTATTGGTAACATTTTGTGGTACAAAACATTTTTTGATCACTTTCAGTATAAGGCTGGGATCACATTCTTGTGTTTTGCACTGAGCACTTACAGCTTTTTAAATAATTTTTGTAATAAATGAATGAATGAATTAATTAATTTTATTACTTATTTTTTCCTGTACTACACATTATCATATTGATCTCTGCTTTGTGTAAGAATTTTTTTGAGACCCATTACTTTTTCTGGATTATATATAGTTATTGGTTTACGTGATGGAATAATGACAAAGGTAAGTGAATGTATTTTTTAGCACTTGCATGTGATTTGAGGGTGGTCTTAAATTCATGTAACTGTTGATTGCTATTTAGCTTGAACTTTAATTTTTTTCATAATTTTTTTATTAATTGATGTTTTGTATATTCATAATTCAGGACCCCCAAAGGATATAACTTTGATATGGGAGGATAAAGATTTGGTGATTCAATCTTCAGATGTTCAGTACATATATGACATTAGTAGAGATTGCTTTAAACTTGTTATGCAGATGAAAACCAACAAAGAAATGACATGGCAGGTCAGTAGTAGTTTTCATACTCTTGATAAAAAAAATGCAATATAACACAGATTGTCTACACGAACCTAATTTCACACATCCGTACTAATAGGGTTTTGAGAAATCTTGATTTCTATGTTAGGCATTGATATAGATGATACTGGAATCATACGATTAACCCCTTCACGACCGGCCGATTTTTCGCTTTACGGGTTTTTTTCCGCCATTCTTTTTCTGAGAGACGTAACTTTTTTATTTTTCAGTCAATATGGTCATGTGAGGGCTCATTTTTTGTGGAACGAGCTGTACTTTTAAATGAAACCATCAGTTTTACCATATAGTGTACTGGAAAATGGCAAAAAAATTCTAAATGCAGAAAAATTGCAAAAAAAGTGCGATAGCACTATTGTTTTTGAGATATTTTATTCACTGTGTTCACTATATGGTAAAACTGATGTGTGAGTGTGATGCCTCAGGTCAGTGCGAGTTAGTAGACACCAAACATGTATAGGTTTACTTTTATATAAGGGGTTAAAAAAAAATCGGAAGTTTGTCCCAAAAAAGTGGCACACGTTTTATGCCATATTCCGTGACCCGTAACGTTCGCATTTTTTGGGATCTATGGCTCAGTGATGGCTTATTTTTTGCGTCTCAAGCTGACGTTTTTAACGGTACTATTTTTGGGCAGATGCTACGTTTTGATCGCCTCTTATTGCATTTTACGCAAAAGTTGTGGCAACAAAAAAACGTCATTTTGGCGCTTGGAATTTTTTTGCCGCTGCGCCGTACACTGATCAGATTAATTGATTTTGTATGTTGATAGATCGGGCGTTTCTGAACGCGGCGATACCAAATGTGTGTATATTTTTTTATTTTTTTAACCGTTTAATTTTCAATGGGGCGAATGGGGGGTGATTTGAACTTTTAGGTTTTTTTGTTTTTTTTTTAATTTTTTAAAACTTTTTTTTAACTTTTTTTTTATTTTACTAGTCCCCCTAGGGGGCTATTGCGATCAGCAATCTGATCGCTCTTATCTATCTGCTGATCACAGCTATACAGCTGTAAACAGCACAGGCGGGCACAGCGAAAGTGAAAGCAATTCATGTGTAGTACAGGAGTCATCACATGACCCTGTGCTACCATGACAACTATCGGAAGTCACGTGATCGCGTCACGTGACTTCCAGTATCGGGCGGTAAGTAAAAGTTTACCGCGATCGCGCTTATAATGGCGCTGTCACATATTGACAGCGCCATTTAAGGGGTTAAACGGCACGAACAGATAACGATTCTGCTCGTACCTAGCAGGCACACATCTCAACTGTGAAAATCAGCTGAGATGTGCGCCGATTGCAGCATGCTGCCGGCGGCAGACCGCGGGCAGTAAGGTTATGACCGCTAGGACGTAATTATACGGCCCGCGGTCGTTAAGGGTTTAAAAGGGTTCTCCGAGAAATGTAATAAAAGAAATAATACACATTTAAATATTAAAAATGTTTTTAAAAATATCTTTACTTAGTAAAAAGGTATGCTTTATCTAGTGTGCTCTGTCAGGATTTCAAAGATGGCAACGACCATAAATCTATGCAGCACGTCCTTGGTTTCAGAAGACAAGCAGTAAGACAGACTGCATGACCCACAAGACAGACTAAAAGCCACTTTACACGCTGCGATATCGGTACCGATATCGCTAGCGTGGGTATCCGCACCCATCGGTTGTGCGACACCGGCAAATCGCTGCCCGTGGCGCACAACATCGCCCGGACCCGTCACACTACTTACCTGCTCTTCAACGTCGCTGTGACCGGCGAACCGCCTCCTTTCTAAGGGGGCGGTCCGTGCGGCGTCACAGCGAAGTCACTAAGCGGCCACCTAATCAAAGCGGAGGGGCGGAGATGAGCGGGACGTAACATCCCACCCACCTCATTTCTTCCGCATTGTGGCCGGGAGGCAGTTAAGGTGAGGCTCCTCATTCCTGCGGCGTCACACGGAGCAATGTGTGCTGCCGCAGGAGCGACGAACTACATCGTACACGCTGCAGCAGCGATATTTGAGAAGTGACCCCCCATGTCAACGAGGAGCGATTTTGGACGTTTTTGTAACACTCCAAAATCGCTCCTAGGAGTCACACACAACGAGATCGCTACAGCGGCCGGATGTGCGTCACAAAATCCGTGACCCCAACGAGATCGCTGTAGCGATCTCCTAGCGTGTAAAGCCTGCTTAAGGCTATGTTCACTCTAGGCGTTTTTGCAGTGTTTTTTTGCAGCATTTGTAAGCTACAGATTTGCCTTGGTTTTATGCAAATCCATGATAATAAAACACTACTTTTTACAGTCCCAGCAAAGTCTATGAGATTTCTGAAACCTAATGCACACAAACACATCAGGATATTTTCCTGACAGTTTTGTGAACCACCTCCGGTTTTGCTGCATTATGAAAAGAATGAACATGTAAATTCTTTTCAGCGCTTTTGTTACGGTTTTTCACCCAAGTGACAGGTGGACTCGGAGATACCCTGGATTGGCAGGTCTAACATGGTTAATAAAAAACCCGGTTAGGCCCGGAATTTATCCAGGGTATCTGTCTGGCACTTAAATGGTGGTGGGGATAGGGGGATTGGTGCAGGCTCGGTATATTTACTGAATCACCTGTGCGGCTGTATGCTCCCGCAGCTCCTCCACTTCCCTGCTTATTACATATTCACTGCTTTCATCTGTGATTGGTTGCAGTCAGATGCGCCCCCAGCATCTGACTGCAACCAATCACAGACCCAGTCTGCGGGTGCTATACAGAGAATGAGTGAGCCACACATTCAGCACTGACCTCACTCAGGCTATTTACGGTCACAGGTATCGCCAGCTGGGACCGGAAATCACCTGAGTGAAGTGACTGCTGATCACGGCTTCATTCATTCTCTGAAGCTCACAGCGGGCAGTCCAGTTCTATGGCTTCTCACTGTGATCTTCAGATGTAACAGAGCTGAATCGCCGTGGGACCTCGTGTGGATTACGTTGGACCTGCAGGGCTGATTATGGGGTTAATAAAGTGGTGAAAGAGGGGGCTTTTTATATTTTATTTCAAATGAAGGATTTTTTCAGTGTTTGTGTTTATTTCTTTTCACTTACTACAAGTTTGTGATGGGGATGTCTCATAGACCCCTGCCATTACCAATCTAGGGCTTAGTCGCAGCTATGAGATGCGATTAACCCCTAATTACTCCGATTGCCATCACACAAAGGCAATTCGGGAAGAGCCAGGTAAAGTGCTGGGATTGTTGTATCTAATAGATGCGACAATCTTTGGCGGCTGCTGGCTGATATTTTTAGGCTGGGTCTCTCCAGCCTGAGAATACCAGCCCCCAGCTGTGGGCTTTATCTTGGCTAGGTATCAAACTTGGGGGGGTGTTGTGAATGTTAGTTATGTTTTGGCTGCTGGGAGGCTCCCTCTGGTGGCCAGGAATGGTTTGGACTTGGACCAGGTGTGTTGTGCAATGCCTTTGCTAACTGTCTGCTTATTTAAATCCTGGTCTGATAGCAGGCTAGGCCGGATGTCAGTTGTTCTTTGTATCACCAGCCTGCTTCATTTTGCTCCACACCACATCTACCCCAGATAAGTGCTTGCTCTTTATTTATTGTTTGGTTCTTTTGCTCTTATCTGGGTTTGTCATTTGCTGTGGTTGTTTTAAGTTTATTTGCATGCAGGGATTTTCCCCCTCAGTTGCTTGGCTGGGGAACTCCCTGCAGTTCTGTTTGGAGTATAGCTCCTTTGGGTGCATGTGTTTGTGGCTTGTTGAATTTGTTATGATTCTTGTTTTCTGTTCATTGGTATGACAAAAGCACCTGGTATAGGACGGAGTTCAGATCGTGCGATCTGAGGGCCTTTTTGTACTATCAGGAATTTGGAATTTTGCAGGGGTTTTCTCTGACCACCATCAGTCCCTTTCCTGTCCTTTCCTATTTTAGTCAGTGGGGGCCTCACGTTTTGCTAATCCTGTCATCTATCCGTGTATTGTGTTTTTCCTATATCACCGCAGTCTTTGAATGTGGGGGGCTTGCTATTCTTGTCTATTTTCTGAGGCAGAGCGTTATTCATCTTTCCTTCCTTTAGGATAGTTAGTTCTCCGGCTGGGTTCGCGGTGCACAGGATGTTAGTTCACCCCTCGGCTACTTCTAGTTGTGATGGTTAGTAAGGGGATGGCGGCCAGATTAGTTGCCAATGCTCTTGTCACCTTTTACCAATGATTTGTGGTGGTCTTCCATGGTTCCGGATCATAACAGGGGGGACTGCACGCTTTTTTTTCTAATTATTTAAATAATTAATAAACAGCATGGGGTCCTGATACACAGACAAAAAAAAAGCACAGAGCTGGGGGTTGCAGCCTGTAGCTGTGGGTTTTATCTGTGCTGGGTATCATAATATGGGGGGACCCTACGTCATTTTTATTTATTTATTTATTTTTTGTTGTACGATAGACCCACTGACTCCAATGGGGGGGAGCAGTGAATATGCATGAGGCTAATGAGTGGCACCAGAAGTAGGAGGGGCCGCGAGAGCAGGTACAGTTGAGCCTAGAATGTATGGGCTCCTTCCAGGTTAGTGGGCATGACCAGCTGAGTTAGTGAGCTTGGTTGTGATGGGGCCTGTTGAATGACGTCACACGTGGTAGGAACCCATACACTCAAGCATCTACCAGAGGCTGTTAAGCATAGCGTGCTTGCTTTACTTTTTTTTTTCTACCCGAGTGCTGGATCCAGGTCAATCTCGGCCCGACCCAGCACTCGGGTACTCTTGAACCCTTGCTGGTCTTGACATCCCAGAAAAAATGTTGTTAAAATGCCACAAAAAACACCACAAAAACAGCACCAAAACTGCACGAAAACCGCAGATGACTCCCAGGAGACATCCTGCCATAAGATCAGGTTTTGGTCAGGAAAAAACACTGCAAAAACATCCTGTGTGAACATAGCCTAACTAAAACTGTCAAGATGGCTGAGATGAATGTTCATTATCAGTCAGCTAAGGAAGGTGTTTATCTTTTCCTTTAGTCACTCCACTGAGTGTCCTGTTGGGTTGACTGAATAAAGGAATGTGAGCTCACGATGGCTGACAGGACGTTACTATGATATCATTCTATCTCAAGAAGGTGTTCTTTATGCAGCCCATTCTACTGCATGTTCTCTAGAGATGAGCGATGTTCAAGGTTCGAGGTTTGCCAATTTCATGTTCGAGTGATTTTGGGTGGTGTTCGAGTCGTTCGACGAACTTGAACGATTTGGTAAAAGTTCGGTAGTTCGAGTTACGTTCGAGAACGGTTCGATCAACAAAAAGCCTCGCTAGTTACTAGCTGGCTTTTTACTGTAATAGTGTGAGTCACTGTGAATCATGCTATTATCAAAATTCTGCGTATAGTGTGCTGTGGGGACGGAGTTTAGATCGGTGCTGCTGCTGAGTGCTGAAAGAATGCTGATCGCCATTTTTTTTCCCCTAATCGCGCGTACAGTAGGGCGGGCCAGGCTGTCAGCAAATCACAGAGACACACACTGCAAAGTGGATTTTTGCCAGACAAGCAAGGACATGTGTCGTAGGCTATGCATGTCACATGTCCTTGTCTTACAAGACACGGCCATTTTCCCTGTCGCCGCCATTGACTCTCTGCTGTGGGTGGGTGACAGTCACTGCTCCCGCTCCCGCTGCTGCTGCTGTGTGCGCTATAGCCATACAGTGCAATCTACACAGCGCTTTAGGGATTAGGGACTCCTTGTAATTTAAGCCCTTTTCAGGGCTGCATTACAGCCGTTCATAGGCATTGTTGCTAGGCTGGTCCGTGCAAATGCTGTGCAGGGCTTTAGATAACAGCGTCTGGCTACATTAGCTCTGGCAAGTCCTTGCTGCATTTTTTCATTGACAGGGATAGAAACTGAGGCTTCCTTTGCTGTTGTGCTACCTACAACACCAGTGCATTCTACCCTCCTGCCCATTTTTGCTACGCCATTTTTATAGCAAACAGTGCTGACATTTAGAGGCATACAGAAAGTGTCTGCTATACTAACTTAGTGTCCCACTGGTGCCAAGCAAGGTCCACCACCTCTGCATTCTACTCTCCTGCCAATTTTTGCTACGCTATTTTTATAGCAAACAGTGCTGACACTTAGTGGCATCCAAAAAGTGTCTGCTATACTAACTTAGTGTCCCACTGGGGCCATGCAAGGTACACCACCCCTGCATTCTACCCTCCTGCCCAATTTTGCTACTCTATTTTTATAGCAAACAGTGCTGACACTTAGTGGCATATAAAAAGTGTCTGCTATACTAAATTAGTGTCCCACTGGTGCCAAGCAAGGTCCACCACCTCTGCATCTACCCTCCTGCCCATTTTTGCTACGCTATTTTTATAGCAAACAGTGCTGATTTAGTGGCATTCAAAAAGTGTCTGTGCTGCCAGTTTTAGGGCCATAGTTGCATTGTCAGGGATAGTCAGTGTTGGTTCTTCAGCTGTCAATAAAGCTAGGCCACCCCTGCATTGTACACCACCTCTCCATTTTTGCTACGACATTTAAAGTGTCCAATCTTGTTGCTAACAAAATGAGTGGCAAAAGGACAGATGCTGGTGGAAAGGGGAACAGGCGTGTTGGAAAGGGAAAAAAAGTTTGTGTCCATGGGGGAAGTGGTACAGCAACAGTAACATCTGCTGAAGAAAGGCCATCTTCAAGCAAAAGTAAGATGTCTACTACTTTCTGTGGACAATCCGATGTGCTCCTTTTTTACTGAACAGAACTACTGTAACAAAGGTAGATGATGCACAAAAAAAGAACATGCTTGAATAGATCGCAAGTGCTCCAACAAGTGTCCTCTCCTCTACCTCAACTTCAACATCCAAAAAACAACAGTCCTCTGAGTTGTCACCCCAATCGCAATTGCTTTCTCCCAGCTCTCAAGTATCCACCCGCCCTGCAGAGTGTGGTGTAACAGAGATGGGTGAATCTACAGAGCTGTTCAGTCACACTATAGGCTGGGAATCAGAGGTCTGCTCCCAAGCTACAGTGAGTACAGACCAGGAAATGGTCTGCAGTGATTCCCAGAAGCTTTGTGAGTCTGATTCAGGCCCTGATGACCAAGTTTCTGAGTATAATGTAGACCCTCATTCACAAACTGTAACACCTCTTGGTGGAGACAATGTGGAACATACTGATGACGATGAGACTCAGATACCTGATTGGAATGACAACTTAACTATTCAGTTAGGGCAGGAAGAGGTAGGTCTGAGGGCGAGGGGAGTGCAAACACAACGGTTGATGATGAAGTTATAGATCCCACTTACTGTCAACCCACAGTCAGGCACTCGAGGAGGTCAGTAGAGGCGGTGGAGGAGGATGAGACTGACGACGAGGTTAGCTTGCGCCTTCCTGGACAAAGACGGAGTACTGGCAGCACGTCAACAACTGCATCCTCAGCCACAACTCTGCCTCTGAGTACAAGTCGGGGTGCCTCTGCAGGTCGCATGGGCTCTAATAGTTGCATTGCCTAGTCCTTTTTTGACATCGCAAAGGATCACCCAACTCATGTGTCATCCGGTGTCATCCTGGGGACAGTTAAGGCTGGTGTATTTTTGAATGTGCTTGATGCTAATCAACATGTCCAGTTTGAAACTGGGGCACAAGTAATGCAACTGAAGTGGTGTGCGTGGCCCAATTTTTGGAAAAAAGGGAGACTCTGCTTGGAGTCTCCTTGCTGTGTTTTTAACAAAGAGCCAAGATGAACAAGTCATGGTTCAGCAAGGACTTTGCTACCTACCCCGGTGTCATCCTGGGGACAGTTAAGGCTGGTGTATTTTTGAATGTGCTTGATGCTAATCAACATGTCCAGTTTGCAACTGGGGCACAAATGATGCCACTGAAGTGGTGTGTGTGGCCCAATTTTTGGAAAAAAGGGAGACTCTGCTTGGAGTCGACTTGCTGTGTTTTTAACAATGAGCCAAGATGAACAAGTCATGGATCAGCAAGGACTTTGCTACCCCGGTGTCATCCTGGGGAGAGTGAAAGCTTGTGGATTTGGATTGTGCTTCATGAAAATCTACCTGTCAAGTTTGCAACTGGGGGACAAGTGATGCCACTAAAGTGGTGTCTCTGGCCCAGTTTTTTGGAAAAAGGGAGACTCTGGTTGGAGTCCACTTGCTGTTTTTTTCATGATTTTAGAAGGATATGACATGCCTATATCTGTGTCTCTTCCTCTTTTTACTCGTCCATCTCTTTTGTTTTTGCATGAGTATATGTCCTTGTCACTTTCCCATGTGTTAATCGTGTCTTGGGAGTTGTTTGTCACCTTTTGGACACCTTTGAAGGTGTTTTCTATGTGTTTTTATGTGTTTGTGTTTGCCTCCCATTGTTTTCAATGGGGTTTGAGTGGTTCGTCGAACGGTTCGTCGAACGTTCGTCGAACAGGTCCTCCGTTTGACAAACCGAACCGAACTCGACCGCCAGGGGGGTGGCTCATCTCTAGTGTTCTCTGCAATCTAGTGATGGCAGTTGTCATCTTAACACTCTTAATGGAGTGCAAAAGTTTAAGCATACGTTTTAGAAAAATTATTAATATTTAGATGTGTATTATTTACTTTTTTATTTTATTACATTTCTCTGAAAACCCCTTTAACTAGGAAATAATTCAAATTTATTGGAGCTGTGGAATATGTTGGCGCTATATAAATATGTTTTTGTGATTCTATTACATCTTATTAACTGTAAAGGGTGCTTTACACGCTGCGACATCGCTACTGATATATTGTCCTGGTCACGTCGTTAGTGACGCACATCCAGCTCCGGAAGCGACAGCGCAGCGTGTGACAGAAATGAGCGATGATCAACAAGCACAAAAACGTGCAAAATCGTTACTCGTTGACACGTCGTTCATTTCCTTAATATCGTTGCTGCTGCAGGTATGATGTTGTTTGTCGTTCCTGCAGCCGCACACATCGCTGTGTGTGACACCGCAGGAACGACAAACATCTCCTTACCTGCGTCCACAGGCAATGCGGAAGGAAGGAGGTGGGTGTGACGACATGGGTTAAAGTTTCTTAAAATCCAGCCAGACAGCATGATAGATTGTCTATAGATGGGGGAGAAGTCCCTCATTGTTTTTACAAGACTCTTGTTGACTCAATGTACTTGTGTTGGCCACTGAAAGCTAGACGTATTGTAGTTGTGTATTAATAATGTAATTACCTTAGTAGCCATTGTCTAGACGGTGACTCCCAGTTTACATGTACACCCTCAGGCTTTCTACCCATATCATTTAAATGAACATTGTCCATGCAGCTTGAAATTCCTCCAATGGGAGAAGCAATCTTGTCCAACCAATCGATGAGGACACAGTGTACCCAAGTGGAAGGTTGTGGCTATAAAAAGGACTTCTTTAAGCCACCAGGGGTTGTTGATGGTTGATGGATTCAGTCTAAGCTCTTTGGAGCTGACTGGAGGATCAGGACATCTTATGGCTTCAATCTAGGGACTCCGGATCCGGTTGGAGACCATATCCACAGCCTAGGGATTTCGACTCCAGCTGCCAGGATTGTAACATCAAACCAGGACTACCTAAGGAGGACACGCAGGTTGGGACAGTTCAGTCACCTGTTACAGACTTTGCAGACCTCAGACAGCTTGGAACCTGTGAGGCATGGACATTATAATCCCTGGTGAGCCAGCGGAAGGGTGAGACTCTGTTGCCTGTTACATTTGTGTGTTTTGCTGGTTATGTGTTATGTGCCGTTAATTGTTTGGGGATCCAATAAAGTCTAATTATTGTGGTTCCCTCACCCTGTGTTGTCTGAGTAGTGTTACGCCCACGGTTAAGGAGGCCGGCGTTCAGTTGGGATGAGCCCTGAGCCACGCTGTTTTTCTAAAGGCGGCGGGTTTTAGTGGACGAGAGCGCCCACTGAGCCCCGTGTCTCCACAATTGGTGGCAGCGGTGGGATACTACTCAGCCTGGTTTACCCAGGGGAGCTGCAGTGGACTGGTGTTTTCGGACACCGTCCAGGGCTCAACAACCAGGGAGGCACATAAGCATACCCAGCAGGCCATAGGGGAGGCATTCAGGTTTCGGACGCTGCCATGTCCAACCCCACCAGCTCAGCCATGGGACAAGGACCAGAGAGGAGTTACGACCGCAGAAGTAAATGGATGCTACAGGATCTGTGCCAGATGCGAAAGATTGACTACAGGAACACTGACACTCGGTCAGACTTGATCCGGAAATTAGTCTTTTGGGATGCCCAGAATGATGCAGAGGATGATGAGGACACTGCCGTTGTGGTATCAGAGGAGGTAAACCCTGTATCTCATCCTAGATCCAGTGACAGTCTGGAAACAAACCAAAACCAAGCAGACCGAGTCAAGGAATTGTTTACTGCATTGGGGCCTGAAGCTTCAAGGGAAGAGAGGGCTGGTGTTCTGCAATTTGTGTTTGGATTTCCAATTTCCTCACCATCAGCACCTACCTCCAGGATAGACCACCACCAAGGAAGTCATCTTCGCTACAGGGATGTGCCAGTGTTTAATGATTCCAGCACTGAGATAGATGAACACTTGCAAAACTTTGAGATGCTAATGCGTATGCACCAGGTGCCCACAGATGAGTGGCCCAAATACCTGTGGACAAGCTTGCCGGTCCGGGCCCAGGAGGCTGTCCGATCACTTGGGCCTCAGGACTGCTTGGACTATGGAATTATTAAGGACACTTTGTTGGCCCTTTTTACCATAACACCCGAGAGACATCGCACTAAGTTCCGGACTATGTCTCGCCAGGGTGTCTCGTACGTCGAATTTGGCAGTCAACTCCGACGACACTGTAATCGCTGGCTCGATGGACGGGCTGCCCACTCCGCTGCTGCCCTCCGTGATGTGATAGTGCTTGAACAGCTGCTGGTGCAAATGGACCCGGAAATCCGAGAATGGGTAGCTGACAGGAAGCCCGACACCCCAGAGCAAGCAGCGCGATTGGCTGACGAATTTACAGCCAACCGACCCAGCTGGAGGCCCAATAGGTCCCTCAACCATGGATCCAAGCGACCCCCAGACTCACGTGCTGGACTAACTCGTTACCCCACAGAAGCCCCAACAAGACAAAGGTTTACCAACAGGGTGGGTGACTTGTCTAACCCACGGCGCTGTTATACGTGTGGGCGCCTTGGACACATGGCCAAAGAGTGTCTACAAAACCGGGGCCCCATGCCTGGAGCCCGTCTACCAGTCAACATATGCCGAGATGAACCAACGAGACCTGAGGAATGCTACTCCCGAGAAACACCAATAGCTGAGGAAGTGGTTTATCCAGTCCACACCCTACGGCAGGCCGGACACCGTACACATGCTAACCTCCATCCCCACATCCAGACGGTCAAGGTCGGTGATATACAGGCTCAGGGACTTCGAGACTCGGGATCTTCCATCACCCTGGTCAGCCCAGATATTGTTCCCACAGAACATCATTTACCTGGCCGCCAAGTGACCATCATCCTTGCTGGGGGCCAGCGCTCGAACATCCCTCTGGCACGAGTGCAGTTGGACTGGGGAACTGACCAAGGAGAGGTTGAAGTGGGGCTCATGGACGGCCTCCCCACCCCTGTAATTTTGGGAAATGACCTAGGACAAGGACTATCCAGCCAGTTTGTCACCGCCATCACCCGCAGCCAAGCCAAACACCATCCTGGTGCAGGTCTTTCTTCCAGCCCATCAGAGGAGAACCCAACTCCTCAATCTTCAGCCTCCTCATCAGAGCCAACAAATGTGAGTACATCAGACCCAACTGTGGCCATTGATTGGGGGGAGATAGATCGTAAAGAGTTCAGGGAAGCTCAACTGTCAGACCCCACCTTAGAGCTTATCCGTAGTGCGGCCACCCAACCTGGGGGAGGAAATCAGGGGGAGGTATATAGATGGGAAAAAGGCCTCTTATATCGGGAGAAGCCCGCATCCTGCCCAGAAAAACCCTGGACCCGTGTACATCAGCTTGTGGTACCCCAGCCATACCGACCCCAACTGTTGCGTTTAGCTCATGATGTTCCTGCGGCTGGGCACATGGGGACCAAAAAGACTCGGGCCCGCCTGCGGCGTAGTTTTTTCTGGCCAAGGGTCACTCAAGAAGTGCAAAAATACAGAGCCTCTTGCCCAGTGTGTCAGCGTATGGGGGGAGCCCCATGCCGTGCCCCACTTCAACCCATGCCCTTGATAGGAGAACCGTTCCAGAGAGTTGCCATTGATATAGTAGGCCCCTTAGCCATCCCCAGCCACAGTGGAAAAAGATTCATCCTCACCCTGGTAGACTTTGCCACCCGTTACCCAGAAGCCGTTGCCTTAACCTCCATAGATGCAGAGCACGTGGCTCAAGCTCTACTGGACATCTTTAGCCGGGTAGGGTTTCCACAGGAAGTATTGACTGACCAGGGGGCACAGTTCCAAAGTGAACTGATTCACACCCTGTGGGAAAAACATGGAGTCCGCCCCATGCGCACAACCCCCTACCATCCTGAAACAAATGGATTGTGTGAGCGCTTCAACAAAACGCTCAAACAGCTCATTAGCCGATATGTGGAGTCCGAGGGGGGGGACTGGGAGAAAAACTTGCAGCAGCTCCTTTTTGCTTACCGGGAGGTGCCGCAGGACTCCACTGGGTTCTCTCCCTTTGAATTGCTGTACGGCCGAAAAGTACGAGGGCCCCTAGAGCTGGTACGAGAGAGTTGGGAGGGCACCTTCCCCACAGAAGAGGTTCCCATACTGGACTATGTTCAAAAGTTTAGGGAAAGGATGAGGCACCTCATGGCGTTAGCCCATGGGAATTTAGAAGTGGCTCAGGAAAGGCAAAAACGATGTTACGACCGCACTGCCCGGCCCCGAGAATTTGCCTGTGGACAGAAGGTCCTAGTACTAGTACCGGTGCGGAAAAACAAGCTGCAAGCCATGTGGGCGGGTCCATTCACCATTACCAAGAAATGTGGCAATACTGACTACACCGTGGCCCTGGATCGAGCAGGTGTTCGTGAGCGTACCTACCACATCAACAGGCTAAAAGCTTATGAGGAACGAGAAGTCACCAATTTAGCAGTTTGCTGTCCAGAGTTAGATGATCCAGAGTTGGACCAGATCCCAGACCTATTAGTGGACTCCAAAAGGGAAATGGGGGTAAAAGATGTATCACTAGGGGAGCAGCTTTGTCCATCACAGAAGCGACAGATATCAGACATACTCGGAACATATGAAACCCTGTTCACAAGTCAGCCTGGTAGAACCCCCCTGGTCCAGCACCATGTCAATACAGGGGCAGCCACCCCACTAAGACAACCCGCCTACCGGGTGACCCCTCCTGTGTTGGCAATGATGAAGGCCGAGGTGGATGACATGTTAAATATGGGAGTCATAGTCCCCTCCCATAGCCCATGGGCTGCCAGTGTGGTATTGGTGCCAAAAAAGGACAAGAGTACTCGTTTCTGTGTGGACTATAGACGGCTCAATGAGGTCACGATTACAGATGCTTACCCCATGCCCCGGGTGGATGAACTACTAGATAGGTTAGGGGGGTCTCGGTTTATATCTACCCTCGATTTGAGCAAGGGATACTGGCAGATCCCACTCACAAAAGTCGCTCAAGAGAAATCGGCCTTCATAACCCCTTTTGGCCTCTTTGAGTTTACCAGCATGCCTTTTGGGATGAAAAACGCCCCAGCCACCTTCCAGAGGATGGTAGACCATTTACTAGAGGGATGTCAGGGGTATGCCCAGGCCTATTTGGATGACATCGCTATCTTCAGCGACACTTGGGAAGAGCATCTTCAGCATGTGTCCCAGGTGCTGCAGAGGGTAGCCAAAGCTCAGCTCACCAAATGCCAAATGGGGATGGCCGAAGTGCTATACCTGGGACATCGGGTGGGAAGTGGGTGCATTCGTCCCGAACCTGCAAAAGTAGAAGCCATTATCCAGTGGCCACGCCCGGTCAATCAAAAACAGGTCCGTGCATTTCTAGGAACCGCAAACTACTATCGAAAGTTTATCCCCAATTACAGTACCATAGCAAAACCGCTCACTGACCTCACAACCAAAAGATATGCCCGTAACCTTATCTGGACCCCAGAATGTGAAACTGCGTTCCTCCAATTGAAAGACCGGCTAGCCCAAAGCCCAGTCTTGACTGCTCCTGACTTCCGTCGCAGATTCATTGTCCAAACAGACGCATCGGACACAGGACTAGGAGCTGTACTTAGCCAAGTGGGGGACAACGGTGAGGAACATCCGATAGCTTACCTCTCCCGGAAACTGTTGGACCGAGAGAGGGCTTATGCCACCATAGAAAAAGAATGCCTGGCCATAGTCTGGGCCCTAAAAAAATTGCAGCCCTACCTCTATGGCAATGAGTTCACAGTCCTCACTGACCACAATCCATTGAGTTGGCTAAATCGCACTGCCGGGGACAACGGACGCTTGCTCAGGTGGAGTCTGGCATTACAATCTTACAATTTTTCCATCTCCCATAAACAAGGCAAGAACCATGGAAATGCGGATGGGCTTTCCCGACAAGAGGAGAAGGATGATCGGAAGCCTATCATGTCTGGCTAATATTAAGAAGGGGGAGGAATGTGACGACATGGGTTAAAGTTTCTTAAAATCCAGCCAGACAGCATGATAGATTGTCTATAGACGGGGGAGAAGTCCCTCATTGTTTTTACAAGACTCTTGTTGACTCAATGTACTTGTGTTGGCCACTGAAAGCTAGACGTATTGTAGTTGTGTATTGATAATGTAATTACCTTAGTAGCCATTGTCTAGACGGTGACTCCCAGTTTACATGTACACCCTCAGGCTTTCTACCCATATCATTTAAATGAACATTGTCCATGCAGCTTGAAATTCCTCCAATGGGAGAAGCAATCTTGTCCAACCAATCGATGAGGACACAGTGTACCCAAGTGGAAGGTTGTGGCTATAAAAAGGACTTCTTTAAGCCACCAGGGGTTGTTGATGGTTGATGGATTCAGTCTAAGCTCTTTGGAGCTGACTGGAGGATCAGGACATCTTATGGCTTCAATCTAGGGACTCCGGATCCGGTTGGAGACCATATCCACAGCCTAGGGATTTCGACTCCAGCTGCCAGGATTGTAACATCAAACCAGGACTACCTAAGGAGGACACGCAGGTTGGGACAGTTCAGTCACCTGTTACAGACTTTGCAGACCTCAGACAGCTTGGAACCTGTGAGGCATGGACATTATAATCCCTGGTGAGCCAGCGGAAGGGTGAGACTCTGTTGCCTGTTACATTTGTGTGTTTTGCTGGTTATGTGTTATGTGCCGTTAATTGTTTGGGGATCCAATAAAGTCTAATTATTGTGGTTCCCTCACCCTGTGTTGTCTGAGTAGTGTTACGCCCATGGTTAAGGAGGCCGGCGTTCAGTTGGGATGAGCCCTGAGCCACGCTGTTTTTCTAAAGGCGGCGGGTTTTAGTGGACGAGAGCGCCCACTGAGCCCCGTGTCTCCACAGTGGGCGGGATGTTACGTCCCACTCATCTCCGCCCCTCCGCTTCTATTGGACATCCGCTTAGTGATGTCGATGTGACGCTAAACGCACCTGCCCCTTGAGGGAAGGCTTGTTCGGCGGTCACAGCGATGTCGCTGACAAGGTATGTGTGTGTGACGCTGCCATAGCGATAATGTTCGCTACGGCAGCGATCACCAAATGTCGCACATACGACGGGGGCGGGTGCTATCACGCATGACATCGCTAGCAATCGCTAGTGATGTCACAGCGTGTAAAGCACCCTTAAGTCAAATCTTGCTAACAAAGGGGATTGCAGTTGTATGGGCTAATTTTGTGGTCCTTAGTGGCTTGATTAAAGAGAATTCAGTAAACTCAACAAATATCTTAATTACGTATTTAGGGAGTTGCCTCATGAAAACAATTTCTACCCGCATTATGGGAGAAGGTTATAATAGATAGTGAATGCTCCAAGTGGATGGGGCTAAGCTGTAATATCAGAATGTTTGAAAAACATCCTAGACAACACATTGCTTCACACATCTGACATTCAGAACCGACGTAAGAGTATGGACTGTGATGTTTGGACTGGCAGTGTGTTTCCTAACCCTAACTCGACAGCCTCATATTCTTTACTTTAGGTCACAATATCAGTGTCCATACTTGAACCATTAATGTTAGATTAATGAACATTTTTATACAACTGATGTGTGATGGTATGTACAGAACAAGGACAGGAAGAGTTGCAGGACAGAGAAGTTTTATTCTTTGTGATTTTTCTTTTTAAACAATGTAGAAATGCTTCACTAATAGTGTTCCTCTTTGTTACAAATTATACATTTTTACTTATTTTAGAGATCCAAACATTTCTAGTTTTAGAAAAACAAATTAAATAGTAAAAATGTTACTCCAGATCACAGTTATATTTTTTGTATTCTGTAAAAACAAATTTACTTTTTATAACAATGTATACAATAACAATAAATACTGATTATTACATATTTTCTGAAAAAGTGGATATTGAACAAATTTACATAATATAAAGGGGTAATACATTTCCAAACATTTTTGCTGTATAAAGCAAACATGATGCCTGTATGATAGATGCTGGTTTACCTATTAGAAGAACGGGGGTCTCAGTACCCAATACAGACTGAGAATATAGAGGTGGATATGTGATGGTTCTCTCTGTTCCATTTTAATAGAATTAGAGAAAGAACCAAGCATGCAGTCACTTGAGTTGCCATCCAGCATTTCAGGCTAGACTTACAGTCTAGTCTTAGGCAGGCTTTACACGTTGCGACATCGCTACTGATAAATTGTCAGGGTCACGTCATTAGTGACACACATCCGACGCCGGTAGCAACATCGCAATGTGTAAATCCTAGGTGCGACGATAAACGAGCGCAAAAGCATAAAAAAATCGCTGATCTGTGTCACATCGTTCATGTCTATAATGTCGTTACTGCTGCAGATACGATGTTGTTTGCCGTTCCTGCAGCACAATACATCGCTGTGTGTGAAACCGCAGGAACGACAAACATCTCCTTACCTGCGTCTACCAGCAATGTGGAAGGAAGAAGGTGGGCGGGATGTTATGTCCCGCTCATCTCCGCCCCTCCACTTCTATTGGACATCCGCTTAGTGACGTCGCGGTGACATCGTTGTGACGCCGAACGCGCCTCCTCCTTGAAGCAGGGATTGCTCGGCGGTCACAGCGACGTCGCCGACCAGGTATGTGCGTGTGCAGCTGCCGTAGCGATAATGTTCGCTACGGCAGCAAGCACAAGATATCACATGTACGACGGGGCGTGTGCTATCGTGCTCGACATCGCTAGCAATTGCTAGCGATGTTGCAGCGTGTAAAGCTCGCCTTAGTTGCATGACAATCAATGTTGATGGTGGTGCCTACAGAATGGGTGAATTTGCCATTTATCTGTCAGTCCTCAATTTGTGATAGTTGGGGTTAATTTTTTTAAACATGTCAACATGTGGCCCAAAGTATTAGTAACTGTTGGAAAAATACTCTTTTTTCTCTTTTTGGTCAATACTGTATATACACTGAAAAAGCTACCAACAAAGCCATTTAAAGAGAATCTGTCAATCCTTTGCAGTTTTTTAGCTATCAATATGGGCATACAGGTGCCATAAAGGTAAAATTAGTCATACCTGTGTGCCTCCTGGATGAGGAGGTGTTTGTCCTGGGTGAGGAGTTGTTTGTCAAAAATCCTCTTTTATATCTTCTATCCTCTGGACTATGGGGGCATTAATGAAATGCTGTGATGGATGCCAATGGCAATCCATTGTAAAAAAACATATACCTTGGGGTATACATTTGTTACTTGATGCCACTAGGGGCAGTTTTTTGTGGCCTAAATGAGCAAACCACCAACGCTATTTAGTGGCTTCAGCATTTAGGCATTGTAACAAGAAAATCACTGTGGCAGACCTGTATACAAAAAAACAACCGGAAGCAGTAGAGAGGTGTGACTGGAACATCAGAGATCACAACAGGAATGTATTAATTGTTTTGTTACTTTTCAGGCACTACCAGCCTTGTTCCTAATTTTCTTTGAGAACAGACTGTCCTTCTAAGCTTTGTTATTAAAGATTTATCAAAGATCTTTAAGAATGGGAATGAATTACCATATAGTAATAAAATAATCTACACTCATCTAGTAAATCGACTGACACTCCTGCACTACAGTAGTAGTAGTAGTAGTAGTAGTAGTAGTAGTAGTAGTAGTAGTAGTAAGGACTAGTGATGGGCAAAATCCCCAATGTTCGAGATCAGGAGTCTCGCCTGACCGTTTTGCAAAATTCGTGTTCAGGGTCAGAGATAATGCGAACTTGTATCCGAACCCCGAACTACTTTACAGTTATGTGATGGAACGGGGGGCTGTAAAATAAAAAATATAGTTAATAATTGTCATTATACTTACAGTACTTACAGGTCCCACAATGCGTCCTGCAGACTCTGTCTCCCGGCCGCTTCTGCTACCGGGTCCGATCATTGCTGTGCCCCTGGGTTACAGGACCTTCCGTGACATCATAGCCATGTTACCAGTCTGGTGGTTACCCTGATCCTCAAACCGAACAAGGGGTTGGGCATCTGTACACTCAATCTCCACCACTTCTGGGGTAGGGACAGGTGGATGGCCTATGAAACCCCAGCCAGCGGATTCCTCAAAAAGCAAAAGTGACTGTTCACAATTCATACAGCAGTACTCAGACCTAGGAAATTATACAGAACATCCTGTCTCCTGCATGCACCAGAGGATGGTGTTTCATGTGGGAGCAAGGCAGGCACAGATCGACCATGTCCTGTCTCTGCAGCAGCTCCATTACCACCAATAGCACCATAGCCACATCGCCTATTTGATGGTCCCCTATCTATTTGCACCCTAGAAAAGTGCAGAGTATTATATAGCCTTTATGCAGGGAGTTCCTAGCAAAGTGTTACACTGCTTGTATTCAGAGTACCCCCACAGGGTCTTTTTCAAAGTACCCCACAGAGCCATTTTTGAGTAGAGTACTCCCAGAGCCTTTTTTCAGAGTACTTCCACAGAGCCTGGTGGAGAGTGCTCACACAGAGCCTTTTTTAGAGTACCCCCACAGAGCATGATGCAGAGAGGCCACATAAAGAACTATTTCAAATTACCCCCACAGAACCTTTTTTCAGAGAGACCCACAGTGCCTGGTGCAGAGTGCGCACCCAGAGCCTTTTTTATGAGTATGCATACAGAGGAGTAAGAGTAGAAACCAAATACTGTCCCTCACTAAAGCAGCGTTCTGTCCCTACGCTAGTCAGAGCACAATGGTGGCACCACCCATGTTCCAGCGATTATACAGGCTAGATCACATGGTGTGTCAGCCAATCACAGCCATGCCAATAGTCTGCATGGTTGGGATGGCTGCGAAAGTGTCCAAAGCTGAAAAGCTTGTTGATTGGCTGCCCTGCAGCCTGTCAACAAACTTTATTCAACATCCGATCAGCCTTCACAGCTTGAACTTTACCACAGGCTGTTTATCCGGTTTGAATCCTGAACTTTATACTTTGGGTTCGCTCATCCCTACTCTTCAACAGATGTCTACACCACTCGGAATCTTTTCATATTACATTAAATGATGGACCGAGGAATAGTAAGATCTGTGACTTCACAGCATGGAGTTTTACAAGTGCAAGACCTCTGTTTACTGTTCACTCTCCTTGCCTAGATGGTGAGCAAACAGCGGTGGTTCATTATTTTATAGATTGCACAGTATGAACTATTGCTTGGTTATTGGCACCTAATGAAGATATAAACATAAATGAACTCTTCCAGTGTTCTTCAATCATATGTTCAGGTGCCTTAATTGAATCAATTGAAAGTGTAAATACTAGTGGTGAAAGAATATGTGGCACTATTCGTTACTCTAACGAATAGTAGGTATTCACGATATCCATTACTTGATGAGCATTTTGTTATTTGCCATGAGTTTCGAGTCCCCTCCCCACATGTTTGGCGCTTGATTTTCTGCCACTAAATATGTGGGGTTTGCTTGCCTATCACAGTAATGCCGTAACCATCTTTGCTATTGGCATTACTGTGATTGAGAGGCAAAGTGGAAAAAAAAAATTATGTGCAATCATTAAAGCAGGATAATTCTACTTAATGAAATTCCCCACGGCTGTCACACTGCTTCCTGGTCCGATCATTAAAGTTCATCAATATGCTTCCTCTGCCTACCCTCTGTAACAGTGTCTGTAATTGGTTGCATTCCAGATTTTCCTGCTACCCTTTGTGCCGGAGTCTGTGATTGGTTGCCCTCATACTAGCTGACTGGGTCCCCAAAGTGAAGTGTAAAAATAAATAAATAGTTGGAAAAAATGGCCCAGGATCCACTGTATTTTGATACCCAGCGCAGATAAAGCAGACAGCTACAGGCTGCAGCCCTCTGCTGTCCAACTTATCTTGGCTGTATATTAAAATAAAAAGGACCCCATGCGTTTTTAAATTATATAAATAAATAATTTAAAAAAATGTTGAGTAGTCCCCTCTCAATTTTGATACCCAGCCAAGATAAAACAGACAGCTGGGGGCTGGTATTCTCAGCCTGGGGAGGCCCAAGTTTATTGGGACTTCCACAGCCTTAAAATAGCAACCCGCAGCCACCCCAGATTTGTCACATCTATTAGATGCGCCAATTCTGGTGCTTACCTGGGTCATCCCAATTGTCCTGGTGTGGTGCAATTGGGGTAATATAAGGAGTTAATAACAGCTCTAAATTGTCAAAAAAAATCACAGCCATCATCAAGCCTGAGGTTAGTAGTGGGATGGGGCTATAAGATCCCGCCCATTACCAACCCTGTAAGTCACAGAGAAAAATCATTTATTTAAAAAATAACAAAACAAAAAACACCCTTTTTGTCCAATGTATTAACAACCAAAAGACCCCTGAAGGTCTGACATAATGCACACGAGGTCCCACGATGATCCTGAGTCTAGAGAATGTGAATGCTCACTGCAAACTGCAGAACACACTGATTGAGCCACAGCAGTGGGACCGGTGACATCAGTGAGTTTACCTGACATCACAGCTGGGATTCCCACGGTACCCCACCTGTTTCCTCAGGGGAAATGACTTGTGGTGAACTTATTGAACTCAGTGACCTCACCTCAGGTGAATTCATTGAACTCAATGCTGAATTAGCGGATAAGGGGAAGTGCGCACATTAAGTATTTGGTTGCAGACATTTCTGCAACAAATCTGCAACCTCTCCCAAAATACTCCCACGAAACCACATCAAAACACATGCAGCATTGGAGTATTTTTTTGCCAGTAGATGCAGACTTAGTGCAGAAATGTCTGCAATCAAATTTTCAATGTGCACAACATGCCTAATCAGGTAATCTGGCACTGAATTCAATGACTTCACTTGAAATCACAGCTAAGGTCCCCATGGTACACCAGCTGTGACCTCAGGTGAACTGACCTGAGATGAACTCATTGAACTCAATGTCGGATTACTTGATTAAGGGATATGCGCACAATGAGTATTTGGTTGCAGACATTTCTGCAATGTGACAGTGATGTTTTTTGCCAGATGTCTGCAATCAAATACTGAACTTGTGCACACAGTATAATCTGGTAATCCCACATTGATTTCAAAGACTTCACTTGATGTGAGGTCACTAAGTTCAATAAGTTCACCTGAGGTCACAGCTGGTGTACCATTGGGACCCTTGGGTCAGTTCATCTGAAGTCAAAGCTGGGGTACCATGAGAACCGACAGCAGTGACCTCAGGTGAACTCAGTGATGTCACTGCTC
The DNA here is from genome assembly GCF_048569485.1 of Anomaloglossus baeobatrachus. Classification (NCBI taxonomy): domain Eukaryota; kingdom Metazoa; phylum Chordata; class Amphibia; order Anura; family Aromobatidae; genus Anomaloglossus; species Anomaloglossus baeobatrachus. Next base: position 539,714,045 of record NC_134354.1, on the reverse strand, counting down.
CCAGCTACGTCTCCGGCAGTGTATCCCTGATGCTGCAGTGCTCGATCACCTTCTCTAATATGACCAAGCATCATTGTGGGACCTCCTGTGGATTAAGTTGGACCTGCAGGGGTGTTTTAGGGGTTAATAAATTGGAGACATATGATGTTTGTTTTTGTTTCTTTAAATAATTTTTTTCTGAGTGGCTTCTGTTTATTTCTGTTCTCTGATTATTTCTCATAGACCTCCTCCCCATTCATAACATTGGATTTAATGACAGCTGTGAATCACATCTGTCATTATCCCCTTATATTACACCGATTGACACCTCACCAGGGCAATCGGGATGAGCTGGGTATGCGCTGGAATTGGCACACCTAATGGATGCGGCAATTCTGGGGTGGCTGTGGGCTGCTATTTTTAGGCTTGGGAGGGCCAAATAATAATGGGCCTTGCCAGCCTGAGAATACCAAATATGGGTTAAAGCAACATTTTTACGAAAAAAATTAACATTTTTAATATGATGTTATCAAATTCTGTATAGTATACCTGTGGGTTCAAAATGCTCATTATACCTCTGAATAAAATCCTTAAGCGGTATAGTTTCCAAAACAGGGTAACTTATTAGGGTGCTTCCGCTGTTTAGGCACCTTAGAGGCTCTGCAATAATGACATGGTGCCCGCAATATATTTCAACCAAATTTGTGTACCAAAATTCATATGGTGCTCCTTCCTCTCCAAGCTCTCACATGTGGGGTGTCATCGTGCTCACAAGAAACTGAGTAACAAATTCTTGGGTCCAATCAGTCATGCTATCGCTTGTAAAAGGGAAAAAATTGGGTCTAAGGCAACATTTTAGAGGTAAAATGTAAATGCATTTTTTTTTTCATTTCACTTTGCATTCATTTCTGTGTAGCACCTGAATGTTGAGGGGATCTTTTTACATAAAACTTTTACTAATTATTTATTTATTTATTTATTTATTTATTTCTTTATTTATCCTCTTGTATTTCTTGGTGTTCTTATTAGTTTTGAATTGTTTGTGTTCATTTCTTCTACTAATATTTTGTATAACAGAAAAACACCCAAATAATTCACTATTTAAGATTATTTGGAGTACTTAAATTTTTGTAGGTGTAGCCCTTTCTTTCCTTTTTCCTGTAGTTATATATCTATTTTTTGTCTACTTTTTTTCCCTTTATCTTATAATTTTATCTAAAATCTGGCAACTCTGTGGTTTTTCTTGATGGCACCTGTTGTTTTGTGATCTGTTTCTAGATTTTACATCAGCAACTGCTAAACTTCCCTGCAGCTGGCTGTTCTTACTAAACATGGAAAAATCATTGATGACATTATCACTTTTGCATTAGTATTTTTCCAGTGCTCATTGGTGTTGCACAATACTCTCTACACTTACAAAGCTTAAAGAGTAGTCCAAAGGCAAAAGGAAATGTAATTTAAATCCCTATATATATTCTGATAATATAAACTATTTTCTAATATATTTGTTATACTTATACCCTAGCTACACTATGTAACTGCTATTCTATTTATTTTTTCTATTTCCTATCTGATGTTGATTTGTTTGAGAATGCTGGTGTCGCGGGCGGGGAGGGCGCTGGGCTCACCCACTGCTCGGGTCCGGCTGCTGCTGCTGCTCGCTCGGTCGGTGGCTCGAGCGGTGGGCCGGATCCCGGGGACTCGAGCGGCGCTCCTCGCCCGTGAGTGAAAGGGGTGGTTTGGTTTAGGGATATTGTCCGTGACGCCACCCACAGTTTGTGGTGAGGTTGGGACACCACCGCTGCTCTGTACGGGGATCCCGGGAGCGTTGACAGGGAGCAGCTGAGATGTTTTCTCCCCTCCATGGGTAGGGGGGGTTTTGGTGGTCCCGGGGCCCGGTGGTGGAGGTCGGAAGGTGGGTTGCGGGACCTGGCCGGGTGCAGGGTCGCGGGGCAGCGCAGTACCAGACGGCACGGTGGTACTTACTCAGTCAGTAATGCACACGGAGCCTCTGGTGAAAGAAACGGCTGGATGGACGAGTCCCACAGATGGCTGCGGCGGTCACTCCTGGTAGGTTGGCGGTAACTGTCTCTCTCTGCACCGGTGTTCTGTTCTCAGCCCCAATGGCTTCCCACTGATAGCCCGCTCCCCAGCGGTATGTTGGCTAAGGGAGCCCTTCCTTTGCCCGCAGGCTCTGGCCCTGGGAGCTCTAGCTCTGCCGGTAGCTTTATCTCCCTCACGGTTTGGACGGTTGCCTTCAGTCGGGTCTTTACTGCTGGGAATCCCCGGAGGTTCCCGTCGCTGACGGATTTGACCGGTTTGACGGTGACTCCAAGCCTGGTCGGGGTCCGTAGGCCCTGCTGAATGGTGCTGGCCTCTCTTTGCTCCCCGGTTCGGTACCGGCGGGCCACCGCCCGACCCCAGTCCTACGGTTCTGTGTCGATCGGCCTCGCCTGCAGACGGTTACCACCATCTGCCAACCTTGCTCTCAGGTGCCCGGGCCACGTACCCGGACACGGTCATTCTGCTCCAGCTCCTCAACTCCTACTTCCCTGACTCTCACTCTCTACACTCCAAACTGTTCTCCCTTCCTTTTCCCGCCTCCAGGACTGTGAACTCCTCGGTGGGAGGAGCCAACCGCCTGGCTCCACCCCACCTGGTGTGGACATCAGCCCCTGGAGGGAGGCAACAAGGATTTGTGTCTGACCTTGATGTTCCTAACCGGGTTGTGGGATGTGTTGTTGCAGTACCTGTGACGTCCTGGCTTGCCCAGGGCGCCACACTGGGATACTCAAACAAGTGTCATCATGGGGCAGAATTTGTGGCAGTGACCAGAGCCTCTGTCCCCTTCTTGAAATGAAGTGTCATCATATTGCTCCCTTCAGGGTCTGGTCTGTCCCTCTGTGTTCCCCCCTACTCTGATCCTGCGGTCTTCCTGCTGTGTCTATCCTTCCCTGCACTGTGCATGGTGCAAATTTGATGTTTTACATTTTTCAATTAAGAAAAAAAAAAATGGGCCAATGCAAACATTTGGTCACCCTGCAAGGTTAATACCTAGTAGCACCCCCTTTGACAAGTATCTCAGCTTGTAAAGGCTTTTAATAGCCATCCAAGAAGCTTTCAATTCTTGTTTGGGGTGCTTTTCATTCTTCCATTAAAAAATCTTCCAGTTCTGTGAAATTCCTGGCTCGTCTTGCATGCACTGCTTTTTTGAGGTCTAGCCACAGATTTTCAATGATGTTCCGATCAGGGGACTGTGAAGGCCATTGTAAAACTTTCAGTTTGCACCTTTTGAGGTTGTCTATTGTTGATTTTGACATGTGTTTAGGATCATCATTAGCCATTGGTAGAAGGTTTTTACAGATGGTATAATGTTTGTATCCAGAGTTTTTTTTTTAAATTTCATTAAATCCATTCTTCCTTCTACCTGTGAAATGTTCCCCATGCCATTGGCTGCAACACAACCCCAAAGCATAAATGATAAACCCCCATGCTTATTGGTTGGCAATATGTTCTTTTCCTGAAAATTTGTGCCCATTTTTCTCCACACATACCTTTCATTATAATAAATTGTGGCCAAAAAGTTCTGTTTTAAACTCTTCAGTCCACAGGATTTGTTTCCAAAATGCTCCAGGCTTGTTAAGATTTTCTTTTGGACACTTCTGACTCTGAATTTTATGATTACGATGTGGCATAGTTTTTCTTCTGATAGTTCTTTAATGCAAGCTATGTTTGTGCAGGTGTCGCTGAACAGTAGGACAATGTACCACAACTCCAGAGTCTGCTAAATCTTCCTGAAGGTCTTTTGTAGTCAACATAGGTTCTGATTAACTTCTCTACAATGCTACAACTAGTTCTCACATAAATTTTGCGGGAATATCTGTGCACTTAAATCCAAATACCCAGCTTCCTCCTGAGACCGACAGTGTTCAAAAACTATAGTTTACTTTCACATGTGTGGCATTGCTGTATTGAGAAGAACTAAATTTATGGTGTGCATGTCTACAGATGCAGAACCTGTGCACAATGTATTGGGCATTAATGACAATCTACAAGTAGGATCAATCCTCCTAAGACATCTATATGGGCATCCAGGTCATAAAAAGCTGAATGAAATGATAAAATGATGTAATCACTGACATTTTTTCTCATAATCACACATAGCTCTATAGTGAGATCAGAACTAACACAATACAGGAGAGCTAGCAATGTAATAAACTTAATTTCTGTTGTACCAACACATTTGCAATGCAGTCCTGCAAATTTTTTCTGTACTGTGTTAAGTCTGATTTCTGCTCTTACAACAAAGCTGTGTGTATTTGTGAGAACAGACTGTCAGTTGCTACATCTCACACTGGTAAGGCCCCTTTTCATTTAAAGCACCGCTTCAATTTTTTTTATTGCACTACTGGAGTGATGATTTAAATGTAAGTCACCTGCCCCCTGTATTATACTTACCTTTTGGTGGCGATAGAAGAACATCCTTTATTGCGGCCACTTTGGTGGGTCCGGTCAGTCTCCGGTGATTTGTAACCTACGGGCAACTCCAGGTGTTCAAGGAACGAGCTAGAGGTTACAACTTAATACATCTCTATGAGAGCCTCATTCTGACCCTCATAAAGATGCATTCAGAGCTTGTTATGTAACTTCTAAATTCCGACCAGTCAGAAGTTACAGTCACAAGATGGTGCCGGGGACCGGAGCAGGGTTGGTACAAGGTGAAGATGTTGGAAGGTGAATATAAAATAGGGGGCTTAGATTTAAGACACTACTCCAGCACTGAACCCCCCCCGCTGAAGTGGTGCTTTAAAATAAACTCTCAAGGTAGATGCCGCCAGAGAATTTTGGGTGGGCCTTACTGATCTTCCTGCATTCCATTGTATTTGCGTCTTATAGACTTAAATACACTTGAATGCCAGGAGATGGGGCAGAGCAGAGGAGAAGTAATTTCTCCTGACCCAATGTGCAGCAGCTTGATGAGGTCATCACGTTGCAGACCTCATCACACTGCTCCTATCAATGCACTGCTGCAGAGGCAGGTGAGATGGTGAAGAAGTGAAATAGTAAGCATTCCATGGAAAATCCGAAGATTAAATGTCATATTATTGTAGGTGAGGGTTATTATTATTTGGTGTGTTATGGAGATGAGCCAGTAGTGAGAGGTGTAGTATATTATAAAGTAGTGGCAGTGCAAAGGGGCAGTATAATGAGGTGGGGGGAATGTATGGAGTTGTGAGGTGCAGTTTGCAGTTGTGGGAGCTTGGAATGGCAATATAGAGTTGTGGGAGTGTGGGGGTTAGTATGCAGTCAACAGATTATTTTTCATTCAAGCTAGATAATACACTCCGTACCCTGCATAGCACATATTTGGTTTTCAGAAATAGCAATGCTGAAAATTGCTGATGTATGAAAAACATGGCAGCCCCTACCGCAAGCTTCAATCCACCCTCTGCCCTTTCGCTTCAGAAATTTTTCTCTTTACCCCTTTTTTATTTTTCATTTTATCAATTTCCTACATTTTGTTTTATTATTTTAAACTAATAAATTATACATTGATCTATTTTTTTTTATACAGTATTGCATTTTAATAACATTACATGTGATCCTTTGAACTCTGACCTGTGTTTCACTGGCTCCTTTTTTTAAAAGCTGTGCAACTGTCAGTGCTTTGTAATTTGGTGGCTTTCCTAAGGAAGAAGTGGGGTTGCACTTCGAAAGGCACTGAAATATATCACCCTTTAACTGCACCAAATGCACTGTTTTTTATATCATCGAACTCCAGAGTTGATCAGGATCCTACGCAAAGAGCAGTAGAGCACTGAGGACAAGCTCTTTGCTATAAAGCTTACTGGGGCAGTTCCAATGCTTCTGTGTTTGCCTGATGCTGCAAAGATAAAGCTGTGTTGAGAAAGCCCACATTTCAGGCTAGCGACCTAAAAAAGTAACTGGGCTGACCTGTGAATCTTCAGGAGCGCACCTTCCCTATCAAGCAGGAAGCTGGGAGGCTGGGGAGCGGTGCGCTACTGAAGAAAGAAAATGTAAATATAACTTTAATACTTCAATGTGTATTGTTACTCATTCATGTGTCAGTTCTATGCAGCTTTGCATTACAACAATTTTGCACACATTTTAATCACTGTATATTTATGATTGACCCATTGATAGAAAAGTTCAACATCTTCCGAATGTTCCAAAAGGGATCCATTATTGCACTGCAAGTTTTTTCATCCAAACCTGGATCCAGAGAAATGTTTCCACGCACATTTGAAGTTCCAAACAGATATAGATTGTACAATTTATCTATATGAAAGTGAGTGGAGTGACAATATCTTCATGAAGAATTACACTTTAGTAGGTATGAAACGTGTCATATCTGTACTACATTATATCTAGTTCTTTTCCAATATGCAGCATGTTTATCTGTTCTTTTCTCTTTATTAGAATCATGTGAACCCACAGTGCTTGAAGTGCAGGAGTCACACTTCTTCATCATTTTATTTTCAGCAATTTCCACACTGATCATATTTGTTATAGTATTTCTCAGGTGTAATATGGAAAGGTATGTGAATTAATAAGTACTAGTTGAATAAATACATTATATAGTTTGTAAATATCTTATAAGGTAGATCTCGCTATTTCTCATATTCATTCTGGATAGAAGCTGTCCGTGATCATTTTTAAAATAAGATTAAATTTAAAATAAGATTTTGCATTATATATTTATATCTATCTAGTAGTTTTCACACGATTCTCATTTTAAGGGTACGCTCTCACGAGTGTATAAATCGGACAAGTGTAATGCAAGAAAATCTCGCATTGCACTCGGCCCCATCTTAGACAATGCTGCAGCTCAGATCAGAGATTTTTTTCTCAGCCCTAAACGGACTGAGGAAAAAATCGCAGCATGCTGCGATTGTCTGTGAGAGCCATGTCACTTGCACCCATTCAAGTGAATGGGTGCGAGAGAAACATTGGACTGCACTCGGATGTTATCCCAGTGCAGTGCTATTACGCACAGCCTGACAATGGAGGAGATGGGGGGATTAACCCCTCCCTCTCCTCCGCAGAACCCACCCTCAGCTTCACAGCTGTGACCTGATTGCAAGATTGGACCACAGTCGCATAACACTCGGCTCACGCTCACAGCAGAGCTTGAGTCGGGGGTCATTAGCATATCGCACCCGTTGCTCTCACATCGGATGAAATACACTAATGTGTCTGCAGCCTAAATACATTGTACAAGCTGTCAAATGTTACAATAGTAAATTTTGCTATTTTCAATGAACACGTTTTTCCAAATACATTTTTTTTTTTGCAAAGAACCTTTTATTCCAAAGGTTCTTTATAATTAATAAACTATTAATAAGCACTGTAAATCAAAGAGTTTTCTGAGTGAATAACCTAAGGGGGAAAGCAGGTGCTCTGTGAATATCTACACTTTCAAAAGGAGATGAAGACCTGCCAGTTATAACTAAACAAAAATATGCAGAAGCTTGAAAAGATTGTCCAATAGTATAATTGCCTTACATGAACTGTTGTATTAAAGGGAGTCAGTCACTTCCAAAATGCAATTTAAATGGGATATATAGTGTTGCAGGGGACTTAGCGCCTAAAATATTCATACTAGCACTCTATCTATTACTGGTACAGGGCCTGAGAAAGAAACGTTAATTCTTCTGCAAATGAGTAGATTTGGAGCACCTTTGGTGTGCCCAAGAGTTTAGTGCATTGTTATACCTCCTCATTTGCATATTGGGGCATTCTCCTTATTTTGATTAAAACTGCTTGCTTCCCAGAGTGAGCACTGTTTGAATCCTGACAGTGTGTGTGTGCATGCACATTGCCTGTGCCCAACCACGCTTGCATTGACAGTGGCCTGGTTTGTTTTCCTCCCTGTCTTTTTTCTGCTGATGCTGCTCACTACACTAGCTCCTCTCTGAAGCCGCTTGCTACACTTCCAGGAGTATTTTTTGGCATCATTCAGGCCGAAAACACACTTCCGCATAAAAAACGTACGTGACAAGGTCCGTTTTTCGGATCCGAGTTCCGTTTTTTTGGGGCGTTTCTCCGATACATATGACATCCGTGTGATGGCGTATGCTATCCGTGTGTGCGTGTGGAATGTCGGTGTACGTGTACGTGAAATGTCCGTGTGAAATGTCCGTGTGTGTGTTAAAATGTCGTTAGATACATGTCGGCAGACAGCAGACAGAGTTGCACGATGAGAATGAACTCGGGTGAACTTCACCCGACTTCATCCTCATACCGCGGCTCTGTCTGTGTCGCGTACTGTTTAGCGGTCACCTGTGAAGGACTCACCGGTGACCGCTAATCCCCTGACTGACTGCAGTGAGCAGCGCGCTTAGCGCTGCTGTCACTCAGGTTACCCGCGGCTAGCTGGATCCTCCTCCTGAGACCTCATCTCACCTGTGACTTCATCGCTGTCACTCGGGCGACTTGCTGTCACAGTTGGAGGATCCAGCGGTGGCCGCGAGTAACCTGAGTGACAGCTGAGCTGATCGCGCTACTCACCTCAGTTGCTGCATGGAGCTGACAGGTGCGGCGGTGTTCTTCTGCAGCTCCTGTCACCTTCATGTAGCAGAGCTGGAAGCGACACGGGACCTCCGTAGATTACGCCGGACATGGCTGGGTATTTGGGGCATAATAAATTGGTGATGGAGGGAATTTGTTATTGTTTTTTATTTCAAATAAAGGCTTTTTTTGTTGTGTGTGTTTATTTACTTTAACTTGCAGCTTAATCATTGGGGCTGATTGCCAACACACCAGGGCAAATCGGGAAGAGCCGGGTAGAGTCCCAGAACTGTCACATCTATTGTATGCGGCAATTCCGAGCGGCTGCTGGCTGATATTGTTAGGCTGGGGGGCTCCCCATAATGTTGGGCTCCCCATCCTGAGAATACCAGCCTTCAGCTGTATGGCTTTATCTTGGCTGGTTTAAAAATGGGGGGGATCGCACGCCGTTTTTTTAAATTAATTATTTATTTATTTCACTGCACAGTATGTACCCGCCCACCGGCTGCTGTGATTGGGTGCCGTGAGACAGCTGTCATTCAGCGTGGGGGCGTGTTTGACTGCAACCAATCATAGGCGCCTGTGGACGAGGGAAGCAGGGAATATGAGATTGATTAATGAGCGGCCGGCATTTTCAAATGAATTGAAGCCGTGTATTTTCGGCACAGCTGTTCCTCGCCGTGCTGGTGATCGGGGATTGGTAAGTATGAGCCGGGGGAAGAAAAAGACCGAGCGCCTATGTAAGTATGACTGAGAACAGCAGAAAAAAAGGTAAGTAGACTGACTTTAATAAAAAAGAAAAAAAAAATAGATTGCTCGTTTAAAAACGCACACGGACGAAACTTGCTGAACACGGACATACTCCTTGTTCGGTCCGTGCAGGCACGGACCCATAGACTATAGCGGGTCCGTGCCTGCGTGCTGCCGGCCAAAAACGGACATGTTGTCCGTGCGGGAAAACGCACACGCGTACTTATCACACGGACACACGTTCCGTGTGATTTTACGTGTGTGTGCCATCACCCATAGAATAACATGGGTCTCCGTGTCTCCGTTACGTGCAAAAACGTACCAAACATGTATCGGAGGCACAGATGTGTGTTGCGGGCCTCAGACAGTGTTCACTCTGAGAACCAAGCACTGCCAATTAGAAGCTGGGGAGACCTCAATATGCAAATGAGGAGGGGTATCGGCTTACAATAGAAATGAATAGGACGTGTCTTTCACGCATTTTTAAACGATTCTTCAGGTATTTCTTTGGAGCAGACCAACAACCCAAACTACTTAACAAACTCTGTGAGCACATACCCTACGTCTGATTAATATGTTGAAATGTCCTCCAAGAGGAAGCAACATTATAATCAATATTTATTACTTGCAATGTTGCATTGGGATGACATATCTTCTTGTCTGCATGCTATGGTTCCAAGTAGAGGTGTATCTAGGCATTCCAGTACCTGGGGCAAGAATTCAGTTTGCCTCATTCCTAACCTAGCAGTTTGATTAGTTGTTATGTGATTGCTCATTCATATTGAACACTTAGGTGGGCTTTACACGTTGCGACATCGGTTACGATATATCGTCGGGTTCACGTCGTTAGTGACGCACATCTGGCGCCGTTACCGACATCGCAGTGTGTAAACCCTAGGAGCGACGATCACCGATCGCAAAAATGTCAAAAAACGTTGATCGGTGACAAGTCGCACCTTTTCATAATATCGCTGCTGCTGCCGGTATGATGTTATTTGTCGTTCACCGTTTGTCATCATTTGTCGTCAGCACCACACATCGCTGTGTGTGACACCGCATGAACGACAAACATCTCCTGACCTGCCTCCACCGACAATGCGGAAGGAAGGAGGTGGGCGGGATGTTATGTTGCGCTCATCTCTGCCCCTCCGTTTCTATTGGCCGGCTGCTTAGTGACGTCGCCGTGACGTCGCTGTGACGCCGAACGCACCTTCCCCTTGAAGGAGATATTGTTCGGCGGTCACAGCGACTTCGCCGACCAGGTATGTGCGTGTGAAGCTGCCGTAGCGATAATGTTCGCTACGGCAGCAATCACCACATATCGCATGTGCGACGGGGACGGGTGCTATCGCGCTCGACATCGCTAGCAATTGCTAGCAATGTCGCAGCATGTAAAGCCCACCTTACAGTTATGTGCAGACAAACTGGTCTTCATAATTCTGTCAATATTCAGTGAAAAACAGAGAAGCAAGAAGATAAACCAGTTGTCACATAAATGTGAGTTTCAAAATTGCATGAGTGGAATAGGCATGTGATGACTGCTGGAACCACAAAGCAGAGCTGAATCCTGACAGTGAGTATATTACAAAATTTTATAATTAAAGAGGTTGTCCAGGTTTGACATGTTAGTCTAAATTCTCATGGCATATGCACTTCACACTTTTAGGAGTATCCCTTGCTAGAGGCTAGAGTGGATGGTCACGTGATCACAAGTATGCAATTTGTATATTTCAGACCACATTCTGACTAGAAGTTTCCAGCCTCGCTCAATTCATCTTCATAGAGTAAGGCCATGCATATGTAGTGGTCACATGACTGCATGTATGCAAATCACATACTTGCGGTTTTGTGACCATCCACTCTCACCACCTGCACCAGAGAATCCTGACAGCTTGCAGTGAATGCACTGTTAGAATTCATAAGTCTGCAGTCACATAGAGTAACTGCATACTCATCACAACCTTGGACATGCCCTTCAATGCTCCTAAAATAAAAAAAACATAAAAAAAACATAGTAACTCTTGACTTGTCATCATACTTTATTAACATAGTCATGTATCATGTAATCTTACTACTAGTCATGAATTGTTACACATGTACAGGATCAGAACTAATAATGTATTCAGCACAGGAATAGATCACCAGAAGAACCACAGGTACAGAAATACATAATTAGAACCCCCATCAGTACATTAATACATAACCAGAACCACCAGCTGTACAAAAATTCCTTTTAAGAAGCATCAGGAGTACAGAAATTCATCTTCAGAACCACCAGCAGTACAAAAATTGATCATGAGAACCACCAGCAGCACAGAAATACATCCATATAACTCCCATCAGTACACAAACATAGCTTCAAAACCATTATCAGTATACTGATACATCAACTGAAATACAAGGTTGGTCCCACATACATTTGTATGTCCTTAACAATGGTAAGGAGATACTGTGAATTGTTATCAATTATCATTAGACAGTGGACCTCACAGGAACCACAAGGTACCAAACACAGACTTTACAAAGAAAACAGAGTTCAAGTTCAGAGAGCGGGTGCTTTACGTACACAAACCACTTGCGGGAGCATCACTGTACTCAGTTACGCTCAGTGCACAGCCCAGTGTGGGCTGCTTGCAGTGTTTGATCGGCTCACACTGGGGGTAACAACAGCATAATTGGATGTAGTGGATAATGGATGTAATGTGCATTCACCCAAAAATGTAAAAAAACTTTATGGCTTGCTGTATGCGGAGGGAGACCCAAACTGCCCAATTAGTGACTTTCATTGGGTTTCAGGTCAAGTCGGAGTCCAAAACTGAACTTTTTCAAAAGTCCAGCTGCAACCGCCTAACCAAACTTCCATGGGTCCGCTCATCTCTATCCCTGAATAAATAATTGCCCCTCACTGTGTTCATTGCACACAATATGTTGCACTCCGTTCCATACTGAGCCCCCTCTTCAGACTGTCCTCTATACTGTATCCCCACTATACTGCCCAATGTTTACACTGTGCCTACTCATCACACTCTTCCTCCTTGGCATACTATCCTTTCCTAGCTATGCCCTCACATTGTCCCCCCCATGCTGCCCTCTCTTCATACCAACTTCCACACGTTACCCAGTTCCTATTATGTGCCTCCTCAAATTTTTCTCATCCCTTACCTCACTACCTCTGGTCTCATCTTCCCTTGCTTTCCATACTGTGTTCAAATACATTCCCCCTTTCCTTCCTATACTGTATCCACACCCATCCCCATCCAGCTTGCCATACTGTATCCACACCTATCCTGCTCCCTTGCTGTCCATACTGTGTCCTCAAATTCCCCCCCTCACTCTGCATACAGTCCTTGTCAGGTTTCCGGGTTTTCCAGTTCTCTTTTGACAAGAGCTTGCCCTCGGTTAACATGGAGTTTACTGTTCTGTTGCCCTACTTCCTGTCCAGCTGCTTAAAAGGCCGCCTCTAAGCCTAGTCCAGTGCCTGAGTATACTGCTTGCTGTGTGCTCCTGCCTTGCTGCTTCTAATTCCTGATTGCCTTGGATCCTCCTGAAAGAACACCGACCGACTCTGGACCATACCCGGTTTCTTCAAGCTGTGCCTGGACTCCGTCTGCCGTCTGTGGTCAGCACTTCTGCCCGGTTCCTTCCGGTTTGTAACCACTCTGGACTATCATCCCGTACGGACACTCCTGGACTTTACCACTTGCCCCTTGTGTCCCGGCTGCTGCGCATTTAGGCCTTCCGGGGTGATTGCTGGACAGTCCCTGTATAGGGGTTCGCTCTGGTGGTCTCCCTGGGGGAGTCCGGTGCGTGGCCCCGGGAATTCCCTTCGCTCCGTTGTGGGAAAGTATTTCGTGTGCTTGTTCTGCTGTGTTTGTTCCGTTCTGTACCTACCGTGGTTACATATTATAAACATCTTGTACCAAGAACTCGTCTCTGGTTGTCATTGCCCTAACGCTATCGAAATCCTCAGAACGTACAATAGTATTACAGTCCTCAAATTTCTTCCCCTCTTGCACCCCATACTGTGTCTGTATAACATTTCCACCCACCTGCTCCCCCCATACTTGTTCCTCATATTTCAATTTCTTCCCACCATTCCCCTATTTACAATAACTCTTCCGCTCCACTGGAGCACATACCACCAAGGCTGTCAGGCTATCAGCAGCCTATGCGGTGTCAGTGAGTGACATCAACAGCGTGATCAGTTGACCTGACATTGTGCTGACCTGGAGGTCCTGGCAATCATGGCTGCAATTGTACTTGCATCTGAAAGACGCAACTCCAGCACAACTGATTGCTGGGAGCTGGCAAACTACACCATCTTTGAGCCAGCAACCAATTTGACAGCCGGCTAAAAGAACGGCCAACTGCCGCTATTGAGGGGGGCAGCAAAATGCAGTTACTGTGGAGACACTTTGGACCACCACATTAAGCAACCTGCCAATGCCCTTCTCCAGGCTGTACCTGGGTAAATGCCCTGCTCACCCTCTGGAAAAGCCACTGATTCCAGAGGCTTAATAGTAGAGTCACTTCTGACCAACTAATTTAGCAGCCATCTTCAACTACTACTGTATTTCACAAAGAAATACCCTTTAAATTTGCGGTCTCTGTGTTCATAATCATCCTACTTGTTTTGCTCCTTGATTTTATCTCTAAAATCAATAGAAGGTTACAGTAAGCCATGTCTTCTTTACTCCTGCTGTTAATGAATGAGAAGTGAAGCGATAGAGAGGTGAATGGGCTAGTGTACACAAAAATGTTGGAAAATGTGAATACAAGTAAACAGTCTTTCACTAGCCTTTAAGAGTTGTAATAGACATAATTGATTTTGCTATTTTTTAATGTGATAGGTTTTTATAAACTCCCTAAGGGTATGTGCCCACAATAAGGACTCACTGCATCCTGGACCTGCAGGGCTGCGAGTCTCCTCCGCAGGAGAATGCAGGAGACCGCAGCTGCTTGTACCCACGATCAGGGTTCAGTGCGCTGCGGTCTCTCGCTTGTGTTCTCCCTACAGAGGACGCATATGAATCTGCAGCAGACAATTGACATGCTGCGGTCTGGAAAGCCGCACCGCAGGTCAGTGTTTGCTGCAGAAAAATCAAGCACAGTGGGAACAGAATTTCTAGAAATCCCGTCCACTATACTTGTACTGTACAACGCAGCTTTTTTGATGCAGCAAAAACACACTACATCCAAAACGCTGCAAATTGTAATTGTAACTGCAAATTGATTGTGGGCACGCACCCTAATGATCGTAAACATGTAAATTGCACAACTATATTAGTATTTAAATTACACACTGATGAGCCATAATAATAAACCACTTAGGTCGGCAATACAGGAAGATGCTGAAAGTGGTTTCCAAACACACAGCTAGGATATAGTCATTAATGCTCTTTACCTTATGCCACAATATCCCATCTACCCAAACTACACACAGTGTCTGGCTAGTCTCAGAAATTATCATTAATAATCTTAAAGGTGCAGAATTCTGTAAATAACAAAAAAATGTATTCGCATACTGCACATAAATAGCATTGAAACATTGGCATGTAACACATCAGCATTGGAGCAGTGGCCAGGTAAACGCCACTATACATATGCACTATTGTTCTTAGACTACCGCTGCCTTAGCTACTCCATTAACTCTGGGGTGGTGACAGACAGAAACCTTGAATAGACACCAGAACAACTCAATAGAAGCAGACGAATGGAGAGGAACTAACCATTACATAGGAAAAGAGCTAAAGTCAATAAGGGTACTTTATAGGAAGGAGGGGGAACTATCATAATATAGATATAGACCCATGTTAAGAAGTTGAATGTTAGTGTGTCGCCCACCTGTTGGTATCTCTGGCTACAGGTATGTCGGGTTTATTTACATAGGAGTCGTGATGCCACTCACGGTTTGCGGTCAGGGATATGGGTGACCACCACTGCAGATTTAACGAGCATCTGGGGCTGATGGAGTCTGCAGTCTGATGGTGTGGCCTCCCGTGAGTGAGGATGGCCCCAGGGGCTCGGGTGTGTGGAACAACAGGTCCCAGAATAACTTACTCTCAGTCCAAGATGTCTTTCAACTGTTCTTTACTCACTTTAAGTTGTTTTTGTGAGATAACCTGGGCGATGCTGAGATAAACCAGGAAAAAACAGGTATCCTTCAGGCTCATCTAAGGGTAATCGCTAACTCGCCTTCCTAGCACTTCTTGTTTTAGATAAACCCTGACTTGAAATACCGTGGGATTTATCCAGGGAAGTCGCTACAACCTTTTCTCCCCTTTTTAGCCCGTTTGCCGGCAGCGTGGACCAAGGTAGATGGCTCCAGGCTCGATCCCCCTTATGGGCCCTCTCGTTGCTGCTGAGGCTCGGACTCTAGTTGGTTGGTGAGGGACTTGTGGTTCCCCTCACCAGCAGGTTTAGCAGATCAATAAATGGACGTCTACTCTAGGGACCTGTTCCCTGTGCATGCCTGGCCACCAGGAGTCCCCGTACTCGACCAGCTGACTTCCTCAGCATCTTTCTGACTGACTTTCTGGTAACCGTTCTCCCCCGCCAATGGCTACTACACGTGCAGGGTCTGACTAGCATGTCTGCGCGCATCTCTCTCCTTCTGCAACTCCTTTCGCTCTCCGCTACCCTACTGGCTCTCCTCTGATTTTCCTGATGGCCGCTGCAACCTTATCTTCCAGCCCCTCCCCTACATCCCTAGCTGAGATGTGGAGGCAAGCCCCCTCTTGGGTCTGCCCAAGGGTTCCCTCTACGGTGTGGGAGACCTGGTTGCTATGTGTCTGTGCGTACACACCCTATTCCAGCCTTTAGAATTACCTGGACGTACTGACCCAGCATGGGTGCAGTACTCAGTGGTGCCTGACCAGGTTAAGGGCGCCACATTCCCCCTTGGTTATCAACAGCACGTCCTCGGGCTGCAAAGACAAGAAATTAAATACAAACTTTTCCCACACAGGGGATATATTTACATTTACACATACCAGGTACCATTCCACCACCACCCACAAATCCTGGTCCCACCCAGAACCTTCCAGGAGGCAGGTCACTGGTCCCTTTGGTGACCAGGTCTGGGCCATCTGTATCCCAGACCTTTCCTCCAATCTTCCTCTCCTGAGGAGGGTGGTGTAGGGTAGGCCCCTTAAACAGGCGTACAAGCTTCCGTGTGTTGGAGAGCAGGCCCCATAAACAGGCGTGCTCCCTGGTGGTGCAGAGCTGTGCCCTATAGACAGTCACACTCTGGGGTTGGTACCTCTGAGGTAACTTTTTACACTGTGAGAGTTTGTGGTTATAGCCAGTTCATAACCTGTGGTCCATTTTTAAAGTGCACGTAACCTGGTGCTTAAGGATATTTTAAAAGGTTCTCGCAAAAGTCCTTGCGGGCACATTCTTAAATGTTACTTAACTGGTCATAACAAAGACATTTTTAAACTATACTTTTTAAACTAAACAGATTTTCACCTCTCAAGACCAGGGCTCGTATTTTCAGTGCTCTGATACCTGGAGGTTGGCTTTTGGGTGTCCCCTGGTGGTGATGACTCTGGGGACCTGGTAGAAGCGGTGAGGGTGGAGTCTGAGCTCACTATGGTTTCCTTTGGACGCTGTACCACGTCCAAGGCAAACCAGCCTCTTTCTCCCATATGTCTTGTGAACTCGACTACATCCCCCACATATAGATCACGACCTGGGTGACCCCGCTGTAGGTGGGACTGTACGTCCTGCCGAGACACAAAGATGTCTTCTTTATCCCCGGCCTCTACAATAAACCCATACCCCGTTCGGCAGTTAAACTCCTCCACTACTCCTTTGTGGAGGGGACCTCGAGACTGGAATCCGGTCCACCGCAGGGACTGATTTTTCTGCAGGTCCCGGGCCTCCACTTGCGTTCTCTCTGGGGTGGACTGCACAAGGGGGTGCCTGGCTCTCACACGCCGCTGTCCTCTGCGGGCTTGGTTCCGCATTACCATCACCTGGTCATCAGCATGTAACCAGGTCACATACATGCCGGGGTTATATGCAACCAGGTCTTCCTCCCTGGCAGGGGGGGCTGCAACCTCCTCCGGTCATTGGGGGGACAGCAGCGCGACTTCATGGCCTCCCTCTCTCGCAGAGGGTGCTGCAACCTCCTCCTGTCAGCTGGGGATCAGCAATGATGGCTGTAGGGCCTCTTCTCCGTCCCTGGGAGAGGGTGCTGCGACCTCTTCCGGTTGGGTCGACGGCCTGTGGCCCATGCAGCTGGCAAACAGGTCAGTCCAGGGCAAAAGCTTCGGTCCTCTCTCTGGCTGAGGGGGCACTGTGTCTTCTTCAGATCGGGTCGCAGGACCCGGTTCCTCAGTCAACGACTGGGGCGCTGTGACCACCTCTGGTCGGGCAACTGGGAGAGGAGGCGTTGCGGTCTGGTCTGGTCTGGTCGGGACAGGAGGCATTGCGGCCTGCTCTGGTCTGGCCGTGGGCATCGCACCAGACGTCCCACCAGGTATCGCACTGGACGTCGCATTGGACATCGCATCAGGCATCGCATCAGGCACCATATCAGGCATCACACCGGCTTCTGATGACAATGCCGGTGGGGTTAGCATACTAGGTCGGGCAGGAGCAGTGTGGGACTTACCTAGGGTTGGGCTTTGGGTCAATTTTTGGCACACAGTTAGGTTTTAGGGTGTACTAGGGATAGCCGACGTTGAGCGGGGGTGCCCAAAACTGTATGGCATATTAACCTCCGCGGCTAGGAAGGAGAAAGACTAGGGATTTATGACCTGGCCGCTATTTATACATCACAGTGACATCCCTTTAACGAGTAAAATCATCTTGGGCTATACCTCACCCTCCTAGATTAATACTCCCTTTAAGTACATCTAGCTTTGCACGACCGGGTGTGTGCTCACTGACCGATATAGCTGCAAATGGAAAATATGGCTTGATTTAATTATTTTAATATTATGTGTAGTCTGGGGAACTAGTGCCCTTGCAACTAGTCACTACCATCATTAGCATATAATAAATGATCTTAAAAAATAGTTTTACTAAATATCTGTTTTTATATGCTATTATATACAGGAAGAAATTATAAATATGCACCCAGAACTGTTGATGGTTCTGGGTGCACTGAGGACCTGACAGGTTCCCTTCAATGTTTGGTACAGTAAATCTGGTTCCTATTTGTCTTTAGTAATATTCTCATATAGTACTGTACAGTACACTCCATGACATCAGATAACACATCGGTACACTGCACAGACAGGAAGTCACAGTTTCATTAAAGATTGCACCCATGTCTGGGATAGATAAAAGCTGAAATGTTTTTCAAAATGATTTGCCTGTGGGTGTTCTTTCCTCAGAATAAAGAGCTGCATATTTCCAAAAGTACCTGATCCAAAGAATTCATTTCAGAACTTGTTTGACAGTCACAATGGATACTTTCAGGTAACTATATATATTATGAGCACTAGCTAAAATAAGTAGCATATTTGGTGGTTTATCCGCTTGCAACCACCAAACCAGACTATACAATCAAATAAAGTGTTTTGTTTACCCTTCCAATTACCTAATTTGCTCCATACCGATGTAAACCTCTTTTAAAATTATTCTCTTAAGCTTTCTAAGTAGTTATCCATGAACCTAATTCTGTAATACTGGGTCTGCCTCCCTCCTTCCACCTAACCGGCAGCGCTCGTTCAGCCCCAAACCATGACACTCCCACCACCATGCTTGGTTGTAGGCAAGACAGGCTTGTCTTTGTACTTTTCACATGGTTGCAACCACACATGCTTAACATCATTTGAACCAAATAAGTTAATCTTGATCTCATCAGACCACAGGGCATGGTTCCAGTAATCTATGTCCATAGACAGCTTGTCTTCAGCAAACTGTTTGTGGGCTTTCTTGTGCATCATCGTCTCCCGTTGAAGCACATGCGAAACACGTGTCGGAACCGGGTCCACATGTGAGGCTGACAGACTCCCTTTCTGGGTGCTATACATACCACAGGTAGGTCCTTCAGGTGCCAATTTACCCACCACTGTATGATTTTTTTTTTTTTCTGAGAATATTCTGGTGGTGTTACATACTGGTGTACTCAGGCCCTGATTTGGACCTTATTCTGTTGGTTACTGTTTAATGTATGGACATTCCATCACTCCACTAGCCCAGGGGGTATACTATTGATATCTTTTGGTTACTTATATGCCCCCCAGGATATAGTAATACTACTTTCTTATCAGTTTTAGTTAAGGGGTAGTCTGTCTCCCTCCCTGGGACCTTTTTCTCTCTCTGTCTCATCTAATTGGATTTTAACTATGTATGTCTAACTACTAACTGTCATCACATGTGATTTTTGATATTTGCACTTTTTGTAATAATAAAAACTGTATACTTTTTCACAACTGTGGTACAGTAGTTTTACTTACATGATAAATACCCCTTCTTGTTCACAAGTTTTTGTATCTTTAGATAAGGCTTACTTTTGGGACGAAAGCCATGCAGACCAATCTGATAGATTGTACAGCATATGGTCTGAGCACCCCGACACCACTATAACCTCTGCAGCAATGCTGGCAGGATTCATACATCTATTTTGAAAAGACAATCTCTGAATATGATGCTGAGGACATAAAGTGAACTTCTTCCGTCAATCATGGCGAGGCCTGTTGTGCGTGGAACCTGCTTTTTTAAACACTGTATAGTCTTGGCCATCATGCTGAAGCTCAGTTTCAGGGAGTTGGCAATCTTCTTATAGCCTAGACCATCTTTATGCAGAGAAACATTTAATTTTTTTCACATCCTCAGAGAATTCTTTTCCATGAGTTGCCATGTTGAACTGCTAGTAACCATTATAAGTTTAACACACCTGCTCCCCATTCACATCTGCGACCTTGTAACACTAATGAATTACATGACACAGGGGTGGAGGGAAATGGCTAATTGGGCTCAATTTTGCCATTTTGCCATTTTCACTTATGGGTGTATACTGACTACATTTCATTGTGTCAAAGTCAAATATTCAGTGTTGTCTCATGAAAGGATATAATAAAATATTTATAAAAATATGAGGGGTGTACTAACGTTAACTATATCTCAGAAATCGAGACGCACAGGATAAAAAATCAAACATTGCCAGATTTAGGAGAATGGTAGCATTAACATCACATAAAAAAATTGTACATTATAATGGTAGTAGAATAAATCTTTTCAGTAGCTTCAATCTTCAGTTTTTCCTTCCAAAACTACAATATCATAGGGAATTCCTTAGTGTAACCTAAAGCTTGTGTGCCAATGCTAAATCTCTACCATGGTTATAATTAGTGATAAGCAAGCGTGCCCACCACTGCTTGATACTCAATTGAGCATCGGAATGCTTGTGTGCTCTCATTACTCGATCGAGCGACGTTATGAAAAAGACCTACATAGGTTGAAACGTCCCTTGTGTCACCTTTGTCCTGTACCCTCACCTGTCCATCACCTGTCTGTATAAAATAAAAAGCCAAAAATTGCATGAAACGCTTTGAAGAGTGCAGTAATTTCCACACAGAAATACTACGGGGGATCTTGCATCCCATCTACTGGCACCAACACATCTGGCAGTGTGCACACTAATTATTACCAGAATTACATTACAGAGCTGACATCAAGCCCAAAAGATATTACCCCGATTGTACCCCGCACTAGGGCAAACAGGAAGAGCTAGACGAAGTGCCAGAATCGGCGCATCTAACGTGATGCACCAATTTCAGGGCAGCTGCGAGCTGGTATTTTTAGGCTGAGAATGTCCAAAGCTGTTTTACCTTTGCTCATTTTTTAAAATTATGTATTTAATTCCCAGCAGTGACCTGGGAATCAGAGAGGCATCTTCTCCATACCTTTCCCATTCTATTGGAGCTCTGTCTCCATACGTTTCAGTGATTTTCCTGCCTCCAAAGCAATCCTGTTAGGATCTTCCGGCAAAATGCTTGAGTTTCCCATTGACTTCCATTATACTCGGTACTCAAGTTGAGCCTGTCAGAGCATCCAACCTGCTCGATTCGAGTACCGAGCACTCAAGTATTTCAGTGCACATTTTCCACTAGTTACAATAATTCATTTATAACTAGAGATGAGCGATGTTCGAGGTTCGTCAATTTCATGTTCGAGTGATTTTGGGGGGTATTCGAGCTCGAGCTCGAACTCGAGCTTTTTGCTAAAAGCTCGACAGTTCGAGTTAGGTTCGAGAACGGTTCGATCAACAAAAACGTGGCTTTTCACACTAAAGGCTATGTGCACACGTTGCTATCTGCATACGTCCTTCGTCCCCAGCACAATCCCTCTCTCTTTCCTACTCACCGATCACGGGCATCTTGCTGCATGGCTGTCAGAAATCTGCGGCATCTTTTCCTCTTTAGAAAATGGCTGCCGCTTCATTATTCAATCAGGTATTCCGTGCTTTTCCCGCCCACCGGCGCCCATGAGTGGTTGCAGTCAGACACGCCCCCACGATGAGTGACAGCTGTCTCACAGCAACCAATCACTGCCGACGGCCTATATCGTGCAGTAAAATAAATAAATAAATAAAAAAAAAATGCTGTTCCCCCATATTTGATATCAGCCAGGATAAAGCCACATGGCTGGAGGCTGGTATTGTCAAAGCACCCCCACACCATCACATCTCCTCCTCCATGCTTCACAGTGGGAACCAGGCATGTAGAGTCCATCCGTTCACCTTTTCTGCGTCGCACAAAGACACGGTGGTTGGATCCAAAGATCTCAAGTTTGGACTCATCAAACCAAAGCACAGATTTCCATTAGTTCAAACAAGTCTCTTTTGCTTGTTGCCTGTCCTTAGCAGTGGTTTCCTAGCAGCTATTTTACCATGAAGGCCTGCTGCACAAAGTCTCCTCTTAACAGTTGTTCTAGAGATGTGTCTGCTGTTAGAACTCTGTGTGGCATTGACCTGGTCTCTAATCTGAGCTGCTGTTAACCTGCGATTTCTGAGGCTGGTGACTCAGATAAACTTATCCCCCGCAGCAAAGGTGACCCTTGGTCTTCCTTTCCTGGGGCGGTCCTCATGTGAGCCAGTTTCTTTGTAGCGTTTGATGGTTTTTCCCACTGCACTTGGGGACACTTTCAAAGTGTTCCCAATTTTTCCGCACTGACTGACCTTCATTTCTTAAAGTAATGATCGCCACTCGTTTTTCTTTACTTAGCTGCTTTTTTTCTTGCCATAATACAAATTCTAACAGTCTATTTAGTAGGACTATCAGCTGTATATCCACTAGACTTCTGCACAACACAACTGATGGTCCCAACCCCATTTATAAGGCAAGAAATCCCATTTATTAAACCTGACAGGGCACACCTGTGAAGTGGAAACCATTGCCGGTGACTACCTCTTGATGCTCATCAAGAGAATGCCAAGAGTGTGCAAAGCAGTAATCAAACCAAAAGGTGGCTACTTTGAAGAACCTAGAATATAAGACATATTTTCAGTTGTTTCACACTTTTTTGTTAAGTATTTCATTCCACATGTGTTAATTCATAGTTTTGATGCCTTCAATGGGAATCTACAAATTTCAGAGTCATGAAAATAAAGAAAACTCATTGAATGAGGTGTGTTTAAACTTTTGGTCAATATTGTATTGTTCATTATTTATCAATTGATGGAAATCATCTTTGAATATTGTATACTGACTTGCGACGACTTGGCACTTTATATATCTTTCCTTGGTGATGGGCGCCTACCTTTGGCAACAATAGACTTTTAGGGATAGAATAGGGACAGCCAATGGGAAGCAGGGGTTACCCAAAACAGTATGGTGCACCTCCACTGGTAGGAAGGTAAAAGGGAGGGAGCAGCTAGTCCTTGCTGGTCCATCCCTTGTTACTACCTTATAGGAATCGGCTGATATTAACTTATATCCCACTATCCATTCACCAGTTGTTTGCCTTCTTTTGCACTAAACTCACATGACTTTGTCTGAAGTATATTGAGTATCAATAAACCTACATAGTTTGGTTACTGTATTTTAATAATTAAATCAATACATATTGCTCTTAGGCGTTTTTGTTTGGTGTTCAATAGAACTAGTCAAGTCTATGAGAAGCTGAGGCCTGCCCCTTGGGTCCAGCATGGAGATGCTCTGGTATTAAAAAAGAATTGGTCTTGGGAACACTGCTTTATCCTCTGGCTTTAACACGGGAAGAGAACTACAGCTGAGATTCAGCAGTTTGTTAGCAACCTTGGAGGCCTGAGAATATCTGAGGCCGACCAGAAAAGGGCTAATACCCAAATGATGGAGAGGTTGGACATTTCTTTTGCAAAGCATTACCTAAATCTGGTCTCTAGTGGCACAATCTAATGGTGTGACCTGATGTGAGGACTCGGTTATATCTGCCAGTTTGGGACTTGTCACCAGTTATTTGTGGAACAGAAAATGGTGGAAAATGGACATCTGTTAAAACAGGGGAGGCTGCTCAAAAAAGGCACATGAGTAACATTCTTGACAGTTCCCAAGGTTGGTTCATAGTCGGTGTAATGCGCAAATTCCTGACCAATGTTAAAACAACTTCTGGGCAGACAAGACAATAGGGGAAGTCTGTGGAAGCCAGCCAGCTTGAAACTGCACCCTGACTACCTATGAGGGATCAGCAGGGTGAACCCTAAGTTGTGCAGGGACTGGCTGTGATCCATGTCATGGCTGGAAGGTCAGCTGTTGTCCAGATGCCTGGAACCCTAGAAGTCTTGTGTCCCGAGTCAATGTGAGAAAAGGGAGTGCTACCCTCACCTGCAGAAGAGTTGGAAGACCTATGGGAGTTATGTCCTCAATCAATGTAAGAAGGAGTGTCAGACCAAGCTGCCGAGAAGAAAATTAAAAAGGGATTCAGATGTGTGGAGGCCCTGATTTTGCCAGTTGCACCCTTGATGGGGACAGTTTTAAGTCCCTGAGTATCTCGAATCTGGAACTCTTTGTTGTTGGACGTAGATGGACAAACTCTTTTTGTGTGACTTTTTCCTTTGTTTAATTTCATATATTGCGCATCTCCCTGCTAGATTACAGAACTTTAGGCCGTGAGAGGGTCCTACATTAATCGACATGGACTTTGCCCATACAGCCATGGACTCTGCCCCAAGTCTCCCATGTATCCTGTGTTCCATAATGGACTTTATGGACTCTGTCCCATCCAACTCTAAATCTTTCCCCTCCTGGACTTGTTGGCCATTGGACTACTGTTGTGGGTAGGAGTGATGGATAACCAGATGTCCAAAATGTGATGAAGACAGATGGACTGTGCTATGGAACATTTTGGTTGCTGTTTTGTGGGCATGAGAGCCCTTGCTTGTAAAGAACTTGGACTCTTTGTTTCGGGGTCCAGGGTTATTCTGAACCAAAAGAGGAGAGAACATCATCCATCGTCCAGAAGACACAAGCAGGGACTGTTGTTTTAATGTTATGTAGTGTGCATTGGTGTCTTCTAGGAGTTTCAATGGTCAAGCATGACCATTGTTAAAGTGGGGAGGAATGTAAGAGTATTGCTGTCACATTCCTGCCCCTGAAGACACTAATTGCATCATTGTGTTGTTGAGTAGTATAATGTGAAGAATGTCATGTGTCTTATGTGAATGTTGAGTCATGTGAATTGAAATGTGTAACCTGTGATATATAGTGTTGATAATGTACTGCGTAATGTAAGATTATATTTGGTAATGTTTTGCACAGTATTTATTCGAGAGTTGCTAGGCTGTAGAGTCCGTAACTGTTAAGTGTTGGGACTAGCCAACAATGGGAGAATAGCATTAGAGACAGTTCATTCTAGAAGAATCAGTTGAGTTGGGTTAAGAGAGTAAAAATCTAGTGAGTGACAGTTACAGACAGATAGTCTGTATAGACGCCTACCATTACTAATATAGGGTTAAGTCACAGCTATGAGCTGTTATTAACACCTTATCTTACTCCAACTGCCATCGCACCAGTGCAATCTAATGGATGCAACAATTCTGGGCGGCTGCAAGCTACTATTTTTAGGCTGGGGGGGGGGGTCAATAACCATGGACCTCCCCAGCCTGAGAATACCAGCCCCAACCTGCCAACTTTATCATGGCTGGGTATCAAAATTGGGGGGGGGAATCATACGCTTGTTTTTTAAATTATTTGCTTAAATATTTAAAAACGTCGCATGAAGTCTCTTGTATTTTGATACACAGTCAAGATAACCACACGGATGGGAGCTGCGCCCTGTAACCGTACACTTTATCTATGCTGGGTATCATAAAATGGAGGGACAATACATCAATTTATTTTTTTATTTTTACACTACGAGGGATGCAGACAGCATGTATGATTCCAACCAATCACAGATGCTATCACACAGGGAGGGTACGCGGTCTGACTTGCTGCAACCGATCACAGACGCTGGGACTGCAGTAAATATGTATGAGGGTTAATGAGCAGATCCGGAAGTAGTGTTACAGCCGTGAGGGGACTGGTAAGTATGTCTTGCTTTAACCATTTTGCTTTTTTTTTTTTTTTTTACATTTTTACAGTGATTTCTCTAGCCAATCACAGCCATTCCAATACTTGACATGGCTGTTATGGTAACAGAAGTGGATGATTTCTGCAATAGTGGTAAACGTGAACAGTTAACAAACACAGCCGAACTTTGACGATTTTTAAAACAAGCGTTTGTGATTCCGATCCCTATCCAAATGATCCAAGACGCATGCCGAATTTGAGATTGATTAACTTTTTTCGAACAAGTTTGCTCATGTCTAATCCACTCCCCTGTTAGGAGACTGGACATGGCGCCGCTGCCAGGGACGATGACCGTCACAGGTTGTATTGTAACGCTGCACTGGGTTGTGTGGGAACTAGGACTGTCTTATTATGCCTTGTAGAACTGTAATGTGCTGGAATATATGTGCTCCTGTCTGAAGTGTGAAATTGTTGCAAACAATAAAGTAAAGAGTTTTTGTTTGAAACAAACCATTGGTCCTGGCCTGCATGGGCTCAAAGCTCACATGACAAAAGTCCAAACACTCAGCAAAGATCAGCATTTTTATTTAGCGTGCAGAGGTTTTCAGAGTAAATCTCTCGTCCACGACAACCTTCCTGCGCCACTCTATACAGTAGGGAATAAGTAAGGTGTTTTTTTTATACACAGTGAAAGCCTTTGAGTTAAAAAAAACATTATACTTGGAAAAACCTTTAAAATGTGGTTGTGATTTAATATCGTTGGGAGTCAAGTTTACACAATGCAAAATATAGAATGGTAACCAATAATTTCAATATTGGTGCCCATAATTTCCTTTTTTATCTGATTTTTTTCTTATTTCTGAATATTAAGGAATGGATGAAGACTGCAACCAATGACCCTCATCAAGAAGTAGTAGATTGTGTCATGGATGAGCAGAACGATGAACCAGTATCATCATATATAATGGAAAATAAATTTAGCATACCAGTATATCAGCCTGTTATCGAGGAACAAGAGGACAATATCACACCAGTATCTCTACAAGAGAAAGCTTCCAATCTTTGCACAGCAAACATGAACTTTACATTAAATGAAAGCATGTATGTAATGCTGTAATAATCTAGTTATTTGTCATAGATATACTATATTGAAGAAATATTAAGAGGGTTTCATGTGCCAGACAACACATTATTATTTACACTATGCCATGAGACATGCTGAGCTAAAAGTATGAACATTTACATGGATCTGGTACTTTTGACTCTCAGATTCTGTAGTGCCTCATTTATTTTAGTGGTTGCAATGTAATTCTTTGAAAAATAGTGTTTAAATGCACACTAAGCCATTGGCTTTTGACATAACGATGGGAAATCAAACCCAAAGCCATATTCACAGCTCAGAAAAATAAATATCTAGCAAAATTTACATACAAACCTGTTTTACAAAATTTCATTGACCTGTACTTCATCAAAGAGCTCTGGCAGATTGAGGAACATTGGGCTACATTTAATAACTAGAGTGTTTTGTTAAAATCCAGTTACCAGAATGTTACCATATTTTCAATATATGTTTCAATATAGTTTGCAATATTTGCTCTACTTTTACTTTGTGCTAATTAATTGAAACATTTGTTTTCAATAGATTATGGAAACACATTTTGGTGATCAAATGAGAATAAAAATGGCAAGATATTTGATTGAATTTAAAGCGTTTTAGTTACAGTTATCAATTTAGTGATGAGTAAACTCCTGGATATTGGGTTTTGTCAAACCAGCATGGACTAAAAAAAATAAAAAAAAAAATAGGGTTCGGCAGCTGAACTTGACCTCGGACAACAAATTCCATATGAGTCAAAAGGGATGGAAATTTCTGGGCTGTAAAATGGCAGTAGTAAGCGGTAGGGTGCTAGAAATTTTAGTTAATTGGTAGGGAAATCACTGTAAAAAAATGATGTGGGCTACAAGCTTTAGTTAAATGGTAATAAGAGCAGGATAGTTATACATACTGTGCTTCCCGAAGGTTCACACTGCAGTAAAACTCCGGGCCCGCTTATTAAGGTTCATCAATATTCACACCCTCTATGCCTGTATCTGTGATTAGTTGCAGACTGCTCCTGTGTTTTTCCAAAAATAAGACTTCCCCTAGCAGGGATTTTCAGCATTTTTGGAGCAAGGCATAAATATAAGCCCTACATCGCAAATAAGCCCTAGCCACGGTTCAATAATGAGGTGTACATGCAGCTAAAAAAGTTAAAGATACTGCAGGACACTTCATTATAGACAGTGCACACCCTGCAATCACACTTACCAGATACCGAGCAGAGGACCTGCAGTGATTGCACCCCCACATACATCCGATCTCACACACACAAACATCGGATCACACACAGAAACATCGGATCACACACATCAGATCACAAACATACTCACCACATCAGGCGACACCGATTTCTTCTCGCCGGCAGATTCCTGAGAGGCAGTGCAGTGGAGCGCAAGACCTGCTGCAATGCTTGCTTAGAGGACCTGTGGACATTTGACTTCCTCCCATCATTCCCTGTGGCCGGAAGCATTCTGTAATGCTGGATGTGATGAATGAGTGAGTGAGTGAGTGTGTGTGTGTGTGTGATCTGTTGTGTGTGAGTGTGTCAGCCAGAAGCAGGGGAGAACGGCATGCAACACCCACCGGAGATCACAAGAAGGGCCTGGGAGCCACGCAGACATCCAGATCTGGTAAGTAAGAGTCTGGGAAGTGGGGTGTCTGCTTTTTTGGGGGGGGGGTAAACTTACCCCCAACCATGTTTGTCCAAGAATAAGACCTCCTCCAAAAATAAGCCGTAGTGTTTTTTTGGGGGGCAAATAAAGTATAAGACAGTGTCTTATTTTTGGAAAAACACAGTATACATGCCCCCCACCCTGTGTCCGCATCTGTGATTGGTTGCAGTCAGTTTGCTATATGATAGTGTAAAAAGAAATAATTAATTTAAAAAATGTTGTGGGCTCCCACCATATTTTGATAGCCAGTGCAGGTAAAACAACAATTGCAGGCAGCAGCCCCCACCTGTGAGCTTTACCATGTCTCGATATCAGAATAGAGGGGGAAAAAGGTTTAGGGTCCTCCCCATTTTTGATAATCAGCCACAGTAAAGCAGACAGGTGTTGGCTGGTATTATCAGGATGGAAGGAACCATTGATATTGGCTCCTACAGCCTAAAAATAACAGCCCACAGATGCCCAGACTTGGCACATCACATTAGATGCACCAATTCTGCAACTTTACTTGGCTCATCATGGTTTCCCTGGTGCAGTGGCATTTGGGGTAATATAAGGGGTTAATGACAGCTGTGATTTGTCAAAAATGACAGCTGACATCAAGCCCTTGATTTGTAATGAAAGGCATCTATGAAACACCCCCATTACTAATTCTGTAAGTGAAAATAAAACACACTGAGAAAAAACCCTTTATTTGAAATTAAATACACATTCCGGGAATCACTGACAGCTGAGGGGCACCTGGCTGCTATTAGGTGATGTCACTCCGTTCACCAAAGGTCACACGCGGGTTCCTATGGTGTGACCTCAGGTTACCTCACTGCCGGACTGCAGGACATTGCCGTGACCCACAGTCCGGCAGTCAGGTCACCTGAGGACACACTGAGGGCTCTCCTGCTGTATAATGTGATGTGCCAATTCTGGGAAGCTGTGGGCTGGTATTTTTAGGCTGGAGATCCCAATACCTATGGCTCTTCCCATCCTGATAATAGCAGCCCCCACCTGTCTGCTTTACCATGGCTGGTTATCAAAATGGCGGGGATCCTACACCTTTTGAATTATTTATTTAAATAATAATACAAAAAAAATGCCGTAGGATCCCCTCTATTCTGACATTCAGCCACAGTAAAACTCATAGGTGGGGCTGCAGCTTGTAGCTGTTGTTTTACCTATGCTGGCTATCAAAATATGGCTGGAGCCTATGTCATTTTTTTTAAATAATTTCTTTTTACACTACAATACAGAAAACTGCCTGCAACCAATCACAAACATGGACACATGGTGGAGGGTGCATATAGCAGTCTGCAACCAATCACAGACATTGGCACAGGGTGGGTAGGAGAAGCAGTCAGTATTTATGAACCTTACAGAGCGGGCAGGGAAAAGAGTCTGACTGCAGTCTGATCAATCAGGAAACACTGTATGTATAACTATCCTGCTCTTACTAGCATTTAATTTCCATTTGTACCCCATATCATATTTTTACAGTGATTTCCCTGGCCAATCACAGCCATGCCAATACTGGCCTCGGGGGTTATGGGGCCGGAAGTGCCTACACTGAAAAAGCTGGCTGAATAGCTGCTCTGCAACTTTTCAACAAGCTTTATTCAGGTAACAAACCCGAACAGGAACCGGATGTACAGTATAAAGTCTGCATTCGGGGGTTCAGCACCAGACACTAGGTGTCTGGTACGGACCCTGAACCTTACAGTTTGGGATTGCTCATCCCTAGTTATAATCCTCCATTGGTGATTCAGAGGAAATGACAGCATATCAAAACCCTAAATGTAAACATTTTAGATGAAATTTATTGCTCTGGGGTCTCCTGACTTTCAATCTATGTAAGATGGGAACATTTGTTCTATCACCTACAAAATATTATACAAAATATTGCAGGATATATCAGGCCTTATTAGAAATTGATGACTAGAGTGTATTTTATGTGTTAAAATAATAATCTTTCTAATTACATTAAATTTTATCATCTGTATTGTTTTCGAGTTCTCATATCCCTAATGGCCCAATTAGACAAGCCAATAATCAAGGAACAAGCATTTAATGGAATCTGTCAGTAGATTCTTGCTATGTAATCTGCAGCCAGCATGCTGGAAGAGTTAACACAGAGATTTCAGATGTGTTTCTTTTCACACTCGGTGCTGTTGTTTACCTGAAATGTTTATTTTAGCTTCAGGAGATTATCATTGCCGGACAAAGTCAGCTAGAGGTCAGCTAGTCTCGCATGTTGCCTGCTGTGATTAGCAGGTCATTGTCTATAGACTTTGTATTCAGAGAACCTGGTGTGGATGGAGGCAGTTTTCTCAGCTCTATTGCATTGCTGAATTGAAAAACTCTGTTAGAACCCCTGCACCAAGTAAACTAAGTCATAAAGCATTGTATCAGGGTCTCTTTGCCTACATCATGTTGGCAGATTCCTTTTAATTTCAACACTCATTCCTGATTACAATTATCGATCTGGCTAAACAGACTGGCAAACACCCAACAAAGTCAAACATGCCTTCCTGTAGTTCTCCACTTGGTGGTTGAGCAAGCACTGTTAAATAGTAACCTGTCATCAGGATTTATCCCTAAATGTTATTAGGAGCACTGTGTACTGCAATGTTTGGTTCACCGAGCCTTACCGAAGAAGCGCTACATTCGCCAAACTGTTTGTCAAACCTTTCCGAACCCCATTGGATTTAATGGCAGGCCAAACCTAAGGCAAAGAAAACACCTTTAGGGTGGTCGAAAAGCAACACAGGATGTGGCCTGACATTTCCATTTTAAAGACTGAGCACACAGCGACCACACCTTCTGCAGCAGTGCAT
Organism: Anomaloglossus baeobatrachus; assembly: GCF_048569485.1. Classification (NCBI taxonomy): domain Eukaryota; kingdom Metazoa; phylum Chordata; class Amphibia; order Anura; family Aromobatidae; genus Anomaloglossus; species Anomaloglossus baeobatrachus. The sequence goes on along the minus strand of NC_134354.1, from coordinate 539,682,742 downwards.
CCAGGCCAGAAAAGGGCCCTAGAAATTTCTGTACAACCAGGTTGAGGATGTGAGCCATGCAATGCACATGTGATGTCGCCCAGGCGTAGTGCCGCCACCAGGTTTGCACTGTTGTCGCATACGCCTTCCCTGGCTCCAGATTCAATGGAGGCAGCCATTGATCAAACTCATCCTGGATAGCGGTCCACAACTCTGCAGCTGTGTGACTGCATTCTCCAGTACATATTAAATTAAGCACTGCCTGATAGCGTTGAATTACACACAGAATGTGGCCTGGCATTTTCATTTTAAAAATAAAGAGATGCATGCGTGACAGGTGTAAACCTCTTGGTCACAGAACCCTGGCACTACAGACAAAAGACAATTTAGGGACCCTACTTGGAATCTCCACATTTGCAAAAATTAAGGTCAGGCAACAGGAAAAGTGGCAACAATTGAGACAGACTACAAATAATTTAACAAAGCAACATGGCTGTATGGGACTGGCCATGGAACAAGCTTCACCATAGACAGTAAGATGACAAACAGGCATAGGCCTCTTGCTCCCCCGAACCCTGGCACTCCAGACAAAAGACAATTTGGAGACCCTACTTGGAGTCTCCACATTTCCAAAAAATAAGATCAGGCAAAAGGAAAAGCTGCCGCGGTAACTCTTCAATCACCTGCCACCATCGGAAGTCATATGATGTGATCACGTGGATCTGATGGTTGCAATGGTAACACAGGGTCATGTGATGACTCCTGCAGCTATCATGACTACGCAAAAATGGTATCATTAAAAACAGCTCAAGACAGAAAAAATAAGTCATTACTGAGCCTGACATCCCGAAAAATGAAAACGCTACGGGTTTTGGAAAATGGTGCCACTTTTTTTTGTGATTTTGTTTTAACCCTTTAGATAAATTAAACCTATACATGTTTGGTGTCAACGAACTCGTACCGACCTGAGGCATCACATCGATAAATCAGTTTTACCATATAGTGAACATGATGATTAAAATGTCCCAAAAACAATCGTGCAATAGCACTTTTATTTTGCAATTTTTCCAAACTTAGAATTTTTTGCCATTTTTTAGTACACTATATGGTAAAACTCATGGTTTCATTTAAAAGTACAACTCGTCCTGCAAAAAATAAGCCCTTAAAAGGCAAGATTAATGAAAAAAATAAAAAGTTACGGTTCCCGGAAGAAGGGAAGCAAAGAAAAAAAACAACGGAAAAACAGAAAATCGGGTTGAAGGGGTTAAAAAAAAGAAAAAAATCAAACCCCCTATTAACAACCCTGTAAGTAAATAAAAAAACACCTTCTTTCACCAATTTATTAACTCCAAAACACCCTGCAGTTCTGACATAATCGACACAACATCGAACCATGATCCTGGCTCTGCTACATCCAGAAGCTGCAATGATAGTAAAATGAAAGAAAATGCAACCAATCACAACGGCTTCTGGGACACACTGAGAGCAATGGCTTCCTATGGTACCAAGTGTGACTACCGGTGAGCCCACTGCCGAATTGCCGTACTTCCAGATTACGGGCCACAGTGGCACAGATGTCCTGCAATCTGGCAGTCACAGAAGTCTAGCAATCCATCAGTCAGGTCACGGGAGGTCAAACTGGGGACTCTCCACTGTCCTCAATGAGAGTTGAACCCATTGCTCTTAGTGAAAGTGAAACCCGCTGACAGATTGCTGGAATGTCAGATTATGGGACATGGCTGCACTGCAGCCCAGCAGCGGGTTCCGCTTTCACTGAGAGCAGTGAGTCCAACTTTTACTGCGGAGAGCCCTATTGTGATCTCCAGTGACCTGACTGCTGGAATGTCAGACTGCAAGACGCGGCGGGTCCCTTATATTTGATACCCAGTGCAAATAAAGCAGGCAGCTACATGCTGCAGCCCCCAGCTCAAAATTCGGGGGACCCTGCAAGATTTTTCCAATTATTTATTTATTTTTACACTCCACACAGATGCCTGCATAGAGGGTGGGTGGGGGAAGCAGGACTGCAACTAATGACAGACACTGTTACAGAGAATAGACAGGGGAAGCAGTGCATAGTCATGAACTTTATTGATCAGACCAGGACACAGTATGAAAGCTGAGGAGAAAGTTAGTAAGTGTTATTCTCATATTTAAATGACCACACATCATTTTTTTTTCAGTGCGCCTCCCAGTCTGTCACAATGACTTTGGGAAAGCAAGGAACCAGGGCTCCTAAGCTGTCCCCCAAGCGAGGGGACCCTACGCCATCCCTAATATCAGGAATTGTCATGCTAGGTATGGGGAAGTACCAAGCAAGTAGTGAAGGGAAAGGGAAAGTAAGCCCTCTGTCTAGGGAAGGGGAAGATGGTGGTGACCCCTGATCTAACCCACTGCTCATCCCTCACCACCCTAGATAGGTTCCATCTATGTGTCAAGCCGTATACCTGACCATAGGTATCCCTAGTGCTGAGCCCTAAATAGGGAACGAATGGGATGAGCTCTTCGTCAACACCACTAAACAACTATAGAAGACACAAAAGGGATACACAGCGGGAAAAGTATGAACTACTTATCATTAGACAACTCAGGTAGAAGTTCAGCAGAGCTTTCAGTAAAAATACCCCATAGGAGTACAAACTACCTGCTTGCAACCTAGAAGGAACTGAAAAATATCACCAACACCAGTCCAAAGAAAGGAAGGGGTATTTAAACACCAAGAGAATAGTGATGATCAATAGCTGGGTGGAAGTTGAGCTCCTGCTGGGACAAAAATGGAGAGAGATGAGTCCAGCAGGAAAGCTACCTATACCAATGAATACTGGCAGCAGGAACAATGGAAAGTCAGGGAGCATGCTGAGAAGCCAGACGCTGTGACCTTCTATAGCCAGAAACTACATGACTGTCACACATGACACACTCGGGACAAAAATGCTCTTGCTAGTGGAGAGGCCTGAGACACCTTCCTGGCTCTGCTTCTTACCAGTCCTGATCTGATTCCCCATCCCCCCTCCCTCCAGTGAGGGATGGGACAGGAGTGTCTTGAAACCACAGATACAAACAGACAAGGAAAAAATGAAAACTCTGTCACACAGCACCCACACACAGGATTAGACAATAATAGATTCAGGAGGAAAAACAAAAGCAGGAAGGAAGTACAAAACAACTGGGGTAAAGTTATATTTGTCTCATATTCGTATGCTGGTTTTTCTATAACCTTTTTAAGCTAATTAATAAAGACATGTTTTAATAATTTATTTATTTTTTTGGACACTTTTCCTCACTGGAAAACCCTCCTCTCTCCTTCTTTGAATTACATATGCGGTGGGCTGCTCCCCCACCTCTGTGCGGGGAATACATGATCCAAAACTGGGACTGAAACCTGGACAACTTTGTGAATGGTGAGCTGGCATTTTATAGTTTTACTTGTATACTCCAAACAATATACACAAATAAAGCACAACTTTAACCAGAGAGTCTGGGACACCACACCTCACACACCAACACTGAAGCTGGCAGGGTAGAAGGATTCCACCTGCATAAATAGAAGGGGAGCAAATGTGATAGGTTTCTCCACAACATGTGATTAAAGGAGCAAGCAGACTATCAGAGATTAACTCTGGATATCCTCCCTATGAATTAGCACACAGCAGGTCAACGCCTAAGTCTGCCAGTGTTGACCCCAGACACCAAAGAAATCATCGGGCAAAGTGTCAGAATCTGCAATTTGAACAGAGTCCAATTTTGCCATAACAGTCGGCAAGGTTTGTGTAAAACTCTGTGTGATACAATCGCTGTAATGCCAGTATCAAAGATTGCTATGGCATAACTGTGATTGGCAAGCAATCTACACATGGTGAGTGGCTGAAAATCAGGTGCCAAACATGTGGGGAGGAGACTTGAAACTCACAAGACAAGGACCAAAATACTCAACAAGTAACAGATATTGCAAATACCATAATGTTCGTGCGAGCAACGAATAGTGCCGAGTATTTTCGCTCATCACTCATAGTTACGTTGATTATTGCGCCATCGCCACTCCCCAAGTTGGTTGATTCCTCAAAGATTTAAATAACCTCACAAATTTCAGACATCCATGCACACTCATTGGTTGTTTTGTGAGGAGGCTAAGCGGTATACCTACCAACGGCATGGTATAGCTGGTATTCAACTACTGCCTTCTGCTTCTCATAAACCCTTGCCAATATGTGTAAGGCCCCCTTCACACGTCCGTGAAAAACACGCACGTGTGTTACGGGCCGTTTTTCGGGTCCGTGTCCCGTTTTTGTGTCCGTTTTTATGGTCCGTGTGGCACCTGTGTGAATTGCGTATGCTAGCCGTGTTTGTGTGCAGAACGTCCGTGTGTGCGTGTGGAATTAACGTGTATGTGTACGTGTAATGTCCGTGTGTAATGTCCGTGTGTGTGATGCACAATGTCGTTTATAAATGTCGGCTGACAGCAGACAGAGTTGCGCGATGAGAATGAACTCGGGTGAACTTCACCCGACTTCATCCTCATACCGCGGCTCTGTCTGTGTCGAGTACTGATTAGCGGTCACCTGTGAAGGATTCACCGGTGACCGCTAATCCCCCGATTGACTGAAGTGTCCCACCCTCTCTCATACTCACCGATCCCCGATCACCGGCGCTGCACGGCATTCACACGGCTGCGGCGGCTTTTACTATTTTGAAAAAGCCGGCCGCTCATTAAACAATCTCCTATTCCCTGCTTTCCCCGCCCACCGGCGCCTATGATTGGTTACAGTGAGACACGCCCCCACGCTGAGTGACAGGTGTCACACTGCACCCAATCACAGCAGCCGGTGGGCGTGTCTATACTGTGCAGTAAAATAAATAAATAAATAATTAAAAAAAAACGGCGTGCGGTTCCCCCCAATTTTAATGCCAGCCAGATAAAGCCATACGGCTGAAGGCTGGTATTCTCAGGATGGGGAGCCCCACGTTATGGGGAGCCCCCCACCCTAACAATATCAGTCAGCAGCCGCCCAGAATTGCCGCATACATTATATGCGACAGTTCTGGGGCTGTACCCGGCTCTTCCCGATTTGCCCTGGTGCCGTTGGCAAATCGGGGTAATAAGGAGTTATTGGCAGCCCATAGCTGCCAATAAGTCCTAGATTAATCATGTCAGGCGTCTATGAGACACCCTCCATGATTAATCTGTAAGTTACAGTAAAAAAACACACACACCCGAAAAAATCCTTTATTTGAAATAAAAAACACACACAAATTCCCTCATTACCAATTTATTAACCCCGACAAACCCTCCATGTCCGGCGTACTCCACGGACCTCCAGCGTCGCGTCCAGCTCTGCTGCATGCAGGTGACAGGAGCCGCAGAAGACACAGCCGCTCCGGTCACCTCCACACAGCAAATGAGATGAGAAGCGCGATCAGCTGCTGTCAGTCAGGTAACTCGCGGCCACCGCTGGATCCAGCGGTGGCCGCGAGTTACCTGACTGACAGCTGCTGATCGCGCTACTCATCTCATTAGCTGCGTGGAGGTGACCGGAGCGGCTGTGTCTTCTGCGGCTCCTGTCACCTGCATGCAGCAGAGCTGGACGCGACGCTGGAGGTCCGTGGAGTACGCCGGACATGGAGGGTTTGTCGGGGTTAATAAATTGGTAATGAGGGAATTTGTGTGTGTTTTTTATTTCAAATAAAGGATTTTTTCGGGTGTGTGTGTTTTTTTACTGTAACTTACAGATTAATCATGGAGGGTGTCTCATAGACGCCTGACATGATTAATCTAGGACTTATTGGCAGCTATGGGCTGCCAATAACTCCTTATTACCCCGATTTGCCAACGGCACCAGGGCAAATCGGGAAGAGCCGGGTACAGCCCCAGAACTGTCGCATATAATGTATGCGGCAATTCTGGGCGGCTGCTGACTGATATTGTTAGGGTGGGGGGCTCCCCATAACGTGGAGCTCCCCATCCTGAGAATACCAGCCTTCAGCCGTATGGCTTTATCTGGCTGGCATTAAAATTGGGGGGAACCGCACGCCGTTTTTTTTTAATTATTTATTTATTTATTTTACTGCACAGTATAGACACGCCCACCGGCTGCTGTGATTGGGTGCAGTGTGACACCTGTCACTCAGCGTGGGGGCGTGTCTCACTGTAACCAATCATAGGCGCCGGTGGGCGGGGAAAGCAGGGAATACGAGATTGTTTAATGGGCGGCCGGCTTTTTCAAAATAGTAAAAGCCGCCGCAGCAGTGTGAACGCCGTGCAGCGCTGCGCCGGAGATCGGGGAACGGTAAGTATGAGAGAGGGGGGGAAACTGACCGACAGACTGTGAGAGAGGGACAGACAGACAGAGAGACCGACAGAGAGACAGAGAGACTGACCGACGGACTCAGGGAGATTGACCGACATACACAGAAATAGAAAGAATAGCCGACATCACTAGAAATAAAAACACCAAACGGACACGGACTATAGGTATATGCATACGTGTTTACTAACGTGTGTGCACATACCCATAGACTTTCATTGTGTCCACGTGTGCGTGCTCCGTGCAGATAACGGACATGCATCCGTGCCAAACGCAAACACATACGGATCACGGACACGCACACACGGACATAATGAAATAACGGACGTGTGACCACAATCATAGATTAACATTGGTGCACGTTTGGCCGTGTCTCCGGTATATACGGAAACGGACCAAACACGCACGTGTATCACGGACGTGTGAAGGGGGCCTAATGTAGAGTTTCAGTGCATGGGCATGTTGCACACAAGTTGGTGAGTTGGCACTTGAAATTGCTGCTGCAGCACTGCCAAAGTGGCGACAGCTGTACCTGACTTGCGGAAATAGGCACACACGTGGAGTTCTTTCACAAATGGCAAATTTGGGTATGTTTTATGAAATTACTGAACCAAGCACGTTGAGCATGTTGGCCAGGCCTGGTACTTGTGCGAGGGTGCTAATCTTCAGAGGCTCCACCAGGTTATGGCCATTATCACACACCGGTTGTAGATTAATCGGCAAGAGTCACAGTTCTGTCTGATCTGTTTTACCTTTCAACATTTCTGTGAAGGTGTGCTGTTTGGCACCTGAAGAAATTGTTTTTTAAAAAACCTGTTGCCACTTCGCCAAGGCAGTTCTTATAGCTTGCGACTGATATGGTCGATGTGCTAGGAAATGACAATTCGGAGATAGAGGAGGAGGAGGAAGAGCAGCAACTGCTTTAGAAGCTGGGGAAACCCTGTTGACCTGCAATCCTTGGCATCGGTAGCACAAATACATGTGTCTTCACAGGGTCCGACTTTGTCCTGGCCTCCACAAGGTTCATCCAGAGTGCAGGTAAGCAAATCTAGCATTCCTGGCCACAAGAACTTGTCCACATGAAGGTTGTTAAGTAGATCTTCTCAGTAACTGGATTGATCAGGGCATGGGTGATGTTATGGGACATGTGCTGGTGTAAGGTGGTAAAAGCACATGAGGGAAAACTGGTGGGGAACAAGTACCAATGGATGGCCACCACCATAATGTTGCCAAAATCCTCAGTGTTAACAAGCCTAAACAGGAATATTTCCAGGTCAAGAAGTTTATAAATGTTCCCATTTAGTGTTTGGGCCTGTGGATGAATATTTACATTTCCGTCATAAGGCCTGGGGTAAGGACAGCTGAATGCTGCCCTGGGACAAAGAATCGGAGAACGTTGATGATGGTGCTTGAAAATGTGCAATGAGAGGTGCAGGATAGGAGGCATCCACTTCTGTATCTTGGATTGGGGATTGGCAAGCACATAGTACAGGGGAAAAGGCAATGGTGTCACCCAAAGACATTGATTGTTGACCCAGGCCTTTGGCCCACCTAGTTGGGTGCTTTGAGGAGGTGCCTGAGCTTGCTGGAAGTGGTTAGGCTGATAGTGGTCCTACCCCTGGTGATTGGTATGGCAAAGGTTGCAAATGATCATTCTTTTATTGGCCACACTTTCTTTATAAATGCACCAGACTGGGAAACACCTAACCCTTTGCCTTGAAACTTGCCATGTGTGGGTGCTCTTTGGATCAGTTACTCGCCTTCTCCCTCTGGCCACCTCAGAGGCCTCTGATGGCCCTCTAAAAATTAAGTGAGGGTCAGCTGCTGGCTCACTACAAATTATGAGTGAAGGCCAACTGATGACCTTTTAAAAATTAAGTGAGGGATACCTGTTGGCACTCTAAAAATTATGTGTGAGGACTGGCTGCAGGCACTCCAGAAATTGAGAGAGGGCTGCCTGCTGGCCCCCTAAAATTTATGACTGAGGGCTGGCTACTGTCCCTCTAAAAATTGAGTAAGGACCGCCTGCTGGCCCTGTAAAAGTTATGAATGAGGACCGCCTGATGGTCCTCTAAAACTTGATTGAATGCTGCCTGATGGCCTTCTAAATATTGACTCAGGTTCCACCTGCTGGCCCTGTAAAAATTACGAGTGACTGCTGCATGATGGGATATGGTGGAGTAAGGCGGGCTTTACAGGCTGCGACATCGCTAGCAATTGCTAGCGATGTCAAGCGCGATAGCACCCGCCCCCATCGCACGGCCGATATGTGGTGATCGCTGCTGTAGCAAACATTATTGCTACGGCAGCGTCACACGCACATACCTGCTCTGCGACGTCGCTGTGACCGTTCAGCAACGTCACAGCAGCGTCACTGAACCGCCGCCCAATAGAAAAGGAGGGGAGGAGATGAGTGGCCGGAACATACTGCCCACCTCCTTCCTTCCTCCTTTTCCGGTGGACGGAGGTAAGGAGATGTTTGTCGTTCCAGCGGCGTCACATATAGCGAGGTGTGCTGCTGCAGGAACGACAAACAACATCGTACATGCAGCAGCACCGATATTATGGAAATGAACGACGTGTCAACGAGCAATGATTTTGCACGTTTTTGCGCTCGTTGATCGTCGCTCATTTGTGTTACACGCTGCGATGTCGCTACCGGCACCTGATGTGCGCCACTAACGACGTGACCCCGACGATATATCGGCAGCAATGTCGCAGCGTGTAAAGTACCCCTAAGAGTCGGAAGAGGACAAGAAAAATAATACACCATGAATTGTTTATTATGGCCCCGGCTACACTAAAAACTCATGGAATCAATTTAAGCATGAAAGCTGTGAGAGCAGCCTGCGAGACTCTGATTTCGCTCAAGTCTTTGTTGAGTAAAACACACACATTGCATTTTCATGCTTTTTCATGCTTATTTCCTTCCTTCCTTAATCAATACTGCAAAAAAAAAAAAAGCTTCCCAGCAAAGTCTATGAGAATCCTGATGTGCTGTGCATGAAAAGAAGCATAAAATGCCCTTTTTCCAGCATCTTTTCTCCTGACAAAACATGCTTTTCTGTGCAGAAAAAAATCTGCTATGTGTGCATATAGCCTAAGGTCTGACTTGGACCTGTAAAAATTTGGAGCGAGGGCTGCATGATAACATTGTTGATATGGTGGAGGATGAGAAGTAGGAGTAAAACAAAAAGAATAATAAACCATGAACCCTTTCTGAGGTTGGAAGGGGTTCATGGGAAAACACTAAAAAAAGAACTTTTGAATCATCTTTATGTTCTATTAATGTCATTTGCTGGATTTGATAAGATTTGACCAATCCAGGCCTTGTTCATTTAGAGAACAGTCAGCCTGTTAGCATTTTCAGTTAAAGGGAACCTGTCAGCAGAAATTTCGCCCAAAACCTAAAGGATTCCCCCTCTGCAGCTCCTAGGCTGCATTCTAGAAAGGTCCCTGTTATTATTGTGCCCCATGTGAGACCAAAATAAAGACTTTATAAAGTGGTACCTTTTTGTATGCAGATTCTGTAAATGTGACACGGGGGCGGGCTGCCTGATGGCCGTTAGTCTGCCTCCTGCCGCGTTAGGTCGTCCCCCATCGCTGATTTCCATAGCTGTGGACGCCGCCCAGTGCTCCACAGGTCCCCGCGCATGCCCAGTGCTCATCTCTCGTAGATGAGCACTGTGCCTAGTGTCACCGCTGGTGACGTGCGCGCAGGCTTTAGATTATGGGCGGTGCTGTGATGTTTATTACCAAGCAACCGCCCATAATCGCGGGACCGCGCTTTCCCCCTCGGCGTCCTTCGTTCTGCGCAAGCGCGGTGCTGCTGACCCCACGTCACCTCCTTCTATCTATTTCCTGCCTCAGGGCAAGATGGGAAGGAGGTGACGTGGGGTCAGCAGCACCGCGCTTGTGCAGAACGAAGTCCCCGTCAGCGGCGTCCCGCTGAAAAATTTGAGAATCCGCCATCTTTGGCGCGAAGAGTTCGCACCCGAGCCGTCTTCCCTGAGCAGAAAGGGCACGAAGGCTAAGCCCCGCCCCCCGAGAGCGGAGCGGAGCAAAAAGCTAGAGAAGTGCTTGGAAAAGACCAAGGGAGGCGGGTGGGGACTGTTTGCCATGTGACCGTGTGGATGGGGGGCGGGGACGCCGGGACCCCGCCATCCGTCTTGTTCCTGGAACCCAAGCATACGGCATGTCTGCCCCATCCGAGGGGCCCGAGTTCCCGGGGCCCGTGCCCGGAGCATCGGCGTGGGTGGAAGCCCGGACGACCCTCATGTGCTGCCGGCTGCAGGTCCGGGTGAGGTGCCTGATGGAGTGATAGGCGGCCGAGATGGGGGAGATAGCCGCTGCCATGCGGGCATGCAAGATGGGGGGGAATTTGGAGGAGAGGGCGAGCGACCCATGCCCCTATGTCCTTGAGGGACCGGCCGCTGCGGCTGAGGGACCCGGTCTGCCCCCAATTCTCCTGTCGCCACCTCTGCTGCCTGTATCGGTCGCTGCTGCTTCCCCGCTTGGTCTGCCGCCCCCGACACCGGCGGCAGAGCCCATCCCAGTTGCCCAGAAGGACCCACCCATAGAAGCAGCCCGCGGGCGACCGTATGCACGGCCCGCACTTGTCCCGCTTCCGTGGAAGGAGGGTTCCCGGAGGAGGCCCGTTCCCGAGGAGGCCCCACTACTCCAGAAAGCAACCGCAACCCGATATGGGGCCTCTGAGTGATTGCAGGGTGCGAAACACCGTACCCGTTCCTGCTTGGGTTGCCTGGCCAAGTTTCTGCCAAGTTCCTGATCCGGACTGGGGAAAAGGGGTGCTGCCCACTTATAAGGGGCAGCATCAAGGCTAAGTTGCTTGGGTGGGAAAGCGGAAGGACATGGACCCGTTGCTAAAAATGTTTGCAACGTTAAAAGTAATGTGCCTCCCGTAAGGGAAGAAAAAGAAAGCCTACATATTCTTGACTATGTAAATATGTTATTATAAATGTATACGTGTTTCTTATCTTTTTGCAGTTTACAACAAAAATAAACCGGTGATGGACGGGCAGCCCGCAGACGGTCTGCATTAAACCAAGGGGGAATGTGACGCCCTGGACTATCCAGGTCATCCCAGGTAGACACAACAACACTACACATCCCCTTCTCAGTTAGGTAACAGCAGTCAAACTAAAAGCCTTGTCATCACCCTCTAGGTTTGATGTCCAAACCAGGGGGGGTGGAGCCAGGTGGTTGGCTCCACGCACCGAGGAGTTCACAGGCCTGGAGGCGGGAAAACAGAGAGTTGAAGTCTAGCTCTGGCTCTGGAAGGAGTCAAGTTCAAGTCCAGAAGCAGACCTGTGTTCAGGCCTGCAAAAGACTGCTCCGGTGGCTGGGTTGGAGCCCAGTCACCATTGGCAAGGAGGCAGACTGCAGGAGACCAGGAAGACGACTGGTGGAACTGTAAGGGACCGGGACAGGGTAGTGGCCTGCCGGAACCGAACCGGGGAGCTAACTGGATACCGGAGCACCAGGCAGGAAACTCAGACCCCGAACTAGGCTAGAAGCCACCACCATAGTCAAATTAACTGATTGCGGTCTGGAGGGCGAGCGACCCATGCCCCTATGTCCTTGAGGGACCGGCCGCTGCGGCTGAGGGACCCGGTCTGCCACCAATTCTCCTGTCGCCACCTCTGCTGCCTGTATTGGTCGCTGCTGCTTCCCCTCTTGGTCTGCCGCCCCCGACACCGGCGGAAGAGCCCGTCCCAGTTGCCCAGAAGGACCCACCCGTAGAAGCAGCCCGCGGGCGACCGTATGCACGGCCCGCACTTGTCCCGCTTCCGTGGAAGGAGGGTTCGCGGAGGAGGCCCATTCCCGAGGAGGCCCCACTACTCCAGGAAGCAACCGCACCTGAAGAGGTCCCGGCCCCGGCAGTCCGCCCGGCCCAGACGGAGGTGCCAGATACCCAGCGGCCCACCCGGCAGGTAAAGCTGGCCGCTCTCCATACCCAGGCCTCGGCTGAGGCAGTGCAGGGTTGTCGCTGCAGGGCAGCACCCCAGGCCACGACACAGCGGGGTTCCCAGAAGAAGGTGCCGATCGTAGTTGGCACAGGGGAACTCCGGCTGGGCCCGACCTGCGCACCCAAGGGGCCAATAGACGCCCCGAATTGGGAGCGGCAGCAGAGCCAGCTAGGCCGGGAAATTGAGGCCCGGGAGAAGAGAAAGGCCGAGGTCCTGGCCCGCACGTTTAAAAAAAAAGAAAACCTGTGGTGTGCCACCTTCCTTGTGCGAGGCCCGAGGTACGAGGGCCAGGTCCGACGCTTTGAGCCCGTCAGGGGGTGGGGGATTCCTGTTTGAGCCCGGCTTGGAGAAAGAAGTGTTTGTGTCCCGTCGGGACGTGTACCCCCACCTGCCTATGGGCCACCCGAACCGTGACCTGATCCCTGGAGAGTTGGTCACCTACACCTGCCACTGTGGGGAGAGGGGCTGGTTTGCCCTGAGCGTGCAAAGAAGGGCACAACATGAAGGCCCGAGGCGCTCCCAGACCCCTCCCCCACCGTGCAGCCCCGGAGTCACCGTGAAGGAAGAGTACGGAGTGGAGGATGAAGAGTAAGGTAGCGGATCCCCGTTGCCACAAGGACAGTCCCCGTTGGGACCCCACTGCAAGTCCCCATTGGGACCTATGTTTATGGTAGCTGACCAGCTACTGAAGCACCCATCCCCGTTGGGGCTCTTGTTGCTCCCTGTTTGTCCCACATGAGAAATCATGAACATGGCTGAGAACTAGCAAGCCACCTAAAAACCTTTGGGCTTGTAAATAGTGCCCTTATTGCCCTTCCCGTAACTGCCGGTCTCCGGAGAGGCTGGTTGGAGGGAGGACCCGCAGCAGAGCAGGCTGGGGTCCGGACACCACAGGAACCGGTGACCATCCTCTGGGTCAGGGGTCCCCTGGATATGGGGCCTCTGAGTGATTGCAGGGTGCGAAACACCGTACCCGTTCCTGCTTGGGTTGCCTGGCCAAGTTTCTGCCAAGTTCCTGATCCGGACTGGGGAAAAGGGGTGCTGCCCACTTATAAGGGGCAGCATCAAGGCCAAGTTGCTTGGGTGGGAAAGCGGAAGGACATGGACCCGTTGTTAAAAATGTTTGCAACGTTAAAAGTAATGTGCCTCCCATAATGGAAGAAAAAGAAAGCCTACATATTCTTGACTATGTAAATATGTTATTATAAATGTATACGTGTTTCTTATCTTTTTGCAGTTTACAACAAAAATAAACCGGTGATGGACGGGCAGCCCGCGGATGGTCTGCATTAAACCAAGTGGGAATGTGACGCCCTGGACTATCCAGGTCATCCCAGGTAGACATAACAACACTACACACCCCCTTCTCAGTTAGGTAACAGCAGTCAAACTAAAAGCCTTGTCATCACCCTCTAGGTTTGATGTCCAAACCAGGGGGGGTGGAGCCAGGTGGTTGGCTCCACGCACCGAGGAGTTCACAGGCCTGGAGGCGGGAAAGCAGAGAGTTGAGGTCTAGCTCTGGCTCTGGAAGGAGTCAAGTTCAAGTCCAGAAGCAAAAATTTTTTTCCATTTTTCATATGGCTAGTTGTATTTTTCATTCTTTATGTATCATAAAGCAGTTATGCTTGTTCATAATACTCTGAATTTGGTGTGCAGCTTTCACTTCATTTAGACAAGTCCAGAAGCAGACCTGTGCTCAGGCCTGCAAAAGACTACTCCGGTGGCTGGGTTGGAGCCCAGTCACCATTGGCAAGGAGGCAGACGGTAGTGGCCACCTGCAGGAGACCAGGAAAATGACCGGTGGAACCATAAGGGACAGGGTAGTGGCCCGCCGGAATCGAACCGGGGAGCCAACTGGATACCGGAGCACCAGGCAGGAAACTCAGACCCCGAACTAGGCTAGAAGCCACCACCATAGTCAAATTAACTGATTGCGGTCTGGACCTCAAGGGTTCATTCCCACCTAAGTCCCGATTGAAGGCAACAGCCCAACCATTCCGGATAAGTGCCACCGCCAAGGGCCAGAGATCCAAAGGGCCAGTGTCTGCGGGAAAACGGGCTCCTACGACAGATACACGTCTGGGAGCGGACTACCGGTGCTTAGGCACAGGAGTCAAGATTCACATACAGAGGTGCAGGAGAAAAGCGGACATTACCAACCTAATCTGGGAAAAGCTGCAGCCAGCTGCGGGCCCTGTTCATCACTTCGTTTGGTTTACCAGCGACTCCAGTATCTTGTGTCAGAGTGAGTACACCAGTGCCATCCGGCACCGCACCGCGCTGCACCGCAACACTACACCCTGCACCCGGGCCTCGGCCCACCGGACCCCGGGACCAACATCCCCTACCCACGGAGGGGTCAACACCTAGATGCGCCACTACACCGCTCCCAGGGGCCCCCACACCTTCACCGCAGCGGTGGTGTCTACAATCACCACAACCCGTAGGTGGCATCACGAACTATCACTTCAAATCAAAACACCCCAAATCCCCGCGTGTAGCGCCAACTCTCTTGCAGAGCGACGTGACCCCCGGGTCCGTGAGAGGCTCGTGCCACCACCCGCAGTACGAGCACGGATCTGAGCGGCTCGGCGGTCACAGCTGAGCCCGCGGATCGGTACACATCGACTCTTCTGGCGTCTGCGAACAGGATTGAACCAGTCCACTTACCAGTGGAAGTGTGCCTTGAAGTCCCCGTCAGTGGCGTCCCGCTGAAAAATTTGAGAATCCGCCATCTTCGGCGCTGAGTTCCCGGCCGAGCCGTATTCCCTGAGCAGAAAGGGCACGAAGGCGAAGCCCCCCCCCCCCGAGAGCGGAGTGGAGCAAAAAGCTAGAGAAGTGCTTGGAAAAGACCAAGGGGGGCGGGTGGGGACTGTTTGCCATGTGACCGTGTGGATGGGGTACGGGGACGCCGGGACCCCCGCCATCCGTCTTGTTCCTGGAACCCAAGCATACGGCATGTCTGCCCCGTCCGAGGGGCCCAAGTTCCCGGGGCCCGCGCCCGGAGCATCGGCGTGGGTGGAAGCCCGGACGACCCTCATGTGCTGCCGGCTGCAGGTCCGGGGGAGTTGCCTGATGGAGTGATGGGCGGCCGAGATGGGGGAGATGGCCGTGGCCATGCGGGCATGCAAGATGGGGGGGAATTTGGAGGCGAGGGCGAGCGACCGACGCCTCTATGTCCTTGAGGGACCGGCCGCTGCGGCTGAGGGACCCGGTCTGCCCCCAATTCTCCTGTCGCCACCTCTGCTGCCTGTATCGGTCGCTGCTGCTTCCCCTCTTAGTCTGCCGCCCCCGACACCGGCGGCAGAGCCCGTCCCAGTTGCCCAGAAGGACCCACCTTACCTTACCAGCGACTCCAGTGTCTTGTGTCAGAGTGAGTACACCAGTGCCATCCGGCACCGCACCGTGCTGCACCGCAACACTACACACTGCACCCGGGTCTCGGCCCACCGGACCCCGGGACCAATATCCCCTACCCACGGAGGGGTCAACACCTAGATGCGCCACTACACCGCTCCCAGGGGCCCCCACACCTTCACCGCAGCGGTGGTGTCTACAATCACCACAACCCGTAGGTGGCATCACGAACTATCACTTCAAATCCAAACACCCCAAATCCCCGCGTGTAGCGCCAACTCCCTTGCAGAGCGACGTGACCCCCGGGTCTGTGAGAGGCTTGAGCCACCACCCGCAGAACGAGCTCGGATCCGAGCGGCTCGGCGGTCGCAGCCGAGCCCGCGGGGCGGTACATAAACATAGCTTAAAGGGAACCTGTCATCAGAAATTTTGCTTTAAACCTAAAAGTTTCCCCCTCTGCAGCTCCTGGGCTGCATTCTAGCAAGGTTCCTGTACTTTTTGTGGCCCCTTTTAAACCAAATTAAATACTTTATAAACTTGTACCTTTTGCTATGTAAATTTTGTAAATCGTCCATGGGAGCGAGCTCTCTGCTGACCGTTGCTGTTCCTCCAACCGATTTACGCCGCCCCCCAACGCTGAATTTCATATCTCAGGATGCCGCCCCTGGGCGCCCGTTGTCCCGCGCATGTGCTGTGTGACTGTAGCGGGACTGTGCACTGTGTTCACGTGTGACCGCTGGTGACATTTTGCGCAGGCACGAGGTTATGGGCGGTGCTGTGAGTGTCATCAGCAAGTGCCGCCCATAACCTCGTGACCGCACTTTCCCCTCTTCCTCCAGCGTTCTGCGCAAGCGCTTGCTGGCCAGATGACCCGACGTCACCTCTTTCCCATCTTGCCCTGCTGCAGGGTAAGATGGGAAGGAGTTTACATTGGGTTATTTGGCCGGCGAGCGCTTGCGCAGAACGCTGGAGGCAGTGGGGGAAAGCGCGTCCATGAGATTCTGGGCGGGCACTTGCGATGCAATCACAGTGCCGCCCATAATCTCGTGCTTGTGACACACGTCACCAGTGATCCTGGCGTGGGCGGCACCTTGGGCACAGTGGGCGGCGTCCTGATGGATGAAATGGAGTGTGGGGGGACGGCGTCAATGTGCTGGAAGAACAGCAACGGTCAGCAGAGAGCCCGCCCCCATGGACGATTTACAAAATTTACATAGCAAAAGGTACAAGTTTATGAAGTATTTAATTTGGTTTAAAAGGGGCCACAAAAAGTACAGGAACCTTGCTAGAATGCAGCCCAGGAGCTGCAGAGGGGAAAACTTTTAGGTTTCAAGCTAAATTTCTGATGACAGGTTCCCTTTAAGGAAAGGGTGGAAAACCTTTTTTTCTGTCAAGGGTCATTTGGATATTTATAACATTACTCAGTTGCCAGACAAAATGATCAATTTAAACATTGGCCCACTTTATTTACACATAATGTGGTACACGGAGCCTGCAGCATACAGAACATAGGGTGATACACGGAGTCTGTGGTATAAAGTGCATAGGGTGGTACTCGGAGTCTACTAAATGCATTACATAGGATGGTACCTTGAGCCTGAGGAATACAGCACATGGGGCGATACACTGAGCCTGGGGTATATAGCACATAGGGTGGTACACGGAAGCTGAGGTATATAGCGCATTTGGCGGTTCACAGAGCCTGCGTTATACAGTACATAGGGTGGTAAACAGAGCCTAAGGTATACAGCACATAGGGTGGTACATAGAGCATGAGGTATACAGTGCATCAGTAGCTGATTTAGATGCTGTAATGGCTTGCGGAAAACTGGAGAGCGTAGCGCATCAGCTCTTCGCACACAGAACAGCCAAATGCTGGCACAAGTGTATGTCCAATATAATATACACTTCATCCATCACTAAGGTGGATTGCCCACCTCCTACAATCCATTGTATCAGTGTCATCAAGCACAAAACTGCTCGGCCTAACTAGAGTTCTTGAACACTGCAGAATGAATCAACAGCAACTATTACCTTGAAGGTGTTGTTCTCCAGGAAACTTCCAAAATAAAGCATGTGCACAGTACAACAAAAAAAAAAATCTTTATTTTTATATAGCGCTAACATATTCTGCAGCGCTTTACATACATCAGGAATACTGTCCTTATTGGGGCTCACAATCTAGAGTCCCTGTCTGTATATCTTTGGAGTGTGGGAGGAAACCAGAATACCCGGAGGAAACCCACGCAAACACGGGGAGAACATACAAACTCCTTGCAGATGTTGTCCTTGGTGGGATTCAAGTCTGCCTGCTTGCCTGCCCGTCTGCCCACCTGCCTGTCTACCTGCCTGTCTGCCTGTCTGCCTGACTGTCTGGGTACCTGTCTGCCTGTCTTCCTGCCTGCCAATCTGTTAAGTAAATTTTTTTGAATTGATGCCGCTGGTTAATAAATATAGCATAGTTTTAGAGTAGTGAATTTCAGAACCATTAAGTAAAGTCCCCTTTTACACCTAAAAATTAAAGTTAACATAAATTCTGCTTCCATTCATACGTATGAATACATGTATTTTATTAAATTATGGGGCCCGATTAATCATTTGCATTTTTAACTCACTTTTTTTGTCTTGCGGTAATTGCTGCTGTTTTTTTTATTTCGCACCAAATTCATCAACATGGTGTACGTGGGTCATGAATCTTATAGACATTAAAAAAATATATGTTTTTGATGTCTTCAACACTTTTTTATGGCTTTCTAGTTTAAAAAGTTGCACATTTGGTGAAACATCACAAAATTTATAAAAAAAATTCGCTTCATATAAAATCAGTACAGAGTAGGACTCGAGTACATTTGCTATCAATTTTGTGATTTTTTGAAAAGTCACAAATTATGCATTAGGCAATGACGTCTGGAAAACCAAAACTCCATCCACAGTGGCAAAGACATATAAAATAGACTAAAAGGGGTTCCCCAGGCTTGGGGCTCAAGTCTGCAGTTATTCTATGTGACTGCAGACTTGTGAATCCTCACACTATGCCTTGAGGATTTTCAAGCTTTGGGAATGGGAAGTTTTATGACTGCAAGTATGTGATTTGCATATCTGCCGCCCCCATGTCAGCAGCTGAGCTGCTCGGATCCGGATCTGCGGTGGCTCGAGGGGTGTCCGGACCCGGGGTCTCGCGGCCACTCGAAAGAAAAGGGGTATTTACAGGGGATGGTCTATTTAAAGTTCGTGACGCCACCCATGGTGTGTGGTAAGGTGGAGTACCGCTGCTGCGGCTGGGAGTACCCGGTGGCGATGGAGTGGGCAGCCAGTTGTTTAACCCCTCCACGGGTAGGGGGCATGCCCCGGGACTCGGTGGTGGTGACAGGGAGATGCCGTTGGGGAGGTAAGGGTCACTTGAGTACTCACTCAGTCCAATAATGCTGACACCGACAACTTTAGTAAACCAAAGTTCTGGAACTGCTGCCGCTGAGGGGGAACACGTTTGGGTCCCGTTTCTGCTGGTGTTGCCTGTTGATCTGTGACCTTTCTCTTGGCACTTTGTTTCCTTCTAGTTGGTCCCTGTAGCTTGAAACTAGTCGGGTCCCACTCCCCAGTATGGCTAACTGAGGGAGCTTGCTCTCAGGGTTCACGCTTGGGATTTCCTGTACCATATGTGGGGAAAGTCCTATCCCCCTCGTTGCGCTAGTACCCCGATTTTGGAGTGGGTGGAGAGCGGATCTTGAAGGCTCCATTCTCATCGGGTTAATTGTCAGGTTGCCTGAAGCTATTCCCTGACCTAGGGTCCATGTACCCCATCGTGCCCTGGTCCCAGTCCGGTGATGATAAAAGGCCGCCGGCTGTCCTCCATGACAATGCCTTGCCCCTTGTCACAATTCCCTGCGACTGGGGGTCCAGCTCCTACCAGACCCAGACCAACGTCTGCTACCTAGTAGTTCCAAGGAGCCAGGCTCCTGACCTCCTCTCTCTTTCACCTCCAACACTACTCTCTCCCTTTCGCTGACTGACTCCTCACATTCCTGACCTCCCCTTAACCAACCCCTCAAGTGGGCGACCCTATTCCACTCAGGCCGTCCACTGGTGTGTCTGGTGGGTGTGGTGCAGAGTGTTCCTAGGATTTTAATTAGCTGGTTGTGGCAACACCAATTGTTAGGGACCTGTAACCAAGGAGGAGGTGGATATTGCACAGAATGGCAGATTGCACAATACCCTGTGACGACCTGATAGGCCAGGGTGTCACACATACCTCTAGACCATTGCCGTATTTGGCCTTCATGCTGCCCTAGACACTGTAAGTGGTCGCACCCCTTACTGACAACATAAAACTATGAGTGTGTGCGCACAACATCTATTTAATGGATTAAATAGATTAGATTAGGTGTTATTCATCTAGGCTCTTTGTAACCTACCACTATTTTCTGAACTGGACACATTCTCTCCACCGTTTTTGGTACGCCACCTTGTGCACTGTCCTGTTATTACACCCCCTTGTTTTTTGTTTAATTTTGTCTCAATAAAGATTTATCTTTTATATCTTGACTCCTGATTTTAATTGTGTGTGAATTGGTGGTAACATCTATTTAATGCGGATCTACTCTGTAACACACTTAAAAAAGTGGTAAAATGCTAAAAGAATGAAGATCAGTACATGCTGCACATACATTTACGGGGTTTTTTTTTAGCTTTTTTCAACAGCTTCAGATTTTCAAAGACACTAAGTGGTTAAAACAGGCAACCAAACCATTTTTTGGGCTGCTGCAGCCAGGAAGTTGCTGACCTGTCTATAGTGTATGAGGGAGTCAGGGAGACAGCTGCCAGCTGAATGATGGAACACCTGTCTATAGTGTATGGGAGAGTCAGGGAGACAGCTGTCAGCCGAATGAAGGGACACCTGTCTATAGTGTATGGGAGAGTCAGGGAGACAGCTGCCAGCTGAATGATGGGGCACCTGTCTATAGTGTATGGAGGAGTCAGGGATATAGCTGCTAGCCGAATGATGGGAAATCTGTCTATAGTGTATGGGGGAGTCAGGGAGATAGCTGCCAGCCGAATGATGGGATATCTGTCTATAGTGTATGGGGGAGTCAGGGAGATAGCTGCCAGCCGAATGATGGGACACCTGTCTATACTGTATGGAGGCTTTAGTCCAAAATTCATTTTTCAGACGTATGGACTCATTGTGGCAGATATATATTTAGTTTGGCATACTAACCTTATCTACTATCAAGTCTAAAATTAAATATTGCTACATCTACATGACTACATCACCAAAACCAACCTCAGTTCACAGCTACATCACCAGAACCACTATCTGCACACTGCTACATCACCAAAACCACCATCTGTACATGACAACATCACAAGAACCAAGCTCAAATAACTACTACATCACAAGAACCAATCTAAATTCAAGAATACATCACCAGGACTAAAGCCAGCCCAACATATACTTGTCTGACATGAAACTGTAGCTCCTAGTATGTCTTTAACAGGAGTTGTTACCAGCCATCATCAGACTGCAAACCATACAGGAACCACATAACTGATGGTGCAGGCAGTAGCACTGTTAAACATTTAAAAAATGCCTTAATATTTGGGAGATATCTTCTATGTTTTAGGTTCATTAATTCTGAGCACATTGGTGTGGGTCTGGGTCCTGAGACCCCCATTGAATGCTCAAAAGACCTCTTAGAAATGCACAGCTTAGGAGACAGAACTATGACTTTCTACAGAATTCGCTCTGTGCTGTGCACGCTCTTCTAAAAGAACGTTTCAGCTGTTGTTGGGGGTCTCCAGACCAGATTCCCCACCAAGCTGCTGAGAATTATTGGGCATAAAAGAAAAAATTCTCCGAAAAGTTTAGTTATTCTTTAAGGTGCATTTAAAATGCTGCCAATAATCAGAAACCGATTATTGATCTATCCAAACAGGCCGTCAGATCACACGATGCACAAGCAAAAATGTTCGATTGACGGGTGAAATGGTTTTTCTGCTTACATAAATAAACATTTATATAGGGGACAATTTCCCTACAAAAAAAAAAAAATCACATAGTTTAGGTTTAGCTTAAAGGGGTGGTCCGGCCTAGAATAACAATCTGCAGTTTCTCTCTATTTGTAATAAAAGTAGATTTGTCAGCAAATATTAAGGACACCTTCAGGTCATTTTCTCCCCTAAACCTGTATAAATGTTAGTGCAGTGTGTTACTATGTTGATGCACTGGTCCTGAAGAAGAGGTATATCCTCAAAACGCGTAGACCGATGGAATAAAAGAATACGTTTATAACATCAACGTGCTACATCTTCATTTTGGCTGATGCACGGCATTAACCCCCTCTTCACTCTGATTTGTATGCACATCCACGTGGGGCTGCAACAGACGCCTTCATCCTATGCTCTATCAGTGGTTGTGACTATCACAATCTTTTCAGGTGAGTGTATTTTTCCTGATCTACCTCACTGATCTGTTGGTATTACACTATCAGCGCTCCTTATTTTTCAGTGCAGTGTAATGTCTGTGATAATTCACTCACTGATCGCTGGTTTCTCATGTGCTAGACTCCATAATACTCCATACTCCATCACATCCACAGCTCGTCTCTGCAGACTTCCCTCTTCTCAAACTTGAGTATTCTGCAGCACAACTAACACGCCACACTGTCCCCCTTATATACTATGACCGCCGCCCTTACAAATTATACCCACTACACCTTCCTCAATTATGAACTATGATCTGCACATTGTCCTCACATCATGCTGCCCCCTCTTCACAATGCCCCTCTCCATCCTGAGCCCTCACACTGCCCCTCTCCATTCCGAACCTCCCATGCTTCCCCATCTCCATAATGAGCTCCCAATGCTGCATGTCCCTTTTCCATAATGAGACCTCCATGCTGCCCCACTCATCATACTGAGACCACCACGCTACCTCATGCCTAATGCTGAGAGTCTCCACACACTATCGCACTTTTCATACTGAGTCCCCTATATTACTCCCCTTCATACTGAACCCACCCATGCAGCGCCCTTTCCATACAGAGTCGTCACACTGCTCCGCTCTATATTGAACTCCCATGCAGCCCCTTCTCCATACTGAACCCCCAACATACTGAGTCCATACACTTTTACCCATCGATTTTGTCCCTTGCCCTATCCCTCACTTTGCAAGGCCCCCTAAACCCCCCCGTTTACAGCAATAGCCCCCGTAAAACACCCTCCTACAGCAATAACCCCTCTAAAACCCCACCCTACAGCAATAGCCCACCTAAAACCCCATCTTCTTTAATAGGCTCCCTATCTAATATTACACTAATAGCTATCCTAAACACTAGTTATTATATTAGCCCCCCTAATCACTGTCTAGAGTAATAGACCCCCTAATCCCAGGTCTATAGCATCAGTCTTCCCCTCCCCCACAATCCCCAGTCTATAGCACAATCCCCCTCCCCCACAATCTGCCTCATTAGTCTGTCTCCCCATCCCCCACAATCCCTAGTCTGCCGCATTAGTCTGTCTCCCTGATCTCTCACATGTCCAGTCTGCTTCATTAGTCTGTCACCCCCTCCCCCCACATGCCCAGTCTGCCTCATTAGTCTATCACCCACTCCCCTCACATGCCCAGTCTGCCCCATTAGTCTGTCACCCCCTCACCTCACATGCCCAGTTTGCTTCATTAGTCTGTCACCTCCGCCCCTCACATGCCCAGTCTGGCTTATTAGTCTGTCACCTCCTCCCACATATGCCCAGTCTGCCTCATTAGTCTGTCACCTCCTCCCCCACATGCCCAGTCTGCTCCATTAGTCTGTCACCCCCTCCCCTCACATGCCCAGTCTGCCGCATTAGTCTGTCACCCTCTCATCTTACATGCACAGTCTGCCCCATTAGTCTGTCCCCCCCCTCCTCTCACATGCCCAGTCTGCCTTATTAGTCTGTCACCCCCTGCCTTCACATGCCAAGTCTGCCTCATTAGTCTGTCACCCCTTCCCCTCACATGCCCAGTCTGCCTCATTAGTCTGTCACCTCCGCCCCTCACATGCCCAGTCTGCCTTATTAGTCTGTCACCTCCTCCCACATATGCCCAGTCTGCCTCATTAGTCTGTCACCTCCTCCCCCACATGCCCAGTCTGCTCCATTAGTCTGTCACCCCCTCCCCTCACACGCTCAGTCTGCCTCATTAGTCTTTCACCCCCTCCCCTCACATGTCCAGTCTGCCTTAGTCTGTCACCCCCTCCCTCACATGCCCAGTCTGCTGCATTAGCAACACAAACATCTTCCCTACGAATCTTCAGCTCTGCGAGCCCTTACCTGCTCTGGTGCCCGCCGCCATCCTCCTGCTCCGGTGTAGGCTGTCGTCCTCCTGCTGCTCCAGTGTAGGCTGCCCGCCTCCAGATGCTCTGGTGCCAACCTCCATCCTCCTGCTCCGGTGAGTCTCATCTCCTGGCTCCGGCGTCAGTCTTCTCTTCCTCCATGGCGTCCTGCTGTAACGTCTGCAGCATTGGAGGCTGCAGCACAGAGCAGGGAGCTGATTGGCGCATGCCTCTGACCTCGGAAGTGCAGGCGCTGCTACTTCCGGGGTCAATTAGCGTCCAATGCCCGGCCACCCGCAGTTTATTTGTTTTCGCGTCTTAAAGACACGAATACAAATAAATGGAGGTGCATCTCTTCCCCCATCCCACCTCTGAAAACACAGCAGATTTATTAGACTGTTTGACGGAGGGGAGAGGATGTAAAAAAAAAATATTTTTTTTTGCTGCCCCAAAGTGCTGCCCCCCGCAGCACGCCGCCCCAGGCACGGGACCACGGGTGCCTAGTGGCAAATACGGCCCTACCTCTAGCAACATTTTGACTTGACATGTCTGGCTTCGCTCAGGTCAGTTGCATTGAGTTAGGTGGCCATGCACGTTTAGTCAGCATATGACTGTCTGTATGCAAATCACAAAATTGCAGTTAACAGTTTAACTCCAAGCCTGGACAACACCATTTAATACTACACAAAAAAAAGGTGCAAACGGAATAATGAATCGTTCTCATAGACTTTATGGAGGACCAGCCACTTGCCATAAATATGTAACTTTAACATGGTGTAAAAATAGCTTTTCTTCTGAATCTGGTAGTGTTTTCCTCTCGTAACTGCACCTTTTCATCCAAGAGATATGGCCCCCTACAAATAGTATTTATAACCAACTGGACGTGGTCATCAAGTCTTTCATACAGAAGAGTTGATGACCACAATCACTTGTGTTAAAAGACTAAGGGCGGCTTAGCACGTTGCGACATCGCACGTGCGATGTCGGTGGGGTCAAATCGAAAGTGACGCACATCCGGCATCACTTTCGACATCGTACTGTGTAAATGCTAGATGATACGATGAACGAGTGCAAAAATGTCGTTATCATATCATCGTTGCATTCACCGACATTTCAATAATGCCATTGCCGCGACAGGTACGATGTTGTTCCTCGTTCCTGCGGCAGCACACATCGCTGTGTATGAAGCCGCAGGAACGAGGAACATCTCCTTACCTGCACCGGCGGCTATGCGGAAGGACGGAGGTGGGCGGGATGTTTACATCCTGCTCATCTCCGCCCCTCCGCTGCTATTGGCCGCCTGCCGTGTGACGTCGCTATGACGCCGCACGACCCGCCCCCTTAGGAAAGAGGCGGGTCGCTGGCCAGAGCGACGGTCGCAGGGCAGGTGAGTGCATGTGAAGCTGGTGTAGCGATAATTTTCGCTACGCCAGCTATCACACGATATTGTACCTGCGACGGGGCGGGGACTATCGCGTGCGACATCGCAGCATCGGCTTGCGATGTCGCAACGTGCAAAGCCCGCCTAAATCTCTACATTTAGAGAATAGTGAGCCATAGCTCAGAAATAGAGAGCCACAAAAAAGCCAGATTCAGGATAACAGCAACCTTTACACCAGGCAAACAATTACATATTTATGAGAAGAGCCAGGTGCGCTTTAAATGAAATGTGGGAAATATAAAGTATTTTAAACTTAAACAGCAATATTATGATGTTGCAATGTAGGGGTGGCGCAGAGCTGAAGTCATGAGTGCGGGGGTACTTCTGTTTCTCGGCAATTCTTCTTTGATAATCCGCACCCTGGCGACCTCCACAGAACAAGAGGAAAAGGATTGGTCACAGTATTCCTGACTGGGTGTGTGGTCTTTGTATGTGTAAGCCATACCTGTAACTAGGCCATTGTGCAGTCCAGGATTATCCCACTGGGGAGTAACAGACACAGATGCTGCTTTCCTTCTCAACAGTCTTTTACTAAGGGTACGCTCACACGAGCGACAAAAACGGACGAGAGCATTCTCGCATTGCACTCGGACCAATACTAGTCAATGAGGGAGAGCTGTTGGTCAGCTTTTCTTGCATCCAGATTCTGGATGCGAGAAAAGCGGCAGCATGCTGCGCTTTGATCCAGAATACGTCCGAGGCTCGCCAATACAAGTCAATGGGTGCGAGGAAAAATTGGATGTCACACGGACGGCACACGGACCATCCTAGTGACATCCGTTTTTCTAAATACAATCCTATCATGTAGCACAGAACACAGTAAATTCTCCTGTACATGACTGTAAATGAGTAACAGCTGCTGTGCAAATAAAACGGATTGTATACTGACAGCATACTGACAGCACACTGAGTGCACACTGATGACAAGTGAGAAAAATTCGTCCGACTCTCGCAAACGAGAATGGGACCGTTTTTTAATACGTTCGTGTGAGTCCAGCCTAACAGTTATGCACAGTATTTCTGACACATCATTACTGTAGCCACAGCACTTGAACATGTTTGGTGCAGTACATTTAACTTCAAAGCACTATTACTGCAGGCTGCTCTACAGTTCCTGGTACTACTGCTGCTATTTGTATATCTTCCTCCTCTCTGTCTGGCACCAGGTTTCACACAATAACATCATAGAGTCCCACATGGCCATGGTCTCGTCCCACTCACAGGGACCCGTTCTGTATAACAGTTTCGACCACCGTCACACAATGCTCGTCCACCAGTGATTACACCCTGACATGTTTGCCCAGGTCTATGCCCAGCCTCCTCTTTAGGACTAGTGCCGCTGGAGTGAGTCGCAACCCTGGAATCTTCTCTAGAGTTTGGGCCTATTACTCATGACCTGGGAAAGAAGGTGACCCTCCATCCATCCCCATATGGAGTCCTTCCCTTATGCTTTATTCATAGGGAGAGCCTGAGGGTCAAGTGAAGTTATGAATGCCACAGGAAAACACTTTTTTGGTCTATAGTATCTGACTGGCTTGCACACTTCTTCTCGCTATACTTTCTACAAGTACAGCTTTCCACTCTCTACCTCCTACTGCTACAGTCTAAACTCGCATTGAGTCAGGCTCTACCCTGCAGTTAGCTCCTCTTCCTGTGGGCGGAATCTAACCTCTTCTTCACCAGGGAGCAGTACCACAAACCGGCCACTAGCTTGCCACACTTACATGTGTGGCGCCCTGGACAAGCCAGGGGCCACAGAGAACAACACCCACAGACCCCACACTCCCAGCAGGCACACCGAAGTCAAACATAAAGCCCTTGTTGCCTTCCTCCAGGGGCTGATGTCCACACCAGGGGGTGGGCCAGGCAGTTGGTCCCGCCCACCGAGGAGTTCACAGTCCTGGAGGCGGGAAAAGTAAACAGAGCAGTTTTGGAGGTGAAAGGGGAAGGAGGAGAAGTGGTAGTGAAGCAACTAACTGACAGCGTCCGGGTGTGTGGCCCGGGCGAGACAGCAAGGTTGGCAGACGGTGGTGACCGTCTGCAGGAGTGGCCAATTGGAGTCTACCGTAAGGACCGTGGACGGGCGGTGGCCCGGCGGTACCAGACCGGTACGCGAAGAGAAGCCAGCACCATCTGGCAGGGGCTTACGGACCCCGGCAAGGCTAGGAGTCGCCGTGAATTTTCCAAATTCGTTAGTGAAGGGAACCTCCTGGGTTACCCAACAGCCAAGTCCCGACAGAAGGCAACAGTCCAACCAAGTGAGGGAGACACCGCCACCGCCAAGGCAACCGTTTCTCAGGGCCAGTGCTTTTGGGAAAAGGGGCTCCTCCGGCCTATATCCAAGCCGGGGAGCGGGTTACCGGTGGGAACCCATTGGAACCATCTACCGTATCTAGGTGCAGGGAAAGGCAGTCACCATCAACCTGCCGGGAGAAAACAACACCGCAGCCGTCTGTGGGACCCGTCCATCCAGCCGTGTGTTTTACCGAGAACTGTGTCCTCATCATTGGCTGAGTGAGTACCACCGTGCCGTGCGGCACAGCGCTGCCCCTGCGACCCTGCACCTCGCCAGGCCCTGTAACCTGCCTGCCATCCATCCCTACCCCATCACCGGGCCCCGGGACAACCAACCCCCTACCCACGGAGGGGAGAAATAACAACCAAGCTGCTCCCTGTCACCGCTCCCGGGATCCCCATCTAGAGCAGCG
This sequence comes from Anomaloglossus baeobatrachus, assembly GCF_048569485.1. Taxonomy (NCBI): domain Eukaryota; kingdom Metazoa; phylum Chordata; class Amphibia; order Anura; family Aromobatidae; genus Anomaloglossus; species Anomaloglossus baeobatrachus. The sequence goes on along the minus strand of NC_134354.1, from coordinate 539,654,656 downwards.
GTGGTGTCACCAATATCACCACAACCATGGGTGGCATCACGGACAATAATCAAAAACCCCCACAATCAAAAAATCCCCCTTTTCACTCACGGGCGAGGAATGCCCCTCGAGTCCCCGGAATCCGACCCACCGCTCGAGCCACCACCGAACAGCAGCAGCAGTGGCAGCCGGACCCGAGCAGTGGGAGAGCGCGGCATCCCCTCCTCCGCCCGCGACAACTTGGCGTCACGAACAGGATCCTACCATTCTACCGACTGGTGGACGTGCGCCTTGTGTGACCGCCGGAGGTGTCCGACCGGAAAATTTGAAAAGCCGCCATCTTGGGTGCGAAGAGTTCCCGCTCGAGCGTCTCCTCAAGTAGTGAAGGCGCGAAGGCCTAAACTCCGCCCCGATAGAGGAGGAGCCGGAAAGAGGCTAAGGGGGACGAAATGGCGGCTGGTCGCCTGTGAGCGCGGCTATAAAAGCAGAGACGCCAGGACTCTGCAGCGATATTGGGTTCCTGGAAGACTTTATTGCCAAAATGCACAGTCTGACCACCAATGAGGACGCCCCCGCGCCTGACACGGCGATGTGGCTGAGAGACCGGACCGCCCCGCTGAACAACCATCTGCAAGCCCACATGCAACTCCTCCTGGAGGAGTGGGAGACCGACATGGCGGACGTGGTGGCGACTATGCGGAGACGTGAGGGGGAAGAGGATTTGGAAGGGAGGGTGAGTGACCCACGCCCCTGTACCCCTAGCGGGTCGGTCATCGCGGCCGAGGGACCCGGTCCATCCCCACTCGACCTGCCTCCTTCCCCACTACCCGTGTTAGCTGCTGTCGCCCCGCCACTAGGCCCGCTACCTATTCAACCGGTAGCGATACCCTGCCAATCCGCCTTGGTGTACCGACTGGCTGCAGACACGCGGAGCCGGCCTGAATCACCCCTGTGGGAACCGCCAGGATCGCAGCCCCTTAGTGAAGACATATCGGAGGCCCCAGCCAGGATGGCACCAGGCGCTGTGCCCGAGCCCAGGACCGTGGAGTGGATGAAGGCCAGAATAATCGAGTTTAACCAACGCCAGCAGAATCAGATATGCCTTATGATGGAGCAATGGACCAATGAGGTGGAGATGCTGATTGCGACTGCCCCGATGTACGGGATGGGAATAGATGTGATGGAGCCAGCAGGTGACCCACGTCCCTATGTCCTAACAGGACCGGCCACTGCAGCTGAAGGGCCCGGCCCAGTCTCGACTCACGCGTCGCCCTTACCATTACTTATGGGGCGCCTCAACGTGAACCCACCTGACCTACTGCCCCAGACTACCGCAGAAGAGGCTGATGTGTTGGATACTGGGAGCCGGGAGGCTGCGGCAGCTGGCGGCAACCCGCCTGATGCAGAGACAAGTGAGAGTGACTCCAGTGACTCCAGCTCCGGTGCTGAGCCCACCCTTGAAAGTGAGGAGACAAGTGAACGTCTCTGCTACGTGGGAGAACCGGTAGTTTATTACACCGCGCGCAATGGAGGGAACGGATATCGGGCACCCCTGTCACAGCAGGCATGTCACTGCATGTTTGATATGCTGGTGGCGGAGGATGGGGCCGCCTCATCAGAAGAGTCGGAGTGATGGCAGCGGAATACCGTTATCCTTGTCCCCGTTGGGACCACCAGTGTGTTTGAAAAGTTTGAAAATGAATGATAAGTGAATAATCTACCGATGAAGTCATCTGATTTGCTACCTGATTGTCAGCCTGCTTGAAACCGGTCGTTGCCGGCAACTGGTCCCCGTTGGGACCCCCTTCACCATTTTACATAAGGAACTCCTTATGAACAGGCCCGAGAACTAGCAGGGCAACCACAAACTTGTGGCATGTTGGAGGAAGGGCCCGCAGTGGAGCAGGCTGGGGCCCAGCCACCACCGGAACCGGTGGCAATCCTCTGGGGGTTTAAGGGGTTCCCCATGGATGTGGGTCCCCTGAAAAGGACAGAACCCGCTCGGGCAACTTGTGCAGGACTGGGGTCAAGGGGTGCTGCCTGTTTGCTTAGGGGCAGCATCAGGGCCAGGTTGCTTGGGTGGGAGAGAGCGGAAGCCGTAACCGTAACGTTTAAGTAAGAGTACCTCCCGATGTGGGAAGAAGTTATTATAATTGTATGTGTGTTACCATTTTTTCTATCTTTTCCAGTTTGTGAAAATAAAACCGGTGATGGACGGGCAGCCCGCGGATGGTGTGCATTTAACTAAGGGGGAATGTGGCGCCCTGGACAAGCCAGGGGCCACAGAGAACAACACCCACACACCCCACACTCCCAGCAGGCACACCGAAGTCAAACATAAAACCCTTGTTGCCTTCCTCCAGGGGCTGATGTCCACACCAGGGGGTGGGCCAGGCGGTTGGTCCCACCCACCGAGGAGTTCACAGTCCTGGAGGCGGGAAAAGTAAACAGAGTAGTTTTGGAGGTGAAAGTGGAAGGAGGCGAAGTGGTAGTGGAGCAACTAACTGACAGCGTCCGGGTGTGTGGCCCGGGCGAGACAGCAAGGTTGGCAGACGGTGGTGACCGTCTGCAGGAGTGGCCGGTTGGAGTCTACCGTAAGGACCGTGGACGGGCGGTGGCCCGGCGGTACCGGACCGGTACGCGAAGAGAAGCCAGCACCATCTGGCAGGGGCTTATGGACCCCGGCAAGGCTAGGAGTCGCCGTGAATTTGCCAAATTCGTTAGTGAAGGGAACCTCCTGGGTTTCCCAACAGCCAAGTCCCGACAGAAGGCAACAGTCCAACCAAGTGAGGGAGACATCGCCACTGCCAAGGCAACCGTTTCTCAGGGCCAGCGCCTGCGGGCAAAAGGGGCTCCTCCGGCCTATATCCAACCGGGGAGCGGGTTACCGGTGGGAACCCATTGGAACCATCTACCGTATCTAGGTGCAGGGAAAGGCAGTCACCATCAACCTGCCGGGAGAAAACAACACCGCAGCCGTCTGTGGGACCCGTCCATCCAGCCGTGTGTTTTACCGAGAACTGTGTCCTCATCATTGGCTGAGTGAGTACCACCGTGCCGTGTGGCACAGCGCTGCCCCTGCGACCCTACATCTCGCCAGGCCCTGTAACCTGCCTGCCATCCATCCCTACCCCATCACCGGGCCCCGGGACAACCAACCCCCTACCCACGGAGGGGAGAAATAACAACCAAGCTGCTCCCTGTCACCGCTCCCGGGATCCCCGTCTAGAGCAGCGGTGGTGTCACCAATATCACCACAACCGTGGGTGGCATCACGGACAATAATCAAAAACCCCCACAATCAAAAAATCCCCCTTTTCACTCATGGGCGAGGAACGCCGCTCGAGTCCCCGGGATCAGGCCCACCGCTCGAGCCACCACCGAGCAGCAGCAGCCGCAGCAGCAGCGGCAGCCGGACCCGAGCAGTGGGAGAGCGCGGCGTCCCCTCCTCCGCCCGCAACACATGCTAATCAGGAACACACATAAATACAGTTCACATTATTATACTTTAACGTTGACCAGTATCTTCAGGGCGGGCACACCCTTACAACTAAACAGTATCATATATTAATTTAACCATCCACATTGCTTTGTATCGTTTTCCAGCAATCATAATGTTATCAAATATGAGATATTACTCCAGCTTTGTGATACTAGGGAGACTAGAAGTAGTAATTGTTTATATGGAACTTCGTTATGTTGTGTATTTAATTTACAACAGTAACCAAAGAAATATCTTTAAGCAAATAGGAAAAGAAAATGTCAATGGTCTCACATAATATTTAATGTTTTCTTCAGCTCATTGACTTATTGTACAAAAGCAGCAAGAAATCCTATGTGCATAAAACCATATCTAATATCTCTTCTGCTGCCTAATTTATGTAGCTGTTCTCTGATTTATCTGCTTTGTTATCTACCACACTTCATCATACCACAGTTTCCCTTTACTTTATGTAATACTGATGTACAACATTCTTCTAATATGAAATCTGATCAGAACGTACACAACCACACGTCTGTTCTCACGCACGTTCTTCAGAAATATTCGTCAGCAAAAAGACACTTCCTTTGAGAGAAGAGACCTGTATTGTCCAAATATTAGGTGAATAAAAAAAGGCTTTAACTATACAGAAGTTAGGGATGAGTAGATGTGTAGATATTCGGGTTCGCCGGACTTTATTTAAAAGTTCAGTTCAGTTCTCGAACTTGACCCAAACTTGACCCTGACTCCATAGAAGTCTAAGGGGACTCAAACATCTGTGCTGTAAAATGACTGTAAAATGGTCGTAGTAAGGGCTAGGGGGCTGCAACAGGAAGCGAATGGGGGTAAGATCAGGACAATTGCCCTAAAAACAAATGTGCATTTTGATGTTACCTAAAGGAGTTCTGTCACAATAGCAATCAGGGTTAAATAGGAAATAAAAGCACAAAATACAACTTTTAAGAGTGCCCTCACATAGACGGATTTCAGAGTTCTCCCACACTGCGTTTTTTTCACGCTGCGTTTTTGTGCGTTTTTTTGTGGCAAAAAACGCACAAAACCGCACCGGCGGCATGTGTTTTTGTCACGTTTTGGTGCGTTTTTTTGCTGCATTTTGCTGCGCTTTTGCTCACTGCGTTTTTATGCATTTTTTAACAATGAACAAGGCCATTAAAGATTGTTGGAAAAAAAAAAGGTCTGATGTCATTTCCTTCTTCAATATGTTCTTCATTCTCCACTAGTGTATGCAGGAGAGCAGACAGCTGCAGAACTACAAGGCTCAGCATGCTCCATCCAGGATTGTATGCTGGAGGGAGAGGCAGGGGGAGCAGAACTACAAGTCTCAGCATACTCCATCCACTAGTGTATGCAGGAGAGCAGACAGCAGCTACAGAACTACAAGGCTCAGCATACTCCATCCAGGACTGTATGCAGAAGTTTTTGCCCCCCCAAAAAATGACGTGGGCTTCGCCATATTTTTGTATGCTAGCCAGGTACAGCAGGCAGGTACGGGCTGCCCCCAACCCCCAGCTGCCTATTTGTACCCGGCTGGGAACCAAAAATATAGGGAAGCCTTTTTTTTTAAAATTATTTCATGAATTTCATGAAATAATAAAAAAAAAAAATGACGTGGGCTTCGCCCAGTTTTTGAGTCCAGCCAGGTACAACTAGGCCGCTGGGGATTGGAATCCACAGTGCAGGGTGCCCAAGCTTTCTGGGCACCCTCGCTGCGAATTGCAGTTTGCAGCCACCCCAGAGAATGGCGCTTTCATAGAAGCGCTATCTTCTGGCGCTGCATCCAACTCTTCCAGCTGCCCTGGTGACGGGTGGCTCGTTGTTTAATAATGGGGTTAGGGCTAGCTGTATATTATCAGCTGGCCCTAAGCCCAAATTTCATGGTGTCACGCCAATATTAGACATGGCTACCATGAATTTCTAGTAAAGATAAAAAAAAGACAACACACAGAAAAATATTTTTATTAGAAATAAAACAACACAATTAGTGACTCCATCTTTATTGAGTAAAGAACCCCTCCGCAGTAATCCTGGTTCAAGGGTCCAGCGCCATCCAATCCGGATCCAATATCATCTAAACGGTTTGCTGGAAGGCAAAGCGATTAGATGATGTGTCAGGTTCAAGGATGTGAATCACATCACACATCAGCTGGTTGTATAAATGGCTTTTATAAAATCAGCTGATGAATCAGTGTAAAAAAAAAAAACCTACACACGTCCGTGCTGACTCCCGTCCGATCGCTGCAGGAGCTGCCGGTAATCAGTGATGAAGTCTCCTGACGGCATCAGCTGATAGTTTAAGCCGGCCGGGCGGTAAAAAGCCGGCCTCACCGCGAGACTTACGATCAGCTGATACGTCAGGTGCCGCATCAGGTGACCGCATCAGGTGATCCACCGCCAGTTCTTGCAGCCATCGGACGTGCCTGGGCGCCGGCACACAGCCGGAGCGGGGATGGTGGTACCGGGAGAGGAGCTGGGAGCGGACATGGCACCAGGAGTCTGCTGACAGGTGAGTATGACTTTCTTTTTTCTACTGTTCACTTTTGATTTTGCAGCTGCTTCCACCTCCCGCTCGGCCATGGCGCAGGACGGGAGCGGACATGGCGCAGGATGGGAGTGGACATGTCGCAGGACGGGAGCGGACATGGCGCAGGACGGGAGGGTGAAGCAGCGGTGGCGGTACTGGGAGGATTCACGCTTCTGTGTTTACTGACAGAAGGAATCCTCTTCCTGTACATGTCACTTTACTACCCACCCCTTGCATTTATAGCTGCATTTTTAGGCATAGAAACCAACTATAATGCTGCTATATTTGCAATTTGCATTTTTCATTGCATTTTTGAACATCTCATTGAACTCAATGGGTGGGAAACGCAGTGAAAAATGCAAAAATAATTGACATGCTGCGTTTTTGTGGGCAACACAAAAACGCAGCTAAAAAAAAAACGCTGTGTGCAGACAGCAAAAATGAAAACTCATAGACTTTGCTGGGGAAGCAAAGTCATGCAGTTTTCTGAGCAAAAACGCACCCGAAAAATGCGCAAAAACGCATTTACCCTAAGGGCGGCTTTGCACGTTGCGACATCGCAAGCCGATGCTGCGATGTCGCACGCGATAATCTCCGTCGCAGGTACGATATCGTGTGATAGCTGGCGTAGTGAAAATTATCGCTACGCCAGCTTCACATGCACTCACCTGCCCTGCGACCGTCGCTCTGGCCGGCGACCCGCCTCCTTCCTAAGGGGGCGGGTCGTGTGGCGTCATAGCGACGTCACACGGCAGGCGGCTAATAGCAGCGAAGGGGCGGAGATGAGCAGGATGTAAACATCCCGTCCACCTCCTTCCTTCCGCATAATCTACGGAAGCCGCGGTGACGCCGGTAGGAGATGTTCCTCGCTCCTGCAACTTCACACACAGCGATGTGTGCTGCCGCAGGAGCGAGGAACAACATCGGACCGTCGAGTCAGCGTAATTATGGATTACGCCGACGCTGCACCGATGATACGATTACGACGATTTTGCGCTTGTTAATCGTATCATCTAGGCTTTACACACTACGATGTCGCATGCGATTCCGGATGTGCGTCACTTTCAATTTGACCCCACCGACATCGCACCTGCGATGTCGTAGTGTGCAAAGCCCGCCTAAGAGTGCCACCACAGAGCCTATTTTCACAGTTCCCCCACAGAACCAAAATTTCAGCTCCAGAAGCTTACACTATAGCTGCTGCAGTTAAAAAGCTCATAATTGGATTTGGGATCGAGCTGAAAGTCCTCCAGGCTTGCAACTGCAAGTTCCAGCCCCTTTACCTTAGGATGCCTCCCAAATACCGTTGAGTGAGGGTCCTGGGGGCCCAAAGCGTTTATTTTGAAAAAAATAATGCTCTAAACAGGCAGCTACACTTGAATACTCCAGGTAGGAATAATGGATTAGGACTCTGGTTCTATTATGTTGTTTGCCAAAACTTGATTAAGAGGGCACCCAATGGAAGATATCCCAAAAACAATTGTGCAATTGCACTTTTTTTGCAATTTTTCTGCACTTGGAATTTTTTGCCACTTTGCAATACACTATATGGTAAATCTCATGGTTTCATTTAAAAGTACAACCTGTCCCGCAAAACATAAGCCCTTATCTGGCAAGATTGATGGAAAAATACAAAAGTTACGGCTCTCGGAAGAAGGGGAGCAAAAAAAGACAAAAAATGGAAAATCGCCCGGGGGTAAAGGGATTAAGTAGCATGTAGTTGGATTTGGGATTGAATTTAAAAAAAAAAATCTTGAACCAGGAGGCAGAGCTCAAAATGGAAGAGGAGGTTAAGGAGGAGAGGAGGTGGAAGTGGACATGGCGTTGTAGGTGGAAGAGGTGGAGGAGGCTACAGTCAACACTCGGTTTTTTTTGTTTAAATTGTATTTATTTTTTATTTTGGGAGGTCCCAAAACATTGTGAATGGAAAGTAGAACAAGCAAACTGTGGTGGAGTATAACAATGGCTGGGTACAGCTGTTATACTTATCTAGTCAGCCAAAAGGTATGGACAAGTACTGTGGAATGCAAGACTGGTAAATTTTAATGAATGTCAGCTTTTCCATTTTGGCTGTGGACCTGTGGATGCACGTGTCTGTTATTACGTCCCCTGCCATGCTAAACACATATTGCGACAGTACACTTGCCACAGTGCAGGCCTGCACTTCCAAGGCATAAAGGGCAAGCTCAGGCCGTGTCCAATTTGGAGATCCAGAAATTAAATTGAGGAGACTCATCCCTCAGTACATGGAGAAATGTGTACACATACTTTTTCACCATGTTATTGAAATGCTGCCTGCTACTAATACCGACCATATCAGATGGTAGTGCTGGATGTTGAAATGTGCAGAGGAAGTTTTTACACATTTTGGGCAAGCTTACTCTTCCTACAGAGGTGATGCCAGTTCCCCAGCTGCTTTAGTGACTTCCTCCTCCTCTACCTTGTGCTTCTTTCCACTGAGACCCCGCTGTCAGGTGAGAATGCCATCAGTTGTGCATCTAGTGTGTGCTTGCATTCCCCCATTTTTAAATCATGCTCCAGTGATGTAAGTAAGGACGGCACATTGTCCTTGCAGCAGGGAGCCAGCATGATTATCACCCAGTAATTAGCAATGGAAAGAATCCTTGGCAACTTGGCGGTAGAGCTGAGCGAACTGGTCCCGGTACGGCTCGAGGTCGGTTCGCCGAACGGAGCTCCCGTTCGAGTTCGGTTCGTCAAACATTCGACGAACCGAACTCGAACTGCATAGGAAACAATGGCAGGCATTCACAAACACATAAAAACACCTAGAAAACACCCTCAAAGGTGTCCAAAAGGTGACAAACAACTCACAACACAACACAAACACATGGGAAAGTGACAAGGACATATACTCATGCGAAAACAAAAGAGCAGGACAAGGAAAAAGTGGAGGACACACAGATATAGGCGTGGCACGCCCTTCTAAAATCATGTAAAACACCGCAAGGTGACTCCAAGCGGAGTATCCCTTTTTTCCAAAAATTGGGGCCCACACACACCCACCCATTCAGTGGCAGCACTTGCGCCCTAGTTGTACACTTCACAGCTAGATTTGCATCAAGCACATTCAAAAATACGCCATAATTAACCGTCCCCAGGATGACACCAGGGTAGGTAGCAAAGTCTTTCCTGATCCCAGCTCTGTTCATCTTGGATCATTTTTAAAAACAATGTAAGCAAGGGTTACTCCAAGCGGAGTCTCCCTTTTTTCCAAAAATTGGGCCCCACACACACCCACCCCTTCAGTGGCAGCAGTTGTGCCCCAGTTGTACAATTCACAGCTACATTTGCATCAAGCACATTCAAAAATACGCCATAATTAACCGTCCCCAGGATGACACCAGGGTAGGTAGCAAAGTCTTTCCTGATCCCAGCTCGGTTCATCTTGGCTTCTTTTAAAAACAATGTAAGCAAGGGTTACTCCAAGCGGAGCCTCCCTTTTTTCCAAAAATTGGGCCCCACACACACCCACCCCTTCAGTGGCAGCAGTTGTGCCCCAGTTGTACACTTCACTGCTAGATTTGCATCAAGCACATTCAAAAATACGCCATAATTAACAGTCCCCAGGAAGACACCAGGGTAGGTAGCAAAGTCTTTCCTGATCCCAGCTCTGTGCATCTTGGATCATTTATAAAAAACACAGCAATCAAGGGTTACTCCAAGCGGAGTCTCCCTTTTTTTCCAAAAATTGGGCCCCACACACACCCACCCATTCAGTGGCAGCACTTGTGCCCTAGTTATACACTTCACAGCTAGATTTGCATCAAGCACATTCAAAAATAAGCCATACTTACCTGTCCCCAGGATGACACCGGGGTAGGTAGCAAAGTCTTTCCTGATCCCAGCTCTGTTCATCTTGGATCATTTATAAAAAACACAGCAAGCAAGGGTTACTCAAAGTGGAGTCTCCCTTTTTTTCCAAAAATTGGGCCCCACACAGACACCTTATCAGTGGCAGCACTTGTGCCCTAGTTGCAAACAGGATGTTTTGATTTGCATCAAGCACATTAAAAAATACGCCATAATTAACCGTCCCCAGGATGACACCAGGGTAGGTAGCAAAGTCTTTCCTGATCCCAGCTCTGTTCATCTTGGCTTCTTTTAAAAACAATGTAAGCAAGGGTTACTCCAAGCGGAGTCTCCCTTTTTTCCAAAAATTGGGCCCTACACACACCCACCCCTTCAGTGGCAGCAGTTGTGCCCCAGTTGTACACTTCACAGCTAGATTTGCATCAAGCACATTCAAAAATACGCCATAATTAACCGTCCCCAGGATGACACCAGGGTAGGTAGCAAAGTCTTTCCTGATCCCAGCTCTGTTCATCTTGGCTTCTTTTAAAAACAATGTAAGCAAGGGTTACTCCAAGCGGAGCCTCCCTTTTTTCCAAAAATTGGGCCCCACACAGACACCTTATCAGTGGCAGCACTTGTGCCCTAGTTGCAAACAGGATGTTTTGATTTGCATCAAGCACATTCCAAATCCAGAAGCATTTACTCTCCCCAGGATGACATAGGGGTAGTAAATTCCTTCTGGATCCATGACTTGTTCATTTTGATGAACGTCAGTCTGTCCACATTGTCACTGGACAGACGCGTGCGCTTATCTGTCAGCACACACCCAGCAGCACTGAAGACACGTTCAGAGACAACGCTGGCAGCTGGACACGACAAAATCTCCAAGACGTAACTGGAGAGCTCTGGCCATTTTTCTAGATTTGAAGCCCAAAAGGAGCAAGGCTCCATTTGCAAAGTCATGGCATCGATGTTCATTTGGAGATACTCCTGTATCATCCTCTCCAGCCGTTGACTATGTGTCAGACTTGTTGTCTCTGGTGGCCTTGCAGAGGATGGTCTAAAAAAATTATGAAAAGATTCCATAAAATTGCTGTTACAGCACCAGATACGGTCCTACTGGTACGGGTAGACTGTTGAAGATGACGAGACCGTCCCTTGTTTGTCAAGTTACAACTGGGAGAATCACTCCCTGCACCTGCACGGTTGTTTGGTGGAAAAGCCGAGCTAAGATCGAGTAACAGCTTCTGCTGATACTCCTGCATACGTGCGTCCCTTTCTATGGCTGGAATTATGTCGCAAAATTTGGACTTGTACCGGGGATCTAATTGTGTGGCAATCCAGTAGTCATCATCACTTCTAATTTTGACAATACGAGGGTCATGTTGGAGGTAGTGCAACAAGAAGGCACTCATGTGTCTTGCGCAGGCATGCGGACCAAGTCCACGCTGTGCTTGTGGCATAGAGGTGCTAACCGTTCTTTCTTCCTCTGACATCTCCCCCCAACCTCTTTGAACAGAAATTTGACCAAGGTCTCCCTCATCCGCTGAGTCTTCCATGTCCATGGACAGTTCGTCCTCCATTTCTTCATGTTCTCCTGCCCCTTTCTCAACATTTAGCCTGCTACCATGCGCCCTTGTTGATCCCTGTCCCCCATGGTCCCATGCCTGCCGCGTTGGTGATGATGAACGTCTGGACCTTGGTGATGTTGTTGTGTCTTGCGCATATGAATCCTCCTGTAGTTCCTCCCCTCACTGTTGTCCCACCCCCTGACTCCGAATAGTGTTTAGCGTGTGCTCCAGCATGTAAATGACTGGAATTGTCATGCTGATAATGGCATTGTCAGCGCTAAACATATTCGTCGCCATGTCGAAACTGTGCAGAAGGGTGCATAGGTCCTTGATCTGAGACCACTCCATCAGGGTGATCTGCCCCACCTCTGCATCTCGTTGGCCCAGGCTATACGTCATGACGTATTGCACCAGGGCTCGGCGGTGCTGCCACAGTCGCTGTAACATGTGGAGAGTTGAATTCCAGCGTGTCCCCACATCGCATTTCAGGCGATGAACCGGCAGGCCGAAAGACTTCTGGAGTGATGCAAGTCGCTCAGCTGCGGCGCTTGAACGGCGGAAGTGAGCAGACAGTTTTCGTGCCCTGTTCAGAAGGCCATCTAGGCCGGGATAGTGTGTTAAAAATTGCTGGACGACAAGGTTCAACACGTGAGCCATACAAGGTACGTGTGTCACCTTGCCCAGGTGAAGGGCCGCACCCAGGTTTGCAGCATTGTCGCACACGGCCTTACCAGGCTGCAGGTTGAGTGGAGACAACCATTTATTAAACTCGGACCGCAGAGCTGATCACAACTCCTCAGCTGTGTGACTCTTATTCCCAAGACATGTCAAGCTAAAGACCGCCTGATGCCGTTGCGCTCTGCTGCCAGCATAGTAATGAGGGGTGCGTGATTCCTTCTGCGCAGTGAGAACGCTGGTGGCCTGACCAGGCAGGCTTGGGGCGGAGGTGGAGGACCCAGATGAGGTGGAGGAGGCAGAAGCAGTGGCGGAACTTGGACAGACAGAGGATTGACACACAAGTCGTGGGGACGGCAAGACTTGTGCAGCAGACCCTTCACCATCTATCACCATAGTTACCCAGTGCCCAGTCAGCGACATGTAACGTCCCTGTCCATGCTTACTGGTCCAAGTATCGGTGGTGAAATGCACCCGTTCACACACAGAGTTTCTCAAGGAAGCGGTGATGTTGTGTGCGAAATGCTGGTGTAGCACGGGCACACCTTTCTTAGAGAAGTAGTGGCGACTAGGCATCTGGTACTGGGGCACAGCGACAGACATAAGGTCTCTAAAATCCTGTGTGTCCACTAGGCGGAAAGGTAGCATTTCGGTAGCCAAGAGCTTACAGAGGGATAGAGTCAACCTCTTAGCTTTGTCATGGGTCGCAGGAAGTGGCCTTTTATTTGACCACATCTGAGGGACAGAGATCTGGCTGCTGTGTGTAGACGGTGTTTAGTAGGGTGTCCCTGGAAAAATGCAGGTTTGTGAGGAAAGTGCAGGCGGAGACATGATGTTGCCTTCATCAAACGTTGGTGCTATCGATGTCTGAGAGAGCTGTACACACTCACTTGTTTCCCCTTCCAAACCAACTGACGACCTACCAAGCAAAGTGCCTGTTGCGGTTACAGTGGTGGAAGTTGTGCGTGGAAAAACAGGTGTGACAGCTGTCCCCACAGTCCTAGAAGATGAAGAGCGCGCGGATGCACTGGAAGGGGCAGGCGGTGGATGGTTCGCTCCGCTAGGCCGCATTGCAGCACGGTGAGCTTCCCACCGGGACATATGATATTTATTCATGTGACGATTCATGGAAGAAGTTGTCAAACTGCTGAGGTTTTGACCTCTACTAATAGAACCATGACAAATTTTACAGATCACATAATTTGGGCGATCTTTTGCTATGTCAAAAAAGGACCAGGCTAGGCAAGGCTTAGAGGGCATGCAACCTGTTGATCCACCCCGACTAGTGCTCAGAGGCAGAGTGGTGGCTGAGGATGCAGTTGTAGACGTGCTACCAGTACTCCGACTCTGTCCAGGAAGGCGCAAGGTAACTTCGTCATCAGTTGCATCCTCCTCCACCACCTCTGTTGACCTCCTCGAGTGCCTGACTGTGGGTTGACAGTAGGTGGGATCTAGAACTTCATCATCAATTGTTGTGTTTGCACTCCCCTCCCCCTCAGACCGAGCCTCTTCTTGCCCTGACCGAATATTTAAGTTGTCATCCCAATTGGGTATCTGCGTCTCATCTTCATCAGTATGTTCCTCATTGTCTATAACCACAGGTGTTACAGTTTGTGACAAAGGGTCAACATTATGCTCAGAAACTTGGTCCTCACGGCCTGAATCAGAGTCACAAAGGTTCTGGGCATCACTGCAGACCATTTCCTGTTCTGTACTCACTGTAGCTTGGGAGCAGACCTCTGATTCCCAGGCTATAGTGTGACTGAACAGCTCTGCAGACTCAGCCATCTCAGTTCCACCATACTGTGCAGGGCTGATGGAGACTTCAGAGCTGGGAGAAAGCAAGTTTGATTGGGATGACAACTCAGAGGACTGGTGTTTTTTGGATGCGGTACTTGAAGTGGCTGAGAGGGCACTTGTTGGACCACTTGAGATCCATTCAAGCATTTTCCTTTTTTGGCCATCATCTACCTTTGTTCCTGTTGTTCGTGTCCGTAAAAAAGGGAGCACATCGGATTGTCCACGGTAAGTAGTAGACATCTTACTTTTGCTGGTAGATGGTCTATCTTCAGCAGATGATAATGGAGCTTTGCCACCTTCCCCACGGACAAACCCTTTTTTTCCTTTTCCACCACGCCTCTTCCCCTTTCCACCAGCATCTGTCTTTTTGCCACTCATGTTGATTGCGACAAGATTGTGCACTGAAAATGTGGTAGTAAAAATTGAGAGGTGGTGTAGATTGCAGTGGTGGTCTAGCTTTATTAACAGCAGAATAATAAAGAATAAATATCCCTGACAATGCAACTACGGCCCTTAAACTGGCAGCAAAAATTGCTAGTATAATGGATTAGTAACTATGAGTTGGAGTGTGCAATGCAGGCAGAGGTGCTGCAAATATCTTTGCACTAGTGGGACTATACAAAAGTCCAATAGCCACGTTTAGGATGCCACTAGGTACACTCAGTGTTTGCTAGTATAATGGCTTAGTTATAATGAGTTTGAGTGTGCAATGCAGGCAGACGAGCTGCAAATATCTTTGCACTAGTGGGACTATACAAAAGTCCAATAGCCACGTTTAGGATGCCACTAGGTACACTCAGTGTTTACTAGTATAATGGCTTAGTAACAATGAGTTTGAGTGTGCAATGCAGGCAGACGTGCTGCAAATATCTTTGCACTAGTGGGACTATACAAAAGTCCAATAGCCACGTTTAGGATGCCACTAGGTACACTCAGTGTTTGCTACAATAATGGTTTAGTTATAATGAGTTTGATTGTGCAATGCAGGCAGACGTGCTGCAAATATCTTTGCACTAGTGGGACTATACAAAAGTCCAATAGCCACGTTTAGGATGCCATTAGGTACACTCAGTGTTTGCTAGTATAATGGCTTAGTAACAATGAGTTTGAGTGTGCAATGCAGGCAGACGTGCTGCAAATATCTTTGCACTAGTGGGACTATACAAAAGTCCAATAGCCACGTTTAGGATGCCACTAGGTACACTCAGTGTTTGCTAGTATAATGGCTTAGTTATAATGAGTTGGAGTGTGCAATGCAGGCAGACGTGCTGCAAATATCTTTGCACTAGTGGGACTATACAAAAGTCCAATAGCCACGTTTAGGATGCCACTAGGTACACTCAGTGTTTGCTAGCATAATGGCTTAGTTATAATGAGTTTGAGTGTGCAATGCAGGCAGACGTGCTGAAAATATCTTTGCACTAGTGGGACTATACAAAAGTCCAATAGCCACGTTTAGGATGCCACTAGGTACACTCAGTGTTTGCTAGTATAATGGCTTAGTTATAATGAGTTTGAGTGTGCAATGCAGGCAGACGTGCTGCAAATATCTTTGCACTAGTGGGACTATACAAAAGTCCAATAGCCACGTTTAGGATGCCACTAGGTACACTCAGTGTTTGCTAGTATAATGGCTTAGTTATAATGAGTTGGAGTGTGCAATGCAGGCAGACGTGCTGCAAATATCTTTGCACTAGTGGGACTATACAAAAGTCCAAAAGCCACGTTTAGGATGCCACTAGGTACACTCAGTGTTTGCTAGCATAATGGCTTAGTTATAATGAGTTTGAGTGTGCAATGCAGGCAGACGTGCTGAAAATATCTTTGCACTAGTGGGACTATACAAAAGTCCAATAGCCACGTTTAGGATGCCACTAGGTACACTCAGTGTTTGCTAGTATAATGGCTTAGTTATAATGAGTTTGAGTGTGCAATGCAGGCAGACGTGCTGCAAATATCTTTGCACTAGTGGGACTATACAAAAGTCCAATTGCCACGTTTAGGATGCCACTAGGTACACTCAGTGTTTGCTAGTATAATGGCTTAGTTATAATGAGTTTGAGTGTGCAATGCAGGCAGACGTGCTGCAAATATCTTTGCACTAGTGGGACTATACAAAAGTCCAATAGCCACGTTTAGGATGCCACTAGGTACACTCAGTGTTTGCTAGTATAATGGCTTAGTAACAATGAGTTTGAGTGTGCAATGCAGGCAGACGTGCTGCAAATATCTTTGCACTAGTGGGACTATACAAAAGTCCAATAGCCACGTTTAGGATGCCACTAGGTACACTCAGTGTTTGCTAGTATAATGGCTTAGTTATAATGAGTTGGAGTGTGCAATGCAGGCAGATGTGCTGCAAATATCTTTGCACTAGTGGGACTATACAAAAGTCCAATAGCCACGTTTAGGATGCCACAAAGTACACTCAGTGTTTGCTAGTATAATGGCTTAGTTATAATGAGTTTGAGTGTGCAATGCAGGCAGACGTGCTGCAAATATCTTTGCACTAGTGGGACTATACAAAAGTCCAATAGCCACGTTTAGGATGCCACTAGGTACACTCAGTGTTTGCTAGTATAATGGCTTAGTAACAATGAGTTTGAGTGTGCAATGCAGGCAGACGTGCTGCAAATATCTTTGCACTAGTGGGACTATACAAAAGTCCAATTGCCACGTTTAGGATGCCACTAGGTACACTCAGTGTTTGCTAGTATAATGGCTTAGTTATAATGAGTTTGAGTGTGCAATGCAAGCAGACGTGCTGCAAATATCTTTGCACTAGTGGGACTATACAAAAGTCCAATAGCCACGTTTAGGATGCCACTAGGTACACTCAGTGTTTGCTAGCATAATGGCTTAGTTATAATGAGTTTGAGTGTGCAATGCAGGCAGATGTGCTGCAAATATCTTTGCACTAGTGGGACTATACAAAAGTCCAATAGCCACGTTTAGGATGCCACTAGGTACACTCAGTGTTTGCTAGTATAATGGCTTAGTTATAATGAGTTTGAGTGTGCAATGCATGCAGACGTGCTGCAAATATCTTTGCACTAGTGGGACTATACAAAAGTCCAATAGCCACGTTTAGGATGCCACTAGGTACACTCAGTGTTTGCTAGCATAATGGCTTAGTTATAATGAGTTTGAGTGTGCAATGCAGGCAGATGTGCTGCAAATATCTTTGCACTAGTGGGACTATACAAAAGTCCAATAGCCACGTTTAGGATGCCACTAGGTACACTCAGTGTTTGCTAGCATAATGGCTTAGTTATAATGAGTTTGAGTGTGCAATGCAGGCAGACGTGCTGAAAATATCTTTGCACTAGTGGGACTATACAAAAGTCCAATAGCCACGTTTAGGATGCCACTAGGTACACTCAGTGTTTGCTAGTATAATGGCTTAGTTATAATGAGTTTGAGTGTGCAATGCAGGCAGACGTGCTGCAAATATCTTTGCACTAGTGGGACTATACAAAAGTCCAATTGCCACGTTTAGGATGCCACTAGGTACACTCAGTGTTTGCTAGTATAATGGCTTAGTTATAATGAGTTTGAGTGTGCAATGCAGGCAGACGTGCTGCAAATATCTTTGCACTAGTGGGACTATACAAAAGTCCAATAGCCACGTTTAGGATGCCACTAGGTACACTCAGTGTTTGCTAGTATAATGGCTTAGTAACAATGAGTTTGAGTGTGCAATGCAGGCAGACGTGCTGCAAATATCTTTGCACTAGTGGGACTATACAAAAGTCCAATAGCCACGTTTAGGATGCCACTAGGTACACTCAGTGTTTGCTAGTATAATGGCTTAGTTATAATGAGTTGGAGTGTGCAATGCAGGCAGACGTGCTGCAAATATCTTTGCACTAGTGGGACTATACAAAAGTCCAATAGCCACGTTTAGGATGCCACAAGGTACACTCAGTGTTTGCTAGTATAATGGCTTAGTTATAATGAGTTTGAGTGTGCAATGCAGGCAGACGTGCTGCAAATATCTTTGCACTAGTGGGACTATACAAAAGTCCAATAGCCACGTTTAGGATGCCACTAGGTACACTCAGTGTTTGCTAGTATAATGGCTTAGTAACAATGAGTTTGAGTGTGCAATGCAGGCAGACGTGCTGCAAATATCTTTGCACTAGTGGGACTATACAAAAGTCCAATTGCCACGTTTAGGATGCCACTAGGTACACTCAGTGTTTGCTAGTATAATGGCTTAGTTATAATGAGTTTGAGTGTGCAATGCAAGCAGACGTGCTGCAAATATCTTTGCACTAGTGGGACTATACAAAAGTCCAATAGCCACGTTTAGGATGCCACTAGGTACACTCAGTGTTTGCTAGCATAATGGCTTAGTTATAATGAGTTTGAGTGTGCAATGCAGGCAGATGTGCTGCAAATATCTTTGCACTAGTGGGACTATACAAAAGTCCAATAGCCACGTTTAGGATGCCACTAGGTACACTCAGTGTTTGCTAGTATAATGGCTTAGTTATAATGAGTTTGAGTGTGCAATGCATGCAGACGTGCTGCAAATATCTTTGCACTAGTGGGACTATACAAAAGTCCAATAGCCACGTTTAGGATGCCACTAGGTACACTCAGTGTTTGCTAGTATAATGGCTTAGTTATAATGAGTTTGAGTGTGCAATGCAGGCAGACGTGCTGCAAATATCTTTGCACTAGTGGGACTATACAAAAGTCCAATAGCCACGTTTAGGATGCCACTAGGTACACTCAGTGTTTGCTAGCATAATGGCTTAGTTATAATGAGTTTGAGTGTGCAATGCAGGCAGACGTGCTGCAAATATCTTTGCACTAGTGGGACTATACAAAAGTCCAATAGCCACATTTAGGATGCCACTAGGTACACTCAGTGTTTGCTAGCATAATGGCTTAGTTATAATGAGTTTGAGTGTGCAATGCAGGCAGATGTGCTGCAAATATCTTTGCAC
The DNA here is from genome assembly GCF_048569485.1 of Anomaloglossus baeobatrachus. Classification (NCBI taxonomy): domain Eukaryota; kingdom Metazoa; phylum Chordata; class Amphibia; order Anura; family Aromobatidae; genus Anomaloglossus; species Anomaloglossus baeobatrachus. The sequence goes on along the minus strand of NC_134354.1, from coordinate 539,635,837 downwards.
TAGTGGGACTATACAAAAGTCCAATAGCCACGTTTAGGATGCCACTAGGTACACTCAGTGTTTGCTAGTATAATGGCTTAGTTATAATGAGTTTGAGTGTGCAATGCAGGCAGACGTGCTGCAAATATCTTTGCACTAGTGGGACTATACAAAAGTCCAAAAGCCACGTTTAGGATGCCACTAGGTACACTCAGTGTTTGCTAGTATAATGGCTTAGTTATAATGAGTTTGAGTGTGCAATGCAGGCAGACGTGCTGCAAATATCTTTGCACTAGTGGGACTATACAAAAGTCCAATAGCCACGTTTAGGATGCCACTAGGTACACTCAGTGTTTGCTAGTATAATGGCTTAGTAACAATGAGTTTGAGTGTGCAATGCAGGCAGACGTGCTGCAAATATCTTTGCACTAGTGGGACTATACAAAAGTCCAATAGCCACGTTTAGGATGCCACTAGGTACACTCAGTGTTTGCTAGTATAATGGCTTAGTAACAATGAGTTTGAGTGTGCAATGCAGGCAGACGTGCTGCAAATATCTTTGCACTAGTGGGACTATACAAAAGTCCAATAGCCACGTTTAGGATGCCACTAGGTACACTCAGTGTTTGCTAGTATAATGGCTTAGTTATAATGAGTTTGAGTGTGCAATGCAGGCAGACGTGCTGCAAATATCTTTGCACTAGTGGGACTATACAAAAGTCCAATAGCCACGTTTAGGATGCCACTAGGTACACTCAGTGTTTGCTAGCATAATGGCTTAGTTATAATGAGTTTGAGTGTGCAATGCAGGCAGACGTGCTGGAAATATCTTTGCACTAGTGGGACTATACAAAAGTCCAATAGCCACGTTTAGGATGCCAATAGGTACACTCAGTGTTTGCTAGTATAATGGCTTAGTTATAATGAGTTTGAGTGTGCAATGCAGGCAGACGTGCTGCAAATATCTTTGCGCTAGTGGGACTATACAAAAGTCCAATAGCCACGTTTAGGATGCCACTAGGTACACTCAGTGTTTGCTAGTATAATGGCTTAGAAACAATGAGTTTGAGTGTGCAATGCAGGCAGACGTGCTGCAAATATCTTTGCACTAGTGGGACTATTCAAAAGTCCAATAGCCACGTTTAGGATGCCACTAGGTACACTCAGTGTTTGCTAGTATAATGGCTTAGTTATAATGAGTTTGAGTGTGCAATGCAGGCAGATGTGCTGCAAATATCTTTGCACTAGTGGGACTATACAAAAGTCCAATAGCCACGTTTAGGATGCCACTAGGTACACTCAGTGTTTGCTAGTATAATGGCTTAGTTATAATGAGTTTGAGTGTGCAATGCAGGCAGACGTGCTGCAAATATCTTTGCACTAGTGGGACTATACAAAAGACCAATAGCCACGTTTAGGATGCCACTAGGTACACTCAGTGTTTGTTAGCATAATGGCTTAGTTATAATGAGTTTGAGTGTGCAATGCAGGCAGACGTGCTGCAAATATCTTTGCACTAGTGGGACTATGCAAAAGTCCAATAGCCACGTTTAGGATGCCACTAGGTACACTCAGTGTTTGCTAGTATAATGGCTTAGTAACAATGAGTTTAAGTGTGCAATGCAGGCAGACGTGCTGCAAATATCTTTGCACTAGTGGGACTATACAAAAGTCCAATAGCCACGTTTAGGATGCCACTAGGTACACTCAGTGTTTGCTAGTATAATGGCTTAGTAACAATGAGTTTGAGTGTGCAATGCAGGCAGACGTGCTGCAAATATCTTTGCACTAGTGGGACTATACAAAAGTCCAATAGCCACGTTTAGGATGCCACTAGGTACACTCAGTGTTTGCTAGTATAATGGCTTAGTTATAATGAGTTTGAGTGTGCAATGCAGGCAGACGTGCTGCAAATATCTTTGCACTAGTGGGAGTATACAAAAGTCCAATAGCCATGTTTAGGATGCCAGTAGGTACACTCAGTGTTTGCTAGCATAATGGCTTAGTTATAATGAGTTTGAGTGTGCAATGCAGGCAGACGTGCTGCAAATATCTTTGCGCTAGTGGGACTATACAAAAGTCCAATAGCCACGTTTAGGATGCCACTAGGTACACTCAGTGTTTGCTAGTATAATGGCTTAGTAACAATGAGTTTGAGTGTGCAATGCAGGCAGACGTTCTGCAAATATCTTTGCACTAGTGGGACTATACAAAAGTCCAATAGCCACGTTTAGGATGCCACTAGGTACACTCAGTGTTTGCTAGTAAAATGGCTTAGTTATAATGAGTTTGAGTGTGCAATGCAGGCAGACGTGCTGCAAATATCTTTGCACTAGTGGGACTATACAAAAGTCCAATAGCCATGTTTAGGATGCCACTAGGTACACTCAGTGTTTGCTAGTATAATGGCTTAGTTATAATGAGTTTGAGTGTGCAATGCAGGCAGACGTGCTGCAAATATCTTTGCACTAGTGGGACTATACAAAAGTCCAATAGCCACGTTTAGGATGCCACTAGGTACACTCAGTGTTTGCTAGTATAATGGCTTAGTTATAATGAGTTTGAGTGTGCAATGCAGGCAGACGAGCTGCAAATATCTTTGCACTAGTGGGACTATACAAAAGTCCAATAGCCACGTTTAGGATGCCACTAGGTACACTCAGTGTTTGCTAGTATAATGGCTTAGTATCAATGAGTTTGAGTGTGCAATGCAGGCAGACGTGCTGCAAATATCTTTGCACTAGTGGGACTATACAAAAGTCCAATAGCCACGTTTAGGATGCCACTAGGTACACTCAGAGTTTGCTAGTATAATGGCTTAGTTATAATGAGTTTGAGTGTGCAATGCAGGCAGACGTGCTGCAAATATCTTTGCACTAGTGGGACTATACAAAAGTCCAATAGCCACGTTTAGGATGCCACTAGGTACACTCAGTGTTTGCTACTATAATGGCTTAGTTATAATGAGTTTGAGTGTGCAATGCAGGCAGACGTGCTGCAAATATCTTTGCACTAGTGGGACTATACAAAGGTCCAATAGCCACGTTTAGGATGCCACTAGGTACACTCAGTGTTTGCTAGTATAATGGCTTAGTTATAATGAGTTTGAGTGTGCAATGCAGGCAGACGTGCTGCAAATATCTTTGCACTAGTGGGACTATACAAAAGTCCAATAGCCACGTTTAGGATGCCACTAGGTACACTCAGTGTTTGCTATTATAATGGCTTAGTAACAATGAGTTTGAGTGTGCAATGCAGGCAGACGTGCTGCAAATATCTTTGCACTAGTGGGACTATACAAAAGTCCAATAGCCACGTTTAGGATGCCACTAGGTACACTCAGTGTTTGCTAGTATAATGGCTTAGTTATAATGAGTTTGAGTGTGCAATGCAGGCAGACGTGCTGCAAATATCTTTGCACTAGTGGGACTATACAAAAGTCCAATAGCCACGTTTAGGATGCCACTAGGTACACTCAGTGTTTGCTAGTATAATGGCTTAGTATCAATGAGTTTGAGTGTGCAATGCAGGCAGACGTGCTGCAAATATCTTTCCACTAGTGGGACTATACAAAAGTCCAATAGCCACGTTTAGGATGCCACTAGGTACACTCAGTGTTTGCTAGTATAATGGCTTAGTTATAATGAGTTTGAGTGTGCAATGCAGGCAGATGTGCTGCAAATATCTTTGCACTAGTGGGACTATACAGAAGTCCAATAGCCACGTTTAGGATGCCACTAGGTTCAATCAGTGTTTGCTAGTATAATGGCTTAGTTACAATGAGTTTGAGTGTGCAATGCAGGCAGACGTGCTGCAAATATCTTTGCACTAGTGGGACTATACAAAAGTCCAATAGCCACGTTTAGGATGCCACTAGGTACACTCAGTGTTTGCTAGTATAATGGCTTAGTTATAATGAGTTTGAGTGTGCAATGCAGGCAGACGTGCTGCAAATATCTTTGTACTAGTGGGACTATACAAAAGTCCAATAGCCACGTTTAGGATGCCACTAGGTACACTCAGTGTTTGCTAGTATAATGGCTTAGTTATAATGAGTTGGAGTGTGCAATGCAGGCAGACGTGCTGCAAATATCTTTGCACTAGTGGGACTATACAAAAGTCCAATAGCCACGTTTAGGATGCCACTAGGTACACTCAGTGTTTTCTAGTATAATGGCTTAGTAACAATGAGTTTGAGTGTGCAATGCAGGCAGACGTGCTGCAAATATCTTTGCACTAGTGGGACTATACAAAAGTCCAATAGCCACGTTTAGGATGCCACTAGGTACACTCAGTGTTTGCTAGTATAATGGCTTAGTAACAATGAGTTTGAGTGTGCAATGCAGGCAGACGTGCTGCAAATATCTTTGCACTAGTGGGACTATACAAAAGTCCAATAGCCACGTTTAGGATGCCACTAGGTACACTCAGTGTTTGCTAGTATAATGGCTTAGTTATAATGAGTTGGAGTGTGCAATGCAGGCAGACGTGCTGCAAATATCTTTGCACTAGTGGGACTATACAAAAGTCCAATAGCCACGTTTAGGATGCCACTAGGTACACTCAGTGTTTGTTAGTATAATGGTTTAGTAACAATGAGTTTGAGTGTGCAATGCAGGCAGACGTGCTGCAAATTTCTTTGCACTAGTGGGACTATACAAAAGTCCAATAGCCACGTTTAGGATGCCACTAGGTACACTCAGTGTTTGCTAGTATAATGGCTTAGTTATAATGAGTTGGAGTGTGCAGAGGACAGGAGGGTACAGTGCCAGGATTGTGGGGCTCTGGGTAGAGGAATGGAAGCCTGCTTTTCTATTCCCTCCTAATGGGGAAATGCAGCGAGGAAATCCCTGACCTTAGCTACACAGACGCTGTCTCTGTTTTCAGGACCTGTCACCTATGGCTCTGACCCTGCCGGTACGAGCCCTTAAAAGGACTGATAGAAAGTGCTCTCCCTAAGCTGTCCAGCGCTGTGTATGGAGCGCATACAGCAGTATCGGCGATAGGACAAAGGACGGAGCTGCGCCAGTGATGTCTGACACCATGGACGCAGAAGAGATAATGGCGTCCGGACGGGCAGATACTCGTTTTTATAATGCAGGGACATGTGACATGGACATCCTATCACACATGCCGTTGCTTCTCTGGCTAAAAGTCCACTTAGCTGTGTGTGTGTCTGGGATTGGCTGCCATAATGGCCCTCCCCACTACACGCGCACGCTTAGGGAAGGAAGACAAGGAAAAAAAAAAAAATGGCGATCGCCATTATACAAACAGGAGTGATCTGAAGGCGCTGTTCACGCACACTATAAACTGAAATTTCATAATAGTGTGAGTCACAGAGTGACTTACACTATTACAGCGGAAAGCCAGCTAGGAATTAGCTGTTTTTTTGCTGCTAGAACAGTTCTCGAACGTTTCTAGAACTATCGAGCTTTTGCAAAAAGCTCGAGTTCTAGTTCGATCTAGAACAGGCCCCAAAATCACTCGAGCCTAGAACTGGAGAACCTCGAACCGCGCTCAACTCTACTTGGCGGTCATTGTGTAGGCAATGCAGCATGTATTCGCTCATGTATGCCAAGCTGCCCAGAGGCAACAACAAACTGTCCTAGATGGGAGGTGAATTTCCTCAGTATCCCCACAGCCATGCTCCAGTGATCCCCATGAGCGGCTTTGGATGCCATGAACATGATTCTGTCCCTGATACCAGAGATACAACTGATGGTGGCGATGTCTGGGCCACTTTTCTTGCCCTGTTTCTGTACAGCCCTAATCTAAATACCCCCTTCTCCCACCCCATGGGAGGATGGGGACAGGAGTGGTAGAACTCACAGATAAGGACACACAAGGGAAACCAAAACTCAACCACTCAGCATGCTCACAGAGACGTGTCGCGGGCGGGGGGGCAGACCATGGCAGGGAGGCTACTCGAGACGCCCGGATCCGGGGTCGTGGCTGTGGCTCGAGTGGCAGCTGGATCCGGGGCTCGTGCAGCAGCCCGTCGCCACAACTCAATAAGGGGGTCATTTACAGGGGAGAGTTTGTCAGTGACGCCACCCGTGGGTTGCGGTGAAAGTTGGTGACACCGTCGCTGCCTTGGTATGAGGTGCCCGGGGGCTGATGGAGCGGGGCAGCAGGATGGTATCTCCTCCATGTGTAGGGGAAGTGTAGTCCCGGGGCCCAGGTGTAGGTGAAGTGGAATGATGGGGCGCAGTCCACAGGGCTGGACCAGATGATACTGGTGTACTCACTGTTTGAATAAAGTCACACAGAGTCCAGATAGTAAACCAAGTGCCGGATACCAGTAGCCTCCGGAGGGGTGTGCTTGGGTCCCGCACACTGGTGAACAGAACAGGGGCCCTTCCTCTTGCACTCTAGTTTGGTGTCTCATGTGTTGACTAGTCTGCATGGAACGGGAAAAGTCCACTCCTGGTGTCTTTGTTGTGGGAGCTGTCGCCCGCGAGATCTGACCCTTGGGATTTTTGTAGGCACTTGCACATGCCCTATCCCCCACGTTGGGCTTCCGTCTCGCTCTATCTGGGCTACTAGTGGGACAAGATCTGGAACCTTGTCCCCTGCTGGTTGATTGGAAAGGTGCTTGAAGCTGTCCTCGCCCTAGGGTCCAGGTATCCTGACTGTGCACGGTCTCCAGGGAGGAAGAAGCCCGTAGTGCCCCAAAGAGGGGAGGTACCTGCCCCAAGAAGCTGCAGAGGTCTAGAGATGTGGGCGGTGCCGCAAGAAAGAAAAGGCGTCGCCAACGCTGTGCCGACCTGGTGGGTGAGGCCGGGGGCGGAGTGTGTGCTAAAGCAGGAAAAGAAGAACCGCCTCCACCTTCCCCGGCTCCATTACAATCCCAGCAGCAGAAGAAACAGATCCAGTTATCTGTGCTAAACAAAATGGAGGCCAGAACAGGCAAGCAAGTCGAAGCGGGCGCGTTGGTGCCCATAGGACGTGGAAGAGGACGTCCGATGGATAGCTTGGTAGCAGAGTTACCCACCATCATGTTGCCGGCAAGCATGATACCGGCCGTGACCGGAGTATCGGAGAAACCCGCGAAAGTTACGTGGTTTACCTCATGGGATGCCGTTACCAGGGAGACGACAACGGAAGTCCGGGCCACCTACAAGTCCCGGCTGACTCTGGGGAGCGGGCCACCAGGAGCATCCGTACAGATTCCGGAGGTGCCCGCGTCTGTAAAGGTAGGCCCTCCGCCCCCCTCAGAAGTTAAGGCCCCGTACTGGCAAGATATCTCAGAACCAGAGGTAGACGAGTTGGGGTTCGTCTGGAAACCAGTGAAGCGGGCGCCACCGACCCAGAGACAGTCCCCACCGCCCGAAGTAGATGCAGTGCAGGAGAGACACCTGGCTGAGACAGTGGTGAGGGAAATGATGGCCGGGTCCCACAGCAAAGAGTTCGACCAGCAATGCAGTGTCGGCACAGTAGTAAAGTTCAATCAGGCCGAATGGTACGGATTCATAGTTAATCATGACACCGGAGAACATTTCTTTTATAACCGGGTCAATTCGGATATGGAGGGGTTGCCGCAGCGCCTTCACACCTTGTATCCGGGCGAGAAGGTTAGATTCATGAGGGAAGCAGGGTGCCAAGGCCTGTTCACAGTGGGAGTGACCCGTATGCCCACTGCCCAGGAGGCCGCGCAGTGGCTGCAAGAAATAGAATGGGAGGACTGCCAGCGCATGTGGCGCGCTCAGCATAGACCGGCGACCGTTGAAGCTTGCCAGCCAAAGAGCACCCCGGCAGCAACACCAGAACCAGCCGCTGAGCCTGTAGTGGGGAACCAGGCAAAGGAAGCACCGGCGATCTTGGCGATTCACCAAAGCATGGTGTCGCATCCGGTGGTTATTGTCGGCAGCCCACAGCCGTCCCATCCAGCTACCCCCTCACCCCCGCCTGAGGCTGAGGGGCCTAAACCGGAGACAGGAGAATCGGAGCCGCAGCCATGCTATGAGCCGTTCCGAAGGCTGCCCCGCTTACCTGGGCAATTCCTCTCTGACCATGTGAGGGTCCAGCGGGCCGAATGGCTGCGCGCATATCACCCAGCGGGAGAATACATTATCCAGAAGTAAAAGAGCTGTTTGTTATTGAAAACCGGTACTGTTGGAAGCCGGTGAATGTTCGAGGTTAAAGCAATGGTAAAAGTACTGAACCCGGGAGTCGCAAAATGCAGAACTTTGCATGGACTTCTCCCGTGACTGCTAAAGTAAGAACTCTTTTGTTCCTGTTGTTTTCTGCTCACCTAAAGACCGGGAGCGCTTGGGAATAGCCTCCGGGCATATGTTCAGCTAAGACCGGTAGCGCCTGAGGAGGGCCTCCGGGCATATGTTCAACTAAGACCGGGAGCTTCCCTGGAGGGACTCCGGGCACCCAACTTGTGTGCCATTATCTGTATTTTAAGTGCTGTTTTTAAAAGTTTTCTTGAAAAATATATATATACTGTTTGAGAAAAGTGTATGTGTCCGGCATGTGTTGTTTTACAGGTACGAACCTCACCAGGAGGCTGAGGTTAAAGAGGGGAGGAATGTTAGGGGTAGTCGGACCCCTGGTAGTGAAGGAATGTTTTCCCCCCCCGAAGACGCCACACGGTGTGGTGGCAAATGGTACTGGTAAAATGTTACCTGTCGTTTTAGCTAATAAATGGTTTCCCCACTAGGTGCCAGTGTAGAGCAGTGGTTCCCCTCGTAACAGTGACAGGGAAGGAGGGGCAGGGCAGCCTAGGTGGGGAAGGGCTCTGAATGCAGGGCAGTGTGCAGTCAGATGTGACTGGAGAGAGAAGTCTGAGGTGATGGGGCAGAGTGTGGGAGTGAAACCTGGCAGGCAGCCAGAGTGAGTGCCCAGACAAAGAAGTGGAGGTAAATGGGAACGCCCGTAGAAAGGAAGAGAAGTAGTTCCCCAGCAAAGAAATGGAGAGGTGAGAACTTATCCGGAGCCGGTAGAGTGTGCTAGATCTGCCCTACAGTGAATCTGGGTTCAGAGTACAGCTACTAGGGGGTTAACGCATGTCCCCTGCAGGCGAGAGAAAGTTACTGGGGAAAGGAAACCGTCAGCAAGAAGTGTAACCTGTAAACTGAAGTGACTTGATGCTGAAAGGTGTAAAGAAGAGTGGAAGTTGTATTCAATAAAATGTTTCTTAGTTCATCAACTGCCTGTCTGTGGCGCTTTACTGGGAGTGGTGAAGAGGCCGGCGAACTGAAGGAAAAAGGCACTACCGGGAACCAAGGTACCAACTTGCACGTGCCCCTGCCACCCACACTCTGCCCCACAAACAACACCCCTGTTTTAATAGTGACGGCCGGGCTGGGGGTCAGCCTGCCGCCCCCTGGGCACCCCCTGCCCCCGTTACAGCATCACTGGTCCCCCAGTTGCAAACTTGACCTGTTGATTTGCATCAAGCACATTCAAAATCCACAAGCAATAACTCTCCCCATGACGACACAGGGGTAGCAAAGTCCTTGCTGATCCATGACTTGTTCATCTTGGAACATTTTTAAAAAAAACAGCAAGCAGACTCCAAGCAGAGTCTCCCTTTTTTCCAAAAATTAGGGCACAGACACCACTTCAGTGGCATCACTGGTCCCCCAGTTGCAAACTTGACATGTTGATTTGCATCAAGCACATTCAAAAATACGCCAGCCTTTACTGTCCCCATGATGACACAGGGGTAGCAAAGTTCTTGCTGAACCATGACTTGTTCATCTTAGAACATTTTTAAAAAAAACAGCAAGGGGACTCCAAGCAGAGTCTCCCTTTTTTCCAAAAATTGGGCCACAGACACCACTTCAGTGGCATCACTTGTCCCCCAGTTGCAAACTTGACATGTTGATTTGCATCAAGCACATTCAAAAATACACCAGCCTTTACTCTCCCCAGGATGACACAGGGGTAGAAAAGTCCTTGCGGATCCATGACTTGTTCATCTTGATGAACGTTAGTCTGTTCACATTGTCACTGGACAGACGTGTGCGCTTATCTGTCAGCACACACCCAGCAGCACTGAAGACACATCCGAGAGAATGCTGGCTGCGGGACACGACAAGATCTCCAGGGTGTAAGTGGCGAGCTCAGGCCATTTTTCCAGATTGGAAGTCCAAAATGAGCAAGGCTCCTGTTGCAGAGTCATGGCATCTATATTCACTTGGAGATACTCCTGTATCATCCTCTCTAGCCATTGACTATTTGTCAGACTTCTTGTCTTTTGTGGTCTTGCAAAGGATGGTCTAAAAAAATCATGAAACAATTCCATAAAATTGCTGTTACCAGCACCAGATACGGTGTTGCTGGTACCGTTTGACTGATGATGACTTGACAGTCCCATGGTTGGCAAGTTACAACTGTGAGATTCACTCTGTGCACCACTGGTGTTTAGTGGAAAAGACGAGCTAAGATTGCATAACAGCTTCTGCTGATACTCCTGCATACGTGCGCCCCTTTCTATGGCTGGAATTATTTCTTGACTTGTACCGGGGATCTAAGAGTGTGGAAACCCAGTAGTCAGCATTACTTCTAATTCGGACAATCCAAGGGTCATGTTGTAGGCAGTGCAGCAAGAAGGCGCTCATGTGTCTTGCGCATCCATGCGGACCAAGTCCTTGCTGTGTTTCTGTCGGCGAGGTGATAACCGTGCTTCCTTCCTCTGACATCTCCCCCCAACTTCGAACAACCGAAATTTGACCAAGGTCTCTCTCATCTGCTGAGTCTTCCATGTCCATCGCCAGTTCGTCCTCCATTTCTTCCTGGGCTCCTGCACCTTCCTCAACAGTTTGGCTGTTACCATGCACCCTTGTTAATCCCTCTCCCCCACTGACCCATGCCTGCCGCCTTGGTGATGCTGAACGTCTGGCCCTTGGAGATCTTTGTATACCTTCCACATATGAATCCTCCTGTACTTCCTCCCCTTCCTCTTGTCCCACCACCTGACTCCGAATACTGTTTAGAGCAGGGGTCTCAAACTCGGCTGGGTGTACGGGCCGCACACAGGAAAAAAATAATTTGAGGGGCCGCATTCCTTTCAGGACAAAGTGACATTGGTAGCGGTACCATTTTTTCTTTCTATACACCCTTGAATCACTGTTTTTGAACATTTTTCATTTGTCCATTATAACAAATGTGTAGTGTGTGTGTGTGTGTGTATGTGTGTATATGTATATATATATATATATATATATATATATATATATATACATACACATATATACATACACACTTTTTTTTTTTTACATTTTTTCCCCTTTTTGTAAGTAATACAGTTTTACAATAACCACCGCATAGTAATTTTGGCCAACATCTTGTAGTAATGTGCCCCATCTTGTTTCCCATTCTGTAAAAATGTGTGCATCCTTGTCCCCTTGTAGCAATGTGCCCCAGCCTCAGCTAACACACACACACACACACACACACACACACACACACACACCCTGTGCAGCCTCAGCTAACACACACACACACCCTGTGCAGCCTCAGCTCACACACACACACACACACACACACACATGCACCCCCCCTGTGCAGCCTCAGCTCACACACACACACACACCCACTGTGCAGCCTCAGCTCACACACACACATGCACACACGCACCCCCCCTGTGCAGCCTCAGCTAACACACACACACCCACCCTGTGCAGCCTCAGCTCACACACACACACACCCATCCCACCCTGTGCAGCCTCAGCTCACACACACACACACACCCCCACCCTGTGCAGCCTCAGCTCACACACACACACCCCCACCCTGTGCAGCCTCAGCTCACACACACACACCCCCCACCCTGTGCAGCCTCAGCTCACACACACACACACACACCCACCCTGTGCAGCCTCAGCTCACACACACCCCCCCTGTGCAGCCTCAGCTAACACACACCCCCCCGCCCTGTGCAGCCTCAGATAACACACACCCCCCCACCCTGTGCAGCCTCAGCTAACACCCCCCCACCCTGTGCAGCCTCAGCTACCACACCCCCCCACCCTGTGCAGCCTCAGCTAACACACACACACACACACACACACACACACACACTCTGTGCAGCCTCAGCCAGCAACAGAAACACACACACCACACACACGAAAACATTCTTCTCACCTGCTGTCAGCGGCATGCAGGCACGTGGACTCGGTGAAGCCTCAGCTACCACACACACACACACACACACACACAGTGCAGCCTCAGCCAGCAACACAGAACCCCACACACACGAAAACATTCTTCTCACCTGCTGTCAGCGGCACGCAGGCACGTGGACCCGGTAATGATCACAGCTGCTGTCATCGCTGAACTTTCGGCCGGCGCGTGCAGAGCAGTTCTCACTGCACAACAGCCACTGGCCAATCACAGGCAATCATCTGAGGTCATATGCAGCAGGTGCTTGCCTCTGATTGGCAGGTGGCTGTTATTGCGTTAGGCAGCGAGAACTTCACTGTGCGCGGCAAAGACAAAACTGTAGGCTGAAATAAATTACTGGCAGCTGCGGCCCCTGCACCGGTCGCCATCTTTACCAGGTCCACGGGCCTGTGGGACGCAAGAAGCCACCTGAAGGGCCGCATGCGGCCCGTGGGCCGGGTGTTTGAGACCCCTGGTTTAGAGTGTGCTCCAGCATGTAAATGACTGGAATTGTCATGCTGATAATGGAGTGCCTGCCTTAAACCCTGACCCGGTGTGTGACCTACCAATTGGTGTGTGCAGGTTTTGTCTGTGAACCGGTAGATGACCCCCTTCCTTCCCAGAATGGGATACCACACGTCTGGCTGAGGTGCAGTACCTCTGTGGCGACGAAAGCCTCAGGGGCGCCACATTAGTATCCCAGTTGGTGTACCTTGCTTGACAACAGAGGAACCCTAAGTTAGTATCCCAGACAATTTTAGTATACCCCTAAAATAGGCAGCACTTCTTGCAATTCAAATTGCGTAGCAAAAAATGGTCAGGTGTGTAGAATGCACAGTTGGTGTACCTTGCTTGACAGCAGAGAAACCCTAAGTTAGCATCCCAGACAATTTTAGTATGCCCCTAAAAGTGGCAGCACTTTTTGCAATTAAAATTGGGTAGCAAAAATGGACAGGTGTGTAGAATGCACAGTTGGTGTACCTTGCTTGACAGAAACCCTAAGTTAGCATCCCAGACACTTTTGGTATGCCCCTAAAAGTGGCAGCACTTTTTGCAATTAAAATTGCGTAGCAAAAATGGACAGGTGTGTAGAATGCACAGTTAGTGTACCTTGCTTGACAGCAGAGGAACCCTAAGGGCATACTAAAATTGTCTGGGATACTAACTAAAAGTGGCTGCACTTTTTGCAATTAAAATTGCAAAGCAAAAATGGAGAGGTGTGTAGAATCCACAGGTGTTGTAGCTAGCTTGTCAGCAGAGGAAGCCTCACTTTCTATCCCTGCCAATGAAACAATGCCCCAAGGAATTGCCTGAGCTGATTTAGCCAGACGCTGTGATATAAACCCCTGCACAGTGCTGGCACAGACCTGCCTAGCAAAAATGGCTATGAATGGCTGTAATGTAGCCCTGAAAACGGCTGAAATTACAAGTAGTCCCTAATCCCTAAAGCGATGTGTAGATTGCTCTGTATGTCTATAGCGCATACAGCAGCAGCAGCGGGAGCGGGAGTGGTGACTGTCACCCACCAGCAGCAGAGAGATAATGGCGGCGACGGGGAAAATGGCCGGGTCTTATAGGGCAAAGACATGTGACATGCACAGCCAATGACACATGCACTTGCTTGTTTGGCAAAAATCCACTTTGCTGTGTGTGTGTCTGTGATTGGCTGACAGCCTTGCCCAGCCCACTGTACGCGCGGTTAGGAAAAAAAAAAAAAAACATGGCTATCGCCATTCTTTCAGCACTCAGCAGCAGCACTGATGTAAACCCCATCCCCCCGCACACTACCTGCTGAATTTTGATAATATCATGATTCACAGTGACTCACAGTAGTACAATGAAAAGCCGGCAGCTAGTAACTAGCTACGCTTTTTGGTGATCGAACCGTTATCGAACGTAACTCAAACTGCCGAACTTGAAGCAAGTTGTTCGAGTTCGTCGAACGACTCGAACATCGACCAAAATCACTCGAATTTGAAATTGGCGAACCGTTCGAATTGAACATCGCTCAACTCTAGTGTTGAGCCACCCCCCTAGTGTTCGCGTTTGGTTTGGTTCGGCGAACGGCGGCTCAGTTCAGCAAACGTTCGACAAACGTTCGATGAACACCTTCGAACCCCATTGAAAACAATGGGAGGCAAACACAAACGCATACAAACACATAGAAAACACCTTCTAAGGTGTCCAAAAGGTGACAACTCACAAGACACCACAAACAAATGGAAAAGTGACAAGTACATATACTATGCGAAAACAAAAGAGCTAGATGAGTTAAAGGAGGAGGAGACACAGATATAGGAGTATCTGCAAGTGAACACAGATGCCATTACTGTGCATCTTGAGCCTTGCTCATTTTGGGCTTCCAATCTGGAAAAATGGCCTGAGCTCGCCACTTACGCCTTGGGAATCTTGTCGTGTCCAACAGCCAGCATTCTCTCGGAACGTGTCTACAGTGCTGCTGGTTGTGTGCTAACAGATAAGCGCACGCATCTGTCCAGTGACAATTTGGACAGACTAACGTTCATCAAGATGAACAAATCATGGATCTGCATGGACTTTTCTACACCTGTGTCATCCTGGGGAGACTAAAGGCTGGTGGATTTTTGAATGTGCTTCATGCAAATAACAATTTTAAGTTTGCAACTGGGGGACAACTGATGCCAGTGAACTGGTGTGTGTGGCTCAATTTTTGGAAAAGAGGGAGACTGTGGTTGGAGTTCCCTTTTTTTTGAAAAATGAACCAAAATGAAGAAGTCATGGAGAGGACTTTTCTACCCCTGTGTCATCCTGGAGAGACGAAAGGCTTGTAGATTTTTCAAAGTGCTTCATGCAAATCAACTTTTTAAGTTTGCAACTGTGGGACAATAGTGATGAGCGAGTACTAAAAAGCTCGGGTGCTCGAAGCTCGGGCCGAGCCTCCCAAGATACTCGTGTACTCGGCCCGAGCAACGAGCCCAATGTTATCCTATGGGAGACCCGAGTATTTTTGTGAAATGACCCCCCGGCAGCATGGAGAAACCCTAAAAATGTCACAAAAGTCTCAGAAGAGTGCTCAAATGACATGGCAACAGCATGGGGAAGACCCCTTGAAGCATTTATCACTGAAAAGTCACAGCTGTGAACAATTTTGTCCGCGTTTTACGCCATTTTTACAGACTCACCAGAAAACCTTCCAAAATGACCCCAAAATGATTTTTCATGGCGGAAATGTTAAGGGCACATACCCAATAGTGAGATAGAGCTGGTGTATGTTACTTTTTGAGATTAATACATGAAAGATTTTACGTGAAAACATTGTGTGGCACTCCGATGTCCCTGAGAAGAGACGTACATGAAGGCCTCTTGAGTCTAATGTGCCCATTTTGAGGAAGTGAGTCTTTGTAGTATTTTCCTTTGCCAGGGCAGTCCAAAATTGTGAGGTTCACCAATGCCCCTGCATACAGACGTGCATGAGGGCCTGTAAACCTGAAGTGCCCATTGTAAGGAAGTGGGTCTATTGTAGTATAGCCCTTAGGCAGGGCAGCCAAAAATTGGGAGGCTCCACATTGTCCCTGGATAGAGACGTGCATGATGGCCTGTAAACCTGAAGTGTCCATTGTCAGGAAGTGGGTGTATTATAGTATAGCCCTTAGGCAGGGCAGCCAAAAATTGGGAGGCTCCACATTGTCCCTGGATAGAGACGTGCATGATGGCCTGTAAACCTGAAGTGCCCATTGGAAGGAAGTGGGTCTATTGTAGTATAGCCCTTAGGCAGGGCAGCCAAAAATTGGGAGGCTCCACGTTGTCCCTGGATAGAGACGTGCATGAGGGCCTGTAAACCTGAAGTGCCCATTGGAAGGAAGTGGGTGTATTATAGTATAGCCCTTAGGCAGGGCAGCCAAAAATTGGGAGGCTCCACGTTGTCCCTGGGTAGAGACGTGCATGAGGGCCTGTAAACCTGAAGTGTCCATTGTCAGGAAGTGGGTGTATTATAGTATAGCCCTTAGGCAGGGCAGCCAAAAATTGGGAGGCTCCACATTGTCCCTGGATAGAGACGTGCATGATGGCCTGTAAACCTGAAGTGCCCATTGTAAGGAAGTGGGTCTATTGTAGTATAGCCCTTAGGCAGGGCAGCCAAAAATTGGGAGGCTCCACGTTGTCCCTGGATAGAGACGTGCATGATGGCCTGTAAACCTGAAGTGCCCATTGTAAGGAAGTGGGTCTATTGTAGTATAGCCCTTAGGCAGGGCAGCCAAAAATTGGGAGGCTCCACGTTGTCCCTGGATAGAGACGTGCATGAGGGCCTGTAAACCTGAAGTGCCCATTGTAAGGAAGTGGGTCTATTGTAGTATAGCCCTTAGGCAGGGCAGCCAAAAATTGGGAGGCTCCACGTTGTCCCTGGATAGAGACGTGCATGAGGGCCTGTAAACCTGAAGTGCCCATTGTAAGGAAGTGGGTCTATTGTAGTATAGCCCTTAGGCAGGGCAGCCAAAAATTGGGAGGCTCCACGTTGTCCCTGGATAGAGACGTGCATGAGGGCCTGTAAACCTGAAGTGCCCATTGGAAGGAAGTGGGTCTATTGTAGTATAGCCCTTAGGCAGGGCAGCCAAAAATTGGGAGGCTCCACGTTGTCTCTGGATAGAGACGTGCATGAGGGCCTGTAAACCTGAAGTGCCCATTGGAAGGAAGTGGGTGTATTATAGTATAGCCCTTAGGCAGGGCAGCCAAAAATTGGGAGGCTCCACGTTGTCCCTGGGTAGAGACGTGCATGAGGGCCTCAAAACATTAAGTGTCCATTGTCAGGAAGTGGGTGTATTATAGTATAGCCCTTAGGCAGGGCAGCCAAAAATTGGGAGGCTCCACATTGTCCCTGGATAGAGACGTGCATGATGGCCTGTAAACCTGAAGTGCCCATTGTAAGGAAGTGGGTCTATTGTAGTATAGCCCTTAGGCAGGGCAGCCAAAAATTGGGAGGCTCCACGTTGTCCCTGGATAGAGACGTGCATGATGGCCTGTAAACCTGAAGTGCCCATTGTAAGGAAGTGGGTCTATTGTAGTATAGCCCTTAGGCAGGGCAGCCAAAAATTGGGAGGCTCCACGTTGTCCCTGGATAGAGACGTGCATGAGGGCCTGTAAACCTGAAGTGCCCATTGGAAGGAAGTGGGTCTATTGTAGTATAGCCCTTAGGCAGGGCAGCCAAAAATTGGGAGGCTCCACGTTGTCCCTGGATAGAGACCTGTTAGGTTCTTAGTGCCTCCGTGCTTGCATTTAAAAACCACACGTGTGTGCCTGTTGGTGGCAGCTTTCCGCTGCATTTGTGTGAGTTTTGCAAAAACTTGGATATAACGCACAAGTCTAGTGAATACACATCAGCACAGCATTGCAAAATGCGCAAGGGCGTTGTCAACGAACAAGGAAGTGGACGTGATGGTGGTGCAGGCAGAGACCGAGGTTGTGTGCAAGCTCTAATTTCGCCACAACAAAGGGCCACATCTAGTCGCTCGCACGTCCTGTCCCAAATTCTTGGGGACCGCTGCAGTACACCGCTCTTGAACCAAGACCAGTGTCAACAGGTTGTTAGTTGGATAGCGGATAATGCTTCCAGTCAGATTGGCACCACCACAAACACTCTGTCTTCCACACGGTCAAGTGTCAGTAGCCGTGATACTGCACCGCACATTTCAGAACCTGATCCTCCTTCCTACCACCAGGCCGAGTACACGTCCACGGACATTACTGATCCCACACTTGGACACTCGGAAGAGCTGTTCGTTCACGTTTCCATTCACAAATTCTGGCCTCTCGCCAGCTCCTGTTGAAGTGGGCCATGACGAGATTGTATGTACAGATGCCCAAATATTTGAGCAGCCACGTTCTCACGAAGTTGGCAACGTGTCTCAACAAGGGGTGGACGATGATGAGACACAATTGTCAGGAAGTCAGGAGGAGGAGCAGGGTGCGGAAGAGGAAGACGACGTGGTGGATGATCCAGTAACTGACCCAACCTGGCAGGAGGATATGCAGAGCGAGGACAGCAGTGCACAGGGGGAGGGAGGCGTAGCATCCCAACAGGCAGTAAGAAGCAGAGTGGTGGCCCCAGGCAGACGTCAGGCAACTGTTCCCCGGAACAACACGACACAAGGTGCCTGTACAAATGTTAGGTCTTCCCGAGTCTGGCTGTAATACTATTGTATGTATTGAGGATTTCGATTGCGTTAGGGCAATGACAACCAGAGACGAGTTCTTGGTGCAATACGTTTATAATATGCAACCAGCAAATATGTACATAAACGGAACAAAAACACAGTAGAACATAAATACAGGAAATACCTTCCAGGGACGGAGCGAAAGGGAATTCCCGGGACCGCGCACCGGACTCCCCCAGGGAGACCACCAAGAGCGAACCCCTATACAGGGACTGTCTGGCAATCACCCCAGAAGCCCTAAATGCGCAGCAGCCGGGACACAAAAGGGCAATAGGTAAGTCCAAAAATGTCCGTACGTGATGTGAGTCCAGAGTGGTATTAAACGGAAGGAACCGGGCAGAAGTGCCGACCAAAGACGGCAAACGGAGTCCGGGCACAGCTAGATGATACCAGATGAAGTCCAGAGTCGGTGTCGGTTGTTTTCCAAGAGGATCCGAATAACAATCAGGAACCAAAAGCTGCAGGGCAGGAGCACACAGGAAGCAGTATACTCAGGCACTGGACTAAGCTTTAGGGGCGGCTTTTAAACAGATGGACAGGAAGTAGGGCAACAGAACAGAAAACTCCATGTTAACAAAGGGCAAGCTCTTTCAAAAGAAAACTGGAAAACCCGGAACTCTGACACTGGCAGTTTTTTAAGTTGGCTCCAGATGATTCTAAAAAGGCCATTTGCAACACCTGCCATGCCAGCATCAGCAGGGGTACCAAAACTAGCAACCTGACCACCACCAGCATGATCAGGCACATGTCAGCCAAGCACCCGACTTTGTGGGAAGTACAACAGAGTCCAGGAGCAGTGCTTGCTGATGTCACTGCTACGTCTTCGCTGGTTGTGCATGCGAGCCAATCCCCTGTCCATGCTGCCTGCGAACAAGCCTCCTCCACTCCTGCACCTGCAGTTGCCTACGCAGAAAGAACACCATCATCAAGCACGTCCTTGTCCCAGCGCAGCGTTCAGTTATCCATTCAGTAAACCTTTGAACGCAGGCGCAAATACACTGCCAACACCCCACATGCCACAGTTCTAAATGCTAACATTTCGCGACTGCTTGCGCTGGAAATGTTGCCTTTTAGGCTGGTTGAGACAGAAGCATTCCGCGACCTGATGGTGGCAGCTGTCCCACGTTACTCGGTCCACAGCCGCCACTATTTCTCCCGGTGTGCCGTCCCCGCATTGCATAACCACGTGTCACAAAACATCACACGTGCCCTGAACAACGCTGTTTCAGCCAAAGTCCACCTAACCACAGACACGTGGACAAGTGCATGTGGGCAAGGCCGCTACATCTCGTTGACGTCACACTGGGTTAATATTGTGCAAGCTGGGACCCAGTCTGAGCGAGGGACGGAACACGTCCTTCACACACCAAGTTTTGCAGGCCCTACCTCAGTCAGGGTTTCACACACACTCTACAGCTCCGGAATGTCATGCTCCTCAGCCTCCTCCTCCTCCTGCGCATCCTGATCCACTTTACCCTCCACACCAGTCCCAAGCTGGAAGTGTCGCGGGCGGAGGAGGGGACGGTGCGCTCTCCCACTGCTCGGGTCCGGCTGACGCAGCTCTACGGCTGCTGCTGCTCGTTGGCTCGAGCGATGGCACAAGAAATCCTAAGTTTGGCCAGATGCTCAAGGAGTACCTTGCAGATCAAACAACTGTACTCCGACATTCCTCAGTGCCTTACAATTAATGTGTATCCAAGCTGGACACGTGGCATGGATTGGCTCTTAGTCTCTACGCCTTGGAAGTCCTGGCCTGCCCTGCCGCTAGCGTTTTGTCAGAGCGTGTTTTTAGTGCCGCAGGTGGAATCATTACAGATAAACGCACCCGCCTGTCAACTGTAAATGCTGACAGGCTGACTCTGATCAAGATGAACAAGGGTTGGATTTGGCCAGACTTCACCACACACCAACAGCAAATGACAGCGGAATTTAAAGTTTGTAACGGGAATTTGCCATGTACCTCCACTCACCCATGGTAACACACTTCTGGACTTTGGCTAATCGCTGGACTGCTCCTCCTTCTCCTCATGCGCCATCATGCTGACCGTTACAATAGTTAAGCCGTTGTTTCAGGTATACCCCCAGTGGTAAATTTTTTCGCCCATTCTTTCTGAATGGGCATTACAACGACAGGAGACCCGCTCCTTTGCAATGGGAACAATGTTTTGAGGCCCTCATGCACATCTCTATCCAGGGACAATGTGGAGCCTCCAAATTTTTGGCTGCCCTGCCTAAGGGCTATACTACAATAGACCCACTTCCTTACAATGGGCACTTCATGTTTACAGGCCATCATGCACGTCTCTATCCAGGGACAATATGGAGCCTGACGCTGCCACCGACAGACACAAACGTGCTGTTTTTAAATGCAAGCACGGACGCAATAAGAACCTAACTGGTTTTTAGGAGCGACAATTACTGAGAAGTCTGACACTATCAGACACTGCTGACTGACGTGTATTATACACTAGACTTGTGCGTTATATAATAGTTTGTGCAAAACGCGCACCTGTACGCTGCCACCGACAGACACACACGTGCTGTTTTTAAATGCAAGCACGGACGCAATAAGAACCTAACTGGTTTTTAGGAGCGACAATTACTGAGAAGTCTGACTCTATCAGACACTGCTGACTGACGTGTATTATACACTAGACTTGTGCGTTATATAATAGTTTGTGCAAAACGCGCACCTGTACGCTGCCACCGACAGACACACACGTGCTGTTTTTAAATGCAAGCACGGACGCAATAAGAACCTAACTGGTTTTTAGGAGCGACAATTACTGAGAAGTCTGACTCTATCAGACACTGCTGACTGACGTGTATTATACACTAGACTTGAGCGTTATATAATAGTTTGTGCAAAACGCGCACCTGTACGCTGCCACCGACAGACACACACGTGCTGTTTTTAAATGCAAGCACGGACGCAATAAGAACCTAACTGGTTTTTAGGAGCGACAATTACTGAGAAGTCTGACACTATCAGACACTGCTGACTGACGTGTATTATACACTAGACTTGTGCGTTATATAATAGTTTGTGCAAAACGCGCACCTGTACGCTGCCACCGACAGACACACACGTGCTGTTTTTAAATGCAAGCACGGACGCAATAAGAACCTAACTGGTTTTTAGGAGCGACAATTACTGAGAAGTCTGACTCTATCAGACACTGCTGACTGACGTGTATTATACACTAGACTTGAGCGTTATATAATAGTTTGTGCAAAACGCGCACCTGTACGCTGCCACCGACAGACACACACGTGCTGTTTTTAAATGCAAGCACGGACGCAATAAGAACCTAACTGGTTTTTAGGAGCGACAATTACTGAGAAGTCTGACACTATCAGACACTGCTGACTGACGTGTATTATACACTAGACTTGTGCGTTATATAATAGTTTGTGCAAAACGCGCACCTGTACGCTGCCACCGACAGACACACACGTGCTGTTTTTAAATGCAAGCACGGACGCAATAAGAACCTAACTGGTTTTTAGGAGCGACAATTACTGAGAAGTCTGACTCTATCAGACACTGCTGACTGACGTGTATTATACACTAGACTTGTGCGTTATATAATAGTTTGTGCAAAACGCGCACCTGTACGCTGCCACCGACAGACACACACGTGCTGTTTTTAAATGCAAGCACGGACGCAATAAGAACCTAACTGGTTTTTAGGAGCGACAATTATTGAGAAGTCTGACTCTATCAGACACTGCTGACTGACGTGTATTATACACTAGACTTGAGCGTTATATAATAGTTTGTGCAAAACGCGCACCTGTACGCTGCCACCGACAGACACACACGTGCTGTTTTTAAATGCAAGCACGGACGCAATAAGAACCTAACTGGTTTTTAGGAGCGACAATTACTGAGAAGTCTGACACTATCAGACACTGCTGACTGACGTTGTATTATACACTAGACTTGTGCGTTATATAATAGTTTGTGCAAAACGTGCACCTGTACGCTGCCACCGACAGACACACACGTGCTGTTTTTAAATGCAAGCACGGACGCAATAAGAACCTAACTGGTTTTTAGGAGCGACAATTACTGAGAAGTCTGACTCTATCAGACACTGCTGACTGACGTGTATCATACACTAGACTTGAGCGTTATATAATAGTTTGTGCAAAACGCGCACCTGTACGCTGCCACCGACAGACACACACGTGCTGTTTTTAAATGCAAGCACGGACGCAATAAGAACCTAACTGGTTTTTAGGAGCGACAATTACTGAGAAGTCTGACACTATCAGACACTGCTGACTGACGTGTATTATACACTAGACTTGTGCGTTATATAATAGTTTGTGCAAAACGCGCACCTGTACGCTGCCACCGACAGACACACACGTGCTGTTTTTAAATGCAAGCACGGACGCAATAAGAACCTAACTGGTTTTTAGGAGCGACAATTACTGAGAAGTCTGACTCTATCAGACACTGCTGACTGACGTGTATTATACACTAGACTTGAGTGTTATATAATAGTTTGTGCAAAACGCGCACCTGTACGCTGCCACCGACAGACACACACGTGCTGTTTTTAAATGCAAGCACGGACGCAATAAGAACCTAACTGGTTTTTAGGAGCGACAATTACTGAGAAGTCTGACACTATCAGACACTGCTGACTGACGTGTATTATACACTAGACTTGTGCGTTATATAATAGTTTGTGCAAAACGCGCACCTGTACGCTGCCACCGACAGACACACACGTGCTGTTTTTAAATGCAAGCACGGACGCAATAAGAACCTAACTGGTTTTTAGGAGCGACAATTACTGAGAAGTCTGACTCTATCAGACACTGCTGACTGACGTGTATTATACACTAGACTTGTGCGTTATATAATAGTTTGTGCAAAACGCGCACCTGTACGCTGCCACCGACAGACACACACGTGCCGTTTTTAAATGCAAGCACGGACGCAATAAGAACCTAACTGGTTTTTAGGAGCGACAATTACTGAGAAGTCTGACTCTATCAGACACTGCTGACTGACGTGTATTATACACTAGACTTGAGCGTTATATAATAGTTTGTGCAAAACGCGCACCTGTACGCTGCCACCGACAGACACACACGTGCTGTTTTTAAATGCAAGCACGGACGCAATAAGAACCTAACTGGTTTTTAGGAGCGACAATTACTGAGAAGTCTGACACTATCAGACACTGCTGACTGACGTTGTATTATACACTAGACTTGTGCGTTATATAATAGTTTGTGCAAAACGCGCACCTGTACGCTGCCACCGACAGACACACACGTGCTGTTTTTAAATGCAAGCACGGACGCAATAAGAACCTAACTGGTTTTTAGGAGCGACAATTACTGAGAAGTCTGACACTATCAGACACTGCTGACTGACGTGTATTATACACTAGACTTGTGCGTTATATAATAGTTTGTGCAAAACGCGCACCTGTACGCTGCCACCGACAGACACACACGTGCTGTTTTTAAATGCAAGCACGGACGCAATAAGAACCTAACTGGTTTTTAGGAGCGACAATTACTGAGAAGTCTGACACTATCTGGACTGTTTTACACTGTGTACACCAGCCCCAGATATGATGAAGGCTGGTATACGGTCACGACTAGGAATGGCTATATACCCTGCCTGCCTGCCTGCCTGTATACTGCTACAATAGTCCTGACAAGGACTCTTCTGGTCACTAGCCTGTATTCCGACCTGGCTATACCCTGCCTGTATATAGCAACAATAGTCCTGAGAAGGACTCTGCTACTGTACTCCGACCTGGCTATACCCTGCCTGCCTGTATACAACTAGAATAGTCCTGAGAAGGACTTCTGGTCACACTGTTTGCAGCCCTGCTCCGGAACTAACTATAAAGGGCCGCAAAGCTTTCCCTGAATCAGCGACACTCTCCCTGCACTGACTGTCTGGATAGTTGTGAGCAGAGCACAGCGCGCCGGCCGGTATAAAGGCTCGGTCACGCTGTGCAGGCCGGCCAATCACTGCAATTCCACAACTAACAGGGCTGTGGCATTGCAGTGGTCTGCCAGCCAATCCCTGCATGAGGGCTGGCTCTCAAAAGAGCGCCAACATGCAGAAATGAAGACCACGAGTACAGCACGAGTATCGCGAGATTACTCGGTCCCCTCCGAGCAGCCCGAGTACAGCGATACTCGTGCGAGTACCGAGTAGTTACAAGCATGCTCGCTCATCACTATGGGACAACTGATGCCAGTGAAGTGGTGTGTGTGGCCCAATTTTTGGAAAAGAGGGAGACTGTCGTTGGAGTCCCCTTGCTGTGTTTTACATGATTTTAGAACCTCATGACATGCCTAAGAGATTCACTCTGTGCAGCACTGGTGTTTAGTGGAAAAGCAGATCTAAGATTGCGTACCAGCTTCTGTTGATACTCCTGCATATGTGCGTCCCTTTCTATGGCAGGACTTATTTTGCCAAATTTTGTCTTGTACCGGGGATCTAGTGTGGTAACCCAGTAGTCAGCATTACTTCTAATTCTGACAATCCGAGGGTCATGTTGTAAGTAGTGCAGCAAGAAGGCGCTCATGTGTCTTGCGCATCCAGGAGGATCAAGTCCTTGCTGTGTTGGTGGCGGCGAGGTGAGAATCATGCTTCCTTCCTCTGCCCTCTCCCACCAACCTTGAAAAACTGAAATGTGATCAAGGTCTCCCTCATCTGCTGAGTCTTCCATGCCCATCGCCAGTTCGTTCTCCATTTCTTCCTGGGCTCCTGCACCTTCCTCAACAGTTTGGCTGCTACTATGCGCCCTTGTTAATCCCTCTCCCCCACCGTCCCATGCCTGCCGCCTTGGTGCTGCTGACCATCTGGACCTTGTAGATCTTGTTATTCCTTCCGCATATGACTCATCCTGTACTTCCTCCCCTTCCTCTTGTCCCATCACCTGACTCTGAATACTGTTTACAGTGTGCTCCAGCATGTAGATGACCGGAATTGTCATGCTGATAATGGCATTGTGAGCGCTAAGTATCTTCGTCGCCATTTGTAAACTGTGAAGAAGGCTGCATAGGTCCTTGATCTTAGACCACTCCAGCAGCGTGATCTTCCCCACCTCTGCATATCGTTAGCCCAGGCTATACGTCATAATGTATTGCAACAGGGCTCACCGGTGCTGCCACAGACGCTGCAACATGTGCAGATTCAAATTCCTGCATGTCGGCACATCGCATCTGAGGCGGTGAACCGGCAGACCGAAAGACTTATGGAGAGATGCAAGATGTTCAGCTGCAGGGTGTGAACGGTGGAAGTGAGCACATAGCGATTGTGCCCTCTGCAGAAGGCCATGTAGGCCGGGATAGTGGTTTAAAAATTGCTGGATAAATAGGTTGAACATGTAAGCCATACAAGGCACGTGTGTAACATTGTCACGGCGAAGGGCCGAACCCAGGTTTGAATCATTGTCGCACACGGCCTTCCCTGGCTGCTGGTTGAGTGGAGACAACCATTGATGAAACTCGATCTCCAGAGCTAGCCGTTCACAACTCCTCAGCGGTGTGACTCACATTTTCCATACATTTCAAAGTAAAGATTTGACCGGCTGATGGCGTTGAGCTCTGCTGCCAGCATAGTAAGGAGGTGTGCGGGATTCATTGTGCACAGTTACAACACGGGTGGCCTTACCAGACAGGTTTTGAGCGGAGGTTGAGGACCTAGACAAGGTTGAGGAGGCAGAAGCAGTGGAGGAACTTCTACATACAGAGGAAGGATTGACACACAACCCGTGGGGACGGAAAGACTTGTACAGCTGACCCTTCTCCATCTTCACAATAGTTACCCAGTGCCCAGTCAGCGACATGTAACGCCCCTGTCCATGCTTACTGGTCCAAGTATCTGTGGTGAAATGCACTCTGTCACACAAAGAGTTTCTCAAAGAAGCAGTGATGTTGTGTGCGACATGCTGGTGTAGCGCAGGCACGCCTATCTTGGAGAAGGAGTGGCGAATGGGCATCTGCTCTTGGGGTACTGCGATGGGTATAAGGTCTCGAAAATCCTCTGTGTCCAACGGGTGGAAAGGCAACATTTTTGTAGCCAACAGCTTGCATATGCTGAAAGTCAACCTCAACGCTTTGTCTTGGCTACGAGGAAATGGTCTTTTACGTGTCCACATCTGAGGGACCGAGGGCTGACTGCTGTGCTGAGACGGCATTGAGTAGGGTGTCCCTGCAGAGTTGCAAATTTGGTCATATACAAAATGAGTTGAAAAACGACAGATGCTGGTGGAAAGGGGAACAGGTGTGTTGGAAAGGGGAAAAAAGTTTGTGTCCGTGGGTTTGGTGGTTAAGCAACAGTAACATCTGCTGAAGAAACACCATCTGTTACGGGGGGGACTGGCAGATTTAGATAAGGTGGTATATAGCCCAATCGCCAGTCGGGGTCCACTAAACTCCCAGATGGAAAAGGAGATGCTGGCAACCCAAAGGTTAGGAGGAGGATACAGAGCTGGGTGGCTCTCAAACTAATAGTAGCCTGAACCGAGTTAGACGACACTCGGATCTGGAGACCGTGAACCCTGTTAGAGTCACAGGGTCCACACACCCAGCCCAGGAACTCCCTGTTAACAACACAGGGGCCATTGGGTACGCTGTCCGTGTTCGTAGGGGCCACACCTGTGGACAGCAGGAGCGGTAGCAGCCCAGTTAATGCCACTGAGCTGCACTAGCAGGACTGGTGGGACAGGGGGTCGTAACCGTTCAGCGTTACCAAGTGTGGTGGCGTCCTGCACCGATGCACTATCCCTGCCTATCTCTGGCCTAAAGCCGCAATGGGCTCAACACATGGACGTTTGCTCTGTCTGAGCATAACAGAAGAATGCGCACCTCCTTTTTGTCTACAGCCCCTTTTATAACCTGTGTCCGCCCCAACCCAGGGTGGACCACAATGCACCTCCAGGAGCCAATAGCAGAGTGCCACGTCATCAGTGACATAACCAGCGGCCTATCCGGAACCACCACTTCAATGATGACCTCATGTTAGCCACGCCCCAAACACCTCACCAGTCATCATCTGACGAACAATGATGAGGTGCCAAATCATAGGGGCGGGCGAGACAGTCCGGAGTGTCCACATCATCCGGACGCCTGATGCCCTCTGGACTATCATGGACTGCCATAAAGGACCTAGCCTCTGATGCACTAAGTGCCAGAGCATGCTCAGTAGCCTGAACAAGTCTCAGAAAACAGACTATCAGCTTCTGCATGCTCTGTAGGCACAACACAGGACTTAGACACGGCACGGAGTCCAAGTACCTGTGAAAAGAGGCTTTTCTCACTAAGTGTGGGAGCATGCTCAGTAGCACGAACTGAGGACTTAGCCTCAGGAATGGCACAGTCATGCTGAGCATGCTCACTTGGCGAAACACTGTACTTATGTTGTGTCTGGGGTAAATTGGCACACGCATGCGCACTAGCCATCTCTCCACACTTAGACATAGAGGAGGAAGCAGCCAGCTGGACGACCCGAGGCGTGGCCAAAAATGGCAACTGACTCCTGGTCGCAACTGGAACAACTGGTCTGCTTGCTTCTACGGCGGCACCGATTCGTAACACCAACTACCAGCCAAAATAAGAGGGGTACTTCTTCCCATGGATAATCTGATATGATACCTTTTTTCACAGACACGACCATCACTACCAAATGTAGATGAGGCACCAAAAGAGCAGGTGCTTCAATGGATCTCAAGTGCTCCATCAAGTGGCCTCTCCTCCACCTCAACTTCAATATCCCAAATACTCCCTTCCTCTGTGGTGTGAACCCAATCGCACTTGCTTTCTAACAGCTCTCAAGTTTCCACCAGCCCTGCTGAGTATGGGGTAACAGAGATGGTTGAGTCTGCAGAGCTGTTCAGTCACACTATAGCCTGGGAATCAGAGGTCTGCTCCAAAGCTGCAGTGAGTCCAGACAAGGAAATGATCTGCACTGATGCCCAGAAGCTTTGTGAATCGGATCCAGGCCCCGATGATGAAGGTTCTGAGAATAATGTACACCCTCATTCCCAAACTATAAATCCTCCTGGTGGAGACAATGGGGAACATGCTGATGAGGCTCAGATACATGATTTGAATGACAACTTTACTATTCGGTCAGGGCAGGAAGAGGTTTGTTCGGAGGAGTCAGGACGAGGGGAGTGAAAACACACAGGATGATGATGAGGTTGGAGACCCACTTACTGTCAAACCACAGTCAGCCAGTCGATGAGGTCAGTGGAGGAGGATGCTAGTGATGACGAGGTTGCGTTGCGTCTTCCTGGACAGATACAAAGTACTGGAAGCACGTCAGCAACTGAATCCTCAGCCACAACTCTGCCTCTGAGCAGAAGTCATGGTGGCTCTGCTGTAAGCCTTGCCTAGCCTGGGGCTTTTGTTACATCACAAAAGATCACCCAAGTCATGACATCTGTAAGATTTGTCACCAATCTCTAAGTAGAGGCAAAAAACTCACTACTTTGAGTACTTCGTCCATGAACTGTCACATGGATATGAAGTGATAGCGTGAGGGTGTATTGATGAGCTTTATCCACTGTGAATGCAACATGCTTATTTGCTGTTCATTGTATGCATTGTTGCAGACTACCCACAAATGCGGCTGTTTTTTTGCATCTTCCTTTGACTGTTTGGTCACTATAGCAATAGCAAAACAGTCTTCGGCTGTGAACTTGGAGACCGGACTAGGTGTTGTCTGTCAACTGACAGAAAAGCTAAAGGTGTGCGTTACAGCAAGGAGCCACCGCGGTAACACTTCGGTGGATTGTGAGGAGACTTGTGTTGGAGTTTGGTGAGGAGGACCGTAACGCCTGTGAGCAGCATCCTGTGCCGGAGACAGACATTCTTCCGGTGCTGTCTATACTGTTTACTGTGAGAGGATCGTAAACTCTGTATTTATGGCACCTTCGTCACAGATTGGCTGGATTACCTGCAGTTAAAAATTGCGTAGCAGAAATGGAGAGGTGGTGTACAATGCAGAGTTGGTCTAGCTTTATTGACAGCTGAAGAACCAACACTGAATATCACAGACAATGAAACTATGCCCCTAAAAGTGGCAGCACGTTTTGCAATTAAAATTGCGTAGCAAAAATGGACAGGTGTGTAGACTGCACAGGTGGTGTTCCTTGCTTAACAGGAGAGGAACCCTAAAGGGGGCTTTACACTCTGTGACATCGCTAATGCGGAGTCGTTGGGGTCACAGAATTTGTGACGCACATCCGGCTGCATTAGCAATGTTGCTGCGTGTGACACCAATGAGCGATTTTGCATCGTTGCAAAAACGTGCAAAATCGCTCATCGGTGACATGGGGGTCCATTCTCGATTATCGTTACTGCAGCAGTAACGATGTAGTTCGTCGCTCCTGTGGCAGCACACATCGCTATGTGTGACGCCGCAGGGACGAGGAACCTCTCCTTACCTGCCTCCCGGCCGAAGGAAGGAGGTGGGCAGGATGTTCCGGCCACTCATCTCCGCCCCTCCGATTCTATTGGGCGGCCGCTCAGTGACGTCGCTGTGATGCCGCACGGACCACCCCCTTAGAAAGGAGGCGGTTCGCCGGTCACAGCGATGTCGCCGGGCAGGTAAGTATGTGTGACGGGTCTGCGCGATGTTGTGCGGCACGGGCAGCGATTTGCCCGTGTCGCACAACAGATGGGGTCGGGTACCCATGCTAGCGATATCGGGACCGATATTGCAGCGTGTAAAGTAGCCTTAAGTTAATATCCCAGACAATTTTAGTATGCCCCTAAAAGTGGCTGCACTTTTTGTAATTAAAATTGCGTAGCAAAAATGGAGAGGTATGTAGAATGCATAGGTGCTGTAGCTAGCTTGTCAGCAGAGGAAGCCTCACTTTCTATCCCCGCCAATGAAACAATGCCC
Source organism: Anomaloglossus baeobatrachus (assembly GCF_048569485.1). Taxonomy (NCBI): domain Eukaryota; kingdom Metazoa; phylum Chordata; class Amphibia; order Anura; family Aromobatidae; genus Anomaloglossus; species Anomaloglossus baeobatrachus. The sequence goes on along the minus strand of NC_134354.1, from coordinate 539,605,648 downwards.
CAAGGAATTGCCTGAGCTGATTTAGCTAGACGCTGTGATATAAACCCCTGCACAGCGCTGGCACAGACCTGCCTAGCAAAAATGGCTATGAACGGCTGTAATGTAGCCCTGAAAACGGCTGAAATTACAAGTAGTCCCTAATCCCTAAAGAGATGTGTAGATTGCACTGTATGTCTATAGTGCACACAGCAGCGGGAGCGGGAGTAGTGACTGTCACCCACCCGCAGCAGAGAGATAATGGCGGCAATGGGGAAAATGGCCGGGTCTTATAGGGCAAAGACATGTGACATGCACAGCCAATGCACATGCCCTTGCTTGTTTGTCAAAAATCCACTTTGCTGTGTGTGTGTCTGTGATTGGCTGACAGCCTGGCCCGCCCCACTGTACGCGCAGTCAGGAAAATAAAAATGTCGATCACCATTCTTTCAGCACTCAGCAGCAGCACTGATCTAAACCCCGTACACCCCGCACACTATATGCTGAATTTTGATAATATCATGATTTACAGTGACTCACAGTATTACAGTGAAAATCCAGCTAGTAACTAGCTACGTTTTTTGGTGATCGAACCATTATCGAACGTAACTCGAGCAGCCGAACTTGAACCAAGTTATTCGAGTTCGTCGATTGACTCGAACACCGACCAAAATCACTCGAATTTGATTTGGCGAACCGTTCGATTCGAACATCGGTCAATTCTACTTGTAAGGCCAGTCGGAAAGCCAACAGGTTCATGACAGCAGTAATTTTGAACGGACCAATGAAAGAAGGTCCTAACTTAGCCCCTTAGTGACGGAGCTAATTTTCCCCTTAATGACCAGACCAAAGTTTGCAATTCTGACCAGTGTCACTTCATGAGGATATAACTCTAGAACGCTTCAACGGATCCCGGTGATTGTTTTTTCATCACATATTGGACTTCATGTTAGTACCAAATTTAGGACAATATTTTTTTGCGTTTATTTATGAAAAAAATTGAATTTTGGCAAAAAATGTGAAAATTTAGCAATTTTCAACTTTTGAATTTTTATACCGTTAAACCAGAGATTTCTGTGACACAAAATAGTTAATAAATAACATTTCCCACATGTTTACTTACATCAGCACAATTTTGGAAACAACATTTTTTTTTGTTAGGAAGTTAGAAGAGTTCAAAGTTTATCAGCAATTTCTCATTTTCACATCAAAATTTACAAAACCTTTTTTTTAGGGACCACATCACATTTGAAGTGACTTCGATAGGCCTAGATGACAGAAAATACCCAAAAGTGACCCCATTCTAAAAACTGCACCCCCCAAAGTACTCAAAACCACATTCAAGAAGTTTATTAACCCTTCAGGTGCTTCCCATGAACAAAAGCAATGTGGAATAAAAAAAAGCAAAAATTAAATTTTACCTAAAAATGTTGCTCTAACCCAAATTTATTCACTTTTAGAAGAAATAACACAACAAAATGGACCCAAAAACTTGTTCCCCACTTTCTTATGAACGCACGGATACCCCACATGTGGTCAGAAACCTCTGTTTGGACAAATGGGAGGGCTCGGAACAGAAGGAGCAATATTTGAAATTTGGAAAGCAAATTTGGCTGAAATAGATTGCGGGCACCATGTTGCATTTACAGGTCCGCTAAGGTACCTAAACAGAAGAAACCCCTCACAAGTGATGCCATTTTGGAAACTAGACCCCTCAAGGCTTCTATCTAGGGGTATAGTGAGCATTTTGGATCCACAGGTACTTCACAGATTTTGTTAACGTTACGTTGTCATATTGAAAATTTTAATAATTGTGTCAAAAATGTTGCTTTAGCATCAATTTTCTCACTTTTTCAAGAGGTAATTCCAAAAATTTGACCTTAAGGTTTGTTACCCACTTTTTTATGAGCACGGTGATACCTTACATGTGGTCTGAAACCTTTGTTTGGACAAATGGGAGGGCTTGGAACGGAAGGAACAATATTTGAATTTTGGAAAGGAAATTTGGCTGAAAAAGATTGTGGGCACCATGTCGCATTTGGAGGTCCCCTAAGGTACCTAAACAGTAGAAACCCTGCACAAGTGACCCCATTTTGGAAACTAGGCCCCTCAAGGAATTTATCTAGATGTTTGGTGAGTACCCTGAACCCCCAGGTGCTTCACAGAATGTTTTAACGTTGAGCCATGAAAATAAAAAAATACAATTTTACCACAAAATTGTTATTTCAACCAGGTAGCTTTTTTTCACAAGGGTAACAAGAAAAAAATCACCATGAAATTTATTGTGCAATTTCTCCTGAGTTTGGCGATACCTTATATGTGGTGGAAATCAACTGTTTGGGTACACGGCGGGGCTCGGAAGGGAAGGAGTGCCATTTGACTGCAAAATTGTCTGGAATTAATAGCGGACGCCATGTTGCATTTGGAGAGCCCCTGAGGTGCCTATACAGTGAAGCTCCTCAACATGTGGCCACATTTTGGAAAATAGACCCCACAAGGAATTTATCTAGATGTTTGGTGAGTACCCTGAACCCCCAGGTGCTTCACAGAAGTTTATAATGTTGAGCTGTGAAAATAAAAAAATACATTTTTACCACAAAATTGTTATTTCAACCAGGTAGCTTTTTTTTTTTACAATAGTAAAAGGAAAACAGGAAAAAATTCAGCATAAAATTTATTGTGCAATTTCTCCTGAGTTTGGCGATACCTTATATGTGGTGGAAATCAACTGTTTGGGCGCATGACAGGGCTCGGAAGGGAAGGAGTGCCATTTGACTGCAAAAGTGGCTGGAATCAATAGCGGACGCTATGTTGCATTTGGAGAGCCCCTGAGGTGCCTAAACAGTGAAGCTCCCCAACATGTGGCCCCATTTTGGAAAATAGACCCCTGAAGGAATTTATCTAGATGTTTGGTGAGTACCCTGAACCCTCAGGTGCTTCACAGAAGTTTATAATGTTGAGCTGTGAAAATAAAAAAATACATTTTTACCACAAAATTGTTACTTCAACCAGGTAGCTTTTTTTTTTTTACAAGTGTAAAAGTAAAAAATTCAGCATAAGATTTATTGTGCAATTTCTCCTGAGTATGCTGATACCTTATGTGTGATGAAAATCAACTGTTTGGGTGCACAGCAGGGCTCGGAAGGGAAGGAGCGCCATTTGACTGCACAATTGGCTGGAATCATTAGCGGGCGCTATGTTGCATTTGGAAAGCCCCTAAGGTGCCTAAACAGTGGAGGTATCCCACATGTGACCCCATTCTGGAAACAAGACACCTCAAGGCTTTTATCTAGGTGTATAGTGAGCAGTTTGAATCCAAGAGTACTTCACAGAATTTGATAAGCTTAGGTTGCCATATTGAAAATTTTCAGTTTTTTCACAAAAATGTTGCTTTAGCATCATATTTCTTACTTTTTCAAGAGGCAACAACAAACCATGGACCCAACAGGTTGTTATCCAATGTCTTATGAGCACAGGGATACCCCACATGTGGCCAAAAACCTCTGTTTGGATAAATGGGAGGGCTTAGACTGGAAGGAGCACCATTTGAATTTTGGAAAAGTTGAAATAAATTGCGGGCACCATGTCACATTTGCAGGGCCCCTTGGGTACCTATACAGCAGAAACCCCCCACAAGTGACCCCATTTTGGAAACTGGATTTTCTTCAGGAGTATAGTAAGCATTTTGAATCCACAGGTACTTCACAAAAATGTTGCTGTAGCAACAAATTTCTCACTTTTAGGCTATGTGACCATGATCCAGCGACACGGCGTCTAGTACACAGTGTCAGCCTTCCTGCAGAGATGTGAGTGTTGTACACGGGAGAACACAGCTGCCCATGCCCACGATTTGGGTTCAGGTTGCTGTGGAGCTCTATTCTACCTGCAGAGAACACTCTTGTCTCCGCAGCATATATTTACATGCTGAGGCTCGGGAAGCTGCGCCACAGGTCAGTGTATGCTGCGGAGAAGAGAAGCACAGTGGGCATGGGATTTCTAAAATTCATTCCACTGTGTTTCTACTGCACAATGCAGCGTTATGGACGCAGGGAAAACACTGCCCAAAAATGCTGCAAACCCTGATCGTGGGCGCACAGCCTAAAATGCTACAATGGATGAATGGATAGATGTCAAACAAATATAACGTCCCACCCCCTGCATATTCTAAGCTGGCGCCCTTTAGTGCCTTTCATGTGGCACTAAAGGATGCCTAGTCTTGTATTTAGCCCCCAAAAAATAAAAAATTAAAATAAACAATGTGGGGTCCCCCCTATTTTTGATAGCCAGCTAGGGTAAAGCAGACAGCTGTAGCCTGCAAACCACAGCTGACAGCTTCACCTTGGCTGGTGATCAATTTGGAGGGCTCCCCAGGCGTTTTTTTTTTTAAAAAAAACAAAACAAATAAACGTGGGGTCCCCCCCAAATTAGATCACCAGCCAAGGTGAAGCGGACAGCTGGGGTCTGGTATTCTCAGGGTGGGAAGAGCCATGGTTATTGGACTCTTCACAGCCTAAAAATAGCAGTCCGCAGCCGCCCCAGAAGTGGCGCATCCATTAGATGCGCCAATCCTGGCGCTTCGCCCCAGCTCATCCCGCGCCCTGGTGTGGTGGCAAACGGGGTAATATACGGGGTTGATACCAGCTGTAATGTCACCTGGCATCAAGCCTGGAGTTAGTGATGTCACGGCATCTAAACAGATACCCGACATCACTAACCCAGTCAGTAATAGAAAAAAATAAAGACAAAAAAAAAGTATTTGAAAAAAAACTCCCCGAAACATTCCCTTTTTCACCAATTTATTGAAAATAAACAAATTCCGGTCACTGTAATCCATTTTGGAGGTCCCTCAACGACTCTGGACCTTCTAGAATATGGGGGGCACGTTCAGGGACCGTAACCCCCATTTTCTGGAACTGCAAGCTCTCTATGAGCAGTGTGGGTGCAGTAATCTGAGAATACTGCACTCACACTGCCCCGGTCCAACTTAGTGCAGGGTGACCTGCAGTAACCTCATTCCAGATTATGAGGGGCACACTCACAGAACATACCCCCCATTTTCTAGAACAGCAGGCTCTCCATGTGAGGAGTGTGGCTGCAGATTACTGCACTCACTCTCCCCCGGTCCACAGTGCAGCAGCATGTGCAGCAGCGAGGTCAACGTCCCTGCTTGCAAGGATCCAGCTGACAGCCACTGTCTGCACATGTGCTGCCAGCTTTCCAGAAGGAGGAGGAGTGATCGCGGGGACGGAGCAGCAGCCAGGTAACGGGGAAGACCGGGGGCTGACGGCGGGAGACCTGGCGGGACCTGGGGATAACTTTTTTGTCGCATGTGATGTGTCACATGCGGCAGAAAGAGCAGGATGAATGCGGCCGCGCGCTACTGTGCACTGCGCGCCGCCATCTTGCATGCTCCGGAGGGGGAAGGGGGGCGGCTCTGGAGAACCGGAGGGTGCTCCGGGGGACCAGAGGGCTCCGGTGTCCCGGAGGAGGGGTCAGGGGGAGGACATTTCCCTGCAATCTGAAATGTTTCATCATTTCAGATCGGAGGGAAATGAATGCAGAGCCGGCTGCGGCTGCAGTTTTCGGCGCGTGTCGGCGCCATTTTGGATGTTCCGGGGGAAGGGGGTTATTTCTCCGGTACCGGGGGCTTTGGGGGCACTAGGGGCTTATATTTCTTTATCAACTGACATGTTTGATCATGTCAGATGAGAAAGAAATCAGTGTTATTTGCCATTTTTTTTTCTTTTATGTGATTGGCGGTATACGGTGTATACCGGCGATTACATTATGGGGGTCCAAAAAAACCACCCAGATTCATAATCTTGGGGGTCTCAGCTACCTCCGGTAGCTGAAACCCCCGAGATATTCTGTCACTGGGGGGCGCTACAGGCTTTTTCTGGCCTGACGTCTCAAGACGTCGGAACAGAATAAGTACCCTGTTTTTCCAACGTCTTGAGACGTTAGGCCTTCGCTATGGGGTTAAAGGGAAGTTGTCGTCCAAAATAAACAAAATTTAAATAACTTAAAAAATGTAAAGTATTAATGTTTTGTTTAACTAGAATTATTTGGTTTTAATTGAGCAAAACAAAAAAAAAATAAAAAGTGTGATATTTTCCACTTTTAAACACTAGGGGGAGCAGCTGCTGAAATCCTACTGTAGAACCACTGAAGAACTTGCTCAAATTATCATTACAACACATTATTACAACTGCAGTAAAAGTGTATGGAATCTGCTCTCTTGTGTGTGATGTCACCCTCCTCCCAATCTAGGTGTTTCCAAAAAGATAAGAGAAGATGAAGTTTAGGATCACAATTTGGAGCCATTTTGTTGGTGATCGCAAAGTGATCCTAATGTCTAAAGTGTCACCAACGACAGCTGCATAGTGCTCCCAATATAGTGCTCTGCATGCCCTATTTCATCAATGCTCTTCCTTATGCACGCCTGCCTGCAATGCTCTGCTGCATGCACGCCTGCCTGCAATGCTCTGCTGCACGCATGTCCACCCGCAATGCTCTGCTGTCTGCACGCCCGCAATGCTCTGCTGCAAGCATGCCCACAATACTCTCCTGCATGCATGCCCTACCGCAATGCTCTGCTGCATGCACACCCACCCTCAATGCTGTGCCACACACATGCCCGCAATGATCTGCCGCACGCACACCCGCAATGCTCTGCCGCATGCATGCCTGCAGTGCTCTGCTGCAGGCACGCCGGCTCGCAACGCTCTGCTGCATGCACACCCACCTGCAATGCGCATCTGCATACATGCCCGACCGTAATGCTCTGCCTCATGCACGCCCACAATTTTCTGCCGCACGCACTCCTGCAATGCTCTGCCACACATACAGTTAGATCCAGAAATATTTGGACAGTGACACAATTTTCGCGAGTTGGGCTCTGCATGCCACCACATTGGATTTGAAATGAAACATCTACAACAGAATTCAAGTGCAGATTGTAACGTTTAATTTGAAGGTTTGAACAAAAATATCTGATAGAAATTGTAGGAATTGTGCACATTTCTTTACAAACACTCCACATTCTAGGAGATCAAAAGTAATTGGACAAATAAACCAAACCCAAACAAAATATTTTTATTTTCAATATTTTGTTGTGAATCCTTTGGAGGCAATCACTGCCTTAAGTCTGGAACCCATGGACATCACCAAACGTTGGGTTTCCTCCTTCTTAATGCTTTGCCAGGCCTTTACAGCCGCAGCCTTCAGGTCTTGCTTGTTTGTGGGTCTTTCCGTCTTAAGTCTGGATTTGAGCAAGTGAAATGCATGCTCAATTGGGTTAAGATCTGGTGATTGACTTGGCCATTGCAGAATGTTCCACTTTTTTGCACTCATGAACTCCTGGGTAGCTTTGGCTGTATGCTTGGGGTCATTGTCCATCTGTACTATGAAGCGCCGTCCGATCAACTTTGCGGCATTTGGCTGAATCTGGGCTGAAAGTATATCCCGGTACACTTCAGAATTCATCCGGCTACTCTTGTCTGCTGTTATGTCATCAATAAACACAAGTGACCCAGTGCCATTGAAAGCCATGCATGCCCATGCCATCACGTTGCCTCCACCATTTTTTACAGAGGATGTGGTGTGCCTTGGATCATGTGCCGTTCCCTTTCTTCTCCAAACTTTTTTCTTCCCATCATTCTGGTACAGGTTGATCTTTGTCTCATCTGTCCATAGAATACTTTCCCAGAACTGAGCTGGCTTCATGAGGTGTTTTTCAGCAAATTTAACTCTGGCCTGTCTATTTTTGGAATTGATGAATGGTTTGCATCTAGATGTGAACCCTTTGTATTTACTTTCATGGAGTCTCATCTTTACTGTTGACTTAGAGACAGATACACCTACTTCACTGAGAGTGTTCTGGACTTCAGTTGATGTTGTGAACGGGTTCTTCTTCACCAAAGAAAGTATGCGGCGATCATCCACCACTGTTGTCATCCGTGGACGCCCAGGCCTTTTTGAGTTCCCAAGCTCACCAGTCAATTCCTTTTTTCTCAGAATGTACCCGACTGTTGATTTTGCTACTCCAAGCATGTCTGCTATCTCTCTGATGGATTTTTTCTTTTTTTTTCAGCCTCAGGATGTTCTGCTTCACCTCAATTGAGAGTTCCTTAGACCGCATGTTGTCTGGTCACAGCAACAGCTTCCAAATGCAAAACCACACACCTGTAATCAACCCCAGACCTTTTAACTACTTCATTGATTACAGGTTAACGAGGGAGACGCCTTCAGCGTTAATTGCAGCCCTTAGAGTCCCTTGTCCAATTACTTTTGGTCCCTTGAAAAAGAGGAGGCTATGAATTACAGAGCTATGATTCCTAAACCCTTTCTCCGATTTGGATGTGAAAACTCTCATATTGCAGCTGGGAGTGTGCACTTTCAGCCCATATTATATATATAATTGTATTTCTGAACATGTTTTTGTAAACAGCTAAAATAACAAAACTTGTGTCACTGTCCAAATATTTCTGGACCTAACTGTACGCCCGCAATGCTCTGCCACATTCATGCCTGCAATGCTCTGCTGCACACACGCACTCATGCTGCATGCACACACGCCCACAATGCTCTGCTGCATGCACACCCACCGGAAATGCTCTGCCGCATGCACGTACGCCCGCAATGCTCTGCCGCATGCATACACGCAATGCTCTTCCGCACGCACACCCACAATGCTCTGCCGCATGCACACCTGCAATGCTCTGCTGCATGCACGCCAGCCCGCAATGCTCTGCCGCAAACATGCCCATGTATACCGGGCTCCGCTGTATTCCAGTTTATTCCCCTGTATACTGTGCTCCTCAGCCTACTGTGCTCTGTTGAGCTGAGGAGCAAAGGCCCAAGGTGAGCACATGAGAGCAGGGAGAGCAGCGGGGGGAGGGAAGAAAATAGTGGTTGGGGGGAGGGGGGAGCGGTGGGGGGGAGTGGTAGGGGGAGAGGGTAGTGGCGGTGGGGGGGAGAGGGGGTAGGTAGCGGCGGTGGCCCAGCACTGGTACTCACACGTCCCAAATGGGTGACAGGGGAAAGTGCAACACACAGCATACGCTCTGAGCTCCCAAAGATGGCAGTGATCTCCTCCCTCTGCTGTGATCTGGACAGCCCAGGGGGCGTGTTCACCTCACAGTAGAAGCAGTCTCTGTGTTAGAGCATAGAGTTGGAGTCAGACAACTGACTGTTATGCACAGGGTCTGCCATATTTGAGGTGAGTAACTGTCGTTACACACTGCAAATCCAAGATGGCTGCTCCCAGTGTTTCAGTAAAACTAGAATTAAATAAAAACTAAATAAACAGTGGATTTAATTTTGTATTAAAAATACTTGATTCCATAATCACTATTATTAATACAAAAATAAAAAAATGTGACACCTTACCTTTAAGTGACGGTATTTTAAGCTTAATGTTTTTAGTCGATAATCTCACCAGATCACCCACACACAGGTGGAGACCAGGTACATGTCTACTGTCAGCCACATGCTTATACTTAGAGCCTATGCTAACAAGTGCTGCTGAACCTTTTCAAATAGGGATGATAATACTGAACCCATTTGGTGCACCTTGGGTACCCCACAAGAGTGCCCTTTAAGAAAAGCACAGAACTGGGGATGGTGTCCATAGACACAAAACAAAAGGAGATATGCCAGAGGACGCATGGCAGTGATTATTCTTAGCAAGTTCTCCTGATTATCCGAGACAAAACAGCTCAAATACTGCTCCAAGTTCTGATTCATGTGCTCTGTTTGCCCTTTTGGAACGCTGATGACTGAGACAGTTTAATCCCTAAGTGAGAGCAGAAATCCCTCCAGAAATTCACAATAAATTGAGTATCTCTATCAGAAACAATATCAGACGGGACTCCATGAAGTCTGACAATTTCATGTATAAATACCTGAACTAAAGTTTTAGCATTGAGTAAAGATGGTAAGGCGATAAAATGTGTCATTTAGGAAAATATGTCCACCACAACAAAATTAACTATATTACCAGCAGAGGGAGGAAGTTCCATAATAAAATCCATGGAAATGTCCATCCAAACTGTGCTAGGGACACTCTATGGTAGCAGACAACCTAATGGATGAGAGTAAAAGGTTTAAAATGCGCACAAGTGACATAAGTAGACACAGAACACTGCATGTCTCTGGATTTTGGGCCCCCAAAAATTACGCAATAAGAGATCCAGAGTACCATTCACCCCAGGAGTACCAGCCAGGGCAGAATCATGATGTTCCTCGATAACAGATGTTCCTCCTTCACTAAGGTGAAGATTCAAGGGCACAAATTACTTGTTATGTCATACCCCAGAAGATGCCTCATCTTGGGCGTCTGAAGTTTCAGATTTAACCTCTATACTGAACGCCAACACCACCACTCCCTTTTACTGGGTGGGCACAGGTTTTTCAATTGGTACCCATCCCCCAGAAAACTCCTGGACAATGCATCAGTCTTCCTGTTTTAAGACTCTGGATGATAGGTTACAAAAAATAAAACCTATTAAAAAATAAAGACCACTGAGCTTGTCTTGGTGTAAGACCTTTTGCTGACTCGAGGTAATGGAGACTTTTATGGTCCATAATTACAGTAACCAGATGAATAGCTCCCTCCAAAAAGTGTCGCCACTCCTCAAACGCCAATTTGATAGCAAGTAATTCCCTGTTACCATTGTCGTAATTACATTCAGCTCGAGATAACTTATTGGAAAATGACGGTTTGAAATTAATATAGCCTGTAACATAGAGGGATCCATTCTGAAGCCAGAAGTGTAAATTATGTGACCCAGAAACAGAAGTTCATGATTGGTGAATACGCATTTCTCAAATTTTCCGTACAGTTTGTTCTCTCTGCGTATCTGTAAGACCTGTTTAACGTCCTTCAAATGTGATCCAAAATCCTGTGAATAAATGAGATTGTCATCCAAGTAAATGATAGCACATTTTCCCAACAGTTGAGCAAATACATCATTTACAAAGTGCGGAAAAACCACAGGTGCATTGTTATGGCCAAAATGCATCACAAGATTTTTGAAGTGACCCTCTGGCCATCTTACATTCATCTCACTGTTGGACCTGAATCAGATTATATACCCCCGTGAAATTGAGTTTGGAGGACAATTTAGCACTGGAAATAGGGTTAAATAGGTCTGGAATGAGTGACATCGGATACGAGTCACGAACCGTAATCTGGTTAAGCTCATGGAAGTCCAGACATGGACGCAATCCACCATCCTTTTTGACAAAGAAAAATCCCGCAGCCACAGGGGACAAAGACCATAATGTGACCATTAGCCAAACTCTCCATTATATACTCCTTGAGAGCTCGCCTCAGTTTGAACGGCTCACACTGGGGTTAAAAACAGCATGATCAGATGTAGTGTGCACTACCCAAAATGGAAAAAATAACTCTCACTCTCCCCCGGAAGTGTTTTGTTTATGGCTAGCTGTATGTGGGCAGGGGACCCGAACTGCCAATCAGTGACTTCAAATGAAGTTCAGGTCAAGTCCAAGCCTAAAACCAAACTTTAAAATGTTCAGCTGGATTAGCAGAACCCACATTTCCACAAGTCCGCTCATCACTAGTCAATGGCAAAAATCTAGAGAGGACTAGATAACTTCTTCACCCTTAACTCAGAGGAAAAAGCCATCTATTGATCGATTATGTTTGCTCCAGAAACACTATCTTAAAAAATCTTAATACGAATGTCCAGGAATCCTGGCCCCTTATTTTAACCTTAGTCAGTAAAAAACACTGAGACACCATGGTGGAGGAAATATATAGACCCAGGATGGAATCCCCTAACCCCCCTGGGTCTATCAGATTTCTAACTGCTGATCTCTCAAGGGCAGTATGGGACAGGCACTAATAAAGTGTTCCTTGTATTGCAATAAAAGCAAACACCTTCCTTTTAGGAGTAGGTGAATTTCTCCCTACATAGGATGTCTCACAAAGCTGCATGGGCTCTGGAGAGGAACCAGGAGGCAATGTGAATACAACAACCCCCTCCCAGACAGTCTTGGTATTATAAGACCTCTTATAGAACAAGCGATAAATACGGATTACAAGAGACATGGCACACTCAAGTAAGGGAGGAGTGTCAAACATTACTAATGCCTCCTTTAGCCTCTTGGAAAGGCCCTGAAAAACTAGTTCTTGAAAGCAGGGTGATTCCACTGAGTGTCCACGGACCAGTGATCCCAGAGATTCGTCTGATGGTGCCCATGTCTGAGCCGCTTTCCTTCCCCTAGTCCTGTTCAGATCTGATCTAATACCCCCTCTCCCTCACTTTAGGGGAGGACTGGGACAAAAGTAGTAGAACCCACAGATAAAGACAAACGGGGATGAACAGGTTACCTAATGCCTCACACAGAGGCATTAGGTAACAAATCATAAGGAGAAAAATAAGAGCAAAGAGGAAACAAAGAAATGCGGTATAGCTAAAGCTATAATCAGCATGGGAAGACAGGCTCCTCCATCTTACATCTTAAAAAGGCAGGGAGTGTGATTGAGATAGGTTTCCCACAGAATATGTCCAAGAAGTAACAGTAGGCTAGCAGAAATTAACTCCTGCAAGCCTGGTCACTAATGAGATTACAGCTAGTTGATGCCTGAGAGTGTTTGTGTACCTCAGAAGCACGAAAGGACACATAGTGAGGAGTGCCTGACTCTGCGAGTTTAAAGCCAAATACCTGTGCCTCCTCCTTTTTCTTCTGTGTAATCACCTCATCTATTGCCTGAAGTGTTTTTTAAGGAGGCATAGAAGTCAGATAGTATCGCTGATGATGAAGTCATCAGCGCTGGCCACATTTCTTGCAATGCAGACAAACAAGCAATAGGGTGAGGAGACAGAAAGCGCACGCAGACAGCCCACACTTTCTGCTGCAGCTCTGTAAACTTGTGGGTATTTTTTCAGAAACTCCTACACCACCAAATTCAACACATGCGGCAGGCAAGGGATGTGCATCATGTGGCTTTGCCCAGAGCTGCTATGAGATTTTTTCCCTTTATCGCATACCACTAGGCCTGGCTTGAGGCTCAGGAGCATCAACCACTCATTGGTCTGAGAAATTGCTTTTAACTTTTAACATTTCTAACTTCCCAACAAAAATAAATTATGTTTCAAAAATAGTGACGATGTAAAATAGACATGGATTGAATGTTACTTATTACCTGCTTGGCATAACTAGGTGGTTTAAACCCTTTCAACACCCAGCAATTTTCGATTTTTAGATTTAGTTTTTTTCCTCCCCTTGTTCTAAGAGCCTTAACATTTTTATTTTTCAATCAATATAGAAATATGAGAGCTTGTTTTTTACCGAACAAATTGTACTTTTTAATAACATAATTAATTCTGCCACATTTTGTATTGGAAAATGGGAAAAATTTCCAAGTGTGCTGAAATTGCAAAAGAAATGCAATTTCACAATGTGTTGTTGTGTTTTTTATTTACCATGTTCACTATATGTTAAAATTGACTTGGCAATATGATTCCCCAGGTTAGTATGAGTTTGTGGAAGCCAAACATATATAGTTTATTTTTATTTAAATAATGAAAACAAATTCTAACATTTTTCCAAAAACAGAATTGCCCGTTTTCTGATACCTGTAACGTTCTCATTTTTCAGAATTTGGGGTTCAATGAAGCTTATTTTTGCATTTTGAGCTGACATTTTTAATTATACCATTTTGGTGTAGAAGTGATGTTTTGATTGCCTCTTATTGCATTTTATTGCAATGTTGCAGCAACCAGAAAAACATAATTTTGGCATTCTATTTATTTTATATTTTCATAGATGGGGCATTTCTGAAGGTGGCAATTTCAAATAAGAATATTTTTTATTTTTATTTATTTTATTTTCAATGGGGCCAAAGATGGTGATTTTCATTTTTGTGTTTTTTAAATTTTTTCATATTTTTGAAAACTTTTTTTGAAACTTTTTATTGTTTTCACTAGACCCTTTAGGGGACTTGAAGTTGCGATTGTCTGATCACTTGTGCTATACAGAACAGTGCACTGTACAGCACAAATTCTGCCATCCGGTTAATGCCACCACTCAGCCGGCATTCATAGTAACTATGTCATGACAGACACAGGGGTCATAAGCTGTCATGACAACTCATTGGTATCCCTTCATAACATCATGGAGCCACTGATGGGAGCAGAGAATAATGTATTTGACAGCGGGAGTTAACTAGTTAGCAGGCGAAGGGTGGATCTCCGATCCACTCACGCTTGTTAGAGGCACATGTGTGCGCGTGAGCCCGCTTCAAAGGTAGGGACACCATTTTGTGTGTACCAGTTTGTCGAAGATTGTGAAGGGGTTAAAAAATTAAAAGATTGAAAATTGCAAAATGTATACATTTTTTTGTCAAATTTTCTATATTTTTATAAATAAATGCAAACTATATTGACCAAACTTTTCCACTTTTATAAAGTGCAACACTTCATAAAAAAAGAATCACGGTAATGTATTTAAACACTCCTAAGCTACTATCACATAAAGTGACACTTGTCAGAATTGAAAAAAATTGGCTTGGTCAGGAATATGAAGACAGGCTTGAGGGTGAAGGGGTTAAGCTAATGATATTGTTCTATTTGCTCTAGTATCATCACTAAATTAAACTTTTTTTTCAGAAATCTGCCCAAACCTTCTTGAGAAATCCTACTTTGAAGTTAGAGGCAAATTGTCTGTAAGTGCTCTAGGCATGTCAAAGCACTTGTAGCCCTCACTAGTAAGTCCCCTCTCAAGGCCTCCCTCTAGCGTCGATTGACAGATCAGTACAGGTGACGTCATCTGCCTCTCCTTCCCGATCTCTATTGTAAGGGCAGGCACTGCCTAGGATGGCGCATTACTATAGTCTGGGACAAACACAGAGATAGCACTGGCAAAAGATTGCATTCACCTGAGGATAGCTGATAATTGTTTTTCATGTATCAACTCCTTAAATTATATTGCTTTCCTCAAAGTTAGTTTAGCTATAGTGTGGCATTTTGGCTTGTTTTCCTCTGTTTCTGGCTTTGGGAGTCTTAACTAATGTGGTTACTTTATAAAAGCTGGAACTACAAAGTAAAAAAAAAAAGGTCTCCTATAATCATTGTTCCTTGTGCTTTCATTATGCCTCTCATTCCTTCTTTATTTTAAATTTACCTTTTTTTTTTCTTCTTAACATGAGTATGTCTAAGAGTTTATGAAAGACTTCTGTTTTCACTCATTCATTCCACCTAACCTTATTCTTAGTCATTTTATTTCGCTTTATGTATGGGAAATGTCTTATTTGCCAAGATGGAATTAGATATGAATGTTTAACCACTACCATCTAACAGGTCATAAAATACTTTAATCCACAAGGTTTCTATCTTGTTAGTTGTATAATGTGTTATTCATTGAATATTTATATAGAAAATATTAAGTACACACAGATATATTCATAGAGATAGAGGTATCGCTTTTTAATTTCAACTTTTAGTTTTTATTTTTACGAAAATAATGCAGGTAATAAATTTCACAAAAGTAATTTTATATACATATCTATATTAAATACGCACAAAATATTTATACATTTGTGCCAAAATATAAGCATGCACATACTTATTAGACTCATGTTTTTCAGTGAAATCTCTTTAATGAGGGTAATATAAAATGTATACGTTTGAAAAAGCCATTTTAAATAATTGTTAAATCCTGTGCAGGCCTCTTAATAGGAAGCCCTGTTTCCCTTTAAAAGCAAAATGTCTATTATATTCTTCAGTGAAAAGTTTACACGTTATATTTCTTCTTTCATATGTAATTTAACATTTGGCAGTTTCATTTCCCTTCTCAATGTAAAGGAAGTTGCCCATCAGCTAAAATTTTGCTGATCGCCATTCTTGGAAACCTGCTTAATAGTATGAAATAATAGATAATAATCAAATAGAATAAGATATTTACAGAAATAGTTTAGAGAAAAATAATGCTTTTTTTTTCTTAAGGCAATGATTTGCAAAACTAAGCAATTATTTCATTTTACTTTTTAAAAACCATTAATTTGTAATAATGCATTAATCTAATATTAGTGGTAGTGTACTAATAATATTATAATATTTACATTTTTATAAATTGTCATACTCATATTCTATTAATGTGATGTAGAAAAACATGAACAACTGCTAACCAACCTAACTAACAGCTCATTAACTTTCAGGACACCTCACATCTTATGTAGGAGCAGACCAGATTTTGAGTCATCAGTCTCAGGACTCGGTTCTCCTACGGATCTGCTGCACATGATAGGAGAAGACTATATACTACATGAAAAATAAAAATATAGATAACTAATTCATGTATAGTCAAGAGACTGTTTAAATGGTAAGAGGGATGATTTTTCAACCTTGAAGAATACCAAAAACTGTAAGTCTGCTCAAAACATGGTCAGCCTAATGAAGATCCAGCCTTCTAGCCAGTGGATGAACATGTTGCATGTAGCAGGAAGCCAATCTGTATGTTACTCTGGGAAGAGATACTGACTGAAGGTTATGTATCTAGAGACAATGGGAGAAATACAAGGTCCAAGTGGTCCGGTTGCCACAGTAACGTTGCCCTTCTCACAGGGGGTGACGTTATACCTGGAAGCAAGAAGAAGGAGGGGTTTCCCATACTAGGTGCACCAGCACTCATCACTTCCTAACTCCAGACCAGAAGGGGGAGCTCAAAATCTGGTTTGAGGGTAGCTTCCCTATGCATTCTGGCCTGTAGGAGGGGTCAGTAATACAGACACATGAAAGTGAAACTAAGCAAGGCAGTCGGAAGGAGCAGTGGAGGAGTGAAGACCTGTGGTCTGGAGCTGGTGCAGCTCGGCCCAGGTACAAGAGAGAAAGGGTCCTAGAGCCCATGGGAAGTGTGCCATACACCCGTGGTCTTGTTAAACATACGACATATTGGAGTGGAGGGACTTGGCCGCAGATGGAGATCCGTTCCCTAGACTAGAGGAGAATACCCAATGTGCTTATCTAGTAACACCGGATACAGCTAGTACCGAAGCCAACTCCGCACACGAATCTGCTGGAAGGGGACCATAGAGGGCCAAGGGACAGAGCTTCAAGCCACCCTGTATGGTCCGTGGACACTGGCTCAGGGCACTGTGCGTAAGCGCAAGGCAGGTGGGAGAGAAGTCAGCACAGGAAGATGACCAGGGAAGGAACATAAGAAGGGTGCACCAGTCTTGATCTCCGAACTACCTGGGTTCGACTGGAGCCCATCACAGTGGAACCCAGCACTCCAAAGATGGTCACTGACTAGTCGTGTTACCTTGGAACCTGCTACGTTGAGTTAAAAAACTTGAGACTGCATCCCTGTGTTGCTCTGTTATTCGCCTGCACCTCTGGTACTGCACCCCCGCCATCACCGACTACTACCTCCATCGGCCCTGGGGCCAAACTGTACCTGTGGAGAGCTATACCAACTCAGCTGCGTCACCCTCTGCCCCAGAGGTCCCATCCCGCAGTGTCAGCTATCTCTGGCCGAGTACCACAGGTGGCGTCACAAACTATTATGCCCACTATTATCCCTTTTAAACGACACCGCCTGGGTCACGGACCTGGGCCTTGCCACCGCGACATCCATTCCATCCAAGACAAGGACCGGCCCAGTAATGAGTGCTTCCAGGCCCCGGTGGGGCATGTCAGTTGTATAAAGTACCTCCTAGATAGCGAGAGACACCATTTGAGGTGTATGGTGTAAGCTGCTTGCTGCCTATTGTTGAGAACTATATTCACATATCTTCCCACTCCACTGTCAAAGATGTTTTCAGTGTTGTACATTTGAAGACACTGCAGAATACCTCATTAGGATCGCCCTGGATATCAGTGACTAAAATACAGGTGGCACTAAATCTTTTATAACAAACCTATATATCAGTCTGTTCAGCCTCCATAGATTACACAACCGTATATATCTTAGGGTATATTTTCAAAATTGTTAGTGACTGTATTCATTTATTTTGAAATTTTGCACCCTACAAAGTGGTGTGACTGGGGACAAAGATTTTTAGAAGTGCGCATACCCAGGACTTCTGGCTGGGTCATCATGATCTTTGGGTGAGCTTCATCAGTGACCCGATGAAGGCTAGGCAATAATATCACGGCATAGGGCCAGATGTGCAGTGACAAGGAAGGAACTCAGTCATTTGTCTTAGGTGAGTATAACTTCATTGTTTTCTGGGGGTGGCACAGTTTTGGAGGAGGAGCTTTTGAGGCATCATTACCTTTTTAGGAGGTACTAAGTGGTGATTAATATTTCCTAAAAGGGTCACCCAGGGGGCATTATTTTTTTTAAGGGGCACTCAGGGGGCATTATTTAATGTCAAGAGGTATTCAGCGGCATTATTACTTGCTTAAGAGCACAATACTTGTTTTGCCCTGGATTCTATACTTAAATTGCCAACACAATCTCAGATTGTGCAATGCACAATGTGATCAGAAAGCCACCTGCCACCTGATCTCTGATGGACTAGCATTATTTCCTCCCTTATTCAAATATATCTATCAGTGAGTTGGCCCATGTTTTTTTTCCTAGTTATAAAAATAAAAAATCAATGTAATTTTTATTTCACATGATAATCCTCAATAAAAGAAACTAATTATGAAAGAATCACAAACAGTGCAGCTCCCTATTATTATATATTCTGTTCATTCACGGAATCTCCAATTTGTAATCATGCGCACATTCATTACTGCAGTGAAACTTTGTGAAATAATACAGTACTTATATAAGTACAATTTTAAAGAGAATTCCAGCAAACAAGTCCACGGAAAAAATTATCTTCATTTAAAAATTCTTAATTTATTCATAACTCCATATTAAAACAGTCCATGTTATATTTGAAACTGCCCCACTTGAGGACGCGTTTCGAACGACCAAGTTCTTAATCCGTCTCTAATTCTTTTGAGAAAAAAATGGACTCATTAAAAAGGGGCTGAAACCCCGACATGAACATCCTTAACCAGTGAAAGTTTAGAAAGGTGCAGCAAAAAAAACCTCCCATTAACCCTGCGTATCCAACGCCCTAGAAAAGACTAAAATCAGTCTCCCAAGGCTTTAATTCATATATATATATATCTATCCCAAGGATTTATTTCATCATTTTATCATATTATCATTTCATCCTTTATTACAGAAAAATCAGAGGAAATTATTCCCTTTTAATAAAAACGACTTTTCCTAAGAATTTTTATATTTTTAATGAAATCCCCCTTTTTTTCCTAATAAGAAGAGACCAAAGAACTAATCCACACAATACTAATTTTCATTTATATATACACACTACGATATGAAAAAACAACAGAAACATCATAAATTTAGACCACAAATCCCCAATCTAATATGCATATAATATATCATTCCAATTACCTGTAGTTTTCTCCACCCCATCCACACTAGATCTGTTCGTGTGATCACTGGGTGATAGTAACGCATTCAAAGCCGTATTTCGTTTAGACACAAACTTAACCCCTTCTTTCAAGATTTTAAATAACGTCTCATCAGTTGACAATATCGGCAGATACTTTTTGATCACATATACAACTTCATGATAATCCTTACTAAATTTAGTGGAGAAAACCACAGGTAATTTATCATTAGACTCCCTATTTACTCCCTTTGCTTCCAAATACTGTGTTCTACTTTTTAAATTAGTTTTTTCCTTTGCTCTTTCCAAATTACCTCGATGGTAACCTCTGGCTACAAATCTTTCATCAATAATATTGCATTCCAACTTATAATCCTCCTCACTAGTACAACACCTTTTTGCCCTTATGTACTCACCTGTCGGGATGTTCTCAATGATATGCCTCGGGTGACAACTCCCTGCATGAAGCAGAGAATTTCCCGCTGCAGGTTTTCGATACAATTTACATTCTATCACTCCGGTACTGGAATTACCATTTAAATTCATATCCAAAAAATGTATTTCTTGTTCCTCATGCTGGTGGGTAAAAAATAAATTATGGGGATTATTGCTGATATAAAATAAAAAATCCCTCACTCTATCTTTCTCCCCTCGTCATATAGCCGTATCTTGCGAGAAAGGATTGGAGTGATTAAAGATAAACTGCTCCTCCCACCAAAACATGAATATCCCCACCAGAGATGGAGAGAATTTAGAACCTATAGAACATCCCTGCAGTTGGACATAACGATTACCCAAAAAGGAAAAATAATTGTTTTTTAGTAAAAAATTAGTTACTTCCAAAATAAATCCTTGTAAGTCAGATGTATAGCCAGAGTACCGTTCGAGCTGATTTTTCAGAGCCAAAATTGCCAAATAGTGTGGGATCGACGTGTAGAGTGTCTGCACATCACAGGTTAACCAACTATAGCCTTTTTTCCACTCCACATTTGACAGAATATTCAAGACATGTTTCCCATCCAATACAAAGCTCGGGGATGCCTTCGCCAGTGCCTGGAAATGGTCATCAAGCCATTCTGACAAATGCTCCATCATTGACCCAATACCCGAGATTATAGGTCTAAGACTGGGCAGAAATAAATCCTTATGTGATTTGGGGAGAGCATGTAGCAGTGATGTTCGTGGACATAAGGGAATAAAATGCTCTTTCTGTTTGACATTAATCAATCCTAAATGTAAACCCTCATCTGTCAATCTCTCCAGGGCATCCTTAACCCTCTTTGTAGGATCATAATCTATACTCTTGTACGTCTCATTATCTTTGAGTAAATTCAAAATTTCTCTCTCATAGAGTCCTACGTCCATCACCTCCACTGCTCCCCCCTTATCAGAGTTTTTTATAATGATATTTGGATTATCCTGAAGTGTTTTTATGGCATCCTTTTCCCTTCTAGACAGATTTTGAGCCATGGGTTTTCTACGACTATACAAGCACGTCAGTTCTTTCTCCACAATATTCTGAAAATCTGTCATCTGATCTGTCCTTGACGCAATCGGGTAAAACTCTGGATTAGGTATTCTCTTTTTTCTGACCATATCATCAGAATCCGTAAGCTTCAAAACATCCATGGAAAGACCCCGCAGATCCTGCAATGCCAACTGCTCACAGAATGAAGAGGGGGAAAAAACCGCATCAGGCTGGTGAGGTTCCTTCACCTCTTTCTCCTGATCACAAAAGAAATGTCTCCTAACAGTCAGTTTCCTAATAAATTTATTCACATCAAGTATGGTCTTAAACAAGTTGAAACCTGTATTAGGCACAAAATTCAAACCTTTCCCCAGGATTTTAATCTCATTTTCACTCAGAATGCATGCTAACATATTTATTACAGATTGCAACTTTCTTTTATTTATTTCTTCCTTCCTCCCCCTCGTGAAGTGCCCATGCTGATACTACTTTCCTTCTATGCCTGCGGCCGGCCCTCCTTGTTTTTTTCTTTGGTTTTTCTGAAAAGGATATTGTTTTTTTGAATTCACCATAGAAGTTGATGGATCCTCCATATTACTCTCAGACGCATCTGTGTTATAATCTGTGGATTACACATCCGTTATCTCAGGATCCGTGGAGGAGAAATTTACTCTATTCTGATTACCTTTATTCCTCGTTCTTAGAATCGATTTAGGACCATCTCGAGGATACCTCCGGTAACCATGCCAAGTGTACACTCTATCACTCTCATAGTCTCTTGAGTCCCGACTAAACTTTTTTTCTTTAAAGGCTGTGATTTTATCTTCCAGCGCAATAATCTTAGTATTAATTTGTTCCTTCATAAGTTTATAAGACTCCAGACTATTATATTGAGCCTTTCTAAACTTTCACTGGTTAAGGATGTTCATGTCGGGGTCTCAGCCCCTTTTTAATGAGTCCATTTTTTTCTCAAAAGAACTAGAGACGGATTAAGAACTTGGTCGTTCGAAACGCGTCCTCAAGTGGGGCAGTTTGAAATATAACATGGACTGTTTTAATATGGAGTTATGAATAAATTAAGAATTTTTAAATGATGATAATTTTTTCCGTGGACTTGTTTGCTGGAATTCTCTTTAAAATTATGCCATGAGTTCTGCTACCTTCCTTTTTCCTTGCACAGTCCTGGATAAGTGGTCTCCGATGAGAAGCAGGTGAGCTGGACAAAAGTTTGGTTTATATAAGTACAGTACAGACCAAATGTTTGGACCCACCTTCTCATTCAAAGAGTTTTCTTTTTTTTTCATGACTCTAAAAATTGTAGATTCACATTGAAGACATCAACACTATGAATGAAAACATGTGGAATGAAGTACTTAAAAAAGTGTGAAACAACTGAAAATATCTTATATTCTAGATTCTTCAAAGTAGCCACCTTTTGCTTTAATTACTGCTTTGCACACTCTTGGTATTCTCTTGATGAGCTTCAAGAGGTAGTCACCAGAAATGGTTTTCCAACAGTCTTGAAGGAGTTCCCAGAAATGCTTAGCACTTGTTGGCCCTTTTGCCTTCACTCTGCGGTCCAGCTCACCCCAAACCATCTCAATTGGGTTCAGGTCTGGTGACTGTGGAGGCCAGGTCATCTGGCGTAGTATCCCATCACTCTCCTTCTTAGTCAAATAGCACTTACACAGCCTGGAGGTGTGTTTGGGGTCATTGTCCTGTTGAAAAATAAATAATGGTCCAACTAAATGCAAACCGGATGGAATAGCATGCCGCTGCAAGATGCTGTGGTAGCCATGCTGGTTGAGTATGCCTTCACTTTTGAATAAATCCCCAACAGTGTCACCAGAAAAGCACGCCCACACCATCACACCGCACAAAGTCTCCTCTTAATGGTTGTTCTAGAGAGGAGAAGGTGTGTCCAAACTTTTGGTCTGTACTGTATTTATGTGTTACAGTTTCTCCAAGTATAGACCACGAATAAATAGTGCAAGTGCAAACAGTATATGGCATCAGGTATCATGTTCTAATATTAATATATAGATATATACATACAGTTGAAACCAGAAGTGTACATAGACTATCTAAAAAGACACATATGCATCTTTCTCTCACTATCTAGAATGAAATCAGAATAAACCTTTCCCATTTTAGGTCAATTAGGAGTAACAAAATTTATATTTTCCAAATGCCAGAATAATGAGAGAGAGAGAATGTTTTAAGGCATTTTTATTATTTTCTACAAAGTCAAAAGTTTCCATACGCTAAAGGGTGCTTTACACGCTGCGACATCGCTAGCAATAGCTAGCGATGTTGTGCGCAATAGCACCTGCCCCCGTCATTTGTGCGACATTTGGTGATCACTGCCGTAGCGAATATTATCGCTACGGCAGCGTCACACGCACATACCTTTTCAGAGACGTCGCTGTGACCACCAAACAATCCCTTCTTCAAGGGGAAGGTGCGTTCAGCATCATAGCGACATCACTGCGGCGTCACAAAGCGGCCTCCCAATATCAGAGGAGGGGCGGAGATGAGCGGCCGGAACATGCCGCCCATCTCCTTCCTTCCTCATTGCCGGTGGACGCAGTTAAGGAGATGTTCGTCGTTCCTGCGGCGTCACACATAGCGATGTGTGATGCCTCAGGAATGACGAACAACCAGCGGCATGCACCACCAACGATATTATGAAAAGGAGTGGCGTGTCAACGATCAACGATTTTTGATGTTTTTGCAATCGTTGATCGTCGCTCTTTGGTGTCATATGCTGCGATGTCGCTAACGACGCCAGATGTGCGTCACTAACGACGTGACCCTGACAATATATCGTTAGCAATGTCGCAGCATGTATAGCACCCTTAAGAGTACTGTGCCTTGAAACAATATGGGGCAACCCATATCATGAAGTCATGTCTTTGGAAGCTTCTTATAATTATTTATTGTTTATTGTTATTATTATCAAATTCCTACCAACTATTGTGAGAAGCTTGTGGAAGATTATCTAAAACGTTTGACCCAAGTCACACAGTTGAAGGGCAATGGAAACAAATACTAATGAAATGTATATAAACTTTTGACTTTGCAGAAAGTAATAAAAAATGCCTTAAGGCCTTGTGCGCACACTGCGTTTTTACCCGCGTTTTTACCCACGGTTTTGCTGAAGAAATTTCTTGAGAAATCTTTGTCACCTTTCTGCAGACATTTCCCAGCAAAACCTATGGGTAAAAAAAATAGCTGTGCGCACACTGCGTTTTTTTCTCAAGAACATTCTTTCTGCAGAATTTCTTGAGAAAATTTCTTGAGAAAATGTGCATGTCACTTCTTTTTCGCAGGCACCTGCGGTATTTCACTCAATTAACTGTAATGTAATCGCAAAATACCGCGGGTATACCGCAGGTAGCAAATTATGTGCGGTATACCCTCGGTATAGCCGCGATTTACCTGCGGTAATGTTCATCACTACCTGCGTTTTGCAGGGAAGGGATGTAATTATGACAGGAAGAGGAAGCGGAGCAGAGTAAACACACACACATCACAGACACAGACATAGAACACACTCATATTGCACTCACACACAGACACAGACATATAGAATAAACATAGAAAGATACATATTACAAAAAAAAGCTTGTGCTCTGCCGTATTTTTACCGTCCAGCCAGATAAACACACAGCAGCGGCCCGGTATTCTCAGGCTGGGGAGGGCGAGGGCCACGGTTAATGCCCCCCCTCCCGCAGCCGAGAATATTAGCCCGCAGCTGCCCCGGGACTGTCGCATCCATTATGTGGCAGTCCCGGAGTGCCCCCGCTCTTCCCGATTGCCGTGATGCGGTGGCAATTTGGGGTAATGAGTTAAATGGCAGTGCATCACCGCCATTAAGTCCAAGCTTAATCATGGCAGCGTCTATGAGACAGCTTTCATGATTAACCTGTAAGTAAAGTGAATAAACACACACCACGAAAAATTCTTTATTTTAAATAAAACACAAAAAAGTCTCCTCTTTCACCCCTTTATTAATCCCTCCCAAACACACAGCTCCGGTGTAATCCACCGAGGTCCCACAACGCTTGCATCCAGCCGCGACTGACACTGTACTGAATGCAGCCTCGTAACGAGCCTGCAGAGGTAACCACAGGTCAATTCTCATGGTCGGTAATGTGAACACACTATCGCTCGGGAGAACTGCAGCATGTCGATTGGTGATTGATCTGTCCTCTATCTATCTATCTATCTATCCATCTATCTATTCTTCTATCTGTCTATTTATCTATTTATCTATCTATCTATCTACTATCTATCTCAGAAGGAAATTACCGTACTTTTTTTTTTTTTCCAATGTGCTTTATTGCATTGAATGCATTAAAACACATGTACCAACCCGTGGCAAAACCGTGGCAAAACCGCAGTAATACCGTGGCAGTACCATGGTAATACCACGGCAATACCGCAGTAAAACCACGACAAACTGCGTTATTACCACGTTTTTGCCACGGGCGCGGTATTCTGCCACAGGGTGCGGATTTTTCTTAAGAAAAATCAATTTTCTAGTGCGCACATAGCCTAAAACATTCTCTCGCTCTCATTATTCTGGCATTTGGCAAATATAAATAATTTTGGTTCCTAATTAACCAAGAATAGGAAAGGTTTATTCTGATTTCATGTGAGGTAGTGAGAAAAACATGCAGATGTGTCTTTTGAGATAGTGTAAAACAGAAGTTTACATACACTATGTATATTACCTGGTACTATATACTCTGTGAACTTACACTGATGATAATATGTAGCGGTATGGCATTATTACTATTATTATTATAGAGCCATCTATTCCATGGTGCTCTAAATGTGAAAGGGGTATACATAATAGGGACAAGTACAATAATTATAGACAATGCAAGGCACAGACTGGTACAGGAGGATAGACATATGACATGCATATGTGTATATATATATATATATATATATATATATATATATATCTAGATATATATATATATATATATATATATATATATATATATATATATACACACTGCGTACAAAAATCATGTATCACATCTTATTAAGTGATAGTTCTATTCTTTTTTATTTTCTTCTACCCCATCCAATGAAGTCTACCGCAAATATAGTTTCGGCTTTGTAACGATAATATGTCTGCTGAAACTGAAAATTAGCCCCTCACCTAGCATTTGCAAAGATTTAGAAGATACACACAAAATACGATACAATATATAACATAAGAAGGATTTGTCATATTGTGTTTATGAAAATGTAAACTCTTTCTTGACCAGGAGAATTTTGGAATGCTGCAGTAGAAGTCCTTATTCACACATCATAAACCCGATTTCTTTAAACCAATTTTATTTCTTATTCACACATCAGTATTTTTGATTAGTGTTTTAGCAATATATGTAAGCCAAAACAACAAGAATGGCTCCACAACACAGACCTTGTGTGACTTTCAATTATTTTTTTACATTTTTTTACTTAGTAGGTTTGACATTTGATTTTAGTTTACAAATCCTGAATCAAAATGTTTTTTAAGGCATATATTTTTTACTTAAAGGAAGCATTTGTTTCTTATTATGTGACATTGATGATGCTTTTTTTAATTTAGAGGTCTTTTGGGGGTACGTGTTACTCGTTTATTTGAATTTTTTCATTGTTTTATTTATTTTGACTGTTGATTTTATTAACTTACTGTTTCTAATTGGATTTGTTTAACAATATTATGTTACTTGAAATGTGTTTAGAAGTTATAACTTTGTCCTCTGTCCACATAAGAAAAAGTATTATAAAATTTATAACTTATTTATTTGGGCGCTAATTACTCCTTTTTATATTTTATCTTTTCTTATTAATGATTAATAATTGTAAATCACTTTTTTGACAAAAAAAGATACAAATCTTTTATCATATTTGTGGAAAAGTTAAGTTAAAATTAAAACCAAGCAATAACATTTTAAGAGTTCTAGTACATTCTATGAATATATTTTTATTTTTTATATATTAAATACTATTTATAAAAAAATATAAATATATATATATATATATATATATATATATATACACACATACATATAAAAGAAAGTGCAAATGTATCATAGTAAAAGGAGGATCTATGTTTCATGAAAGTGTTGATAATAGTCTATATAAAATGTCATAAGACTAGACCTTGTCCAGCAGATGGCAGCAGATCCCTTTAAGCTAACATTTTTATTTCTCCAGCTGTCTCTAGTCTTTTTCTTTACTATTAAAGTATTTAATGTAATGAATATTTCTGGTCATTGAGATTCATATATTTTAATTTAAAAGTGAAATTTACATTATCCTTAATACTATGCTAACACATTTTTTATACTTACTACATTTAAAATCATGCACACATTGTCTTAAAAAACCTTAGGATTTCAGAGAAAATGTAGGTAACAAAAGATACAAATATAACAAATGTACTACACCAATCATTACATATTACACATACAGAGTGGCAAAATCTAACATTAGAACATAATGTAAGGATTTATTACCAAAGCCAACACTTATGGTGTCTAACAAGGAAATTAGCACCACAGACTTCACCAACTTAACTTTCTGAGCTTTATTCTCAGTTTATGAAACATCTATTGATTTATATTTTATTCCTTTTTTGCATGCTTTGTTTACTGCATGTAAGCACAAATGGAAAAGAATGAAAAAGTTTTTAAAAAAAATAAAACTATAAAATCGCAGTTTTATATCATAAACAGATAATTTGGTTAATAGAACTTGGCAGACAAAAGTCTAAGTCAATTTTATGGCCAATATACTTTCTTTACTCAATTGTCAAATACTCTCTTGATTCTTCTGGATATATCTGCAGCAGCTGACACCATAGAGCACCCATTTCCACTAAATATATCAATATCACTCAATATCACTCTACTGGCCTTAGCCCCTTCATACATCATGGTTGGTAAGGGGTTCCTGACCTATGACATGTAGGTATGTCATGGTGATCGTACAAGGCACAGGAACTGCGCGATCACCACCGGAAACTCACGTTAGTTGAGGTGATAGCTGACCCCTGACACTCACAGCTGGGAGCGGTGTTTAACCCCCTAAATGTGGAAATTAATATCAATCACAACATTTATGAGGCTGAGAGAGGGAGCTATGGAAAGTCTTTTAGTCTGAGTCAAGAGCATTGTCTAAAGGCACCTCTGGCAGTGCAGCAGTGATAAGTGTAATGCATTGCCAAGCTGGTGCACTGATAAGAATAATGAAAGTTCAAGTCCCATAGAGAGACTAAGTAAAAAAAGTTTAAAAAATTATAAAAATTATTTAAAAAAAAAATCACAAAATGAAGAAAAAAACCGTTACACCAATAAATACATAAATACATTTATTTATGTAAAAACAAAGATAAAGAAAAAAGGAAACATGTTTTATATCGCCACATCCAGAGCAACCAAACCTATAAAACTGTCACACAAATTAACCTCTTTAGTGATCACCATAAAAATAAATAAAAATGTAGCATAAAACTATGCTTTTTTTTTAAACCGCCAATCTAAAAGTGGATATAATGCAATGAAAACATGAATATAAAAAAATGATATCACTTGAAACATGATCTTGTTCTGCAAAAAACAAGCTGCCAAACAGATCCTTTGGCAGAAAAATAAAAAGGTATAGCTCTTAGAAAATAGAAATGCAAAACCAATTAGTTTTTCAATAAAATGGTTTTTACTGTAAAGAACCACCAAAACATAAAAAAACTACATAAATATGGTATCACACCAATCTGAAGAATAAAGCCGTCTAATCACTTATACCGCATGGTGAATGGAGTAAAAAATAAATAAAACCAATTCTTGATCTGCAGTTGATTTTTTTCATTCTCCTTTTCAAGAATTGCAGTAAGACTTGGCTCACATTCATCCTGCACTCTGCGCTGAGCGCTTACACCGGGCTTCCATATAAGTCTCTGAAATATGTGATTCAGACAGAACCTGTGATAGAAGATTCCCTATAATAATGCAGAGGCAATCACTGTGGACACTTTCTAACCTATGATCCAGCGGTGTCCCTCTTTTTAGGTTTGCATAAAAGCACGGATGGCCACAGGTTTCTGCACCTTTGAAAAGCTAAACACTACTAAACAGAGACCAAACGGAGGCTGGAGTAACTTCGCCTACTTCAATAGTGAATGGTTCCTTCGGGGCCATCAGCTGAATCACGTGTTTCAGATATTTAGATGGAAACCCTGATGTAAGAGCTCAGCTTAGAGCTCCGGATATATGTGAAATGATCCAAAATGTTCTGTACCTCAAAATAACACCAATAAAAGCTTCTACTCAACCAATAAAAAACAAGTCGCCAGTCGGGTTGGTCACTTGCTAATAGAACTATAAGGGGTGTCCAAGTTACTGATAGCACAAAGACTCTGGAAAACTGACATGGCTCCCACAAAAAGAAATCTAGTGAAATCTGAGCTTCTAAATCCAAATTCCCCCATCCTTTTAAGCCCCACAATATGCCTAAACAACAGTAAACATCCACACTTGACATTCACCCTTTCACGACCATGGACGGATATATCTGTCATGGAGCGTGTCCCATTAAGCCCCGCCCCCTGCCGCGGGCAGGCGGCGTGGATCGGCACACATATCAGCTGTTTTCAACAGCTGACATGTGTGCCTACATGTTATGAGTGGAATCGCATTCCACCCGTAACATTAACTCCTTACATCTCGCTGCCAAAGTCTGGCAGGGAGATATATATACGCGCGATGAAGATTTTCACTTACCGCCGCCCCCACCGGAAGTCACGTGAGTGATCACGTGACTTTTGGTAGTTGCCATCGTAGCACAGGGTCATGTGATGATGCCTGCAGCTATCATGTTTCACTTTCGTTTTCCCTCGGCCCGGAGCAGAGGGAAACAGGAAGTGACTGTATCTGCTGTTTACAGCTGTATAGTTGTGATCAGCAGATAGATAAGAGCGATCAGATTGCTGATCGCTATAGCCCCCTAGGGGGACTAGTAAAATAAAAAAAAAATAAAATAAAAGTTTTAAAAATAAAAAAAAATAAAAAAAAGTTCAAATCACCCCCCTTTCCCCCCATTGAAAATTAAAGGATTAAAAAATAAATGAATATACACATATTTGGTATCGCCGCATTCAGAAATGCCCGATCTATCAAAATATAAAATCAATTAATCTGATTGGTAAACGGCGTAGTGGCAAAAAGAATTCCAAACGCCAAAAATTGTTTTTTTTGGTTGCCGCAAGTTTTACACAAAATGCAATAACAGGCGATCAAAAGGTAGCATCTGCTCAAAAGTGGCACCATTAGAAACGTCAGCTCAAGACGCAAAAAATAAGCTATCACTGAGCCATATATCCCAAAAAATGAGAACTCTACGGGTTTTGGAAAATGGCGCAAAACGTACGCCACTTTTATTGGACAAGCTTGTGAATTTTTTTTAACCCCTTAGATACAAGTAAACCTATACATGTTTGGTGTCTAAAAACTCGCACCGACCTCAGGCATCATACCCATATATCAGTTTTACCATATAGGGAACACTGTGAATAAAACATCCTAAAAACTGTTGTGCATCACACTTTTTTTTGCAGTTTTTCCACACTTGGAATTTTTTTGCTGTTTTCAAGTACACCGTATGGTAAAACTTATGGTTTCATTTAAAAGCACAATTTGTCCTGCAAAAAACAAGCCCTCATATGGCAAGATTGACGGAAAAATAAAAAAGTTACGGCTCTCGGAAGAAAAGGAGCAAAAAACAAAAACGGAAAGTGCCCCGGGGCTGAAGGGGTTAAAGATGTCATTCACTACTTCTACATTGATGAACTATTCTTAGAATAGGTCATTAATGTCTGATTGGCTAGGGTCCGACACTCTGCACCTTCGACAATCAGCTGTTATCAGTGTCGACGGTGGTAGCAGGCAGCCAGAAATGCTGAGTACCAGAGCCACCTTGTCAACTGATAGCGGCTGTGGCCATATACTACACATGTGACTCCAATTCAAATAAATAGGAGGTGGATGTGCAATAACCAGTCATGGCCACTGTCTGGTGGCGGGGCAGCTACGCAAATGAGAATTTCTGGCTGCCTGCTGGTGCTAACAGCAGCTGATCACTAGGGGTGCTGGGTATCGGACACCGGCCGATCAGACATTAATGATCTATCCAAAAGATAGGCGAGCAATGTAAAGTAGTGGCTAACTTCTTCAACGTAGGGAGGAGAGACCACTTATTTTATTGGTGCGTGATTCCGGAAACACAATTTGGAGGCTACAATTTATTGCACACTTCAATTCCATATTTTCAATTTTCACTCCACAACTTCCACTGTGTGTTTGTTTCTGGAAAACTCTCATAGCATAATAATAGTCGCTACAGTCATAGATGCATTGCCAGAGGGTTGTAAACTCTAATAAGGGGTCACTTGAGGGAGGGTACCACTGATTAGGCACATCAGGGGTTCTGCAAATGGAGTCCACAAACTATTCGAGAAGAATCTGCACTGCAAAAGTCAAAAAGCACTTCTTCCCTCTGGAGCTCTGCTGTGTTGCTACTGTACAGCAACATGTAAGGTATTGTCATGTTTAGAAAAAATTGTATTACAGCTACTAGGGCCTTTTTAGCAATTTTCCCATGTGAAAATAAAAATTAAGGGGCTAAAACAGTATTTTAGTTATAAAAATGCAATTATTAGCTCTTCACCTCCCTCTGAATGGTGTAAAATTCTTTGACACACCTGTGGTGTTAATATCCTTACTGCATCACTAGATGTATTCACTAAGGGGTGCAGTGTATAAAATATGGTCACTTTTAGAGGGTTCTGATGTTCTGGTGCTTCAGGGGCTCTGCCATTGTGGCCTGGCCATTCCAGTAAAATATGCATTTCAGTATGGTGCTCTTTCCTTCCTGAGCTTTGCACTGTGTCTGAAAAGTAGTTTCAATCACATATAGGATACTGGCAAATTTGGAAGAATTTGCATAACAAATAATGTGGTTCATTTCCTCCAAATAGCCCTTTTAATAATTAAAAACTTGGGGCTAAAATATTTTAGTGGGAAAAAAATATTTTTTCATTTCTGCAGTGTATTATTATACAGTTCTGTGACTCGTGTATTGATTTACAATGCTCACAACACCCGTAGACTAATTCCTCAAGAGGTGTATTTTCCCAAATTAAGTCACATATAGGTGGTTTCTTCTGTTCTGGCACCATAGCGGCACTTTAAATATGACATGATGTCTGCAGTAGTGTATACCTGCCAAATTTGTGTTTGTATAATGCTCTTTCCCTTATAAGCACTGCTGTGCGCCAAAACAGTAGTTTTCCACCTCATATAGGGTATTTATACTTGTATACTGAGGAGAAATTGCACAAATAATTCTATTGTCCACTTTCTATGAAAATTAACAATCTGAGGCAAATAGAACACCACACCTCTAAATAAATTCCTTCAGGTGTGTAGTTTCTAAATGTGATCACTTGTGGGGAGTTTTCACTGTTTAGGTACATCGAGAGTTCAGCAAATGTTTAGCCAATTTTGAGCTTCAAATTCAAATGCTGCTCTTTCCCTTCCAAACCCTGCTGTGCGCCCAAACAGTTCTTTTTCACCACATAAGAGGTATCAAAGTACTCAGTAGAAATTCAACAATGAATTGTATGGTTGATTTTCTTTTTTGTTTTGCTACCCTTGTAAAAATGTACTATTTGGGGCAAATGTAACACATTTGTGGAGAAAATGTATTTTTTCAAGTCTCAATGTTATACATTTCTGTGAAGCTCCTGTGGGTTAAAGGTACTCACCACAGCTCTAGATAGATTCCTTAAAGGATGTAGTTTCCAAAATGGGGTCACATGTGGGGGTTTCTACTGTTTAGGCAC
The DNA here is from genome assembly GCF_048569485.1 of Anomaloglossus baeobatrachus. Lineage (NCBI taxonomy): Eukaryota > Metazoa > Chordata > Amphibia > Anura > Aromobatidae > Anomaloglossus > Anomaloglossus baeobatrachus. Next base: position 539,572,906 of record NC_134354.1, on the reverse strand, counting down.
ACCGAGGGCTCTATAAATGCAACATGGTGTCTGCTATCTCTTCCAGGCAATTTTGTGCTCCAAAAGTCAAATGGTGCTTCTTCCCTTCCAAGCCCTGCTGTGCACCAAAACAGTAGTTTTCCACGACATATGGTGTATCTTTGTACTCAAGTGAAATTGCAAAATAAATTTGTATGATTCATTTTCTCCTGTTACCCTTCTGAAAATTAACAATTTGTAGCTAAAGCAACATTTTAGTTAGAAAAATGGGATTTTTTTATTTTCAGGGCTCAATGTTATAAAATGCTGTTATTTATTTGTGGGTTCAAGGTGTTCACCACACCTCTAAATAAATTCTGTCAGGGGTGTAGTTTCAAAAATGGGGTCACTTGTGGAGAGGTTTTCCTGTTTAGGCACATTGAGGGCTCGGAAAACATGACATGGCATCCTCTATCTATTTCATCCAATTTTGCTCTCAAAATTCAAATGGTGCTCCTTCCTTTCAAAGCTCTGCCTTGTGTCCAAACAATAGTTTTTGGGGTATTGGTGTACACAGGAGAAATTTCATAAGAAATTATATTGTCCAGTTTCTCCTGTTGCCCTTGTAAAAATAAACAATTTGGGGCAAAAGCAATATACTGTACAAGTACTTTTGGGAAAAATGTATTTTTTTCATTTTCACTGCTAAACGTTAGCACATCTGTAGATAACTTTTTTGGGGGGTGTAGTTTACAAAATGGGGGTCACTTGTTGGGAGTTTACACTGTTTAGGCACATCAGGGGCTCTTTAAAGGAGACATGTTGTCTGTTATCTATTCCAGCCAATTTTGCTGTTGAAATTTGAATGTTGCTCCTTTCAGCCCTCTACAAATTACGCGCATGTGTGTAGCTTTATTCCCTTACATTACTGAGCCTCTGAAGCCGGGCCCACAGGTTCCAACTTGACAGAGGTGCATTGCACACGATCAGAAGTGCAGAAGATGACATTTCCACTTCTGACCATGCGCAGTGCACAGCTCTGACACTGAGCTGCATAGACCCAGCAACAGAGGCTCAGTGATGTAATTGAAGAAAACCACATTCATAGAGCACTGGCGATTACGCTGGCTCTTGTAAATCATGTTATCACGCCCACAGGAGCATGATAACATGCTAAGATGCCAATTTGTGTGGGGAAACTCATCAAAAAGAGTTAATTTGCTTATCATAAAAGGATTGTAGATATACTTTTTCTAAAGATCTGTTTATGCTTCCAATGTAATTTAAGGGACTGTTAAGGCCCCATCACACACAACAAGATCGCTAACGGGATCGCTAACGACATTGTTGCTGTGTCACCATTTCTCTTTACCATTTTGCTGCATTTTTTTATCTATGCAAATGAAAAGCTGCATTTTACTGCACCAGCAAAAGCTATGATATTTCAGATATTTCATGCATACAATTACTACAAGTGCAGTGAAATTGCAAAAAAAGTTTAATTCCACACTTGTTTTTTGGTTTCTTCTTTACCATGCTCACTGTAGTAAAATGAGCTAAAACTGTAAAAATGTGCGTAAACTGATCTGGTAATATGATTTCCCAGGTCAGTGTGAGTTTGTAGACACCAAACATGTATAGTTTTAATTTTATTTAAATGGTAAAAAAATATTTTTAAATTTGTAAAAAAAAAAATTGTGCTTTTATTACTGTTTTCCAAGACTCATAGAGTTGTCATTTTTTTGGATGTAGGGCTGTGTGAGGGCTTTTTATTTAGCCCGGAGGTGATGTTTTTAGTTATATCATTTTTGGGTAGATGCATTGTTTTGATTGCCTGTTATTGCATTTTTTTTTAAATGCTGCAGTGCCCAAAAATCTATCATTTTAGCGTGTTAATTTTTCTTCTCACTATGCCATTTAGCAATCAGATTAACTGATTTTATATTTTGATAAATTAGACATTTCTTAACTCGGCGATACCAAATACGGTATGTGTTTTTTGTTTTTATTTTTAGTTGTGCTCTTTTCAATGGGGTAAAAGGAGGGGGATTTGAACTTTTCTGATTTTTTAATTTTTCATATTTTGTTTTAGTTTTTTTTAACCTTTTTATTGATTTTACTAGTCCACCTTAAAGCTTACATTGATTGCTTCTGCTGCTCACAGCAATGTTTGAGCTGATGCTGATCTCCTGTGAGCATTGATATTCACAATAACTTCATCATGACAGTGATAGGGATCAACAGCTGACTCCCGGCTGTCATGACAACCTATCAACTTCCCCATGATCGCGTCATGGGGCTTCCGATGGTGGCAGGGAATGATGCGCTCCCCACTGGAGCATGTTATATCCCACTGTAAAAGATTGACTGCGGGATTTAAGTAGTTAACAAACGCGGGTAGATCAGAGAGCCACCTGCGCCTGTTAGCTGGACATGTCGGCTGATCAGATTAACCAATGTGTGGGGAAACATGCAGGCTTGCCATGTGAACCTGCATTAATGGCATAGGCACAGCCTTGGACACAGAGGTACACTACAGTTCAATACTTTGGGGTCACCCAGACAATTTTGTCTTTTTCATGAAAAATCATACTTTTATTTATCAAATGAGTTGCATAATGAATAAAAAATATAGTCCAGACATTGACCAGGTTAGAAATAATAACCTTTACTTGAAATAATAATTTTCTCCTTCAAACTTTGCTTTTGTCAAAGAATGCTCCCTTTGCAGCAATTACAGCTGTGCAGACCTTTGGCAATCTAGCTGTTAATTTGCGTAGGTAATCTGGAGATATTTCACCCAATGCTTCCAGAAGCCCCTCCAACATGTTGGATTGGCTTGGTGGGCACTGTTTTCATATAATACAGTCAAGCTGCTCCCACAACAGCTCAATAGGGTTGAGATCTGGTGACTGGGCTGACCACTCCATTACAGATAGAATACCAGCTGCCTGCTTCATCCCTAAAACGTTCATGCATAATTTGGAGGTGTGCTTTGGGTCATTGTCCTGTTGTAGGATGAAATTGGTTCCAATCAAGCACTGTCCACAGGGTATGGCATGGCGTTGCAAAATGTGCAAAATGGAGTGATAGCCTTCCTTATTCAAACTCCCTTTTATATTGTACAAATCTCCCACTTTACCAGCACCAAAGCAATCCCAGACCATCACATTACCTCCACCATACTTGACAGATGGTGTCAGGCACTCTTCCAGCATCTTTTCAGTAGTTCTGCGTCTCACAAATGTTCTTCTGTGTGATCCAAACACCGCAAACTTCGATTCATCTGTCCATAACACTTTTTCCAATCTTCCTCTGTCCAATGTCTGTGTTCTTTTGCCCATATTAATATTTTACTTTTATTAGCCAGTCTAGATATAGCTTTTTCTTTGCCACTATGCCCTGAAGGCAAGAATTGCCTCTTCACTGTACACGTTGACACTGGTGTTTTGCGAGTACTATTTAAAGAAGCTGCCAGTTGAGGACCTGTGAGGTGTCAATTTCTCAAACTAGAGCCTCTAATGTACTTGTCTTAATGCTCAGTTGTGCAGCGGGGCCTCCCACTTCTCTTTCTACTCTGGTTAGAGCCTGTTTGTGCTCTCCTCTGAAGGGAATAGTACACACCATTGTAGGAAATCTTCAGTTTTTTGGCAATTTCTCACATGGAATATCCTTTATTTCTAAGAACAAGAATAGACTGTCGAGTTTTACATGAAAGTTCCGTTTTTCTGGCCATTTTGAGAGTTTAATGGAACCAACAAATTTAATGCTCCAGATTCTCAACTAGCTCAAAGGAAGGTGAGTTTTAGAACTTCTCTAATCAGCAAAACTGTTTCCAGCTGTACTAACTATACTTATACTTATACTATACTTGCACAACGGATTTCTAAACATCCATTAGCCTTCTAACACAGTTAGCAAACACAATGTACCATTAGAACACTGGAGTGGTGGTTGTTGGAAATCTGCCTCTATACACCTTTGTAGATATTGCATTACAAACCAGACATTTGCAGCTAGAATAGTCATTTACCACATTAACAATGTATAGAGTGTATTTCTGTTTAATTTAATGTTAACTTCATTGAAAAAAATGTGCTTTTCTTTCAAAAATAAGGAAATACCTAAGTGACCCTAAACTTTTTAATTGTAGTGTATGTCTAAGATCATCAAGGATAGTGAACATGTTACATTAAAATAAAAAAATGGGAATTTCACTTTTTTCACAATTTTGCCATGCTTGAAATTTTTTCCAGCTTTCCAGTACAGTACATGATGCAATGAATTAATCAAAAAAGTCATTATATTGTAGTGATTCTGCAAACCATTACAATAAAAAAACTTCCTATAGGAAAATATCATCCTGAAGAAAAATCGACTCTAAAGACCAATTCACTTTTGTTTTGTTTTTTAAAATATATCTTTATTAACAAAATTAATTACATTTTAAAAAAATATATTTTTTATATGTAATTAATTTTGTCAATAAAGATAGATTTAAAAAAAATAAAATAAAATAAAGAAAAGTGGATTGGTCTTTAGAGTCATTTTTTCTTCTGGATGATATTTTCCTATAGGAAGTTTTTTTTTTTATTACAATGATACAGTGAATGGTGTTATTCAAAAGTACAACCCTTCCCACAAAAAACAAGGCCTCATATATCTATGTTGATGAAAAAAAAATAAGAAGTTATCACTCTTGGAAGAAGAGAAAATTAAAAAGCAAAAATGGGAAATAGCCCAGTCATGAAGGGCTTAATAAGGCTGTTTTTCACACATCAGTTTTTTGGCATCAGGCACGATCCGCCAAAAAAACTGATGCAACAGATCCGGCGGAAAAACTGATCAGTTGCATCAGTTTTTTCCATCAGTTCCTTCAGTTTTTTGACGGATCGGTTGTGATACTGAGCATGCTCAGGTCAAAAAACCAGTTCCGGCAGCTGTATCCGTTTTTTTGCCGCATTGCGCCGGCGTCCATAGGCTTCCATTATAAATCACGCTGTACGGCGCCGGATCCGGCGCGATAAGGTTTTTCGCCGGAGACAAAAAACGTTCACCTCAGCGTTCCATCCGGCTGCCGGACAAGCAAATGTTGCCGGATCGGCGAAAGCCGGATGGAACGGAAGGCCATCCAGCACAATCCAGCGCTAATAGAAATTTATGGGGGGAAAAAACGTGCCAACCCTCCATCCACTATACAAAAGATCAACTCTAACCAGATTACCAGCACATTCATTTCTGTTGTTGAATGGGATTATTCTCCTCAGGAATCTAATTAGATATTAATGTCAAATATGCTTACTTGTTTTGTTAACCTGCTTTCCTGTAAAGTTATATGATAAATAAATCTTTTTATGATTATTAATTGTTTTGTAGTCTATAATTTAAACAAAAAAAGGATGGCCTCGAACATGTTACTCACACACACATCCTTTCTTTAACAGACAGCTCGGTAGAAGTGGTAAAATCTTATTTTGTGTTTTATTTTCTTAACTTATGATAAGATTGGATTGCCATTGGAGCACTCTGCGGAAACACAGATTGAAATGAATTGGTCACTTTTTTTCCTACCAGTAATAAAAGGACATGTATATGAGCTGTGTAGTCCAAAGTACAAGTCCAAATATATTTGTAACACTTGAATTCCACCAAAACAGTGCAATAATCGCATTTTAGTTTGACATGGTCATTTTCTGCTCATGGATTTAATTTACTTAGAATCTATGTGCAATGTTGAAAACTGTAAAGAAAATTTTACATTCTGCATACAAATAACAATTACATTTTATTTTCCATTTTTTTATTAATTAGTTTTAATTTTACATAAGCAGATACTGTCAAACGCATATTTATTAAAAGGTAAAAACAGTATTTGGTAGTGCACAGCTTTATTCAAGGGGTAAAAAAAGATTTGCTTTATTAGTGATGTCTGCTGTTAGAGCTGAACACCATAAACACAAGTATTGCCATGGCACGGCACCTTCTTGATTAAAATTGTTAGCAAAGGTATCTCAAATCAAGACATCTGAATTGGAAGGATGGCCTAAACTCCCATTGATCACTGTGTTGAACATAGGCAACTGTGATTCATCAACCTGCTCATGAGCATAACCACATGCATAGTTGTAAAGTACACAGCATACCTTTATCACTACATCAATTTGTTTTGTTCCAATTCTGTGGCTGTGTGCAAGACCCTCCACTGACTTCTCATGATTACAAAGGGGCATTCCACAAACCTGCATCTCCATCTTAGCTGATAATTAAAAACCCTCTGCAGGGCATTCAGTCCTCTTCATGGGTTTTGGCGGAGCAGGCTTAACAGCAACAAAAAAGCCTCATCTGATACCATCACAAAAGGGACTGGACTTGTGGAACCAGGCAAAGGCCTATCGTCTGGGAGCATTCTATAATCTTGGTGAACTTGTTGCCCAATCTGTAAAATTTGCAACACCCGAGAGTCCCTAGTACTGCCACAGACACCAACAACATTGGCAACAGACCGGTAATGTACATGAGCCACTGCCATAAGAACCACAGAAAAATACTTCTTGTAGTTAAAAAGCATGATACATATAGAGGAGGCTGTTGCACCCTTACATGTTTACCAATGATTGCAACCAGGCACTTGGGGAAGTTGGACAGAGTCTGAAAGTTTTCTAGAACCTTCCGCAAAGTTTACTTTGATGGGCTCCAATTTCTCCCAGAATACAGATTACATTGCATGTGCAGTGTACTTAAGAAAATTGGAAATTGTGTATTTCCTGACAAGAAACTGGAGGTACAGTGATGAAAACTTATCTCCCATGGTCAAAAACCAGGTAACAGTAGTGAAAAAAATGTAATAAAATCACATCAATTACATTTTTTTATTCAAGCGTTAGTGACTACCTGTACAACACCTTTTTAATAAAGTATTCCCCCTTATAAAATAAAAACAGTTAATTCTCAGATACCAAAATGGTCCTGTTCCAGCGATATTGGCATTTGGTCTCCAGGGATCACAGGAGATTGTTATGCCATGTGAGCATTGCACTCAATCAGTGGCCACCAATGGATCATGCACACTTCTTTGGAGGTTGGTTCAGTGAACCACAGACGAATGAAAGCATAGAGAGTGCAGCAGCCTAATAACGGCTGCTAATTGTCTGCAGGGCTTCTATGGTGTAACAAAGTCACAAGAGGCCTGTGAGACCAAGCACCAACATAGCTAGAATGAGATCAGTTTTTGATGTGGGTACAAAGTGTTTTCATTTTATAAGTGGGAATACCTCATTTAAAAAGGGGTTGTACAGGTAGTGAACAACCCCTTTAAGCCAAAAAAACCCCAATCTGCTGACTTTATTAGTTGACACTATCAATAAACCCATAGATAAATGAAGAAAAAAAAAGTGACAATCAAAAAGACTGCACTTAACTGTGTGACTTTAAAGGGAACTTGTCAGTTCACATAACACTATTAAAGGGGTTATCCAGGACTTTGGTAAATTTACTGTCTGCCAGTTCTGCCAATCAATGCTCTCTCCCACCTCAGCTTGCAATTCCCCTGGTTCATTTCACCTCATGTCAGCAAAGCAATGCCTCCTCTTTTGATCTGCTCTATTGATGTAACATTGCTCTGTCGATGTTATATTACCGGAAGCAAAACAATAACCAGCAGCAATATGTGACTGCTGTGAGGGGAAAGAGATTGGAGCAGTGCAAAACAAGCAGAGCCAGATCTAGGTCCCCGACTTTTGGTATGAGTAACCTCTGAGGGTGGGCCATTGCATTAACCTTAGATGCATCATGGTACTTGCATCACTTTTGTAAATATTCTTTGCTCATTATTACATGTTTTTATGTGTGCATGATGTACATGGGGTACACTTTTTTTTTTAAAATTCTTTATTTATACAGCAGACCCTTACAAACCATAACGCAGTCAGTTGACAAAATAGACAAAAACAGTTGAACAGAGTTTGGGGGAATACATCCCAATACAAAATCACTAGCATCTGAGCCAACCCCACAAATTGTCGAACGGGTCCGTTCTTTTTCAATTTTTATCATAGACAAGAAAGAGAAGTACCACAAAGGAGGCAAAAGTGCCTAAAGATCACTCAGACATCTCTCAACAGGGGAGAGTTCACACCAGCTGAGAGAAAAGAAAGGGGGAGAAAAGTAGAGGAAAAGTGGAAAGGGGAGGGGATAAGGCAGCGCGGGGGGAAGGTGAGAAAGAAGGAAGAGAGAGGGAAAGGAGGGAGAGAAAGGGGGACGAAGATGAGGGAAGAGGAGAATAAGGGGAGAGAATAAGGAGAGGAGAGAGAGAGAAAAAAAAAAAAAAAAAGGGGGGGGGAAGGTTTGCCAGGGGGGAGAGGCCAGCGGCAGAGGAGAATGCGCTCCTCCTACGTATCACGAAGCAGGAGGTCGTATTCATTAGAAAGCTTAAATTGCATCCAGGGAAGCCATATCCCGTGGAAGCGCTCATATCGATCATGCAGGGATGAGGTCAGTTCCTCCATCTGGAGAAGCTCATTGACCCTGGAGGCCCAGAGGGACAGAGCAGGGGGGGCGTCCGACTTCCACTTCAAGGGGATGCATGACCTGGCCGCCATAACCAGAAAGTGTAAAAGCGACTGTTTGTATGCAGAGACAGACATCTCAGTCAATTGGAGAAGGAACAACTCCGGACCCAGGGTCTGCGTTGATCCAGTCACGTGTTTAATCACCTCCCCCACTCCGTTCCAGAACCCTCGGAGGGCCGGACACGACCAGAATATGTGCACAAAGTCCCCCTCAGCCATCCCACATCTCCAACAGCAAGGGTCTACGCCTGGAAACATCTTGTGTACTCTGGTTGGGACCCTATACCACCTCGACAGAAGTTTATAATTGGATTCTTGAAGTCTGGAGCTTATTGAGGTCTTGTGGGCGAGCGCCAAAATTTTACTCCTTTACGTATCTGTCAGGGAAAGACCCAGGTCTTGTTTCCAGTGTGCGAGAAACGTGGGGGGGAGGTCGCCAGGGTCCGTCAACATCCTGTACACCAGGGAAAGAGAGTGCCGAAGCACTCCCTCCCGGGTGCACAGCGCTTCAAACTCCGTGGGGCGAGCTGTGTATAGCGAATGGTCGGGGAGAGAGCTGATATAATGTCTGAGTTGCATGGACCTCCAGGTTCCCAACTGTCTCAGTATCTCGCATTCTGTGAGTGCCCCGAGCGAAGGCCAGCCCCCGTCAGTTATTAGGTGACACGCCCGGAAGCGCCCCTCCTCTATCCAGCGGCGAAAGACAGGATCCGTCAGACTCGGATAGAAATCTGGGGAGCCGATTATGGGTGAGAGAGGAGAGGGGACTGGGAGTAGTAATCTGCGGACCTGTCCCAAGGAACAGCACTCCAGGGTGGCACCGATTGTGGGGTGTTGTCTCAGGTTAGCGGGAAGAGGGCTCGGTATCCAAGGGGCTGCGGTAAGACTGATCGCAGAGAAACTTTGTTCCAATGCCACCCAGCGTTTCGTCTTGGTGTGGCGACACCAGTCGATAACCCTGACCATGTGTGAGGCCCAGCTGTATACCTTCAGATCTGGGATTCCCAGCCCCCCCCCTCCTCTTAGGTCTGCACAGTAAAGAGCGGGAGATTCGAGCTGGCTTGTTGTCCCAGATGAACTTGGTTTGTAGGGCGGCCAGTTCCTTAAAAAAGGAGCTTGGAATCCGTATTGGAAGAGCCTGGAGAAGGTAAAGGATGCGAGGGAGGACATTCATTTTAAAGATATCACATCTACCGAACCAAGTGAACCAGCCTTTCGCCTATCTCGTACAATCCTCTCTGATAGTCCCAAGGAGGGGAAGAAAGTTCAGTTTGAAAAGCGAGTTAGTATCCGCCGCCAACCGAACCCCCAAGTACCCAAGAGATCTAGAGGCCCATTTAAAGCTAAAAGATGATTGGAGTGAAGTAACCGTGCCCGGAGGCAGGTTCACGTTCAGGGCTTCAGACTTGGTCATGTTTATTTTAAAATTGGATAGGCAGGAATAAATCTCGAATTCCCGGAGCAGATTGGGCAGGGAGACCAAGGGATTTGTGAGGAAAAATAGGAGGTCATCTGCGTAGGCTGCAATTTTGAATTCGTGAACCTTAGTGCGAGGACCCGTAATGTCTCGATTTCTTCTAATATGACACAGTAGGGGCTCCAGAGTCAAAACAAATATTAAAGGAGACAGGGGGCATCCCTGCCTGGTCCCATTAGTTATCGGGAACCTGTCGGAGAGAAGGCCATTCACCCTGACCGCTGCGGTAGGGCCACTGTAGAGAGAGCCAATCCAGTTCAACATAGACCTGCCTAGCCCAATCGCTCTCAAGGCCTCCGTCATGAAAACCCAATTAACATGATCGAAGGCCTTTTCGGCGTCTGTGGAAAGAAGCATCAACGGCAGCTTCTCCATGCGGGCCTTATGGATCAGGTTTAGCGCTTTGGTCGTGTTGTCCCTGGCCTCTCTCCCTCCCAGAAACCCAACCTGGTCCGAATGAATAAGGCCTCCCATCAGAGGAGAAAGCCTGTCCGCCAGGATCTTCGCAAAGAGCTTTAAGTCAGTGTTCAGCAGGGAGATGGGTCGGTAACTCGCGCACTGAGAAGGGTCCTTACCCTCTTTGGGGATGACCACTATGGTAGCCGACAAAGTGTCTCTAGGGATGGGGGACAAGCCACTCATCGCAACATTTTTGAAGGCTTGAAGGAAGGGAGTATTTAGTGTTGATCCCAACTTTTTGTAATAGGCTAGGGGGAAGCCGTCGGGACCCGGGTCCTTTCCCGTTGGGGAGTTTTTGATAGCCTCGAGTAATTCTAGTTCTGTAATAGGTCTCTCCAAGCCTTCTGCGTCCTCCTCACGGAGCCCTTGTATCCCTGAATTACTAATATATTTCTTGATCCGCAGGCGTAAGTCTGCTCGGGCTGTATTGGTTTTATCTCCATCAAAGAGTAAAGGGAGGCGTAGAAGTTACCAAAGGCCGTAGCGATATCCCTGGGCAGAGTCGCCAACCTCCCACCCGGGCTCTGGACCCGCTGGACATATCCCCGCGTTCTTTGTAAGCGTAGCGCTCTGGCCAGGGTTCTGCCGCTCTTATTTCCGAACTCATAGAAATGTCTCCTGCATTTAACCATGGCACCCTTTGCCTTATGAGTCAATAGAGTGTGCAGCTCTTCCCTTTTTTGGATCAGTCGAGATCTGGACGCTGGGTCACAAGATCTCTTATGGAGGGCCTCTAGTTGGTGAATTTCGGAAAGAAGAGCAGCCACCTCCGCCGCCCGTGCTTTTTTTCAACCGCGAGCCATGCTTGATAAAAAGCCCCCGCGCAACGCATTTGTGTGCTTCCCATACCACGTTGGGCGACACCTCCCCAGCTGCATTTTGCCCAAAATATTCCGACAAAGCCAATTGGATCTCATCCATGACTATCGGGTCATTTAGTAGTGAGTTGTTCAAGGTCCATTGGCACTGCCTGTCGACGGGATAGTCCAGGGCGAGCGAGATCGTAATCAACGCATGGTCAGAGAAATAGATGCTTTCAATTGTCACTGCCCGCAGGGCGTGGAGGTCCCTATGGCGGACGAAGAGGTGGTCAAGGCGGGAATAACTATCATGAACTGAAGAGTAGAATGAATAGTCCTTGTCTGCAGGATGGAGAAGCCTCCAGGTATCTATCAGCTGAAATTCGCGCAGCCCCCGTTTGATACGTTGTGTTGCCCTTTGTGGTAAACAAGAAGCTCCCCCAGAATTGTCAATATTAGGGTCCAGGGTGAAATTAAAATCCCCCCCTATGACTAAAGTGCCTTCGGCAAAGTCATCTATTATGTCAAGGAAGCGTAAAAACGTTGTGCATTGTCCTGTGTTTGGCAAGTATATGGCCGCAAATGTGTACAATTGGGAGGCAATACGACCCTTCACCAATAGAAGTCTCCCCTCCCCCTCAGTCCTTGACTCCAGTGTCTCCCATTGTAGTGAACCTGCTATTAGAATACTGGTTCCCCTGGATCTGGGGTCGGGAGAGGGGGAGTGAAAGACAACCGGATACGGTTTCTCCAGGCTGTAATGGGTCTCCTGCAAGAAAGCAACCTGTATGCGGCTCCTCCATAGGAGGTTCAGGTGAATTGAGCGCTTCCCGGGATCATGCAATCCCCTCACATTCAATGAGCCAATACGCAACTCAGAACACGTCTCCTTCATCACTGACCAACCTTAGCCCCTGGAAGGAAGGGAGGGAAGACAAAAAAAAAAAGGGGGAGGATGGAAGCAAAAGGGGGAGATAGGAAGGGAGGGAGGAGAGGGGAAGAACGGAGAGAGAAAAAAGAAAAGAGGGGAGATAAGGGGAGGAGTAGCTTTAGATGAAGGGGGAGTGAGCGAGGGTTAAAGGAGGGAATAGGAGGGGAGAAAGAGTCCGCCCTGCTAGAGGGAGAAACGGGAGCTTACCAGGAGTCAGGGGGCAGAGATACAAACAGAAGTACAACCGAGACAAGAGAAGAAGAGAGAAAAAAGGGAAGAGAAAGCACACAGGGTATAGAAGCTCACACAAAGCTCGCAGACCTTGGAACCAGCCGCGGGTCCACAGGGAAAATAGGAAAGCGGGTACGAGTATGGAATCACAGAGGGGCCAAAGTCCGGGCCCAGCTATAAAGAAGCCGGACTTTGCATCCCGGCGCTCCAGCTGGAGCTAGGAAAAATTCCCCCCCCCCCCGGCCGCACACAACACACCGATTATTACTTATGAGAGAAACGACCTTAAACTTTAAACCCTAAAGCACCTGGAAGGTAAACATTATGCACATGTCATCATTCAATGCTGTAGAGACATCAAGGGGCTCAATGATCAGGCGGGATCAGCCCCGCTCATCCGACGAGGAGGAGGGACCACCCCTCTCTCTCCGCCTCACAGGGGTCGGGGGGTCCCAGGCGAGCCAATCCGGAACCGACATCTCATCGATCCCCAGGAATGTAAACAGTCCCGGTAGATCTGAGGGTCTCCTCAACAGATAGACAGCAGTTCCTTTGCGGGCTATAAGATGGAAGGGGTGTCCCCAGCGGTAGGTGGCGCCCGCCTCTTTGATTCGGAGTAAGAGCGGGGGAAGTAGCCTCCTCATATATAGGGTACGACTGGAGACATCTGGGAACAATGACATGAGTGCACCATCCATCTCTATTGGGCCATGTGCCCATGCCCCTTGAAGGATCCGCTCCTTGTCCCCATAATAATTGAGACGTCATAGGACGTCTCTGGTGTTGGAGGATGCCCTGGTGTTAGGGCGGGCCACCCTGTGGATCCTGTCGAAGAGGTAAGTTGCGTCACGGGGTCTGCCTGTGACAATATTAAAGATAGCCAGAGCATTGGAGCGCAGGAGTTCAGGTGACCAGTCCTCCGGAATGCCTTTCAGTCGGACATTGTTTCTCCTGCTTCTGTTTTCTTGGTCATCCAGAAGCAGGGCCCTGTCTCTGATACGTAGGTTGGAAGCTTCCCAGCCTTTCTCCAGGCGCTCCAGTCTGCCCTCCATTGATCCCTGGGCCTGCTCAGAGGCCGTGATCCAGTCCTCCAGAACCCCCATCTCCTCCCTCACTGAGGACAGTGCTGTCAGCTGAGCCTGTTCTGTTCTGGAAGCCACCTCATCCAGATCCTTTTTGCTGGGGAGGGCGACGATGAGCTCCCTCAGGGCCTGGATATCCACCATGTCAGAGGGGGAGGCCAGGGGGGCACCCAGGTTCCCAGAGTCACCATCCCTCAGGCTGGGGGCGCCAGAGGGCCCAGAAGCGGCCTGCGGCTCCCATATGAGGGTACCTCCCGGGGTCTGCTCTCCATCTTTTCTCTGTGGAGGCCCCGCAGGTTTGGACGTGGCTGAGATCCCTCCATGAGCGGAAGTGCCTCCAGCCGCCTCCTCCCCCCTCTCCCCTTCACTTAGCTGGCACTGCAGCCGCGCTGCCTTTGGGGACTTCCCCTCCATCACGCTCCCTGCTCCAGCCGTCGCCATCTTGCCTCTGCCGGCGCTGTGGGGTGCCGCTGCTGGGGAGGAGAGGAATCTAGCCAGGCCTCCGGAGGGTCTTCTGTCAGGTGCCGGGTCAGGTACCGTAGGTGGCCGTTTCTTTGGGGGCATTATATCTGCGTGCGACTGGAGGAGAAGAGTGTGTGAGGCTTTGGGCCCGGGAGCTCCGGCTATGAGCGTCCTCACTCCTCCATGTCCAGGACACGCCCTCAATGGGGTACACTTTTAACTAGAATCAATAAAATGTATATTTTATGAGTGTTTTTGTGTTCTCTGTGAGCCAGCCATTCATTAGATGCTCCAATTGTGGCACATTACCCAGCTTATCACAATGGCCCTTGAGTGGTGGCAATCATGGTAATATAACGGCTTAATGACAGCTGTGAGTTGTCAAAAAAAAATCACAGCTGCCACGAAGCACTAAATTAGTAATGGGTAGGGGTCTATGAGATCCCCCATTACTCAGCATGCAGATAAAAAGAAATAAACACAAAACACAAAAAAATCCTTTATTGAAGAAAAAAAAGCAAACAACAAATAGCAAACTCATTCTCTTTCTAGAATTTATTAACCCCCAAAATACCCCTGCAGGTCTGATATAATTCACACCAGAACATCCCGCGATGATCCCAGCCCTGCTACATCCTGATTTTATCTATAATGCTTTCTATGGCTAAGTGTCCATAGTCGGGACCCAGTTACTTTCAGCCCTTATTCAGATAGAGGTCCGTTCTGACACACGATAAGGTTCTAATATTTAAGAGTGTTATGTACCATCCCGATTTGTGTACATCTTGTTGCGGTGGGATGACTTTACACTTTTTTGATCAAAATTGAGTTTACTAAGTACCCTATGTTTATATATATGCACTATTGCTTTTTACTTATTAACAGCAGGGTAAATGTCCAAATTATTATAATATCTTGGGTTTTTATTGTTCAATGACCCGTGTGAACATGTGTTTATGATTTGCATGTATACCAACTCATGCTCCAGCTCATTCTTTTGGTTTTACTTACAGTATTCTTGTATTTAATAAAGTAAATTTAATGTCAGTAATGTCTGTAGCAACCCGATGAAGTAATTTCATTTTGACATCAGGCTAATTGCATGTTATATAAAATAGTCCCTGATTATTGTGAATGATTGGACATTATGCACTGCTGATTTCAATAGTCTGCAATCTCCACTTATTTTATTAGCCTTCATTTTTTAATAGCCTCCAGTCTCAGGAGTCATTTATTATGAGATCAACAATATTGTATCATAGGAACCACATAATTGAAGTGAAGTAAGATGCTATGGACCACGTCCTCTGTGCCACTGTATAGTCCAAAAAAAATGTGTAAGACTGCTTTCTCCAAATTAACTGCATTTTAGCAAGCAAAAGGGATGGAAACATCTGGCCAATAGCTGGATTGGAGTCATTTTGAATTTTTCGATAATTTAATGTTTATTCTATGTATGTAATTGAGTATACGGTATTATTGTGTAGTGTATGGAAACATTATAGCCACTTGGTAAAACTCAGGCTAGGTTCACACGATAGTATAAAAAATTGGTGCGGTGGGACAATTTTTTTCTCACTTTGCATCCATATGCTGTCCATTTTTTACTCAGCAGTTAGCAGCTAATAATCATTTACGGATTCTGTCAGTGATAAAAATCAGTCATCTTCTCTGCCTCATTGAATAGAATTTTTAGTGTGCCATCCGATAAAAAAAATCGGATAGCACACGCCTGATTTACCGTATTTTTCATTTTATAAGATGCACCGGATTATAAGACACACCCCAATTTAGAGGAGGAAAATACTGAATTTTTTTTTTTAATGTTAAAGAGACTCCATCTTATAATCCTAATGCGTCTTAATCCTAATGCTCACCAGGGGGAGCGGTGGTGGTGGAATGGCTCAGGAAGGTGATAGAAGGCTGAGTAGGCAATTCTGCATTAACAGCAGGCGATTCAATTGAGTCGGCAGTCAGCTCAGTGCACCCGCCGCCGAAAAACCCTCGTAGTCCGCCCACAGATCAGTGCCACCCATAGCGACACCCCTGAGCACGTCCTGTGAGGCTTTCTCCTATGACCCCGCTCGACCACCGCTGCCCCTGTAAGCCATATCCATTTTGTAAGAGAAAAAGGTTCTGGTACCATGTTAGGCCTCTTTCACACATTCGTGAAAAACAACACACGTTTTTCACGGACGTGTCAGAGATGCGCTTTGCCCTCCGTGAGCTGTGTTTTTGGCCTACGTGTGTTCTCCGTGTTTTATCCGTGATAACACATGGAGAACGGAAACTTTCTGCTCACCTGTCCCTGGCGTCGCTGTCCATGGTGCTGATTTTCGGTCTCTGGTCCTGCCAACTCCCCGCTGCTGCTGCTTCCGGTCGCAGTGAAGTGAATATGCAATGAGCATAATGAGCGGCAGTCGGAAGCAAGTGACAGCAGCGGCAGAGACAGGAGGGCTGGAGAAGGTGACTAAAGTTTTTTTTCATTTTCTCAAACACGTGTGTTTTCTCCGGCGCGTGTCACACGGAACACCTCCATGTGGTCCGTTTGTGTTCCGTGTGACACCCGTGATGCCGGTGAAAAACGGACATGTTGATGTGTGGAGCACACGGACACACGTATGCTCCACGCGTACACACGGTCCATCGCAGAACACGCACGTGAGCGCAGACCTATTGATTTTAATGGGTCTATGTGTGCCCGTGTCTCCAGTACGTGAGGAAAAGGACCAAACACGTATCGGAGACAAGGATGTGTGAAACAGGCCTTAGCCAGTTGAAAAATGATTGATTGCTCTCAGTGAGAGAAACAAAATTAAAATTTTGTAGTTGTGATACCTTTTAATGGCTAACTGAAATAAAATAAGATGTTACAAAGCAAGCTTTTGAGACATCTCAGATCTCTTGGATATTGCGATAATAAAACTTTCACCCCACTAATCAAAGCTAATTAAGGATTCACTTTCTAACCTTAGTGTTTGTTTATTTAAATGTCCTTTTATTATGCCATCTCTCTGCTCTGTTTGTGTATATATTTGTGTTTCTTCAGATATTTTGTCATACCATGCCTGATGAAGAGACCTGAGATGTCTCGAAAGCTTGCTTGGTAACATCATCTTATTTTATTTTAGTTAGCCATTAAAAGATATCACAACTAAAAAAAAATAATTTTGTTTCTCTCACTGAGAACAATCAATCATTTTGTAAGACACACACGCATTTTACCCCCAGTTTTGGGTGAAAAAAAGTGTATTGCAAAGCGAAAAATACGGTCTATGATCATCTGAATGAGCCCTAAATGTGAGTTTACACTTGCTGAAATATTAGATGATTGGATACACAGAAACTGTTCAGTTGTTTAATAGCCTGTTTACACAGCCTAACCTTATTTCTCATGCTCACAAAACTATTGGTAATAGATCGTCCTATGTGCATAGACTGTCATTCTTCCTAACAGCAAATGTCCTGTTTACACCCAATGATTTGCGACAGAGAACAAACATTTTTAAGTAATCTTAAAAATCAAAGCAATTATTTCACTGATGAGTACACTGGCTGATTATCATAAAACAAACACTCTAAGGAATGCTTGAATGTAATAACCGGCCATAAGGGTTCTTTCTTGCATCTATTCAATTTGGTATGATATTGTATTGCACTGTATGGACTTGTCTACGGCTCTCCAGATCTGAGTGTGACAGGTTCATAGAAATATATGCAGCAGTCACACTCAGGTCAGGAATGCCACAGCCAGTCTGTGCATTGTTTGTGATCCAACATCGAACCAAATTCTACAGCCGCATGATGGAGCCCTAAGACAGCTATGAAAAGAACTGGAAAAAAAATTAGATAACCACAGATAACAAATCATAATAAAAACTGATAAACCTAATCTAGTAGTGCTAGCATATGGTTCTTGAAACTTAAAAATTCTACAATTCAATACGAGTAAGTAGAAATAATTTGGTATGTAAAAGGAACAAGGCTCTTAAAAGTATATTTCTTTAGTAGTTATAACATTTGGCAGCTTTAGATCCATGATAGCTACCAGAGCATACATCTTGATAATGGGACATTGATTCCCAAACACTTTCCTTCCCATTCCTATGGAAAAGTGACATGGATGAATCAGAAATAAATGTAATCCAGTAAGAACAAGGGTATTGCCCCAATGTAATTTAGTCATTATACAGGCCAAGATCCAAAATGCCCTACCAATCCCTACCAGATACCAAGAGCTAAAGTTACCTATCAATATACAAAGCACTTTAGAGGCAAACATTAAACACAAATCTTATTAAATACTCTAGAGCCCATGTTCCTTCCCATATCTTTAGGGAATTCTTGCACTATCTTCAAGTCGTGAAGCAAGTAGGTGTAGCTCCGAGTATGGTCATAGTTTTAGGGGTACTTTGGAGAACAGTTACTTGGTATAAAAACACTGATTTATATATATATATATATATATATATATATATATATATATATACATATATATATATAACAGTGAGTGGTGCTCTGGTTGCTGGATTTGCACTCCAGCTCCTGGCTGCTTCATTAGCCTCCTTTTTGTTCACCAGCTGATCCCCGGTCACATGCTGTCACATGCTCCGGTCACATGACCGCATGTGCCCGGAGCTTGCCAGTGAACTGTATTGTACTGTACTGCCCTTGTGCTGGATCTGGGAGTGCGGCAGAAAAACGCTGATCTGAAACGGCCCTAACAGGGAGTGGTTCTCTGTTTGCTGGATTTGCACTCCAGCTCCTGGCAGCTTCATTAGCCTCCTTTTTGTTTACCAGCTGATCTTGTAGGTCTTTAAAACCCAGAGAAGATGCAGTGTAGTGTAGGACCCAGCAAAGGAGGTTGCCGTGAAGGGGCGCTGGGCTGGTATTACAATGGCCATATAATATTCTAAATACCTCCATTTATGTATAAGGTAAAGTTTATTTTGGCTTTTCACAGTGTGCAGCTGGAATTTTTTCTTTTTATATATATATATAAATGCAAAAATATTTTTTTTTATATGTATATATATATATATATATATATATATATATATATATATATATATATATTGGTCTTTTAGCTAGACACATCAGTGACAGGATCACAGTTGAAGCTGGTTGAAAATATGTTTCTTGATTGGACAAAAGTTTGCTTCTCTGGTTATCTTGAGGCGTCTAATAATGTGTTCAGTTAATTATATATGTGAAATTACTTATATATAAATAAATAGAACAATATCAAGATTCCAAGAGGATTTATATATTTTATATATTTGACACTTCTGGAATTACATTCAAGCATGGGGGCAATTTTGCAGCTGGCTAAGTTAATAATGCTACAGTTACCCAATATTAAAAAAGTGTATAAATTAGATTGTGTATTATATCTTCAACAACCAAAAAAAGTATGTTACCTTATTCAAGTTTGTGGAGTGTTTTCTACTGCTTTTCAAGATTAAATTACTATATTTGTAGGAAAATTGAGATTTGAAATTTAAATTTAACTAGACAAAATCAAATGTGTTCAATGTCCCTAAATACAGCATAGCATGGGTTGAGTTTTTGTTGTAGAATAACCTTATTAAATCTATGTTTAGTTTGAAATTAGTTTATTTGAACATTGATCCCTTCCCTCAACTAGATTATTTCACTTTTTCATATGAATTGGTTCACACAATGTCTCTCCTATTTTCGACTGCTGAATCTTATGGCCACTAAGTGCTTTCTTGGCTTT
Organism: Anomaloglossus baeobatrachus; assembly: GCF_048569485.1. Classification (NCBI taxonomy): domain Eukaryota; kingdom Metazoa; phylum Chordata; class Amphibia; order Anura; family Aromobatidae; genus Anomaloglossus; species Anomaloglossus baeobatrachus. The sequence goes on along the minus strand of NC_134354.1, from coordinate 539,553,199 downwards.
CATTGCTATTACCAGAAATATATTAAAACAATTTCATAATAGCAATTTCATCACTAGTTTAAGCTAAAGGAGTCTATTTTCAAGTAAACCATAGAAAAAAAATGATATTCCTATAGCCAGGGTTAACATTGAACCTCCAGAATTTATTTTTTGTACATGAAAGAAAATGTACTGAATCAGATGTTTACATGAAGATGAAAAAATAAAAATAACTAATTATTTATCTATTTAAGATTGTAATTATAGTAACATAATACAATACTCATTAATAGAATGGTGTCACCCACTAATAGCCACCTTTTACCTAAGGTGGTATGAGAAAAAGCCACATTCTCAAGTTGTGGATCGTAGAGGTGAGAACTAGTGATGAGTGAGCACTACCATGCTCGGGTGCTCGATACTTGTCACGAGCAGTTGGACACTCGGACTGTCTAGGCTCATGTACTGAGTACAAAGAAAATCAATGGCAAACTCAAGCCTATCCGAGCATCCAGCTGCTTGTTACGCATACCGAGCATCCAAGCATGGTAGTGCTCACTCATTACTGGTGAGAACTCTAATGAATATTTATGGCAAAGTCTGTGCCAGCACCACCACTATTGCTGAAAGTCCAAGGCTGCTGGGAGGAATAAAGATAATTTCCTCCCAGCAAAGGGGCTGTTACGGTTGCTGCGAGCACTGGAGACTATGTCCAGATTTCTTGCTACTGCACATGTGCGAGCGCTGGAGACTAAGTCCAGATTTCTTGCTACTGCACATGTGCGAGCGCTGGAGACTAAGTCCAGATTTCTTGCTACTGCACATGTGCGAGCGCCGGAGACTAAGTCCTATCTTGGAGCCATTGCACATGTGCGGGTGACATCATCGCTGACACGAGGTCACATGTCTCTGACACCTTCTATGCCGATTGGTCGCTGGTCATGTGCTTGTGACGCCTTGCTCGGTGATAGGGCAGCATGACGTCACTCCTGTCGTTCTGGCAGCGGATTGGCTCTGGTGTCCTCCATCTTGGATGAGGCACAGAGTCTATATAAGACCCTGACACACGCCGCATGGCGCTCAGTCCTCTTGGTTCATGCATAAGAGTAGACGCTCTGTGCGCGTTCCTCTAGGCATTCCTCTGTCTATGCTAGGTGAGCGCTACCGGCAGGGTAGCATTCTTATACCTTACAGCTTCGGCTGCTATCCGTATCCTTACCTCTTAGAGGAGCGGACATAGGCAGGTGCCTGAGGCACATGGTCTGGCTGGGCCTTGTGATTCGACTCGTAGGTGGACGTTGCCGCTAGGGTTACGTTCCTTATACTGTGTCTGGCAGTTGTTCGTATCCTCGCACACTAGGGGAGCGAACAGAGGTAGGAGCTTTGTGCGGCTTACGCTGCTGTTCGTCTCTTTTGCACCACTAGAAGAGCGGACCTAGGCAGGTGCCATATCTAGTGGTTAGTGTCCTCGCACACTAGTGGAGCGAATGCAGGTAGGAGCTTTGTGCGGCTTACGCTGCTGTTCGTCTCTTTTGCACCACTAGAAGAGCGGACCTAGGTAAGTGCCATCTCGCACACATTGCCTTTGTCTCTGTGATTATTAACAGAGATCATTCCACACACCCTCCAAGTAAGGGAGGAATTGCTTTACTTACTTATTATATCCTTCTGTGAGTTAACAGAGGTATTGCACTCTGCCATAGTCTGCAGCAGAGTCTTTGCATGGTGGACCCTGACTGTCTGATACTCCTTTAGGTTATTATCAGACAGCCCCCCCGTAACAGGGGCCTGCAAATTAACTCCTTTTCTGTAGGTTGATAGCTTTTTTTTTTACATCACAGGATTACTTTAGGGCTTTGATCCCAACCAATTTACTTCAATATCATCATTTCATTTTATTAAATACTAGATGTAGATGAAACCATAATGTAATTTTCTTATTGCTATATGCCATAATGGCAATTATTCATTACTGCAAAAATTGCTCCTGTGGACAAACTATTTCATAGCCAAACACAATTGGAACTGCATGAGAAACCCTGAATAGAACTACCAAAGCTTAACCCCTTCAACTGTTTTTATCTTCCTGACCAGGACAATTTTTTCAATTCTGACAGTTACAAGGCTACAAGGAACTTTGGAACAGTTCAGTGAATTCCAGTGATTCAAAGAATGTTTTTCGTGACATATTGTACTTCATGGGAGTGGTAAATTTAAGACAGTATTTTTTGCGTGTTTATGTTCCTGTAGGAAATTAGGTGAAAATTTAGCAATTTTCAAATTTTTAATATTTATGCCCCTAAACCTGAGAGTTATTTCACACAATATAGTTAAAAAATGACATTTAAAACATCTACTTTATATCAGCATCATTTTTTTAACCTCTTCACGACACATGATGTACTAGGTACGTCATGGATCGTGTCAGGTAAATCCCTGCCTGATGCCACTGATTTAGGAGGGAAGGAACACTATTCGATTCTTGGAATTCAAATATTCATACAATAGTTTGCAGACTCCATATACAGAGCCACTAAGTGCTAGAGGATCAGAATACTCTCTTAATTTATCCCATTTGAAAACTTCCAGAATTGCACTATACCTTTGATTGATGTGTGCAGTGGTGCGGATCTTTGTGGGTTGGGTCCTCGATGTAATTTCCTCCTCCTGTGTCCTCTATGGCTTGCCCCTTTTTCTATATTTAATTATCACGCCGGCAATAACAGAAATGGCAGCGCAGCGCCATTACTGCAGTAACGATATCTTCATTAAAATAGCGCCGGAGTCCGTGCATGAGTATAACGTGATCTTTGGTGCCATTTTACTGAAAGCACTGTGTAGAAGGCTATGAGCGGCATCGGCGCATGAACAGATATATATGCAGTGCCTACAAGTAGTATTCAACCCCCTGCAGATTTAGCAGGTTTACACATTCGGAATTAACTTGGCAGTGTGACATTTGGACTGTAGATCAGCCTGGCAGTGTGAAATGCACTGCAGCAAAAAAGAATGTTATTTCTTTTTTTTTTTTTTTTTAAATTGTGAAAACTTTATTCAGAGGGTCATTTATTATTCAACCCCTCAAACCACAAGAATTCTGTTTGGTTCCCCTAAAGTATTAAGAAGTATTTCAGGCACAAAGAACAATGAGCTTCACATGTTTGGATTAATTATCTCTTTTTCCAGCCTTTTCTGACTAATTAAGACCCTCCCCAAACTTGTGAACAGCACTCATACTTGGTCAACATGGGAAAGACAAAGGAGCATTCCAAGGCCATCAGAGACAAGATCATGGAGGGTCACAAGGCTGGCAAGGGGTACAAAACCCTTTCCAAGGAGTTGGGCCTACCTGTCTCCACTGTTGGGAGCATCATCCGGAAGTGGAAGGCTTATGGAACTACTGTTAGCCTTCCACGGCCTGGACAGCCTTTGAAAGTTTCCACCCGTGCCGAGGCCAGGCTTGTCCGAAGAGTCAAGGCTAACCCAAGGACAACAAGGAAGGAGCTCCGGGAAGGTCTCATGGCAGTGGGGACATTGGTTTCAGTCAATACCATAAGTAACGTACTCCACCGCAATGGTCTCCGTTCCAGACGAGCCCGTAAGGTACCTTTACTTTCAAAGCGTCATGTCAAGGCTTGTCTACAGTTTGCTCATGATCACTTGGAGGACTCTGAGACAGACTGGTTCAGGGTTCTCTGGTCTGATGAGACCAAGATCGAGATCTTTGGTGCCAACCACACACGTGACGTTTGGAGACTGGATGGCACTGCATACGACCCCAAGAATACCATCCCTACAGACAATCATGGTGGTGGCAGCATCATGCTGTGGGGCTGTTTCTCAGCCAAGGGGCCTGGCCATCTGGTCCGCATCCATGGGAAGATGAATAGCACGGCCTACCTGGAGATTTTGGCCAAGAACCTCCGCTCCTCCATCAAGGATCTAAAGATGGGTCATCATTTCATCTTCCAACAAGACAACGACCCAAAGCAGACAGCCAAGAAAACCAAGGCCTAGTTCAAGAGGGAAAAAATCAAGTTGTTGCAGTGGCCTAGTCAGTCTCCTGGCCTTAACCCAATTGAAAACTTGTGGAAGGAGCTCAAGATTAAAGTCCACATGAGACACCCAAAGAACCTAGATAACTTGGAGAAGATCTGCATGGAGGAGTGGGCCAAGATAACTCCAGAGACCTGTGCCGGCCTGATCACGTCTTATAAAAGACGATTATTAGCTGTGATTGCAAACAAGGGTTATTCCACAAAATATTAAACCTAGGGGTTGAATAATAATTGACCCACACTTTTATGTTGAAAATTTATTAAAATTTAACTGAGCAACATAACTTGTTGGTTTGTAAGATTTATGCATCTGTTAATAAATCCTGCTCTTGTTTGAAGTTTGCAGGCTCTAACTTATTTGCATCTTATCAAACCTGCTAAATCTGCAGGGGGTTGAATACTACTTGTAGGCACTGTATATAAAAAAATTAAAATCTGCAAACGCACTAATGCCACTTATAGTCCCCACAGTGTCTTCAATGAAATGGCGCCAGAGATCATGGTATGTGGATGCGTGGACTCCGGCGCCATTTTCATGAAGACGATGCACACGTAGTGCTAACAGCAGCAATGGAGGTGCGATATTGAAATAAAGAAAAAGGGGAAAGCCATAGAGGACACAGGAGGAGGAAATTACAGTGAGGACCCGACCCACAAAGGCTCGCACTGCTGCATATGTCAATCAAATGTGCAGTGCATTTCTGGAACTTTGAGTAAAGATATTTTAGCAATAAAGCAACTGATCTTTCAATGAAAGGTATGCTTGGATTCAGCATCTTAGTGCCAGTATGACACTTACTTTACTTTATATAGCAAAATCCTGGTGGTTGGTTCCCTTTAAGTAAGGTTTTTCCTGCTAAGAGACACATACAGTAAATGGTGCAGAAATGTCTACTGCAAATACTAAATGTGTGCCCTTTCCTTATAAAGATTATAGACACCACAATGTAATATGGATAGAAAGACAGAAAAAAAAATATTTTACAAAAGTACATTACTATGCAAAACAATGGTGGAATATACCTTTAAATCACTTTTACCTGTAAAACAGGGCATCTTTCTAAATAATGTCATTTCTAAATACCATAATGGTAATTAAATCTTTTTTTTTCTGAGACAGCTCATAAGCAATAAAAACCTTCACAGGCCTAATAATTCGAGATTTAAATATAAGACACACCAGACATGGGGCTAGAGGGTAAAATAAGAAAAGAGAAGCTGAGATGACTCCAGAGACACAGAATATGAATAGCATCATTGCCTTAGTAAGGAATACAAATAATTCAGTGATTGTCAAGTGATGTTATCTTACACTTAATAAGTTGGTGTCTGTCTTTATGTAACTGCATACCAATTCACATCATGCATTAAATAATAGCAGAAATGACAAGCGGAATTACATTATTGTTATGCTCCTTGCAAATTGTACCTATTTACACGGCAGTAATTGATGTAATAAATAGCAAATAAATAAAGTACAAATCAAAGAGCCAAATATGTATGTCCATATCTTAGGAATATTTTACACTAAAAAAATGATGTTCTTCTTATCTGAGCTGTTTTAGTCTCTATGGGGGTTTTCTTTTAAAGGACTTGATTTTTAAATTGGTTAGCAAATGTACATTTTTAGTTTTGTCATAAAATGCTTATACTTTTCAGAATAATGAAAACCACATTAAAGAGCACAAATAAATTATTTATAGTAATAGATTACATTGACTTAACTCATAAAGTTATATGGTGGTTTATACTGCCAGAACTGATATGTGAGAGCATTGCAATACACACACACACACACACACACACACACACACACACACACACACACTCACAAGGACCCCTATCGTGCACCTCCTGCAAAGTTAACTGATTGTTTTCTTGGAGTGTTCATTTAACTTTTGCTAATTTTATAATATCACTGAAGACATAAGTAAAACTACCGTTATTGTAGTATAAATTCTACAAAATCAAACAGAATATTCACTCTATGATTAATCTACTCAGTAATTGCCTTCTTTATCCCCGAGCCCGTTTTCACCTTAATGACCGGGCTATTGTTTGCAATTATCTAAAGAATGTATGTCTGGAACACCAATGGTGTGAACATGGTGCAAGACTCAAAAACATAACTATACAATATGATAAAGAGTTGCACACAAGTCACAATGTATATGGGAATAATGAAAAGCAAAACTGCTATGGGAATACTAGACTAAAAAATACAATGAACTATCTGAAAAAGTGAAAAACATGAAAATTGAATATGCATAACTGCTATGAATAATAGGAATATAAGACATGTTTAGCCATTGTATTGCTAAATGCAAAAGATCCCCAAACCAACGCCAAGGTAATCTCTATTTTTGGGGTCCCTACCCTATATGTAACCTCACCTGCAGTTAAAAAACTTGCTCTGTATGGGAAGCAAAGGACCAAGCTATATATGTGAAGTGAGATTACCTTATTTTAGGGACCACTTCACATTTGAAATGTCTTTCAGAGGCTTAGGTGACAGAAAATACCCCAAAGTGACACCATGCTAAAAACTGCACCCCTGAAACTGCTCAAAATAACATCCAAGAAGTTTATTAACCCTTTAGGTGCTATACAGGAAATAACGAAATGTAGAAGGAAAAAATTTAAATTTTACTTTTTTCCACAAAAATGTTACTTTTGCCATAAAATTTTGCATTTTTACTTTAGCCATAAAATTTTGCAATTTGAAAACTAGATCCCTCAATAATTTATTTATCTGTTTGGTGAGCACCATGAACACCCAGGTGATTCACTGAATTTTATGACGTTGAGCAGTGAAAATGAAAAAATACATTTTTACCACAAAATTGTTACTTCAACAAGATATCTTTTTTTCCACAAGGGTATCAGGAAAAAATGCAGCATACAATTTATTGTGCAATTTCTCCTGAGTACGCTGATACCTCATATGTGGTGGAAATCATATGTTTGGGTGAGTAGCAGGACTCGGAAGGGAAGGAGCTTCATTTGACTGAAAAATTGGATGAAATCATTAGCGAATGTCATGTTGCATTTGGAGAGCCCCTGCTGTGCCTAAACAGTGGAAATCCCCCACATGTAACCCCATTTTAAAAACTAGACCCCTCAAGGAATTTATCTAGATGGTTGGTGAGCACCTTAAATGCTTCATGGAATTTTATAACAGTGAGCCATGAAAATGAAAATATACATTTTTTAGCACAAAAATGCTGTTTTAACACCAAAGCTTTCATTTTCACAAGGGTCACAGGATAAAATTGACCATACAATTTCTTTTGCACTTTTTTCTCTGAATGTCAGTAGCCCATATATGGTCAAAAACTGCTTTTGAGCCACAGTGCAAAGTGAAAAAGGGAAGGAGTGCTATATATGAGATCAGATTTAGTTGGAATGGTTTGCGGGAGCCATGTCACAATGGAAGAGCCCCTGAGGTGCCAGAAAAGCAGAAACACCCCACAAATGACTCTATTTTACAAACTGCATCCTTCACTAAATTAATCTCTGGGTGCAGTGAGCATATTAACACTGCAGGTGTGTCACAAAATTTTATACTGTTGAGCGCTGAACAAAAAATAATCACATTTTAACCACTAAAATATTGTTTTAACCACAGATTTCTAATTTTCACAAGGGGAATAAGTAAAAAAAGGCACCATAATGTTTAACACAATTTCTCCTGAATGTGTCAATACCCCACATGTGACTATACAGTACTTTTTGGCCACATCACAGGGCTCTGGAGAGAAGGAGCACCATTTGATTTTTGGAGCTCAGATTTTCCTACAATAGTTTGCGGGCTCAGTTTGGAGAGTCCCTAAGTGCCAGAACAGAAGAGATCCCCTCAAGTGACAACATTTTGAAAATTACACTTCTATGGGAATTCATCTATAGTTGTAGTAACAATTTAGTCTCTGGAAAACACCCATGGTGTCAAACGTTGTGAATTTTGCAGAATTAAAATGTCCTTGTTGTGACATTATAGTGCATGAACATTGTGATGACCTTGTTCTCCTGGAAATCTGCACCCTGTATATTTAGGCGGGCTCTCTTCACTACAGAAATGCCAAACATGTGTGTGCTAACTGTAGTTTAGGCACACTGTGGGGCTCAGAAACGAGGGATAAATTTAGATTTTATAAAGGAAGGATAAATCTAGTGAGCCCAGATATATGATGAATAAAAATTCTTTTCTTTATTTCAATTAATGATTAAAATTTTCAGATGGCAGCAAGTTACAGTTATTTCAGGCAGAGATGAAAAAATACTGCTGTAAAATGCACGGCAAGACGTGTTTCGGCTATACCTTCATCATTGCCATGATCATATCATCATGGCAATGATTAAGGTAAAGCTGAAACGCGTCTTCTCCTGTGGAGATGCAAATGTTCTCCACAGAAGACTGCAGCTCCTGTGCCCACCATCAGACTTTCGCTTTATTTTCCCAGTTGAGGACTATCACCAATGTATGCACTCAAAGTAGAGTGCAGGATAAATATGAGCAACGCAATACTAATTCTAATATTATCTATTAGAGGTGGAATGGAGAAATCAATATTGGTTGAAGAATTTGCCTTTATATTTTTTATTTCTTATGCTGTATACGGAGCAGTATAAGTGATTCAGCGGCTTTATTTCTCAGGTCAGTACAATTACAGATATACTAGATTTACATTATTTTTTTTAGGTTTGGCTTCTATCACACTAAAAACACTTTTTACAAAATAAATGTTTTTTACATCACTGAATTTTGAAGGCTATAGTTTTCTTATTTTTCTGCTGACAAGTCATGTGAGGGTTTGTTTTTTGTGGTATCTATTGGAGTTTTTATTGGTACTATTTTGGGCCACATAATATTTTTTGATCGCTTTCTCTCCTACGTTTTGTGAGGCAGAATCAAGAGGAAAAGGCAATTCAGAAATAGTTTTTTTATTTGTTAGATTAAGTCATTCAACATGCCCTAAAAATGATAAGTAGAGATGAGCCAGCCTCTAAAGGCTCGAGTTTGGTTTGGTTTGTTGAACGGAGGCCCAGTTCGAGTTCGGTTCGGCGAACCGTTCGACGAACCTCTCGAACCCCATTGAAAACAATGGGAGGCAAACATAAACACGTAAAAACACATAGAAAACACCTTCAAAGGTGTCCAAAAGGTGACAAACAATTCCCAAGACACCACAAACACATGGAAAAGTGACAAGGACATAAACTCATGCGAAAACAAAGCAGCTGGACGAGGAAAAAGAGACACAGATATAGGCATGTCATGCCCTTCTAAAATCATGTAAAACACAGCAAGGGGACTCCAAGCAGAGTCTCACTTTTTTCCAAAAATTGGGCCCCACAGACACCACTTCTGTGGCATCACTTGTGCCCCAGTTGCAAACTTGACAGGTTGATTTGCATCAAGCACAGTCAAAAATATGCCAGCCTTTACTCCTCCAGGATGACACAAGAGTAGTAAAGTCCTTGCTGATCCATCACTTGTTCATCTTGGATCATTTTTAATAACACAGCAATGGGACTCCAAGTGGAGTCTCCCTTTTTTCCAAAAAGTGGGCCACACACACCACAACTTCAGTGGCATCACTTGTGCCCCAGTTGCAAACTGAACCGGTTGATTTGCATCAAGCACATTCAAAAATACGCCAGCCTTAACTGTCCCCAGGATGACACCGGGGTAGGTAGCAAAGTCCTTGCTGAACCATGACTTGTTCATCTTGGCTCATTTTTAAAAACACATCAAGGTTACTCCAAGCAGAGTCTCCCTTTTTTTCCAAAAATTGGGCCACACACACCACAACTTCAGTGGCATCACTTGTGCCCCAGTTGCAAACTGGACATGTTGATTAGCATCAAGCACATTAAATAATACGCCAGCCTTAACTGTCCCCAGGATGACACCGGGGTAGGTAGCAAAGTCCTTGCTGAACCATGACTTGTTCATCTTGGCTCATTTTTAAAAACACATCAAGGGTATTCCAAGCAGAGTCTCCCTTTTTTCCAAAAATTGGGCCACACACACCACAACTTCAGTGGCATCACTTGTGCCCCAGTTGCCAACTGGACATGTTGATTAGCATCAAGCACATTAAATAATACGCCAGCCTTAACTGTCCCCAGGATGACACCGGAGTAGGTAGCAAAGTCCTTGCTGAACCATGACTTGCTCATCTTGGCTCATTTTTAAAAACACATCAAGGGTACTCCAAGCAGAGTCTCCCTTTTTCCAAAAATTGGGCCACACACACCACAACTTCAGTGGCATCCCTTGTGCCCCAGTTGCAAACTTGACAGGTAGATTAGCATCAAGCACATTCAAAAATACGCCAGCCTTAACTGTCCCCAGGATGACACCGGGGTAGGTAGCAAAGTCCTTGCTGAACCATGACTTGTTCATCTTGGCTCATTTTTAAAAACACATCAAGGGTACTCCAAGCAGAGTCTCCCTTTTTTCCAAAAATTGGGCCACACACACCCCAACTTCAGTGGCATCACTTGTGCCCCAGTTGCAAACTGGACAGGTTGATTTGCATGAAGCACATTAAAAAATACGCCAGCCTTAACTGTCCCAAGGATGACACCGGTGTAGGCAGCAATGCCCTTGCTGAACCATGACTTGTTCATCTTGGCTCATTGTTAAAAACACAGCAAAGGGACTCCAAGCAGAGTCTCTCTTTTTTTCCCAAAAATTGGGCCCCATAGACCCCACTTCAGTGGCATCACTTGTGCCCCAGTTGCAAACTTGACAGGTAGATTTGCATCAAGCACAGTCAAAAATATGCCAGCCTTTACTCTCCCAGGATGACATAGGGGTAGTAAAGTCCTTGTTGATCCATGACTTGTTCATCTTGATGAACTTTAGTCTGTCCACATTGTCACTGGACTTACGCGTGCGCTTATCTGTCAGCACACACCAAGCAGCACTAAAGACATGTTCAGAGACAATGCTGGCTATGGGACATGACAAGATCTCCAAGGCATAAGTGGCGAGCTCAGGCCATTTTTCAAGATTTGAAGCCCAAAATGAGCAAGGCTCCAGTTGCAAAGTCATGGCATCGATGTTCATTTGGAGATACTCCTGTATCATCCTCTCCAGCCGTTGACTATGTGTCAGACTTCTTGTCTCTTGTGGCCTTGCATTGGATGGTCTAAAAAAATTATGAAATGATTCCATAAAATTGCTGTTACCAGCACCAGATACGGTGCTGCAGGTACGGTTTGACTGATAATGACGAGACAGTCCCATGCTTGCCAAGTAACAACTAGGAGACACACTCTGTGCACCACTGGTGTTTGGTGGAAAAGCCGAGCTAAGATTGAGTAACAGCTTCTGCTGATACTCCTGCATACGGGCGTCCCTTTCTATGGCTGGAATTATTTTGCCAAGATTGGACTTGTACCAGGGATCTAATAGTGTGGCAACCCAGTAGTCATCATCCCTTCTAATTCGGACAATCCGAGGGTCATGTTGTAGGTAGTGCAGCAAGAAGGCGCTCATGTGTCTTGTGCATCCATGCGGACAAGTCCTTGCTGTTTTTGTAGCGGCGAGGTGATAACAGTGCTTTCTTCCTCTGACATGTCCCCGCAACCTCGTTCAACCAAAATTTGACCAAGGTCTCCCTCATCTGCTGAGTCTTCCATGTCCATCGAGAGTTCATCCTCCATTTCTTCCTGGTCTCCTGCACCGTTCTCAAAATTTTGGCTGCTACCATCCGCCCTTTTTAAACCCTCTCCCCCACTGTCCCATGCCTGCCGCCTTGGTGATGCTGAACATTTGGACCTTGTAGATGTTGGTATCCCTTGCGCATATGAATCCTCCTGTACTTCCTATCCTTCCTCTTGTCCCACCCCCTTACTCCAAATATTGTTTAGCGTGTGCTCCAGCATGTAAATGACTGGAATTGTCATGCTGATAATGGCATTGTCAGCGCTAAACATATTCGTCGCCATGTCGAAACTGTGCAGAAGGGTGCATAGGTCATTGATCTGAGACCACTCCAGCAGCGTGATCTGCCCCACCTCTGCATCTCGTTGGCCCAGGCTATACGTCATAACATATTGCACCAGGGCTCGGCGGTGCTGCCACAGTCGCTTCAACATGTGGAGAGTTGAATTCCAGCGTGTCGCCACATCGCATTTCAGGCGGTGAACCGGCAGGCCGAAAGACTTCTCGAGTGATGCAAGTCAGTCAGCTGCGATGGTTGAACGGTGGAAGTGAGCAGAGAGTGACCGTGCCCTGTACAGAAGCCCATCTAGGCTGGGATAGTGGGTTAAAAATTGCTGGACAACAAGGTTCAACACGTGAGCCATACAAGGCACGTGTGTCACCTTGCCCAGGCGAAGGGCCGCACCCAGGTTTGCAGCATTGTTGCACACGGCCTTCCCATGCTGCAGGTTGAGTGGAGACAACCATTTACGAAACTCTGACCGCAGAGCTGACCACAACTCCTCAGCTGTGTGATTCTTATTTCCCAGACATTTCAACGTAAAGACCGCCTGATGCCGTTGAGTAGACATGAGCCAGCCTCTAGAGGCTCAAGTTCAATTTGGTTCATCAAACGGAGGCCGCGTTCCAGTTCGGTTCGGCGAGCCATTCGACGAACCTGTCGATCCTATAGAAAACAATGGGAGGCAATCACAAACACATAAAAACACATAGAATACACCTTCAAAGGTGTCCAAAAGGTGACAAACAACTCACAAGACAACACAAACACATGGGAAAGTGAAAGTGACAAGGACAAATACTCATGCGAAAACAAAACAGCTGGACAAGGAAAAAGAGGAGGAGACACAGATATATGAGTATATGCAAGTGAACATCGATTCTATTACTGTGCAACTTGAGCCTTGTTCATTCTAGGCTTCCAATGTGGATAAATTGCCTGAGCTCGCCACTTTCGCCTTGGGGATCTTGTCGTGTCCCGCAGCCAGCGTTCTCTCGGAACGTGTGTTCAGTGCTGCTGGGTGTGTGCTGACAGATAAGCGCACGCGTCTGTCCACTGACAAAGTGGACAGACTAACGTTCATCAAGATGAGGAAGTCATGGATCACAGAGGACTTTTCTTCCCCTGTGTCATCCTGGGGAGGCGAAAGGCTGGTGTATTTTTCAGAGTGCTTCATACAAATCATCTTTTTTAAGATTGAAAATGGGGGACAACTGATGCCAGTCAAGTGGTGTGTGTGTGGCCCAATTTTTGGAAACGAGAGAGACTGTGGTTGGAGTCCCCTCGCTTTTTTCAAAAAGTACCAAGATGAATAAGTCATGGATCACAGGGGACTTTTCTACCCCTGTGTTATCCAGGGGAGGCGAAAGGCTGGTGTATTTTTGAGAGTGCTTCATGCAAAGCATCTTTTTAAGATGGAAAATGGGGGACAACTGATGCCAGCGAAGTGGTGTGTGTGGCCCAATTTTTGGAAATGAGGGAGACTGTGGTTGAAGTCCCCTCGCTTTTGAAAAAAGAACCAAGATGAACAAGCCATAGATCACAGAGGACTTTTCTTCCCCTGTGTCATCCTGGGGAGGCGAAAGGCCGGTGTATTTTTGAGAGTGCTTCATGCAAAGCATCTTTTTAAGATTGAAAATGGTGGACAACTGATGCCAGTCAAGTGGTGTGTGTGTGGACCAATTTTTGGAAACAAGGGAGACTGTGGTTGGAGTCCCCTTGCTGTGTTTTACATGCTTTTAGAAGGGCATGACATGGCTTTGAGGTTGACTTTCAGCATCTGCAAACTGTTGGGTACCGAAATGCTGCCTTTCCAGCCTTTTTAACCGAGGATTTTCCAGACCTTATGCCCATCGCAGTGCCCCAAGAGCCGATGCCCAGTGGCCACTCCTTCTCCAACAAAGGCATGCCCACGCTACACCAGCATTTCGCACAAAACATCACCGCTTCTTTGAGAAACTGTGTGTGTGACAGGGTGCATTTCACCACAGATACTTGGCCCAGTAAGCATGGACAGGGGCAATGGGTTACTATGGGGAGAGATGGAGAAGGGTCTGCTGTACAAGCCTTGCCGTACCCACGAGTTGTGTGTCAATCCTTCCTCTGTATGTAGAAGTTCCTACACTTCTTCTGCCTCCTCAACCTCGTCTGGGTTCTCCACCTCCGCACAAACCCTATGTGGTCAGGCCACCCGCGTTGTATTCACAAAATGAATCCCACACACCTTCTTACTATGGTGGCAGCAGAGCTCAATGGCATCAGGCGGTCGACGCTTTACTTTGAAATGTCTGTGAAATGTGAGTCACACCGCTGAGGAGTTGTGGACGGTAAGCTCTGTAGAGTGAGACCGAGTTTCATCAATGGTTGTGTCCACTCAACCAGCAACAAGGGAAGGCCGGGTGCGACAATGATGCAAACCTGGGTGCGGCCCTTCGCCATGACAATGTGGCACACGTGCCTTGTATGGCTCACGCGTTGAACCTAGTTGTTCTGCAGAGGGCACAGTTTAACGCATGCCTGGATCCATAGACTCAGACGGGCTGTAAAGGATAGGCTAGAGGGAAGCCACTCACCAAGCAGAACCTCCAGAACCCTGAAACCCTTTAACTCCTATACAGGGATTTGGAATTACACAGGGCCCAAGGTGATCAATACCTGTGGAAAGCTGCAGTCCGAGAGAGTAGTAGTCAGGTAGGGTCAAACCATGAATTGAGGAACAGGAACAGAATGGGACGGCCAGGACTTAATCAGAAAATAAGCAGAGGTGAAATGCGGATCTGCCAACGAGGTACATAAACAGCAGGCAGGAAAAGTAGTCAGGAAACAAGCACACAAAATCACAAAACAGATGTTCATTCAGAAAAAGGGAGGAATTCCAGGGCACTACTCAGTATTCAACAAGCCTATTTGTCCATTACAAAGAAAGTCCTGTATTCAGAGGCTGGAAGCAAACACCGGGGTGCTTATATCAATAGATAACAAATCTTGCAATGCAAAGTAGAAAAAGTATAGCACTCACCGGTTAAATTGCTGTGCAGAAAAACTGTTTATTTAAACAGCGGAGGTTACATGTGCGGAGAGGGCTGGTGGGGAGAGGGAGTGTGCGCTGTAGCAGACGACGGCCGTTTTGCACCTGTCCGGTGCTTCAGCTGGTCTGATTAGGTATGACATCATATCCCTTTTATCCACATCCAAAAAAAAAAAATTTTTTTTTTTTTTGTGGTTGATGTCAAATAATTAAAACATATGTTAAAAACAAAGAATATACATACAATACTTGAATTTCAGCAACAATTTTCAGCAAACATATATAAATATACATGGAAGAAGCCAAATGCCTCATAAATCAACCTAGAAACACACTAAGGTCATTTTTATCATTTAACCCTAGAGGGCCTGTTGCGTTGAATCTCATAATAAATTCAGCCTCTTTTCTTAATAGCATTTTATGCGTATCACCTCCCCTAGCGTTAGGCTCAACCAATTCTATCCCTGCAAAGGATAATACATTGCAATCAGAATTATGAAATTCTCTTATATGGTTGATTAACCTAGTTGCCCCTATTCCACTATGAATGGAGTTCCTATGCTCTCTAAATCTTACAAAGAGCTGCCGTATCGTCTTCCCAATGTAAAAATATTGGCACGGGCAAAAAATCACGTAAACGACCATTTTAGTCCTACAGGTTATCAAATGCCGCACATAATGTGAATGGCCACCAATTACAAAAGAATTGCCCGTCATGTGAAAACTGCAAAATGAACAGTTTCCACATCTGTGATTACCTGTAGGACCCACCTGGTGTAGCCAGGTTTTAGGAGGTATATACCGTTTCTTGACTAAAATATCACCAATATTTTTACATCTTCTATGCGTTATTAGGGGTTTATTGAGGGCCATTTCCCTAAGTTCTGATACTCCTTCAATTATGTGCCAATTTTTATTTATGATTGTTTTGATCATCCGATCCATCGGGCCATATTTGAAGTTAAAGATGAATCGATTCATTTTTTTAACAGGTGTAATACCCCGATTTAAACAGGAAATATTTTTCTCATGTTGAATCTTACTTTCAGCTTGTTTCTGCATTGAATTGATAAGATTAGAGGGATACCCCCTTTCTAAAAATCTTTGCTTGAGATCGTTCGTCTGTGTCACAAAAGCATCGGGATTATTCGTGATCCTATTCAGCCTTAAAAATTGACTGAAGGGAACAGATCTCAATACATGAGTCGGATGGGCACTATCAAAATGCAACAAAGCATTCACAGTAGTAGGTTTTCTATAAAGTTCCCGTATAATTCTCCCTTCCTGGGCCGTCAATTTAACGTCAAGGAACTCCATAGTTTTATCACCAAAATGGTGTGTGAACAGCATATTGTAGTTGTTATTATCATTCAGGTATGCCACAAAAGACTCAAATTGAGATCTGTCCCCATCCCAAACTATCAATACATCGTCCACAAAACGCATAAATTTCTTTATGTGTTTTATGAAAGGATTAGTAGGACTGTATATGAGATTATCTTCCATATGCGCAAGGAAGAGATTTGCAAAGGTGCAAGCCACAGGAGTCCCCATCGCCACCCCGCTATTTTGCTGGTACCAAACATGCCCAAATTTAAAGGTGTTATTTTTCAACACAAAGAGCAGAGCCTCTTCTACAAAATTTATCAGTAAATCATCTTCACCGAGCCCCCTCAGCATATCAATAATGACATTGACACCCAAATGCTGTGGTATTCTTGTAAATAAACTTTCAACGTCTAATGACGCCCAGCAAAAAGTGTCTTGCCATTCAAAATGATTTAATTGTGTCACCAGATCCCCTGTGTCCTTCACAAAGGAGGGAATTATTTTTAATAGGGGATGTAATAACCAATCAAGGTATGCCGAGAGGGGCTCCGTGAGTGAACCTGAACCGGAGACGATGGGTCTCCCCGGAGGTCTAAATTCAGACTTATGCACCTTTGGTAAAAAATACCAATGTGGCTTTGTAGGGAATAAAGGAAAAAGCTTTTCCGCTCTATTCTTTGTAATGAAACCCAACATCATATGCCTATTCAAAAGGCTACGCAGTTTTTCTTTCAACTTGTTAGTGGGATCACACTCTAATTTCTGATATACATTACTATTATCTAGATGGCGTTTTGCCTCATCCAGATAATATTCCGTGGTCATGAGAACCGTGGCACCACCCTTGTCTGCCTTCCTTATTATCACATTTTTGAGGGATTTAATTTTTTTCAAAGCAGATTTTTCAATATTAGACAAGTTATTTTTCAGCACTGGGTAATTCAAAGCTCTCATATCCTTCATGACAATTTCTTGAAATAAATCAACATTATTGCCTGGAGATATGGGTGGAACAAATGAAGATTTTAAACCCTTTGAAAAACCTGCAGTATCAACTGCATTATTTTTCCCTGCAGGAAAGGGTGCGTTATCTATATCACTATCTGTTAGACTCAGGAGTTGTAGAGCGTCTTTACTGATCTTACTGTATTCCGAACCTTCATATGAAAAGCCCAGGGGGCCACTCTGACACTGCCTTTCATTTTTGGAAGCTTGTGTTGTACCCTGATTAATATTTGCAAAATGTTTTTTTTAGATGTAATTTTCGACATGCTTTATATAAATCAACTTCAAATTGCACTAAATCAAAAGGCTCTGGAATGCAGAAGTTCAGTCCTTTCTCCAAAATCGAGATCATTGCTTCATCTAGCGGATGGTCAGTAAGATTGTATATTTTTTTCTTCTTCTTTTCAGAATTCTCTGCAAGGTCCAATATTAGTCCCTCCAGGATACAGTCTTTCTCTTCCCTAACTGCTGATCGCTTGTACCTGCCGCGACCTCTACTTGTCCTCCTTCTAAAGGGCGATTCAATTGATTATATATGCCCTTATCTTCACTAGATCTCCTCTTAAGAGGTGGGGGTTCCTCCTGCCCACTGGAGTCGGAGTCGGTCGTCCAGGCAGGTTTTTTATTATTATTATCGATATTGATAAATCTTCCTTTTTTAAAAAGAGTAAATCTAAGAGGAAATTTCACAAAGCTGGCAATAATAATAATAAAAAACCTGCCTGGACGACCGACTCCGACTCCAGTGGGCAGGAGGAACCCCCACCTCTTAAGAGGAGATCTAGTGAAGATAAGGGCATATATAATCAATTGAATCGCCCTTTAGAAGGAGGACAAGGAGAGGTCGCGGCAGGTACAAGCGATCAGCAGTTAGGGAAGAGAAAGACTGTATCCTGGAGGGACTAATATTGGACCTTGCAGAGAATTCTGAAAAGAAGAAGAAAAAAATATACAATCTTACTGACCATCCGCTAGATGAAGCAATGATCTCGATTTTGGAGAAAGGACTGAACTTCTGCATTCCAGAGCCTTTTGATTTAGTGCAATTTGAAGTTGATTTATATAAAGCATGTCGAAAATTACATCTAAAAAAACATTTTGCAAATATTAATCAGGGTACAACACAAGCTTCCAAAAATGAAAGGCAGTGTCAGAGTGGCCCCCTGGGCTTTTCATATGAAGGTTCGGAATACAGTAAGATCAGTAAAGACGCTCTACAACTCCTGAGTCTAACAGATAGTGATATAGATAACGCACCTTTTCCTGCAGGGAAAAATAATGCAGTTGATACTGCAGGTTTTTCAAAGGGTTTAAAATCTTCATTTGTTCCACCCATATCTCCAGGCAATAATGTTGATTTATTTCAAGAAATTGTCATGAAGGATATGAGAGCTTTGAATTACCCAGTGCTGAAAAATAACTTGTCTAATATTGAAAAATCTGCTTTGAAAAAAATTAAATCCCTCAAAAATGTGATAATAAGGAAGGCAGACAAGGGTGGTGCCACGGTTCTCATGACCACGGAATATTATCTGGATGAGGCAAAACGCCATCTAGATAATAGTAATGTATATCAGAAATTAGAGTGTGATCCCACTAACAAGTTGAAAGAAAAACTGCGTAGCCTTTTGAATAGGCATATGATGTTGGGTTTCATTACAAAGAATAGAGCGGAAAAGCTTTTTCCTTTATTCCCTACAAAGCCACATTGGTATTTTTTACCAAAGGTGCATAAGTCTGAATTTAGACCTCCGGGGAGACCCATCGTCTCCGGTTCAGGTTCACTCACGGAGCCCCTCTCGGCATACCTTGATTGGTTATTACATCCCCTATTAAAAATAATTCCCTCCTTTGTGAAGGACACAGGGGATCTGGTGACACAATTAAATCATTTTGAATGGCAAGACACTTTTTGCTGGGCGTCATTAGACGTTGAAAGTTTATTTACAAGAATACCACAGCATTTGGGTGTCAATGTCATTATTGATATGCTGAGGGGGCTCGGTGAAGATGATTTACTGATAAATTTTGTAGAAGAGGCTCTGCTCTTTGTGTTGAAAAATAACACCTTTAAATTTGGGCATGTTTGGTACCAGCAAAATAGCGGGGTGGCGATGGGGACTCCTGTGGCTTGCACCTTTGCAAATCTCTTCCTTGCGCATATGGAAGATAATCTCATATACAGTCCTACTAATCCTTTCATAAAACACATAAAGAAATTTATGCGTTTTGTGGACGATGTATTGATAGTTTGGGATGGGGACAGATCTCAATTTGAGTCTTTTGTGGCATACCTGAATGATAATAACAACTACAATATGCTGTTCACACATCATTTTGGTGATAAAACTATGGAGTTCCTTGACGTTAAATTGACGGCCCAGGAAGGGAGAATTATACGGGAACTTTATAGAAAACCTACTACTGTGAATGCTTTGTTGCATTTTGATAGTGCCCATCCGACTCATGTATTGAGATCTGTTCCCTTCAGTCAATTTTTAAGGCTGAATAGGATCACGAATAATCCCGATGCTTTTGTGACACAGACGAACGATCTCAAGCAAAGATTTTTAGAAAGGGGGTATCCCTCTAATCTTATCAATTCAATGCAGAAACAAGCTGAAAGTAAGATTCAACATGAGAAAAATATTTCCTGTTTAAATCGGGGTATTACACCTGTTAAAAAAATGAAACGATTCATCTTTAACTTCAAATATGGCCCGATGGATCGGATGATCAAAACAATCATAAATAAAAATTGGCACATAATTGAAGGAGTATCAGAACTTAGGGAAATGGCCCTCAATAAACCCCTAATAACGCATAGAAGATGTAAAAATATTGGTGATATTTTAGTCAAGAAACGGTATATACCTCCTAAAACCTGGCTACACCAGGTGGGTCCTACAGGTAATCACAGATGTGGAAACTGTTCATTTTGCAGTTTTCACATGACGGGCAATTCTTTTGTAATTGGTGGCCATTCACATTATGTGCGGCATTTGATAACCTGTAGGACTAAAATGGTCGTTTACGTGATTTTTTGCCCGTGCCAATATTTTTACATTGGGAAGACGATACGGCAGCTCTTTGTAAGATTTAGAGAGCATAGGAACTCCATTCATAGTGGAATAGGGGCAACTAGGTTAATCAACCATATAAGAGAATTTCATAATTCTGATTGCAATGTATTATCCTTTGCAGGGATAGAATTGGTTGAGCCTAACGCTAGGGGAGGTGATACGCATAAAATGCTATTAAGAAAAGAGGCTGAATTTATTATGAGATTCAACGCAACAGGCCCTCTAGGGTTAAATGATAAAAATGACCTTAGTGTGTTTCTAGGTTGATTTATGAGGCATTTGGCTTCTTCCATGTATATTTATATATGTTTGCTGAAAATTGTTGCTGAAATTCAAGTATTGTATGTATATTCTTTGTTTTTAACATATGTTTTAATTATTT
Source organism: Anomaloglossus baeobatrachus (assembly GCF_048569485.1). NCBI lineage: Eukaryota > Metazoa > Chordata > Amphibia > Anura > Aromobatidae > Anomaloglossus > Anomaloglossus baeobatrachus. The sequence continues at coordinate 539,532,377 of NC_134354.1, read as the reverse complement.
GACATCAACCACAAAAAAAAAAAAAATTTTTTTTTTTTGGATGTGGATAAAAGGGATATGATGTCATACCTAATCAGACCAGCTGAAGCACCGGACAGGTGCGAAACGGCCGTCGTCTGCTACAGCGCACACTCCCTCTCCCCACCAGCCCTCTCCGCACATGTAACCTCCGCTGTTTAAATAAACAGTTTTTCTGCACAGCAATTTAACCGGTGAGTGCTATACTTTTTCTACTTTGCATTGCAAAATCACAAAACAGAACTGGGGGTAACAGTAACCAGAGGTTCATAGCTATGTCTGGCAGTGGTCAGCAGACAGGATGGGCCTAAAAAAGGGTGTGGTGTCTTCCCATTGGTTGTAGCTGAATGATGGTACTTCAGCTTTGAGACACCCACCACCTACAGTCAGCCAGTGGTTCTGCATATCTCAAGTTAACGCAGCCCAGTGGGTGAGCAGAACCTGCGTCCACCGGCGCCTTTGGCATTGACTCCTCTCTCATCATCAGCACTATGCACGAAAGGAACACGGTGTCACCTGTCAACCGTAGTACAAATTGATGGAGCGGACTCCGGTGGTGACTTAACAGCCGTGTGCGGCAATGATGCAAACCTGGCTGCGACCCTTCGTCAGGGCAATGTAACACACGTGCCTTGTATGTCTCACATGTTGAACCTGGTTCTACAGCAATTTTTAAACCACCATCCCAGCCTATATGGCCTTCTGCAGCGGGCATGCTTGCTATATGCTCACTTCCACTGTTCACACCCAACAGCTCAACAACTTGCATCGCTACTGAAGTCTTTCGGTCTGGCGTTTCACCGCCTGAAATGCAATGTGCCGACACGCAGGAATTTGAATCTGCACATGTTGCAGCGTCTGTGGCAGCACCGCTAAGCTCTGCTGCAATACGCTATGACGTATAGCCTGGGCTAACTAGATCCAGAGGTGGTGCAGATCACGCTGCTGGAGTGGTGTCAGATCAAGGACCTATGCACCCTTCTTCGCAGTTTACAAATGTCGACGAAGATGTTTAGCACTGGCGATGCCATTATCAGCATGACAATTCCAGTCATCTACATGCTGGAGCACACTAAACATTATTCGGAGTCAGGTGGTGGGACAAGAGGAAGGGGAGGAAGTACAGGAGGAGTCATATGCGGAAGGAATAACAAGATCTACAAGGTCCAGACGGTCAGCAGCACCAAGGCGGCAGGCATGGGACGGTGGGGGAGAGGGATTAACAAGGGCGCATAATATCAGCAAAACTGTTGAGGAAGGTGCAGGAGCCCATGAAGAAATGGAGGACGAACTGGCGATGGTCATGGAAGACTCAGCAGATGAGTGAGAGCTTGCTCACATTTCGGTTGTGCGAGGTTGGGGGGAGAGTGCAGAGGAAGGAGGCATGATTCTCACCTCTCCGCCACCAACACAGCAAGTACTTGGTCCTCCTGTATGCGCAAGACACATGAGCACCTTCTTGCTGCACTACTTACAACATGACCCTCGGATTGTCCAAATTCGAAGTAATGCTGACTACTGGGTTGCCACACTATTAGATCCCCGGTAGCAAAATAAGTCTTTCCATAGAAAGGGACGCACGTATGCAGGAGTATCAGCAGAAGGTGGTACACAATCTTAGATCTGCTTTTATACTAAACACCAGTGCTGCACAGAGTGAATCTCAATGCTTTGTCATGGCTATGAGGAAATAGTCTTTTACTTGTCCACATCTGAGGAACCGAGGGCTGACTGCTGTGCTGAGACGGCGTTGAGTAGAGTGTCCCTGCAGAGTTGAAAATTTGGTCATATACAAAATGAGTTGAAAAAGGACAGATGCTGGTGGAAAGGGGAACAGGTGTGTTGGAAAGGGGGAAAAAGTTTGTGTCCGTGGGTTTGGTGGTTAAGCAACAGTAACATTTGCTGAAGAAACACCATCTGTTACGGGGGGACTGGCAGATTTGGATAAGGTGGTATATACTATGTTAGCGCTATATAAAAAAATAAAGAAGAAAATAAAGAGAAAGGTATATATCCCAATCGCCAGTCAGTGTCCACCGTGCTCCCAGATGGAAAAGGAGATGTTGGCAACTCGAAGGTTAGGCAGAGGATACAGAGCTGGGTGGCTCTGAAACTAATAGTAGCCTGAACTGAGTTAGATGACACTCGGATCTGGAGACTGGGATCCCTGTTAGCGTCACAGGGTCCACACACACACCCAGCCCAGGAACTCCCTGTTAACAACCATTGGGTACGCTGTCCGTCTGCATAGGGGCCACACCTGTGGACAGCAGGCGCAGCAGCAGCCCAGTGGCCTAAAGCCACAATGGGTTCAACACATGGAGGTGTGCTCTTTCTGAGCATAATAGAAGACTGCACACCTCCTTGTTGGCTCCAGCCCCTTTTATAACCTGGGTCTGCCACAACCCAGGGTGGACCACAAAGCACCTCCTGGAGACAAAAGCAGAGTGACACATCACCAGTGGCATAACCAGCGGCCTATTCGGAACCGCAACTTCAATGATGACCTCATGGCAGCCGCGACCCAAACACTTCACCAGTCATCGTCTGACCAACAATAATAATAATGAGGTGACAAATCATAGGGGCGGGCCTCTGCAAGCCAGTCCGGAGTGGCCTCGCCACATCATCAGGCCGTGTGGTCTATATGGGCCTGCCATGTCAGGGGCAGGGCCAAAGAGTTCATTACCGGACCTAGCATCTGATGCGCTAAGTGCCTGAGCATGATCAGTAGCATGAACAACAGTCTCAGAAAAAAGACTATCAGCTTCATCATGCTGTCTAGGCACAACACAGGACTTAGACACGGCACGGAGTCCAAGCACCTGTGCAAAGAGGCTTTTCGCACTAAGTGTGGGAGCATGTGCTGTAGCCCGAATTGAGGACTTAGCCTCAGGAATGGCACAGTCAGGCTGAGCATACTCACTAGGCGAAACACTGGACTTAGGCTACGGCTGGAGTAAATCGGCACACACATGTGCACTAGCCGCCTCTCCACACTTAGATGTGGAGGAGAAAGCAGCCAGCTGGGCAACCCGAGGCACAGCCCAAAATGGCAGCTGACGCCTGGGCGCAACTGGAACCGCAGCAGGCTGCTTGCGTTTACGGCGGCAACGATACATAACAACAAATACCAGCCAAAATAACAGGTGTACTTCTTCCCGTGGATAATCTGATATGATCCCTTTTTTCACGGACACGACCATCGCTAACAAATGTAGATGAGGCACCAAAACAGCTTCTGCTTCAATGGATCTCAAGTGCTCCATAAAGTGGCCTCACCTCCACCTCAAGTTCAATATCCCAAATACTACATTCCTCTGTGGTATCAACCCAATCGCACTTGCTTCCTAACAGCTCTCAAGTTTCCAACAGCCCTGCTGAGTATGGGGTAACAGAGATGGTTGAGTCTGCAGATCTGTTCAGTCACACTATAGCCTGGGAATCAGAGGTCTGCTCCAAAGCTGCAGTGAGTACAGACAAGGAAGTTATTATTATTATTATTATTATTATTATTATTATTATTTGTTTATAGAGCACCATTGATTCCATGGTGCTGTACATGAGAAGGGGGTTACTTACAGAATACATATACAAGTAACAATAGACAGACTTGTACAGAGGGAAGAGGGCCATGCCCTTGCGGGATTACATTCTAAAGGATTTTGGGGAGGAGACAGTAGGTGGGGTGGAGGTTGGGTGGCAGCTATGCACGGTGGTGGGGTCATTGAGTGTTATAGTCATTTCTGAACAGATGAGTTTTCATTTTCCGTTTGAAGCTTGCGAGTGTAGCAGATAATCTGACGTGTTGAGGCAGCGAGTTCCAGGTGACAGGGGAAATAATCTGCACAGATGGCCAGAAGCTTTGTGAGTCAGATCCAGGCCCCGTTGAAGAAGGTGCTGAGCCTAATCTACACCCTCATTCCCAAACAGTAAATCCTCCTTGTGGAGACAATGGGGAACATGATGAGGAGACTCAGATACCTGATTGGAACGACAACTTTACTATTCGGTCAGGGCAGGAAGAGGTTGTCTCGGAGGACTCAGGACGAGGGGTATGAAAACACACAGGGTGATGATGAGGTTGGAGACCCCACTTACTGTCAAACCAAAGTCACCCAGTCAATGAGGTCAGCAGAGGAAGTTGAGGAGGATGCGACTGACGACGAGGTTACGTTGCGTCTTCCTGGACAGAGACAAAGTACTGGAAGCACGTTAATAACTGAATCCTCAGCCACAACTCTGTCTCTGAGCAGAAGTCGTAGTGGCTCTGCAGGTCGCATGGGCTGTAAGCTTTGCCTAGGCTGGGACTTTTTTGACATCGCAAAGGATCACCCAAGCCATGAAATCTGTAAGATTTGTCAACAATCTCTAAGTAGAAGGCAAAAACTCACAACTTTGAGTACTTCGTTCATAAAGTGTCACATGGATATGAATTGATAGCGTGAGGGTGTATTGCTCAGTTTTATCCACTGTCAATGCAACATGCTTATTTGCCATTAATTGCATGCATTGTTGCAGACTACTCACAAGGGACTGCTGTTTTTTGCATCTGCCTTTGTCTGTTTGGTCACTATAGCAATAACAAAATGGTCTTCGGCTGTGGACTTGGAGATGCTGTCTATGAACAGAAGGAAAAGCTAAATTTGTGTGTTACTGCAAGGAGCCACCACGGAAACACTTCAGTCAATTGTGAGGGGAGTCTTGTTAGAGTTTGGTGAGGAGGACCATAACGCCTGTGAGCAGCATCCTGTGCCACAGACTGACATTCTTCCGGTGCTGTCACCACTGTTTACCGTGAGAGGAGCGTAAAGTCTGTATTTATGGCAACTGGACACCACAGTACCCGGGAAACACAGAAATTTGATCAACGAAAATGACCGTGCACCACACTAAAAAGTAAAAAGTGTAAAGAAATTAGTACATATTCAAAACAATAGTGTGTGGGTCATATGGATGTAGTTGACCTACGGTAACATAGACTAGGCACCGAGATATAGAACAAAAAATTCTAAAGGAAACCGATTAGGTCAAAAGGTATAACAATTTTATTATTAAAAAATGATTGCCGACTGGCAGAAAACCTAAAAACAGGGGCATCACATGTATAAATATTGTGTACAGTAAGGGCAGGTATCGATGCACAGGTATTACAAAGTTAAAATATTATTAAGGCTGATTTATGACATACAAAAATATATATAATATCAAATTACAATACTAAAGCTGATGATTGCTATTATAGAAAAATCCAAGAGGATTGTAATATCATATCAAATTGACATCAATAGTATATATATGGTAATTGACCATCAGATGGCTCTTTAATGAAAGAGGGGGTAATGATAAACATATATAGTACTAGCCATAAAGAAATAGAGAACAAGGCCAAAAGCACAGTTATCAACCTACACGTGTACAGTGATAGTGACAGTGGTATGAAAAGTAATAATAATTTACATGTAAACGTATATGAGAGTCAATAACAAGGAAAATATGTGTAAAAAGGGGTTAATCAAGATGTACATACACATGTATAAGTGAAGGTTATAGGGGTGTACATGCGAGGCACGTAAAAATAACAGTTTAATAAAGCGTACATAAGGATTAGAGATCTATTGTGCGAAGAGTAACTGTGGCAAATAGATAAAGATCAGCCGAAATATGGATGTAAAAGGTACATAAAGGAAGGTTTTTTACCTGGACACGAGGATATCGGTGCTCACATGTGATGCCAACCCCGACGCGCACGTTTCGGCGTCACCTTCGTCAGGGGGTGGAGTCATCATGGTCAGGGTCCCGATATATATATTAGAGAGGCAGGCTGATAAACCAATGGAAGGGGACGGTGTGGAGGTGTGTGTGTCATGTGACCTACACAGCGAAAACAATGAATGGCTGCAGAGTAAGTCACTCACAGAATAGCAGAAGTGTGTGGCCGGAAGTAACCCTCAGTGGGGCGCACGCACATCACACCATCCCGCCCTCCCAGGAGACGATCACGGATAGTGACGACATCCAGTGAGAATACAGGGGGGGCGTGAATGTAGCGGCGCGTGGCCAGAAGACACATTCAAAGAGTGCAGGCCAGCGCCCCGCCCCCGAACCTCCCACAAGAATGTCAGTCGTGGATATGGCGGCACCAGGGGGGAGGCGCGGGGAGCGGGATAGTACCAACGCACACCCAAAAAGTGCAGCCAGAATCTCAGGATAACGGACACCCACGTGCCTCCTATCAGGAAGCCAGATTAGTATCTCACAGCATCTGGGAGGGGGGCCGCTGGGGGGCGTGAATGTGATGACACGCACGAGTGGGGGTGTCTACCAGCAATGTAGCACACCTGCCACTCCCACAGACGCCAACAGGGATGATGACATCCCAGAGGAGGGGACGGGGCGGAGACACTAATCTCACTACCCACAGTACAATAAAAAGCCCCTCTTGTGGGACATAAAGCATGGTGCCTGTGGCATTGAAAACCTGAGCTCATCAAAACAGGTAGTTCAGAGGGGAGTAAAGATAAAATGGAAAGTCGATTTAATGTAAAGACAAAGTATAAATAAATAAATAAATATGTGTAAAAACAGGAAGAAGGAGGGGAGGGGAAGGGGGGGAAAGGAGCAGACTGGATGTACGTAGTATGCAAGTGGTACATAATAATAAAATATGTGAAAAACAAAGTAAGGAGTGTGTGGGTAGTGTGTGAGGAGTGTGAGTGGACAAATAGTGAGTCAAATGTATGTGTGGAATACTGAATAGTGAAATGGTGAAAAGTGAACTAAATGTATGTTTGGAATAATGGGATAAAGAGTGAAAGAAAATGAGAACAAAATAAACAGATATATATGGAAACATCTCTCTTATTCAAATACTTAGTCACACATAGTAAATTACATATAGCAACATACCAAGATACAGGCAGCATGAATTTGTACGAGAGGATAGTAGTAGTAAGAAATATATATATGACTATTATCGCTACAGCAGCTGATGGTGCCCATGCATCAATATAACAATAAATATGGCAGGATACAACAAAGAGGGAGGTGAAAGGTAGTGACGAGAAGAAAACATTAAAAAGGAATAGATCAGGGAAGTGAATGTGAGGACAAAGTGAGGAAAAATAAATAAATAAGTGGAAGATCACTGTCGAGAAAAATATTAATAAATATATAATAGATGCATAGGCCACAGCAGCTACCAATTTAGTGTATATTAAATGATAATAACTGGGCATTTCTACCCCAATATTAATATTGCAATATTACAAATAAAGTAGAAATGTGACAATTAGTGATGAGCGAGTACTAAAAAGCTCGGGTGCTCGAGGCTCGGGCCGAGCATCCCAAGATACTCGTGTACTCGGCCCGAGCACCGAGCCCAATGTTATCCTATGGGAGACCCGAGTATTTTTATGAAATGACCCCAGGCAGCATGTAGAAACCCTAAAAATGTCACAAAAGTCTCAGAAGAGTGCTCAAATGACATGGCGACAGCATGGGGAAGACCCCTTGAAGCATTTATCACTCAAAAGTCACAGCTGTGAACAATTTTGGCCGCGTTTTACGCCATTTTTACGGACTCACCAGACAACCTTCCAAAATGACACCAAAATGAATTTTCATGGCGGAAATGTTAAGGGCACATACCCAATAGTGAGATAGAGCTGGTGTATGTTACTTTTTGAGATTAATACATGAAATATTTTACGTCAAACATTGTGTGGCACTCCGATGTCCAAAACGCACGTTTTGTGCTTTTTACTAGCGATGTCGGTCATTTTTTTTTTCATTCTATCTCCCGGCGGTCTCGCTCTGTCGGTCTCTCTCTGTCTTGTCTGTCCCCCTCTCACAGTCTGTCGGTCATTCTCCCCCCTCTCTCTTACTTACCGTTCCCCGATCACTGCCGCGGCGCTGCACGGCTGTTCACTAAACTCCGGCGGCTTTTCCTCTTTTGAAAAAGCCAGCCGCTCATTAAACAATCTCGTATTCCCTACTTTCCTGCTTTTCGGCGCCTATGATTGGTTGCAGTGAGACACGCCCCCACGCTGAGTGACAGGTGTCTCACTGCACCCAAACACAGCAGCCGGTGTGTGTGTGTATACTGTGCAGTGAAATAAATAATTAAATAATTAAAAAAAACGGCGTGCGGTCCCCCCAATTTTAATACCTGCCAGATAAAGCCATACGGCTGAAGGCTGGTATTCTCAGGATGGGGAGCTCCACGTTATGGGGAGCCCCCCAGCCTAGCAATATCAGTCAGCAGCCGCCCAGAATTGCCGCATACGTTAGATGCGACAGTTCTGGGACTGTACCCGGCTCTTCCCGATTTGCCCTGGTGCGTTGGCAAATCGGGGTAATAAGGAGTTATTGGCAGCCCATAGCTGCCAATAAGTCCTTGATTAATCATGTCAGGCGTCCCCCCGAGATACCTTCCATGATTAATCTGTAAATTACAGTTAAAAAACACACACACCCGAAAAATCCTTTATTAGAAATAAAAAACACTAACAAAGTCCCTCATCACCAATTTATTAACCCCGACAAACCCTCCATGTCCGGCATAATCCACGGACCTCCAGTGTCGCGTCCAGCTGTGCTGAATGAAGGGGACAGGAGCTGCAGAATACACCGCCGCTCCAGTCAGCTTCACACAGCAACTGAGGTGAGTATAGCGATCAGCTGAGCTGTCACTGAGGTTACCTGGATGCAGCGATGGCCGCGGGTAACCTCAGTGACAGCTCAGCTGATTGCGCTACTCACCGCCGCTCCGGTCAGCTCCATGCAGCAACTGAGGTGAGTATAGCGATCAGCTGCTGTCACTGAGGTTACCCGCGGCCACCGCTGGATCCAGCGGTGGCCGTGAGTTACCTGACTGACAGCAGCTGATCGCGCTACTCACCTCAGTTGCTGTGTGAAGCTGATAGAAGCGGCGGTGTATTCTGCAGCTCCTGTCACCTGAATGTAGCAGAGCTGGACGCGACGCTGGAGGACTGTGGATTACGCCGGATATGGAGGGTTTGTCGGGGTTAATAAATTGGTGATGAGGGACTTTGTTATTGTTTTTTATTTCTAATAAAGGATTTTTTCAGGTGTGTGTGTTTTTTAACTGTAATTTACAGATTAATCATGGAAGGTTTCTCGGGGAGACGCCTGACATGATTAATCTAGGATTTAGTGGCAGCTATGGGCTGCCATTAACTCCTTATTACCCCAATTTGCCAACGCACTAGGGTAAATCGGGAAGAGCCGGGTAGAGTCCCAGAACTGTCGCATCTAATGTATGCGGCAATTCTGGGCGGCTGCTGACTAATATTGTTAGGCTGGGGGGCTCCCCATAACGTGGAGCTCCCCATCCTGAGAATACCAGCCTTCAGCCGTATGGCTTTATCTGGCTGGTATTAAAATTGGGGGGACCGCACGCCGTTTTTTTTAATTATTTATTTATTTATTTTACTGCACAGTATAGACATGCCCACCGGCTGCTGTGATTGGGTGCAGTGAGACACCTGTCACTCAGCGTGGGGGCGTGTCTCACTGCAACCAATCATAGGCCTCTGTGGGCGTGGAAAGCAGGGAATATGAGATGGCTGTGTACAGAGCACAGCGCGCCCGCCGGTATAAAGGCTCGGTCACGCTGTGCAGGCCGGCCAATCACTGCAATTCCACAACTAACAGGGCTGTGGCATTGCAGTGGTCTGCCAGCCAATCCCTGCATGAGGGCTGGCTCTCAAAAGAGCGCCAACATGCAGGGATGAAGACCACGAGTACAGCACGAGTATCGCGAGATTACTTGGTCCCCGCCGAGTAGCCCGAGTACAGTGATACTCATGCGAGTACCGAGTAGTAACAAGCATACTCGCTCATCACTAGTGACAATGTTAATAAAAAATATACAATAATAAATAAAGTATATAAAAAATTGAGAGTATATAAGAAAGAAGGGGAGGGGGGTTCCATGAAATAATAAATCATATAATAAATAGTATATACAAATATATCATTTGAAACCAAACTACATATAAGAGTTAGGGGGGGAAGTGGAGGGGTATGATGAGGAGGAAAATTTGATGTATCCCATCGATTCAGGAGCAGAAATATAGATATTTTCGGATAGTGCTGGCAACCACACAGGGATTCAGCCATTGAGGACCATAATACACGAAAGAAGGGGGCCCTGAGAGATAAATAGAAACAATTAAAAAGAGATTAAAACAAATTAAAAACACAAAATAAATGGTAAAAATAGATGACAAGCAATTCACAGGAAAGGAACGAAGCTCAGATTTTCATTGAGACCCAGGGGATGCAAAGTTTTTAGTGTCCATATCCATTTTGCCTCAATTTTGGCAAGTTGTTTTTTTGTGTCACCCCCACGAATATGGGGGATAAGATGGTCAATACCGCGTACGCGCAATTGGGAAGCATCGCATCCGTGGTGGATTTTAAAATGTTTAGGTATTGTTTTAAGAGAAAATAGATCTTTACTGTCTTTGGCTGCTAAAATACCATTCACATGTTCACGAACGCGTACTTTAAGTTGGTGTGAAGTAAGGCCAACGTAGATGAGTCCACAAGGGCAAGTGGCATAACAAATGACAGCTGTAGTATTGCATGTTATCGCATGTGTAATTTTGAAAGTTTTGGTAGCGTCAGAATTAGAAAATGTAGTAGCATTGTCAATATTGGGGCAGGCTACACATTTGCCACAAGGGGAACAACCCCATGGTCACTTGTTTTGATCTAAAAATGTCACTAATTTGTTAGAATATTGGCTCTTTACCAGACAATCCCTCAGATTATCCAATCTTCTATATTTTATGTTTGGTTTATCATGAATGCATTGGGAAAAAATGGGATCGTCTAGTATAATGGGCCAATACCTAGCCAGACATGACCGTAGGGTTTCAAAATGCGAATAATATTTTGTTATATACCTAACTTTGTTTGATGAAGACTTATCCATATTAGATGAATGTAAGGCTTGTTGCCTCGTTGTATGTCTGGCTCTATTATAGGCCCTTTTTACTGATCTCCTACTATATCCTCTCGCATAATACCTATCCTTTAGGGCTTCTGCCTGCTTTTCAAAATCCGAATCATTTGAACAAATACGTCTCAATCTCAAAAATTGGCCTACTGGAACTGATTGGATGGTAGCTGTAGGGTGAGAGGATGATGCATGAAGTACAGCATTGACTGCTGTCTCCTTGCGAAAAAGGTCAGTTTGTAGCATGTTACTCCAGTACCTTTTGACGGTGACGTCCAAGAATCAATAGCTTTTGTCAAACTGGTAAGTAAGGTGGATATTGACGTCGTTGTCATTAAGTCTATTCATGAAATCATGTAGGGACTCTATGGTGTCCTGCCAGATAAAAAAAGATATCGTCAATGTACCGCGTCCAAAAAAGGACGCGGTCCATTGACGGCAGCCTATCTGACATAAAGAGGTCTTTTACCCACAGCCCCAGGAACAAATTTGCATATGAAGGCACAAAAGACGCCCCTATTGCTGTGCCCTGGAGCTGTAGGAAAAATGACTCCTTGAAGACAAAAAAATTGTGGGACAAGGAAAAATCCAGAAGTTGTAGGATAAAATTAGACAAATTAAGAGACAAACATGAGGTCCTAAGGAAAAATTGGGATGCTTGTAAACCGTCACTATGTTTAATATTAGTATAAAGTGACTCAACGTCACAGGTAACAAGCAGGGAGTTATCATCAATATATAGCCCATCAATCTTTTTAAGAAAGTCTCCAGTGTCTTTCGTATGGGAAGATAAACTTTCTACCGATTCCTGTAGATGGAAATCAATGAATTTACCAACATTTTCCAAATAGTTGTTATTCCCTGAGATTATAAGTCTACCTGGCGGGGTATGGACGTTTTTATGCACTTTGGGAAGGAGGTACAAGGTAGGTATGGTGGGCTCACTGACCTGTAACGCCTGATATAGTTCTTTGGAAATAATTTAGAATTTTTTGTTCTATATCTCGGTGCCTAACCACAGTACCCGGGTACGGTAGGCTGGGCCCAGACAGTAGTGCGTGCACGCAACACTTTGTTTTATTAGCAAAACACATATCTGTTCTGGTTAGGCCAACTATATAGACAATAAGACTTGCTGCCTCTGTACTGTCAAATTGTCACTTACAGTTTAAATCATAGAGGGACAGCGACACATGTTTGCATTGACTGTTGCTTTACAAGATTTCCATGACTGTGTTGCTGAGCTGTGTGGTTTGCATTCACACTGTTATCATCTGCCTTATCTGTGAGGCTACAGCTAACAAGGGTATTTGGGGGGTAATGGGTTTTGTCTATATTTAGGTAGCTAAGTATTAAGCTCTTGTGATGCACCACTGGTAAGTCGTGTTCGCACACACACACACACACACACACACACACACACAAACACACACTTACACTTACACTTGCTACGCAGAGGGATTACCAGGTAGTAGGCAACTGAATAGATTGTTCTATTCTTTCAGTTTTATGCATGGTTCTTATTGTTTGTTTTGGGAAAGTTAAACAATCATTTATCAACCAAACTGCCTAGAGTCCTTTTCCTGTTGCATGGTTTTGCTGCTATACTGGGGAGCCCACCTGTACACGACTTTAAATGAAGCATCAATCGCAATGGGAATTTCACTATGCAACCACCGCCTACTCCATCAAGTGCATCTGCGTGCTCTTCATCCTCTGTGACTGTGGGGACAGCAGTCACACATGTTTTTTCATGCTGAACTTCCACCCCTTTACCTGCAGCAGGGAGTGTGATTGCCAAGTCGTCAGTGTTTTTGAAGTGGAAACAGATGGTATTGTTGAGCTCTGTCAGACATCGAGAGAACCATCATTGGATGAAGGCAACATTATATCCACGCCTGCACCTTCGTCACAGATTGGCTGGACTACCTGCAGTTAATAATTGCGTAGCAGAAATGGAGAGGAGTGTGGAATGCACATGTGTTGTACCTTGCTTCGCAGCAAAGGAACACTAAGGTAGTATCGCAGACAATAGAAGTATGCCCCTAAAAGTGTCAGCACTTTTTTAAATTAAAATTGCGTAGCAGAAATGGAGGCGTGTAGAAAGCACATGTGGTGTACCTTGCTTGGCAGCAAAGAAACACTAACTTTGTATTCCAGACACTTTTAGGATGGCAGAAAAAGTGTCAGCTCTTTGGGCAAATAAAATAGCGTGGCAAAACTGGGCAGGTGGGTACAGTGTCCGGGTTCTGTGGGTCAGTGGACAGGAAAGGAACACTAACTTAGTATTCCAGACACTTTTAGGATGGCAGAAAAAGGGTCAGCTCTTTGGGCAAATAAAATAGCCTGGCAAAACTGTGCAGGTTGGGACAGTGCCCGGGTTCTGTGGGTCAGTGGACAGGAAAGGAACACTAACTTAGTATTCCAGTCACTTTTAGGATGGCAGAAAAAGTGTCAGCTGTTTGGGCAAATAAAATAGCGTGGCAAAACTGGGCAGGTGGGTACAGTGCCCGTGTTCTGTGGGTCACTGGACAGGAAAGGAACAGTAACTTAGTATTCCATACACTTTTAGGATGGCAGAAAAAGTGTCAGCTCTTTGGGCAAATAAAATAGCGTGGCAAAACTGGGCAGGTGGGTACAGTGCCCGTGTTCTGTGGGTCAGGGGACAGGAAAGGAACACTAACTTAGTATTGCAGAAAATTTTAGGATGGCAGAAAAAGTGTCAGCTCTTTGGGCAAATAAAATAGCGTGGCAAAACTGGGTGGGTTGGTACAGTGCCCAGGTTCTGTGGGTCAGTGGACAGGAAAGGAACACTAACTTAGTATTCCATACACTTTTAGAATGGCAGAAAAAGTGTCAGCTCTTTGGGCAAATAAAATAGCATGGCAAAACTGGGCAGGTGGGTACATCGCCCGGGTTCTGTGGGTACCAGTACAGGAAAGGAAAACTAAGTTAGTAATCCAGACACTTTTAGGATGGCAGAAAAAGTGTCTGCTCTTTGGGCAAATAAAATAGAGTGGCAAAAGTGTGCAGGTGGGTACAGTGCCCGGGTTCTGTGGATCAGTGGACAGGAAAGGAAAACTAAGTTAGTATTCCAGACACTTTTAGGATGGCAGAAAAAGTGTCAGCCCTTTGGGCAAATAAAATAGTGTGGCAAAACTGGGCAGGTGGGTACAGTGCCCGGGTTCTGTGGGTACCAGGACAGGAAAGGAAAACTAAGTTAGTATTCCAGACACATTTAGGATGGCAGAAAAAGTGTCAGCTCTTTGGGCAAATAAAATAGCGTGGCAAAAGTGTGCAGGTGGGTACAGTGCCTGGGTTCTGTGGGTCAGTGGACAGGAAAGGAAAACTTAGTTAGTATTCCAGACACTTTTAGGATGGCAGAAAAAGTGTCAGCTTTTTGGGCAAATAAAATACCGTGGCATAACTGGGCAGGTGGGTACAGTGCCCGGGTTCTGTGCGTACCAGGACAGGAAAAGAAGCCTCACTTTCTATCCCTACTAATGATGAAATGCAGCAAGGAATTCCCTAAGCTGAGGTACACAGACGCTGTTATCTAAAGCTGTACACAGCGTTTGCACGGACCTGCCTAGCAGCTATGGCTATGAACACTTGGAAATCAGCCCTGAAAAGGGCTGAAATAAATAGCAGTCCCTAATCCCTACAGCGCTGTGTAGCTTGCACTATGTCTATAGCGCACACAGCAGGTTCGACGGTAGCAGCGTGAGCGGTGACTGTCACCCACAATCAGAAGGCAGATAATGGCAGTGACAGGGAAAATTTCCGTATTTTATAAGGCAAGGACATGTGACATTCACAGCCTATGACACATGCCCTTGCTTGTTTGGCAAAAATTCACTTAGCTGTGTGTGTGTCTGTGATTGGCTGACATCCTGGCCCGCCCCATTGCATGCGCGCTTAGGGGAAAAAAAAAAAAAAGGCGATCGGCATTCTCTCAGCACCACAGATCTAAACCGCATCCCCCCCGCACACTATACGCTGAAATTTGATAATAGCGTGAATCACAGTGACTCACACTATTACAGCGAAAAGCCAGCTAATAACTAGCTAGGCTTTTTGCTGATCGAACCATTATTGAACGTAACTCGAGCTATCGAGCTTTTAGCAAAAAGCTCGCATTCGAGTTTGATCTCAAGCACCCCCAAAAATCACTCGAACATGAAATTGGCGAACCTTGAACATCGAACATCGCTCAACTCTACCATTGAGTCTGCTGCCAGCATAGTAAGGAGGTGTGCAGGATTCCTTGTGCACAGTTACATCGCGGGTGGCCTGACCAGGCAGCTTGGGGCGGAGGTGGAGGACCCAGATGAGGTTGAGGAGGCAGAAGCAATGGAGGAACTTCTACATTAAGAAGATTGATGCACAAGTCGTGGGGATGGCAAGACTTGTTCAGCAGACTCTTCTCCATCTCTCCCCATAGTTACTTAGTGCCCAGTCAGCGACATGTAACGCCCCTGTCCATGCTTACTGATCCAAGTATCGGTGGTGAAATGCACCCTGTCACACACAGAGTTTCTCAAGGAAGCGGTAATGTTGTGTGCGACATGCTGGTGTAGCACAGGCACACCTTTCTTGGAGAAGTAGTGGCGACTGGGCATCTGGTACTGGGGCACTGCGACTGACATAAGGTCTCAAAAATCCTTTGTTTCCACCAGGCGGAAAGGCAGCATTTCTGTAGCCAAGAGCTTACAGAGGGTGAAAGTCAACCTCTTAGCTTTGTCATGGCTCGGAGGAAATGGCCTTTTATTTGTCCACATCTGAGGGACCGAGATCTGGCTGCTGTGTGGAGACGGTGTTGAGTAGGGTGTCCCGTGAAAACTGCAGGTCTGTGAGGAAAGTGCAGGTGGAGACATGATGTTGCCTTCATCCAAAGTTGGTTCTCTCGATGTCTGAGAGAGCTCTACACCCGCACTTGTTTCCCCTTCCAAAACAACTGATGACCTGCCAAGCAAACTGCCTGTTGCGGTTAAAAAGGGGGAAGGTCTGCGTGGAAAAACATGTGTGACAGCTGTCCCCACAGTCATAGAGGAAGAAGAGCGCGTGGATGCACTTGAAGGGGCAGACGGTGGTTGGCCCGCTCCACTAGGCCGCATTGTAGCACAGTGAGCTTCCCACTGGGACTTATGCTTGTTATTCATGTGACGATTCATGGAAGAAGTTGTCAAACTAGTGAGCTTTTGGCCTCTACTTATAGATTGGCAACAAATCTTACATATCACATGATTTGGGAGATCCTTTGCGAGGTCAAAAAAGGCCCAGGCTAGGTAAGGCTTAGAGCCCATGCGACCTGCAGAGCCACCCCGACTTGTGCTCGGAGGCAGAGTTGTAGCTGAGGATGCAGTTGTTGATGTGCTTTCAGTACTCTGACTCTGTCCAGGAGGGAGCAAGGTAACTTCGTCGTCAGTCGCATCCTACTCCACCGCATCTGCTGACCTCCTCAAGTGCGTGAATGTGGGTTGACAGTAAGTGGGATCTAGAACTTCATCATCAAGCGTTATGTTTGCACTTCCCTCGCCCTCAGACCGTCGTTTAAATAACCAGTAGTCCCTAACCCCTAAAGCGCTGTGTAGATTGCACTGTATCTCTATAGCGCACACAGCAGCAGTAGCAGTGGGAGTGGGAGAAGTGACTGTCACCCACACGCAACAGACAGATAATGGCGGCGACGGGGAAAATGGCCGTGTCTTATAAAGCAAAGACATGTGACATGCACAGCCTATGACACAAGCCCTTGCTTGTCTGGCAAAAATCCACTGTGCAGTGTGTGTCTCTGTGATTTGCTGACAGCCTGGCCTGCCCTACTGTATGTGCGGTTAGGGACAAAAAAAAAAAAGGCGATAGGCATTATCTCAGCACTCAGCTCAGCAGCAGCACTGATCTAAACCCCGTCCCCCCCCCGCAAACTATACGCTGAATTTTGATAACAGCGTGATTCACACAGTGACTCACACTATTACAGTGAAAAGCCAGCTAGTAACTAGCTTGGCTTATTGGTGCTCGAACCGTTCTCGAATGTAACTCGAACTGTCGAGCTTTTAGCAAAAAGCTCGAGTTCGTCGAGCCTCTTGAACACCCCCCAAAATCACTCGAACATGAAATTGGCGAACCTCGATCATCGAACATCGCTAAACTCTAGTGATAAGGCAGCTTTATTCTTTGGGTCAGTACAATTACAGCAATACCACATTTATATATTTTGTTATGTTTTGCTGCTATTCCACAATAAAAACAATTTTATAGAAAAAAAACAATTTTTGTATTGCTGTATTCTTAGAGCTATAGGTGCCCAAATGCACACAATCTAAATTTTTGTACTTTCTATTTTAATGTAGTCTTATAAAACAGTTGAGTTTTATTTTTCTCATTGGTGCTCTGTCCATTTCAACCCTTTTCCTCTGGCTGCACCTTTCCAGGCCCAGCCTGTCTGGTCGACACTTTGCACCTGAAGCCCTGGAGCACGCCTGTGGCAGGTAAGCAGACAACTTTTTCTCTCTTACATTTTGAGAGCTATACTTCTTTTATCTTTTTAGTGACAGAGCTATGTTGCAGCTTATCTTTTGTGGGTCAAGATGAAGTTTTAAGCAGTAGCATTTTAATCTACATATGACTTTTTTGTTCCATTTTATTCTACTGTTTAGTTAGCTGTATGATGAAAAGACAGTTTTTTCTATGTTTTTTATTTTAATTTTTTACCGTGTTCACTGGTTGGGATAGGGGACCGAAGGGGTTAACTAGTGTGACAGTTTTATAGATCGGGTTGTTATGTACGTGGTAATACCAAATATGTGTAGATTTGTTATTGGTGCTACAATGCTGGTAGCGATGCAGTAAAACACGTATGATGACTACAGGTGTGGCTGTAGATCCAGGTAGAGCTGTACAGAGCTTTAGGAGCTGAGTGTCCATGAGTGGAGCACCGCATTTGTATGAAACGAGGTGCTGTTAAAATACTTGGTGTAGGTCAGTGTGTAGCAGCAGCATCAGTGGCAGAGGTCCAGCAGCCAAATGTGCAAGGAGGCCCAGCAACATCAGCAGGAGCAGAAGGAGCAGCAGCAGCGCTAAGGGAAAGGCATCCGGAGGTGTCAGGAGGTCTAGCAACAGCAGCCAGAGCTGTAGCAGCAACAGCAGGAGCAGTTGGAGCATCTTGATGAGGCAGCTATTGGCCGGTTGGTGCAATCCCTTGTGGGGCAAGTACAGGCATGGGGTGCCTACAGAGATGCCTGGAGTACCAAGAAACAGTGTGGACTGGTACCTGAGAATTCCCTGGGGAGGCCACAGAACGTAGCCCCTCTATATTGGGGTGCTGAAAAGGGGGTGGTTGCCCAAAAGGGGGTGGGTGTTCTAAGTCAAAAGGGGTAGTAATGGTAGTGCAGATGAAATGTAGCTGGGGATAAGGGAGTAGCTCCTGAAATGAAGGACGACATTGGATTAAGTGGGGACTTGTAGTTCCAGGGTATCAAGAGGCGTGGCGATAATTGCAATGTAGACTGTGACTCTAATAAAGTGAAAAAAGAGTGCAGTAAAAAGAACTGAGCAAAGAGAGTAAATTCTCCTCCCATCGCCAGAGATGCAACAGGCGCATAGAGGAAGAACAAACTGCACTCCCTGGAAAGATGATCAAGGAAGAGTTTGAATTTTCTTTCAAAATATGGATTCTCTACAAGACTCTAAAAGGGTAAAGAAGGAGGATAAGGTATGTTTCCAGTCACAACTGCTGGTTTAGAGGCAGACAATAATGTACTGCAAGACAAATTGGAAGCAACAAGTGTTTGATTGGATTCAGAGGGCTGTGAGAGGGGACAGTGAGGGCCAATCCAGGACCTCTACTTTATTGTCATTGAACCATTTCTTCACCAATCTTGATGAATACTTTGGGTCATTGTCCTGCTGGAACACTACGTTGTCGTTTTTATACCTATTGCACTTGAGTGTACAAAGTAACTCATCTTGTAGGATACTCACATATAGCTCAGCATTGAGATCACCACCGGTCATGATCAAGTATGGAATGCCTTTGGCTGAAAAACACCCAAATATTATCAGGCTTCCTTCACAATTTCTTCAATTTCTCAATCTGTTAGCCTTTTTTCCCCTGTTTCTTCCAAACCCATTTGCACCCATCAGAGTCCAATCTATTGACTTTCATCTCATTGCTCTAAATCATCAATTTCCAATCTTCAACTGTCCACTTTTCATACTTTTTTGCAAACTTGAGCTGATGCTTATTATGAAGATATTGAAGTTGAGGCTTCTTCATATTTTTGTGGGCCACTATTCCAGACTTGTGTAACGTGCACCACATGCTTCCATGGACATCTGTGATCTTACTATTACTAAACATACGAGCCACCTCCACTGCCGTGTTTGTCAAGCCAGAACTGACAGGCCAATTGGTGAGCCGACTTGCTGACTGTGATATTTTGCCTTAATGTTGACCTCTTGGCTTTTGAAACGATGGTCTGACTTCGTTTTGTATTCTTCCTTGTCATGGAACTCAGATGATGCATTTTGGCAATTTTCTTGCTGAGAGACCGCTATCGATGAGCTGGATGATGCTGTTCTTTTGTCTTGGGAAATCTTTATGCTGCTCCTGGCTTCAAACCAGTGACTTTTCACTTCTGAATCAACTAATAAAATGCTGAGCTACTAGGGAATGTGTGAACAAGTGGTCATTAGTAGTAAAGAGGAAGAAAAAAAATGACTTGACAAGAATCTGCATAACTAATCATATGCTAAAAACTTGAAAGTCAACTTTATGTAACAGATAGCCAAGATGATTGTCTATAAAATGAAGGTAGTTTCACTCTCAAAGCTATAGTGGATGGTGAGTATGGAGCCTGAAAGTAAAAAGTTCAAAACATGGTTACCCTTTTGCTCGTCACTCTATTTGTTTTGTAAGCTGTTTACCTTCCGATATAAGTGATTAAGCAACTTTATTCCTCAGATCAATACAAATACAGCAATACCTGATTTATATAGTTTTTTAGGTTTGACTACTTATTAGTGATGGGCGGACTCGCACATAACCGGCACTGGCGGACCTAACCGTATTAACAAAAATTCAGGTTCCGGGCCGGACACCGGTCCCAATATAAGTCTATGGGGACCAGAATCTGGCGATTAAAAATGGTGGTAGAAAGGATAGGGGGATAGGAGAAAGCGTGCTATGCTTACTGTGGCTCCTCTATGGCTATAACTGCTACCGCAGCCTCTCAATGCACCAAATGGGCTGGCTCTAACGTTACGACTGAACCCCAAAATTCTCACAGGGATGGAAAACCAAGGCAGATGCAAAACGAGAACTCCACAGGTACAAAAAAAGTACTTGTTCTAGAACTGACCCTGATCTGTCCCTGTCTGAAAGCAGAGGTTGGCACCCTAAGATCACATAATGTCTCCCCCACTCATCGACAGCTGACCCTGAGTGTCCTTAAGCTATAATCGAAATGTAACACAAAAATAACAATAAACATAAATGAAGTGCGCACAAGCAGAAGGTGAGAAACAGGACTGTTAATGTACAAACACAGCCAAAGAGGAACTATCGAATACAAGAAACCAAAAAGAATAACAGAACACCTGGAAATCCTCCCAAACCTAAATGAAAGAAAATTAGAGATAAGTGGGAAAGGATTCTTACAAATAAACTGCAGAGAATATCAATAGCAATGTATCAGTAAGAAAACCTTAAATGGGGAGCTGGGACTGCCAGAAATATAGCCAACACTGAGGCATGTTACAAGTGAGTATAAATAGCTCCTCCCAAAATCTGATTGGGCAAATCAAATGAGAAAGTACACACACCTGAGTAGACGTGAATCAGGAAGACAGAGAATCCTTTAAAATTGGACCAACACGAAACATGCTGTGGTCCAACCAAGAAAGAAGCAACCAACAACCAGAGATCACCAGTTCAAACCACGAAATGTCACTTTGCTCTGTCGTGCACTATTTTCAAGGGTATACGCTTTCTGGAGATGGACACCCAGATGCAGTATACTACGTCTGGGTGTCCACCATGAGTCAGCGTATACTCCCAAAAATAGTGCATGACAGAGCACACTATGACTCCATCTGCACCATTATAGTCAGTGGCTCTGTTGGCACAAAAGCAAGAAACCCATTTTGTGGCGAGTTCAAACAGAGAGCCCCAATGGGAAGACTGAATGAGGAGAGGAACGCAGTGTGAAAGCAGCCTAAAATCTTGCTGGGAGCACCTGGTTGTGGCTGGGTTATGGTAAAAATATGTTGTTTCTTCCCTTCCCTGTCTATGATTCCCCAGTCCTTCTGTTTGCCTCCAGTCTGTGAATAGCCACCCTCCTATGATTGATGACTAAGCAGTGACCTGTTATTTAAAGAGGTAGGTGGAGGACTGGAGAATCACAGACAGGGAAGAGAAGACACAGTGTAAAGTGTACCTAATTAGCAGAAAACCTCAAATGCTACTTAAATTAGAATATCTTCACCAATTTACAGTGTAAATGTAATCAGCATTACAACGCCATTACAGCCATTTCTTTATTTCACATAAAAAAATTGTGTTGCCAAGTTTAACTAACTGCTACATGTTTTCAAAATATGTAGCAATAGTAGAAGTCAAGTATTCATTACTTTCAAAGTAGTGTTGCATCTTTTAGTATATATGTCTATATTAGGTAGTCTGCATAGGGGCATTGCTGGTCTATAGAAGAACAGGACACATATACATGTTATGATCCGGAACCATGGAAGATCACCATAAATCATTGGTAAAAGGTGACAAGAGCATTGGCAACTAATCTGGCCGCCATCCCCTTACTAACCATCACAACTAGAAGTAGCCGAGGGGTGAACTAACATCCTGTGCACCGCGAACCCAGCCGGAGAACTAGCTATCCTAAAGGAAGGAAAGATGAATACATTTCTACCTCAGAAAATAGATAAAGAATAGCAAGCCCCCCACATTCAAAGACTGCGGTGATATAGGAAAACACAATACACAGATAGATGATAGGATTAGCAAAGGTGAGGCCCCCACTGACTAAAATAGGAAAGGACAGGAAAGGGGCTGATGGTGGCCAGAGAAAAACCCTACAAAATTCCAAATTCCTGATAGTACAAAAGGGCCCTCAGATCACACGATCTGCACTCCGTCCTATACCAGGCGCTCTTGTCATACCAATGAACAGAAAACAGGAATCATTACAAATTCCAAAAGCCACAAACACATGGACTTATAGGAGCAATACTCCAAACATAACTGCAGGGAGTTTCCCAGCTAAGTAACTGAGAGGGAAGATCCCTGCATGCAAATAAACTGAAAACAACCACAGCAAATGACAAACTGAGATAAGAGTAAAAGAACCAGACAACAAATGAAGAGCAAAGCACTTATCTGGGGTAGATGTGGTATGGAGCAGGATGAAGCAGGCTGGTGAACAAAGAACAACTGACATCCGGCATAGCCTGCTATCAGACCAGGATTTAAATAAGCAGAGAGTTAGCAATGGAAACACCCATTGCTCAACACACCTGGTCTCTGTCCAAACCATTCCTGGCCACAAGAGGGAGCCTCCCAGCAGCCAAAGCATAACTGACATTCACAACAGTACCCCCCCTTGAGGAGGGGTCACCGAACCCTCACCAACGCCACCTGGTCGCTCGGGATAAGCATGATGGAAGGCACAAACCAACCTGTCCGCATAAATGTCAGAAGCCACAACCCAAGAGTTATCCTCCTGCCCATAACCCTTCCATTTTACAAGGTACTGAAGCTGTTGCCTACTGCGACGGGAATCCAGAATTTTTTCAACCTCATACTCCATGTCCCCTTGTACCAAAAACAGGGTCAGGAGGCGCTGCTGTAGGAACCGTTGGCTCCACATGTTTCTTCAACAAGGACTTATGGAAGACATTGTGAATCTTAAATGACACAGGCAGAGTCAAATGGAAAGATACAGGGTTGATAATCTCCGAAATCTTATAAGGTCCAATAAATCTGGGCTTAAATTTAGGAGATGGAACTCTCATAGGAATGTTTTTAGAGGACAACCACACCATATCCCCCACTTTAAACTGGGGACCAACAGTCCGACGCCGGTTGGCAAACTTTTGGGCAGTTTCTTGGGACTGAAATAATTTATCCACTACCTGCCCCCAAATCTGCTGCATTCTGTTTACCATCGAATCCACCCCTGGACAGTCAGATACCTCAAGCTGCCCCGAGAAGAACCTGGGGTGATACCCAAAATTGCAGAAAAAGGGGGACACCAATGTGGTAGAGCTAGCTCTATTGTTAAGGGCAAATTCAGCCAAAGGCAAAAACAAAACCCAGTCATCCTGATCCGCAGAAACAAAACACCGTAAATAGGTCTCCAGGGTCTGGTTAGCCCTTTCAGTCTGACCGTTGGTCTGAGGATGAAACGCTGAGGATAAAGACAGCTGAACACCCAATTTGGAGCAAAAAAGCCTCCAAAACCAAACTGCACCCCTCTTTCAGAAACAATGTTTTTGGGAATACCATGCAAACGATCAACATGTTGGAAAAACAAAGCCACCAACTCTGATGAAGACGGCAACTTAGATAGGGGAACCAAGTGGACCATCTTGGAGAATCTATCACAGATCACCCAAATCACAGTCATTTTCTGAGAGACGGGAAGCTCTGAAATAAAATCCATAGAGGTGTGCGTCCAAGGTTTCTTAGGTACCGGCAAAGGCAATAATAGCCCACTAGAACGTAAACAACAGGGCTTTGACCTAGAACAAACTCCATACGACTGCACAAACGACGTACATCCGGGGACAGGGAAGGCCTCCAAAAAGAGCGTCTCACAAGATCCCTAGTACCAAAAATGCCAGGCTGACCCGCCAAAACAGAGCAATGAACCTCAGAGACATCTCGGTCTCTCCATTGGTCCGGGACAAACAGTTTCCCTGTATGACATCTCTCAGGTTTATCTCCCTGAAATTCCGCCAGTGCCAACCGCAGATCAGGCGAAACAGCAGAGAAAACTACACGATCATTCAGGATAGTAGACGGCTCGTCAACCTCCAAAGAGTCAGCACAGAAGCTCCTGGAAAGGGCATCGGCCTTAACATTCTTGGTGCCCGGCAAAAAAGAGACCACAAAATTAAACCGGGTAAAAAACAAAGCCCACCTGGCCTTACGAAGATTCAACCTCTTGGCCGATTCCAGATAGGTAAGATTCTTGTGGTCCGTAAGCACCACAACTTGATGTGTAGCCCCCTCCAACCAATGTCTCCACTCTTCAAATGCCCACTTCATAGCCAATAATTCCCGGTTCCCCACATCATAATTCCGTTCAGAACTAGCAAACTTCCGAGAAAAAAAGGCACAGGGCTTAAGTTTACCCGAAGTAGCGTCTCGTTGAGACAGAATAGCTCCAGCTCCGATCTCTGAGGCATCGATCTCAACTTGAAATGGGTGAGACACATCAGGTTGCTGCAGGACTGGAGCAGAAGTGAATCGCCTTTTAAGCTCCTGGAAGGCCACAATCGCCTCTGGGTTCCAATGCTCAGCATCAGCTCCCTTCTTGGTCAAATCTGTCAGAGGTTTGACAATGGCAGAAAAATTGACTATAAATTTACGGTAAAAATTAGCAAACCCCAAAAATTGCTGCAGGGATTTTAGAAAAGTCGGTTGCACCCAGTCGTAAATAGCCTGAACCTTAACCGGGTCCATTTCGATAGCGGAGGGAGACAAGATGAAGCCCAAAAAGGAAATCCTTTGCACCCCAAAGAGGCACTTTGACCCCTTAACGTACAGTGCATTATCCTTAAGTATCTGAAAAACAGCCCGTACTTGCCCAATATGAGAGTCCCAATCATCAGAAAAAATCAAGATGTCATCCAAATACACAATCAAAAATTTACCAATAAGGTCCCGAAAAATATCATTCATGAAGGCCTGGAAGACGGAGGGTGCATTAGTGAGCCCAAAAGGCATCACTAGGTACTCAAAATGCCCCTCAGGAGTATTAAAAGCCGTCTTCCATTCATCACCCTCCTTAATACGGATGAGATTATACACACCCTTGAGATCCAGTTTCGTAAACCATTTGGCGCTCTTTACTCTAGAGAAAAGATCAGACATCAGAGGCAAAGGGTACTGATATTTGACCGTAATTTTATTAAGAAGACGGTAATCAATACAAGGCCTCAACGACCCATCTTTATTAGCAACAAAGAAAAAGCCAGCACCCAAAGGAGAAGATGAGGGCAAAACACCCAAAAAAAATTCTCAGCAGACTTTTTTTTTTTTCCTTCTTAAGAGTACTCTTTAAATTTGTTGACCGGATGTACTGTTATGAACCAGAACCATGGAAGACCACCATAAATCATTGGTAAAAGGTGACAAGAGCATTGGCAACTAATCTGGCCGTCATCCCTTTACTAACCATCACAACTAGAAGTAGCCGAGGGGTGAACTAACATCCTGTGCACCGCAAACGCAGCCGGAGAACTAGCTATCCTAAAGGAAGGAAAGATGAATAACTCTCTACCTCAGAAAATAGATAAAGAATAGCAAGCCCCCCACATTCAAAGACTGCGGTGATATAGGAAAACATTATACACAGATAGATGATAGGATTAGCAAAGGTGAGGCCCCCACTGACTAAAATAGGAAAGGACAGGGAAGGGGCTGATGGTGGCCAGAGAAAAACCCTACAAATTTCCAAATTCCTGATAGTAAAAAAGGGCCCTCAGATCGCACGAACTGCACTCCGTCCTATACCAGGCGCTCTTGTCATACCAATGAACAGAAAACAGGAATCATTACAAATTCTAAAAGCCACAAACACATGGACTTATAGGAGCAATACTCCAAACATAACTGCAGGGAGTTTCCCAGCTAAGCAACTGAGAGGGACGATCCCTGCATGCAAATAAACTGAAAACAACCACAGCAAATGACAAACTCAGATAAGAGTAAAAGAACCAGACAACAAATGAAGAGCAAAGCACTTATCTGGGGTAGATGTGGTATGGAGCAGGATGAAGCAGGCTGGTGAACAAAGAACAACTGACATCCGGCATAGCCTGCTATCAGACAAGGATTTAAATAAGCAGAGAGTTAGCAATGGAAACGCCCATTGCTCAACACACCTGGTCTCTGTCCAAACCATTCCTGGCCACAAGAGGGAGCCTCCCAGCAGTCAAAGCATAACTGACATTCACAACATATACACATGTATCCCACCAAAAGTGATTCTTATACAGTATACTGTTATTGTATAACAATGTTGCTGCCATACAAGAACCAAATATTAATGAACAAAGTACCCTACATAAATACCAATAATGATAAAAATACCATACACCCAACACCACAAAGTGACTGAATTATTCCACCATTTTGTTACCAAATAAAAAAACACTTTTTGAGACTTATATTACCCCATCAAGTGACCATATAGTGCTGAGTGAGCACTACAATACTTGCATGCTAGTTACTCGAATCGAGCAGGTTAGACATTCGGATGGGCTCAACTCGAGTAATAAGTATAATAGAAGGGAATGGGAATTTCGAGCATTTTTCCATTAGATACCTGCAAGGAGGAATGGGAGGAGGCAGTAAAATCACTGAAATGGATGGAAGCAGCACTTAAGTGGAATAGGATTAGCATTGTGAATATGCCTGGTTGCAACTCTAATTCCTAGGTTACTGCTGGGAACAATGCTGATAGAGTATTAAGCCACTTTTATTCCCGATACCAAATGTGTGTATATTTTTATTTTTTTTAACCTTTTAATTTTAAATGTGGTGAATGGGGGCTGATGTGATTTTATTTTTTTTTATTTTTTAAAACTTTTTATTTTACTAGACTATAAAGATCAGCAGTCTGATCGTTGATTCATTTTTTCCAATCTGAGCTGCACAGCTCAGATCAGCATACATTTTCATCTTCTGTTACAGTCAGCTCTCTTCTGGCTGTAACAGGAAATGAGTCATGAATGATAGCAACAGAAGTCATCGCATGACCCTGTGCTACCATGGAAACCATCGGCTCCTCGTGATCACATCATGGGACCCTCCGATGGCGACGGGTAAGTGTGTGTTACCCGCTGCAGACATTTAAATTGTCCTGTCACATTTTCACAGCGTGATTTAAGGGCTTAACAGGTGTGGGTGAATCGTGGATCCACCTGCACCTGTGAGGCACATGTCTGTTGTACAAATCAGTAGCAACCATTGGTGATCACCCCTTTTAGGTCGCACAGTCATGAAGGGTTTGATTTGCATAACATTCATGAAAAAACAGCAGCAAGGACTGTAAGGCAATAATCTCTACCTACTGTATATGCTTTTAATGAAAAACTAATACACTAGCAGCTAACCCTACACTAAATGCAGCTAACAGCAGTATTGTTATAGAATAGAATATATTTTTTACTTTGCAGTAGCAAGTAGAGATGAGCAAACCAGCCGTGGTTGGGCTCGAGTTCGGTTCGTCGAACGGAGGTCTCGTTCGAGTTCAGTTCGGCGAACGTTCGACGAACCGAACTCGAACCAATAGGATATAATGGGAGGCAATCACAAACACATAAAAAAGCATTATAAATGTACACATACAGTTAATAAACATTGCCATAACACTTACCGGTCCCCGCGATCCCTCCTGCACTCTGTCTCCTGCCGCTATCCCATCTGATGATCGCTGAATCCTCCCGGTAACCAGCACTGCCAGCAGTGATGCAGGACCTATCGTGATGTCAAAATAGCCATGTGACCAGTCACGTGGCTATTATCTCATTGGCTACAGACTGGTCACATGACTATGACGCGTCATGTAGGACCTGTCATTGCACTCTCCGGTACACGATGCACATTTGTGTATTGCCGTGTACCGGCGACATGCTCTAGCACACGGTCGACTCCCCATTCCGTTAGGGACCGGCTGACACAGTCGGTCATTAACGGAGATCACCGTTGCCATAGCAATGCAGTTAGCGGTGATGTCACCGCTAACCGCGGCTCCGGGAGCACCGTTGCTATGGTAACGCGTCTGTCAGCGTTATCGCTGTTACCGCTAGCAGCACTGATCTCTCACGGAGTGAAGGCTGCACGGGAAGCAGCATCTTCCCCCACGCAGCAGTGATGTAGCAGAGCTGCATTTGTTGAACGAGAAAGACAGAAGACCATCGATCGTGGAAAGCTGACAGGGGGTAATAAAGATGGAGTCTCTAATGTGTCTGTGTATTTATTTCTATTAAAGTATTTTTTCTCTGTGTGGTGTCTTTTTTTAACCCTTTATTGGAGATTCTTAATGGCCGGGTCAAACGTGCCTGACATTAAGAATCTCTGGCTTAATACTGGCTAGTAAAACAAAGCCAGTATAAACTCATGATTACCCAACAAGCCACCCGGCTCCAGGGCTGTTGGAAGAGTTGGATACAGCACCAGATGATGGTGCTTCTATGAGAGCGCCATTTTCTGGGGCGGCTGCGGACTGAAATTCGCAGCAGAGGCGCCCAGAAACCTCGGGCTAACCTGTGCTGCAGATTCCAATCCCCAGCTGCCTAGTTGTACCTGGCTGGACACAAAAATGGGGCGAAGCCCACGTCATTTGTTTTTTAATTATTTCATGAAATAAGTGAAATAATTAAAAAAAACGGGCTTCCCTATATTTTTGGTTCCCAGCCGGGTACAAATAGGCAACTGGGGGTTGGAGGCAGCCCGTGGCTGCCTGCTGTACTTGGCTAGCATACAAAAATATGGCGAAGCCCACGTCATTTTTTTGGTGGGCAAAAAACTTCTGCATACAGTCCTGGATGGAGTATGCTGAGCCTTGTAGTTCTGCAGCTGCTGTCTGCTCTTCTACATACAGACAGACAGCAGCTGCAGAACTACAAGGCTCAGCATACTCCATCCAGGACTGTATGCAGAAGTTTTTTGCCCCCTGAAAAAATTATGTGGGCTTCGCCATATTTTTGTATGCTAGCCAGGTACAGCAGGCAGGTACGGCTGCCCCCAACCCCCAGTTGCCTATTTGTACCCGGCTGGGAACCAAAAATAAAGGGAAGCCCTTTTTTTATTATTTCATGAATTTCATGAAATAATTAGAAAACAAATGACGTAGGCTTCGCCCCATTTTTGTGTCCAGCCAGGTACAACTAGGCAGCTGGGGATTGGAATCCGCAGCACAGGTTGGCCTGAGCTTTCTGGGCCCCACTGCTGCGAATTGCAGTCTGCAGCCGCCTCAGAAAATGGCACTTTCATAGAAGCGCCATCTTCTGGCGCTGTATCCAACTCTTCCAGCACCTGCCTGCTATACCTGGCTAGCATACAAAAATATGGCGAAGCTCACGTCCTTTTTTTGTAGTTTTTTGGCAAAAAAAATAAAAAATGCTTCCCTGGATTTTCCATTGCCAGTGAAGGTAACACCAAGCAGTGGGGGTTAGCAGCCAGTAGCTGCTTGGATTACCCTTAGCTAGCAATACAAAAAATGCAGCGGGAGCCCATATATATTTTTTTTAATTATTTATTTAAATAACTAAAAACAAAATGGGTTTCCCTGTATTTTGATTGCTGGACATCACAGTGCTGTAAAAATAAATCTTTAAAAAAAATGACGTAGCGCCCCGTGGTATTTTTGATTCTCAGCGCAGATAAAGCAGACAGCTATGGGTTGCCACCCCCATCTGCCTGCCGTTACCTTGGTTGGCAATCAAAATACAGGGAAGCCGATTAATTTTTTCTATTTAAAAAATAGTTAAAAAAAAATGACGTTGGGTCCCCCCGTTTTTGATAGCCAGCTAGGTAAAGCAGACGGCTGTAGCCTGAAAACCACAGCTGGCAGCTTTACCGTGGTTGGGGATCCAATGTGGAGGTCCCCCCAGGCTCTCTTTTTATAATTATTTTATAAATATTAATAATTACACAAAAAAAGTAGGGTCCCCCCCAAATTGGATCACCAGCCAAGGTAAAGCGGACAGCTGTGGTCTGGTATTCTCAGGGTGGGAAGGTCCATAGTTATTGGGCCTTCACAGCCTAAAAATAGCAGGCCGCAGGCACCCCAGACGTGGCGCATCCACTAGATGCGGCCATCCTGGCGCTTCACCCCAGCTCATCCCGTTCTCTGGTGCAGTGGCAAACGGGGTAATAAATCGGGTTGATACTAGCTGTAAAGTCACCTGAGATCAAGCCCAGCAGTTTGTGATGTCATGGCGTCTATTAGATACCCAACATCATAAACTGTCAGTAGTAACAAAAAAAAAAATCGACAAAAGAAATTTATTTGAAAAGACAGTCCCCAAAACATTTCCTCTTTCACCAAATTATTGTAAGAAAAAAAATAAAGGGGTCCCACGACGACTCTGGTCCGTCTAGAATATGGGGGGGGGGAGACACTCAGGGAACGTATCCCCCATTTTCTAGGAGTGCGGACCCTTCATGTGAGGAGTGTGGGTGCAATGAATCTGCACTCACTCTCCCCGGGTCCACAGCAGCAGAGTCCATGTCATAATGGTTGCTACCAAAGCTGCAATGCCCTGCTCATGAGGTAAGGGCATGCCTAATCAGGAGAACTATTCTACATTTCCAAATATTGGTATTTGCTGATATTATTGCTATTCCACCTACTATATATTGGGGATAGGATCTTGGAGATGGAATACCCCTTTAAGTCCAGTTATCCAGCTGAATGAATACTTAACAACAGAGCTCGCTATTTAGATGTGTTTTCTTGTGGCGTATAACGGACTCTCATGTTTGGTAGTCGTTCAGCAGGGAAACTATAAAAGCAAATCCCTCCATTTGGAAATGTAGTATATAGCTCTCCTGATCAATTATGTTCCTTACCTCATGAGCAGGGCATTGCAGTAATAATAATTTATTCATTTATACAGCGTTATTAATTCCATAGCGCTGTATGTCTTTGGAATGTGGGAGGAAACCGGAGTACCCGGAGGAAACCCACGCAAACATGGGGAGAACATACAAACTCCTTGCAGATGGTGCCCATGGTGAGAATTGAACCCAGGACCTCAGCGCTGCAAGACTACAGTGCTAACCACTGAGCCACCCGCCCATTTAGCTTACAGATGCATAACCACCACTCACTGTGTCTGAACACAGGAAGCTGAGCTGACAGCCGCTCTGTGCATGCGGCAGCGTCTATTGTGAAGGAGAGGGCCGTGGGGGGATCAACGCTGCACAGGTACCGTGGGACACCGGGCAACACCGGTGTGGTTATAGGGAGTGACCTGGCAGGGCCTGGGGAGGAGTTTGGTACATGGCATATGCGACAGAAATCAGAGGAGTAGGGTGAATGCGGCCGGCGCGCTGCTGTGCGCGCGGCCATCTTGGATTTCTGGGAGGGCATCAGGGGGGGCACTTTGGCGACACCGGGGGACCGGAGGGGACCGGGTAGGAGATTTATCATGTTTGTTCATGCCAGATGGGAGATAAATAATTTTTTACCGGCGCTGTCATTTACTGTAACGTTATCATCGGTGTACGGTGTATACCTGTGATCACGTGAGCGGGGACCGGAAAAACCGTCCTGAATCATGATCTCCAGGGTCTCAGCTACCCCCTGAAACCCCGGAGATTTTCTGACGCTGGGGGGGCGTTATTCACTTATTTCTGCCTGCTGTTTATAAACGGCAGATCAGAATAAGGCTACATTAACACGACCGATCCATTTTTGCGGTCTGCAAAAAACAGTCCATTTTTTTCACGGGTGCATCCGTGTGGCATCCGTTTCCGTTCCGTAGACGGTCCGTATGTCATCTGTTTGTCATCCGTGTGCCTTCCGTTTTTTTTTGTGTACTGCAAAAAAACTGAAGGAGGGTAAATGCATAAATTTACCCAGGATCCATAGCTTCATCCTACATGAGGCGGTCACATGTTCACTCCAGTGCCATTTTCTACTGCTTTTCACAGCGTAGAGCGCGCTGGTGATTTTCCTGTGCTTGTGCACTTCATATCAGTCTTTTCTGTCATTATAATGGCAGAAAGACACATAATGTCCCACTCTCCTGCATTTTGTAATTTTGCACCCTTTGGTGCCTTTCATGTGGAACTGAGGGGTGCTTAGCTTTGTATTTAGCCAAAAAAATGAAAAAAAAAAAATGACGTAGGGTTCCCCCTATTTTTGTAGCCAGCTAGGGTAAAGCAGACGGCTGCAGCCTGCAGACCACAGCTGGCAACCTCAGCTTGGCTGGTAATCCAAAACTGAGGGCACCCCACGCTGTTATTTTAAATTAAATAAATAATTTTAAAAAAAACCACGTAGGGGTCCCCCCAAAATTGGATCACCAGCCAAGGTAAAGCAGACAGCTGGGGTCTGATATTCTCAGACTAGGGAGGTCCATGGTTATTGAACTCTCCCCAGCCTAAAAATAGCAGGCCACCCCAGAAGTGGCGCATTCATTAGATGTGCCAATCCTGGTGCTTCGCCCCAGCTCATCCCGCGCCCTGGTGCGGTGGCAAACAGGGTAATATATGGGGTTAATACCAGATGTGTAATGTCACCTGGCATCAAGCCCTGGGGTTAGTGAGGTCAGGCGTCTATCAGATACCCGACATCACCAACCCAGTCAGTAATAAAAAAAATAGACGACAAACACATTTTTATTTGAAAAAACACTCTCCAATACATTCCCTCTTTAACCAATTTATTAGAAAGAAAAACAAATATAGGTCTGGTGTAATCCAAGGGGTTGCCATGATGATCCACACTTTCCCAGTCAATGAAGAGCAGGATGTTCCCCATTGGCTGGGAGAGCAATGCAGTGACCTGAGCTAACATCAATGGGTCAGCCCAGGTCACTGCAGGGCATGACAAGTGCTTCTGTCAGCGAGGTACATTACCTGCGCTGATCTCTTGCACTGCTGACAGCACCTGTCACTGAGTTCAATGACCGCCGCCTTCACAGCAAAGTATCGCGAGCGGCCCGTGACGTCACCGCTAGTCAGTCTCGGGTCGGAAGCGAGAGAAGGTGATGTGACAAGCGGCGGCCATGGAGGACAGTGACAACGCTGAGGTCGGGACTTCATCACCGCAGGTAAGCCGGGTGCCAGGTGGGCGAGGCCTAGCGGGGTAATGTGTGCAGAGTGACAGGTGGGCGGAGCCTAGCGGGACAATGTGTGCAGAGTGCCAGGTGGGTGGAGCATACCGGGACCATGTGTGCAGAGTGACAGGTGGGCGGAGCCTAGTGGGGTAATGTGTGCAGAGTGTCAGGTGGGTGGAGCCTAGCAGGACCATGTGTGCAGAGTGAAAGGTGGGCGGAGCCTAGCAGGACCATGTGTGCAGAGTGCCAGGTGGGCGGAGCCTAGTGGGGTAATGTGTGCAGAGTGACAGGTGGGCGGAGCCTAGCGGGACCATGTGTGCAGAGTGACAGGTGGGCGGAGCCTAGCGGGACCATGTGTGCAGAGTGACAGGTGGGCGGAGCCTAGTGGGGTAATGTGTGCAGAGTGACAGGTGGGCAGAGCCTAGCGGGACCATGTGTGCAGAGTGCCAGGTGGGCGGAGCCTAGCGGGTTAATGTGTGCAGAGTGACAGGTGGGCGGAGCCTAGCGGGACCATGTGTGCAGAGTGCCAGGTGGGCGGAGCCTAGCGGGACCATGTGTGCAGAGTGCCAGGTGGGCGGAGCCTAGTGGGACCATGTGTGCAGAGTGCCAGGTGGGCGGAGCCTAGCGGGGTAATGTGTGCAGAGTGACAGGTGGGTGGAGCCTAGCGGGACAATGTATGCAGAGTGCCAGGTGGGCGGAGCCTAGCGGGACCATATGTGCAGAGTGATAGGTGGGCAAAGCCTACCGGGTCCATGTGTGCAGAGTGACAGGTGGGCGGAGCCTAGAGGGACCATGTGTGCAGAGTGCCAGGTGGGCGGAGCCATGTGTGCTGGCGGCGGAGTGCGAAGTGGGTGGAGCCTAGCGGGGTCATGTGGCGCTGAGGACGTCAGTGTCGTGGACTGCTTGGCTGGGGACAGGTGTGTGTGTGTGTGTGAGTGTGTGTGTACATGCCGTGTGCAGGAGGGGGCGGAGTGAGCTGAGCGGGGAAGTGTGGGCTTCCTGCACGTAACTAGGATAAACATCGGGTTACTAACCAAAGCGCTTTGCTTGGATACCCGATGTTTATCTTGGTTACCAGCTTCTGGCAGGCTGCCAGCGATGGCTCCTGCACACTGTAGCTTTAAAAAGCCCTGCTTTTTGCTGCTAGAACCGTTCTCGAACGTAACTAGAACTATCGAGCTTTAGCAAAAAGCTCGAGTTCTAGTTCGATCTAGAACACCCCCCAAAATCACTCTAACCGCGAACTGGAGAACCGCGAACCGCTCTCAACTCTAGTATCAAGGACTGAAAGACAATAATCCATGCCTAGATGCCTTTAATACACCATCTCTTCCCCAGTAGCTAGCCCAACACTAAATGCAGCTAAAAGGGGTTTTATTAGAGAATAGATTAGATTATAATTAGCCATGAAAAAGACTTTTGGTTTTACATTGCAGCAGCAAGAACAGTAAAGATATAATCCCTGCCTAGATGCCTATAATACACTATTACTTCTTGAGTAGCTAGCACCACTATAAATGCAGCTAAGGGCAGTATTGTTAGAGAACAGAATAGTTTAGAATTAGCCCTGAAAAGGACTTTTGGTTTTAGGCTGCAGCAGTAAGGACTGTAAGGCATTAATCACTGCCTAGCTGCATCTTATACACTGTCCCTTCTAGACTTCTCCCTGAAAAGTACTTTCAGTTTTTCATTGCAGCAGCAAGTACTGTAAGACTATAGTCACTGCCTAAATGCCTTTAATACACTATCCCTTCTCCAGCAGTTAGTCCCACACCAAATACAGTTAAAAATGGTATTATTAGAGAATAGAATAGATTAGATTTAGCCTTGTTGTAGCAGCAAGGACTGTAAGGCAATAATCAAATAATCACTCTAATACACTATCCCTTCTCCAGCAGTTCTCCCTACACTATTTCTGGTGTAGAGTTCACCAAACAGTGCGTCACTATTTCTCATATAGACTCAATGATGTCATGAGGCAGTCCAATCTTAATAATGCCTGTAGCCAACATGACTATGGCACTATCATGATTGGCAGGCAATCTCCGTATGTTTAGTGGCTGAAAACACAGTATAGAGTGTGCCTGAGCACTCTGATCCTTGATCAAGTATCAAGCAGTGGCGAGCATACTCACTAGTTGATGCCTATTCATTACAGATACTTTGACCATAAAAGAGATTGTGGCACAGTTAATCCTATGATTTACAAAAGATGTCTTATTTATAGACTTTTTTTTCCCTTTTTTTCCAGCCAAGGCTTAAGCCTGCAGAAAACTCATTGTCTCGTGTTCCTCTATCACAGCAATTGATGAGTCACAGAGTGGCCCCCAAATACCTTTCTTAAGGAGTAATGTTGTCATAAATATCATTACTCCTCCAAAATTGTGCTACACAGATAACGCCCTTTAAAACATTAGTGTCAGATAAAAAGCGCCCCTAAATATTTGGGTGCCAAGCAGATTGTGACTAGATTAGAACCTAGACAGTATTTGTGCATTACACAGTATTCACATCTTTTTGTACCTCACACAGTAAAATACTATCCTTTATGCCTTTGTACCCCAAAATGGTTACAATTCTCACTCTTGTGCCCTTTATAAAGTAATAATGGACCCTGTATGCCCATGAACAGTAATAATACTTTCAAGCATAACGCTCTTTACCCACCATGTTCTTCACAACAAATAGAATGCTTAATCTTCCAAGAGATTTATTCAGATGTACTTTGCAAAATCAACTCAGCTGTTCCGTGTACACTTTGGCTCTGATATGCTTCTGTCTGGCCCTCACTGTCACTAGACCATACCCAGCTGCTTCAGTCAAGGCTTAAGTAACCCTTTTATGCTGCTAACTCAGTGGCTATGGTACTTTCTGTGCTCTAATTTTGATGTCATCAAGACGTTTTTTATTAAAAATTATAAAAACAAAGCACTTCAGTATTTGCACCTTTCTTAGATTCAGTTATCACGGTGCAAGAGAATGGTGCAAATCCTGCACATTTGGTACCTATTTGTCAGTCTCTCGGCAGCACCCGGCACAAGGCAGCACACTTATGGCTAGTTTGTTGTTTACTTACCTCCAGGCTGGACAGTATCTGATCTCAAAGGATTGCAGCCAAATGTAGTAGAAGCCAACACTCTCCTGAAGGTGTTGATTGTCCCAGCCATGCTATTCTTAGGGATGGGCCTAATTACCAGCACAACTTTACAAATAGTGCTATATTGCTCATAACTAGTGATGAGCAGACCTGCAGATACCCAGGATTGGCGGGTCCAACCGGGTTTTAAAAGATCCCCAGTTCTGGCCCAGAATTGATCCCGAATATCTGTCCAGATGTCGGTCCCTATATAAGTCTATGGGGACCACATTCTGATGTTTTAAAATGGGCAACCAGAGCATTTGTATTGATGATTTCATAGAAAAACGCTTAGGTCCCCCTTGACTTGCATTAGATTCGTTATTCTTGACAAATGCTGGAATAGTACTCGGTATTCAGATAGCATAATCTGAACCTGAATATTTCAATGTTTGCCCATCTCTACATTTAGGTAGTTAGTGGTTGAGTTTGTGTGTGGGGCAAAGGGAGAATAACCATTTTGCCACATTAAAAAAAAACTGGTACATAGTAGGCATGGTTTCTTATTCTAAATGTTGTACTGGAGTTCAGAATATGGATAACTATGATACATGCAATAAAATGTGATAAGGAGTACATATCTTTATATGTATAATAGTTATAATAAGCACAATGATACTATCGGTGCAAACATTATCTGAAATCAGTCATTTTAGAAGCAGGACTTATACAAGGTAGGATTATAACGTTATAATGATTCCTTAGTGAGCTACTTACCAACAACATTGGACATTTAAATGTCCCACATGTTGGGACAATATTCCACCATTGTGTACTGTAAACATTCTTGCTAATTTCAGATGAGTGTAATGTAGATATACCGTATTCTTCGGACTATAAGACACACTTTTTTCCCCCAAATGTTGGGGGAAACTGAGGGGTGCGTCTTTTAGTCTGAATGTAGGGCTGCGGGGAATGAGGGTGCTGCGGTGGAGCGGGTCATCGGGGGCATGAGCAGGCTGTAGCAGCACCTACCAAGACCCGCTCATTACATATGCACGCCCATCCTCCCGCCCATCTCTCAGCGCTGAATCCGGCACTGACAGGTGGGCAGGGGATGTGCACATACTAAACAGCCGGCCGCATGATTACCCCAGGAGTGATCATGTGCTGTTGTATTCACTCCCCCCCGTGCACCATCATCAGCATGGGGTGCAGTAAATCCGTAAACTCACCGTTCCCCTGCAGCATCGCGATGTCCTCCTGTCTGTGCCGGCCATGGCTGTGTGTGGAGACTAGCAGTGCTCACAGCGATGACGTCATCACTCTGCGCACGTGTCCACACACAGCCACGGCCGGCACAGACAGGAGGACATCGCGATGCTGAAGGGAGTGTGGCCCGCTCCACACAGGCCAGCGGCGCTGCTGCTAACACAGACAGGAGGAGGAGCGATGCTGCAGTGATCGTGGCCAGCTCCACACAGCGTTGCCGACACAGACAGGAGGAAGAGCAATGCTGCGTGGAGCGAGGAAAGGTGAGTATAAACGTTTTTGGTTTTTTTTGTGTGCCACAGGATGCAGGACATATAGCAGGATGGGGGTATATGAGCAGGATGGTCGTATATACAGTCATATGAAAAAATTGTGAATTTGTTTTAACCCCTTTGATAAAAGTAAACCTTTATATGTTTGGTGTCTATGAGCTCGTACCAATCTTAGAAATAACTATGTAACTATGCTTACAAGTGTTCAATTGGGTTGAGCTCTTGGGACTGTGTTTGCCAATCCAGCACCTCTACTTCATTGTCATTCAACCATTTCTTTACTTCGGGTCGTTGTCCTTCTGGAACACTATGTTGTCCTTTTTGTACCCATAGTACTATAGTACAGTCATATGAAAAAGTTTAGGCACCCCTATTAATATTAACCTTTTTTCTTTATAACAATTTGGGTTTTTGCAACAGCTATTTCAGTTTCATATATCTAATACCTGATGGACTGAGTAATATTTCTGGATTGAAATGAGGTCTATTGTACTAACAGAAAATGTGCAATCCGCATATAAACAAAATTTGACCGGTGCAAGAGTATGGGCACCCTTATCAATTTCTTGATTTGAGCACTCCTATCTACTTTTTACTGACTTACTAAAGCACTAAATTGGTTTTCTAACCTCATTCAGCTTTGAACTTCATAGGCAGGTGTATCCAATCATGAGAAAAGGTATTAAGGTGGCCACTTGCAAGTTGTTCTCCTATTTGAATCTCCTACAAAGAGTGGCATCATGGGCTCCTCAAAACAACTCTCAAATGATCTCAAAACAAAGATTATTCAACATAGTTGTTCAGGGGAAGGATACAAAATGTTTTCTCAGAGATTTAAACTGTCAGTTTCCACTGTGAGGAACATAGTAATGAAATGGAAGAACACAGGTACAGTTCTTGTTAAGCCCAGAAGTGGCAGGCCAAGAAAAATATCAGAAAGGCAGAGAAGAAGAATGGTGAGAACAGTCAAGGACAATCCACAGACCACCTCCAAAGACCTGCAGCTTCATCATGCTGCAGTTGGTGTCAATGTGCATCGGTCAACAATACAGCGCACATTGCACAAAGAGAAGCTGTATGGGAGAGTGATGCGAAAGAAGCCGTTTCTGCAAGCACACCACAAACAGAGTCGCCTGAGGTATGCAAAAGCACATTTGGACAAGCCAGTTACATTTTGGAAGAAGGTCCTGTGGACTGATGAAACAAAGATTGAGTTGTTTGGTCATACAAAAAGGCGTTATGCATGGAGGCAAAAAAACACGGCATTCCAAGAAAAGCACTTGCTACCCACAGTAAAATTTGGTGGAGGTTCCTTCGTGCTTTGGGGCTGTGTGGCCAATGCCGGCACCGGGAATCTTGTTAAAGTTGAGGGTCGCATGGATTCAACCCAGTATCAGCAGATTCTTGACAATAATGTGCAAAAATCAGTGACGAAGTTGAAGTTACGCAGGGGATGGATATTTCAGCAAGACAATGATCCAAAACACCGCTCCAAATCTACTCAGGGATTCATGCAGAGGAACAATTACAATGTTCTGGAATGGCCATCCCAGTCCCCAGACCTGAATATCATTGAAAATCTGTGGGATGATTTGAAGCGTGCTGTCCATGCTCAGCGACCATCAAACTTAACTGAACTGGAATTGTTTTGTAAACAGGAATGGTCAAATATACCTTCATCCATGATCCAGGAACTCATTAAAAGCTACAGGAAGTGACTAGAGGCTGTTATTTTTGCAAAAGGAGGATCTACAAAATATTAATGTCACTTTTATGTTGAGGTGCCCATACTTTTGCACTGGTCAAATTTTGTTTAAATGCGGATTGCACATTTTCTGTTAGTACAATAAACCTCATTTCAATCCAGAAATATTACTCAGTCCATCAGTTATTAGATATATGAAACTGAAATAGCTGTTGCAAAAACCCAAATTGTTATAAAGAAAAAAGGTTAACATTAATAGGGGTGCCCAAACTTTTTCATATGACTGTAGCAGCATGGGGGTATATGAGCAGCATGGGGGTATATGATCAGCATGGGGGTAAATGAGCAGTATGGGGGTATATGAGCAGCATGGGGGTATATGAGCAGCATGGGGATATATGAGCAGGATTGGGGTATATAGCAGGACAGGATGCGGCCATATGCTAGGATGGGGTATATAGAAAGTTGCTGCCATATACCAGGATGGGGGTATATAGCAGGATGAAGCCATATGCCAGGATGGTGTCAGGTTTCCGGGATTTCCAGTTCTCTTTTGAAAGAGCTTGCCCTCGGTTAACATGGAGTTTACTGTTCTGTTGCCCTACTTCCTGTCCAGCTGCTTAAAAGGCCGCCTCTAAGCCTAGTCCAGTGCCTGAGTATACTGCTTGCTGTGTGCTCCTGCTTTGCTGCTCCTAATTCCTGGTTGCCATTTGGATCCTCCTGAAAGACTACCGACACCGACTCTGGACCGTACCCGGTTTCTTCAAGCTGTGCCCGGACTCCGTCTGCCGTCTTTGGTCAGCACTTCTGCCCGGTTCCTTCCGGTTCGTAACCACTCTGGACTATCATCCCGTACGGACACTTCTGGACTTTACCTCTTGCCCCTTGTGTCCCGGCTGCTGCGCATTTAGGCCTTCCGGGGTGATTGCCAGACAGTCCCTGTATAGGGGTTCGCTCTTGGTGGTCTCCCTGGGGGAGTCCGGTGCGTGGCCCCGGGAATTCCCTTCACTCCGATTCGGGAAGGTATTTCGTGTGTTATTGTTCTACTGTGTTTGTTCCGTTTGTGTACCTATCGTGGTTACATATTATAAACATCTTTGTACCAAGAACTCGTCTCTGGTTGTCATTGCCCTAACGCTATCGAAATCCTCAGAACATACAATAGTATTACATTATACTCAGGCCTTAAAAGGATTTCGCTGGGGCAATGACTGAGACACGAGTAGATCAGCTCTTTTCCATGATTAACTCCTTGCAGCAGGAGATGGAGGCGGTACAAACTAAACTTAGAGATGTGGAGGCACAGCTGGGCCATGATCACCAGGTACTGGGTCCGGCTATTCAGGATTTGCAAGTCAGAGTGGAGGCTCAGGAAGCCGTCCCCACTACGTCCGTATCAGCTGCCGGTATGCCTAGGTTACCCCCATTCCGTTTCAATGGTGATCGTAGTCAGTTTCGTGGATTTGTTAACCAATGTATACTGTTTTTTGATGTACATGCTGATTATTACCATTCTGACCAGTCAAAAGTGTTATGTATAATCATGTTATTAACCTCACGAGCACTGGCTTGGGCTAATCCTATGATAGAGAATCGGGATATCCGTTTAAATCACCTGGATGACTTTCTGACCGCAATGGCGCAAATGTTTGATGATCCGAATCGCCGTGCTACCGCTGAATCGGCTCCCCTTTCCTTACGTCAGGGAAAGCGGTCTGTCGTTGAATACGCCACTGAGTTCAAGAGGTTAGTGGTAGACACCGACTGGGGAAACAATGCATTATTGTCAGTTTTCAGAAAAGGTTTGTCCGGTACCATCAAGGACGAGTTAGCTCGTTCCGAATCTCCAGGGGATTTTGAACTGTTTCTCCAACACTGTGTGCGTATTGATACCCGCTTGACGGAACGTAGACAGGAAAAATGGGCAGCTGTAAACCGGGTAACCAACTTTGCGTTTCCTTCCAGAGAACCCGCTCTCAGGACGCCACGGGAGGCCGAGGACGTTCCTATGCAAGTGGACTCTCTGCAAAAGCGAGAGACCAACGAATGTCGTGAACACCGGCTCCGTGAGCGTTTGTGTTTCTATTGCGGTCAATCGGACCATTTCTTGATCGACTGCCCGAGACGTCCAAATCGCCCAAATAAGGTATTGGCAGCCATGGCAGAGTGTGACAACACGGACGCAGAGTCCGATATCTCTGAGGCAAGTGGACACCTGGATGCGGTATTTCCCTTGACTGTAATGTCAACATCACCCAAGGACTCAGAAGGGAAATATACCCATTGCTCGCTTCCCATTCAGATCCGGTGGGAGGGACAGTTAATACCTACATCTGCAATGATAGACTCTGGGGCAGGGGGTAATTTCATGGACTCTTCTTTTGCCAGGAAACACGGTATCCGGACTCAGCAAAGATCCTCACCGGTTACCATGGAGACGGTAGACGGATCTCCGTTAGTTTCTGGACCAGTTGATCGGGAAACAGTACCCCTAGAATGCGTGATGAAGCCAGGTCAGCAGGAGACCCTTGTTTTCATGTTGATTTCTTCTCCTCATTTTCCGATTATTTTAGGAATTCCGTGGCTACGGTCTACAAATCCAGTCATCGATTGGGAGACTAAGGAAATATCCTTCCCACCGCAGAGTGGTCCGACCATTAGTCCAACTGTACCGGTTCCAGTAACACCGAATGCGGAGGGCACTGTACAGGTACCTGTTTTACCCCCGGTTTATCATGACTTCGCTGATATATGCGACAAAAGAAAAGCCGATCGGCTTCCCCCGCATAGACCGTATGATTGCCCCATAGACTTACTCCCAGGGGCGGAGATCCCGTTTGGTCATGTCTACCCGTTGGCGGCACCTGAGCTAGAAGCACTAAAAGAGTACATCGATGAAAGTTTAGCCAAGGGATTTATTCGCCCGTCTACCTCACCAGCAGGGGCACCCATCTTTTTCGTGAAAAAGAAAGAGGGGACTCTGAGACCCTGTATTGACTACCGGGAACTGAATAAAATAACCATCCGGAACCGGTATCCATTATCGTTGATTCCTGAGCTATTGGAGAGAGTCCAACAGGCAAAGATATTCACTAAATTGGATCTCCGTGGGGCATATAATCTACTTCGCATACGTCCCGGAGACGAGTGGAAGACCGCGTTCCGATGTCGGTATGGACATTATGAGTACCTAGTGATGCCTTTTGGACTTTGTAACGCTCCCGCGGCTTTCCAACATCTAGTTAACAATATTTTTAGGGATATAATGGACCAATTCATGGTGATTTATCTGGATGATATCCTGATCTTTTCTGATTCCCTACAGGAACACCAGGAGCACGTCAAGACCGTACTTACCCGTCTGAGGGATAACCACCTGTACATTAAACTGGAGAAATGCGAATTCCATTGCTCACAAATACAATTCTTAGGTTATGTCATCTCTCCTCAGGGACTGAACATGGAGTCTGGCAAGATACAAGCAATTCTAGATTGGCCGGAACCGGGAAACATCAAAGAGGTACAACGCTTTGTCGGTTTTGCCAACTTTTACCGACGCTTTATCCGTAACTTTTCAGAGATCGTCCGTCCCATCACTCTGTTAACCAAGAAAGGACAGAAGTT
Organism: Anomaloglossus baeobatrachus; assembly: GCF_048569485.1. Classification (NCBI taxonomy): domain Eukaryota; kingdom Metazoa; phylum Chordata; class Amphibia; order Anura; family Aromobatidae; genus Anomaloglossus; species Anomaloglossus baeobatrachus. The sequence goes on along the minus strand of NC_134354.1, from coordinate 539,489,376 downwards.
TGTGTGGTCCGCCCAGGCCCAGGAAGCTTTCCATCGTCTCAAGGTTTGTTTTACCTCAGCGCCAATATTAGTACATCCGAATCCCGCACTTCCCTTTATTGTGGAAGTCGACGCTTCCGACTATGCATTAGGGGCAATCCTTTCTCAAAGGACTGGGGACAAGAGTCTCTTGCATCCGTGTGCTTTCTTTTCTCGCCGGTTGTCCCCTGCAGAAAGGAACTATGACATTGCGGACAAGGAATTGTTGGCGATTATTTCAGCTTTTAAGGAATGGAGACACCACTTACAGGGAGCTGCGCAGCAAGTGATAGTACTCACAGATCATCGTAACCTGGAATTTCTTAAGTCTGCCAGGTGCCTGTCTCCACGGCAAGCCCGTTGGAGCCTATTCCTTAACCAGTTCAATTTTATCGTTACATACCGTCCAGGTTCACGTAATGGGAAAGCCGATGCCTTGTCCCGAATCCACGCCGTGGACTCCGTGCCTGGAACCCCGTCTCAGACCGTGTTATCGGATGCCAATTTCGTTGGAGTAATCCAGGACCAGGACTTGTGGAAGGACATCAAGCTGGCCTATGATGGTGACGTATTTCTTGCTGCCCCCCCGAATGATGTAACTCTTGTTCTTCGGAATGGTGTGTGGTTGAGAGAGCGACGCATTTATGTCCCGGAGGCCGTAAGACTTCGGGTTCTCAAGTTGGTCCATGACTCCGTGTTGGCTGGTCATAGGGGGGTACAGAAGACGCAGGAATTTCTGAGCCGTTTTTTCTGGTGGCCTACCTGTTTAAAGGATGTAAAGGACTATGTCCACTCATGTGTGGTTTGTGCCCGGTGCAAGGTCCCTCGTGTGGCTCCTACGGGACTCCTCCAACCGTTACCCGTTCCATCTCGCCCTTGGGGATCTATCTCAATGGATTTTATTGTGGAGTTGCCAGTCTCAGGCGGTCACAATACCATTTTAGTGGTGGTGGATCGGTTGACAAAAGCTGCTCACTTTATTCCGTGTACCGGTCTTCCCTCAGCCGCAGAGACAGTGGATTTGGTTATCCAGAACGTATTCCGATTGCATGGGGTACCTGACGAGATCATCTCTGACCGGGGCGTGCAGTTCACGTCTAAGTTCTGGAAGGGGTTTTGTTCGGCACTCCAGATTGATGTCTGTTTGTCTTCTGCATACCATCCTCAGACAAATGAGCAAACCGAACGGACTAATCAAACCCTGGAACAATACCTTCGATGTTATGTCAGCCATCTGCAGGACGATTGGTTGAAGATGCTTCCGTTGGCGGAGTTCTCGTATAACAACACTCAGAGCAGCTCCACTAAGGTAACGCCCTTTTTCGCTAACTTGGGTTACCATCCGAATGTTTTGCCTAGGTCACCGGTTGCGGTTTCGGTGCCAGCGGTGGAGGACAGATTGACAGAGCTACGACAAAATCTGGAGGTTCTAAAGGACACTGTGGCTACGGCTCAGGAGCGTTACAAGAGGTCGGCAGACACTCACCGGAAACCGGCACCCATGTATAAGGTAGGGGACTCTGTATGGTTATCCACCAAAAACCTGAGATTGGGTGTTCCTTCGCAGAAGCTGGGACAAAAATTCATCGGTCCGTTTAAGATCACCGGGATCGTGAGCCCTGTGGCCTGTCGGCTACGGTTACTGCACCATCTAAAGGTACACCCGGTCTTTCATGTTTCTCTCCTCAAACCCGTTTCTCCTAATACGTTTCATGGTCGTGTCGTGCCTCCTCCTCCGCCTGTGATGGTTGACGGCGAGGAGCAGTTCGTGGTTGAGGACATTATTGACTCCCGGCTCCATCGTCATAGGCTTCAGTATCTGGTACGTTGGCAGGGGTACGCCCCCGAGGACGATTCCTGGGAACCGGTGGGTAACATTCGGGCACCCCGGAAGATTGCTCAGTTTCATCGGCGGTACCCGGACAAGCCAGGCCCTGATCCGTCCTGAGGCCGTTTCTGGGGGGGGAGTAATGTCAGGTTTCCGGGATTTCCAGTTCTCTTTTGAAAGAGCTTGCCCTCGGTTAACATGGAGTTTACTGTTCTGTTGCCCTACTTCCTGTCCAGCTGCTTAAAAGGCCGCCTCTAAGCCTAGTCCAGTGCCTGAGTATACTGCTTGCTGTGTGCTCCTGCTTTGCTGCTCCTAATTCCTGATTGCCATTTGGATCCTCCTGAAAGACTACCGACACCGACTCTGGACCGTACCCGGTTTCTTCAAGCTGTGCCCGGACTCCGTCTGCCGTCTTTGGTCAGCACTTCTGCCCGGTTCCTTCCGGTTCGTAACCACTCTGGACTATCATCCCGTACGGACACTTCTGGACTTTACCTCTTGCCCCTTGTGTCCCGGCTGCTGCGCATTTAGGCCTTCCGGGGTGATTGCCAGACAGTCCCTGTATAGGGGTTCGCTCTTGGTGGTCTCCCTGGGGGAGTCCGGTGCGTGGCCCCGGGAATTCCCTTCGCTCCGATTCGGGAAGGTATTTCGTGTGTTATTGTTCTACTGTGTTTGTTCCGTTTGTGTACCTATCGTGGTTACATATTATAAACATCTTTGTACCAAGAACTCGTCTCTGGTTGTCATTGCCCTAACGCTATCGAAATCCTCAGAACATACAATAGTATTACAGATGGGGTATATAGCAGGATGGGAGCACATACCAGGATGGCAGTATATAGCAGAATGGGGCTATACCAGAACGAGGGACATATATATATATACAAGGCAGGAGGTTCATTACCAGGATGGGGTACCTTAGTAGATAATTTGGGGACATTACCCCCATAACAGTGTTGTGAGGCAAATCCCGGGATATGAAGATGAATTATGACTCCAGTCATAATCCCTCATCACTCCCTGGCAGTGCCCCCTCCCTTCTTGTTCTCAGTGTTCCACTTACACCTCCATGGCCATGTCCTGTGATATGGAAATTAGGTGGCTTAGGGACAATGGACACAGGATGACTCCCTGCCGTGACCCTGTAGTGGGGGCTGCTAGCTAGTTATCAAGGCTATGGAAATAGCCAGACAGAACGACTCCAGTAAAAAATGGTTCATATCTCGCAAGCCATATTTCCGATAAATATGGCAACCATAAAAATGGTGTCTCCGCATGCGGACGATGCCGGCACACCCTTTTTATGGGAGCAGGACATTGGGAAATGCCCCAGGCGTGATATCAGCCAATGGGGAACTGGCAGACAGGTCATGAGTCCCCTCGTTCTGTAGCTAAATTCATAACTGTCACAATGAGAGCATTGGCGTCCGCCTACGACGCTCCCAGGCAAAGTTATGGCCCATATTCCATGTTGGGATATTGTCCATAACTCAAGCCAGGGGTGGAGCAGTGCTCCCTGTGAGGTCACGAAGGTAGGAGGGGACCTGGATTTGCCCAGGTTGATAACCCTACTTCGGCCATTTTCCAAGGTTCTTTCGCTGGGGGTCACGTGCAGGAAACATCTGTGGGAGTTCCTAGAAACCTGGTCTACAGCGCCCCCCTGTGGCCAGACGCACAAGGTAACTGATTGAATTGCATACCTGTTTGTAAACCATGCTTTATCTGTAACTGTACTCTGACATATGTATATTCTGTAGATTCCCTATTGTATATATTGTAGTTTCTAGTGTGCTTTAGGCTGATTAAATTATATAATTAATCTTGGGCTGTTCTGTTATCTCGATCTTGAATCCCACGTCTGTGTGTTCGGCTAATAGTTACCGTAAATCGGTTGGTGGCAGCGAATTGTGCCAAGGATTATTGTGGGGAGGCCAGTGAGATTCGGGGAGATTTTATATATTCCGCCCGCGGAGGTCGGGGGAATATATACCTTACTCTCACCGGGGACCCTTCAATAATCGGCATAAGTAGTATAGCGGCCTCCTTGCTTATTGTCGGGCAATTCCATAATTGGCCTGACTATAAGAGGGGCGCTAGAGAGCGCGTCACGTGCTCTGTCTGTCGGTCGGGAGGTATAAAGGAGGGGTGACCCCCACTTGTTACCCCCCCGATTGTGACGTACTGGTAGCCAGCGCGGGGGATTTTTGAGTGACCCCCCCGGTGGTTTGTGACATATTGGTGGCATAGCGGTGGGATCGAGATAATAGTGTGTGTGAGTGTGAGACCCATACTCCCAGACACTAAAGACTGCCTGCAGCAGCTGTGGCTGCTGGGGTCTTCAGACCAGCTCAACACTAGAGTGTCAGAGTGCAGATACTGTAAGGTGTGTGGAGGCATCAGGTGTCAGTTCTGTGTCAGTGACCAAAAGTCTGCAAGAATGGCTGATGGCACCAGGAGCAGAGCTATGCAACTGGCCAATGCTAAGGCAGGAGCCGAAGAGAGGGAGGACGGTGCTGTGGACAGTAATGAGGAGGTTGCCCACGAGTCCTCCAGGAGCTCGACGCCAGAGAACAGCTCTGCAGAGGACATTGCACAACCTGGCACTGCTGGACAAGATGAGGAGCAGCTCACCCAAGGGTCCTCAACGAGCCAGATGCCAGCCCTCCGCTCTGAAAGGGACAGTGAATCGCCTAGCTCTGCAGCGTGCCGCAGATCACCACGTGCCATTCCACCGAGCCTGGGAGGCTCGGATAGCCTTCTTCAAATGGCTATGGCCCTTCTCCAGGCTGGAGACCAGAAGGGCTACAAGGAACTCCTGGCAGAGCGCAGGGCAGAGCGGCAGGCAGCGCGTGACGCTGAGGCTGCGGAGCGGCACGCAGAGCGTGAGGCTGCGGAGCGAGAGCGGCAGGCAGCGCGTGAAGAGCGAGAGCGAGAGCGACAGGCAGACCGTGACTACCAGCTGCAGCTAGCTCAGCTCCGGCCCTCATCAGCCACACGTGACCTTCGAGACACCAAACTTCCAAAGGTCCGTGTTGAGGACTTCCCAGTGCTGGAGAAGGATGGAGACTTGGACTCTTTCTTGACTGCTTTTGAACGGACTTGCCTGCAGCACCATCTGGACAAGGACCAGTGGGCCAAATACCTGACCCCCCGTTTAAGGGGTAAGGCCCTGGATATCCTTGGGGACTTGCCTGCTGAGGCAGATCAGGGCTACGACACCATCAAGCGGGCCCTGATCCAACAGTACAACCTCACTCCAGAGTCCTACCGCAAGAAGTTCCGGAGCCTACAGAAGGGACCAAAGGACTCCTGGGCTGACCACCGGCGGGCACTTGCCCGAGCTGCCGACCACTGGACCCAAGGCCTGCAGCTTTCCACCGGACCGGAGATCCTGGACTTGTTCATCACGGAGCAACTCTTGTGGAACTGCCCTGAGGATCTCCGCCAGTTCATCCGAGACCAGAAGCCAAAGGGGTCCACGGCTACAGCTGCCCTTGCCGATGACTACACCAACAACCGGGCCCCTGAGGCCAGGAGAGCGGCCACCAGCAGCACCTGGAGAGGGGGTAAGATGAATTCTGCGACTGCCCCACCTGCCCCTAGACTGCAGGGGGTGTCCCCCTCAACTCCCCTCTCCAGGCCCGTGGCAGAGCCAAGACGGTGCCACCAGTGCAACTTACCTGGACACTTCAAGGCCATGTGCCCTCAGCGTCCCAAGGCCCCGGCTCCGTCCCCGTCCCAAGGGCCGCCCAAGGTGTATTGTGTGGGTGGGGGTGGTGGTAGGTCCCTGGACAGCTTCCAACCTGTCACCGTCGGCCGGTCTGTGACCATAGGACTGCGAGACAGCGCCTCGGAGGTGACTCTGGTGCGGCCTGAGATGGTGTCCCCCCAAGACTTGATCCCTGGAAAAACCCTCGCTGTCTCCGGGATTGGAGGCACTGACCCGGCGCTGCCTGTTGCTGACATTTATGTGGACTGGGGCGCAGGGCGAGGGGTGAGGGAGGTGGGGGTAACTGATCGGATCCCTGCAAACGTGCTACTTGGGACAGATTTGGGGCAGATAACCTCCCAGTTTGGGCCCCCCCCAAGGGCTGAACCTTCAGCCAGTACTGACGTGCCTCCGGACAATGTTAATGTGTTATCTATGAATGATGTAAGGGAGGAGGGAGTGAACTCTGATATTTCTGCTTGCACAGACACCATAGACACACACACAGCTGCAGCTGTGACAGGGGAGGGGGTCAGAGAAAGGTGTGACAATGCCTCTACAAGTAACCAGCCTGTGAGCTGGGATCTGCTGCCCTCTGCAGGGATAAGCAGAGAGCAGGGTGCTGCAGGGGGAGGACCAGTGTGTGGGGTGGGGGCTACCACAGCAACTGTGGGGTCCCCAGAGATTTCACAGCGGGGTTCTGTTGCTGCAGGAGGGGAACAGGCAGGTGAGATTGGGGCCAGTCCAGGAGCGGAAGTGCTCCCAGGTAAGATCTCGGTGCATGGTTCCCCCACAACCGGGGTGTCAGGAAGCCAGGTAGGTCTGCCTGAACCGGCGACTTGGTCAGGAACGGAGGAGGAGCAGGCACGACCCACGGTCGCAGCGGCTGTGGCCGCTGTCACCCGCAGTGGGAGTGCTGGAAGCCAAGGGGCCTCCCGGAGGTCCGATAGCTCTTCCCCTTCTGACCAAGTGGCAGCCGAGTCAGGTGGAGGCCAGGACACAGGTCCCGGGGTACTGACCGAAGATGTGACAGTCTCGTCGATTCTGGCCACATCTAGTCAGGGGTTTCAGGCAGCGTTAGAAGCTGACGACAGCCTGAAAGCTCTTAAGGAGCAGGCGGCCCAGCCTCCCTCGGACTCGGACCCGGAGCGAGTGGTCTGGGACCAAGGACGGCTGTACCGGGCCACGGTCCAGCAGGGTTCACCGGAGGCGTGGCCCAGGGACCGACAGTTGGTGGTACCCTATCCGTTCCGGACGGAGTTGTTGCGGATCGCACATGAGATTCCGATGGCCGGACACCTAGGGATCGCTAAGACCAAGGCCAGGTTAAACCAGCATTTCTACTGGCCAAAAATGGGGGCCGATGTGGCTGCCTACTGCCGTTCGTGTGAAACCTGTCAGAGAGTGGGGAAGGCGGGGCCACACCCCAAAGCCCCACTAGTATCTCTGCCAATCATCGATGAGCCTTTCAGGAGGGTGGCTGTGGATCTGGTCGGCCCGCTGGCCATCCCCAGCAGCTCCGGGAAACGCTTCATACTGACGGTAGTGGACTATGCCACCCGGTACCCAGAAGCAGTGGCCTTGTCGTCCATTCGGGCTGACAAGGTGGCCACCGCATTGCTGGAGATTTTCTCCCGAGTGGGTTTTCCCCAGGAAATGCTCACTGACCGGGGGACCCAATTCATGTCCCAGCTGATGGAGGCCCTCTGTAAGCAAGTCCAGGTGCGACATCTGGTGGCCAGCCCGTACCATCCACAGACTAATGGCCTGTGCGAGCGGTTCAATGGCACCTTAAAGCAGATGCTTAAGATGTTGGTCGACTCCCATGGGCGTGACTGGGAGCGGTATCTCCCACACCTGTTATTTGCTTACCGGGAGGTTCCACAGGCCTCAACAGGATTCTCACCGTTTGAGCTCCTGTACGGGCGACGTGTGCGGGGCCCCCTGGCTCTGGTGAAAGAGGCTTGGGAAGGGGATTTGGCCACCCCTGGAGTGTCGGTTATCGAGTATGTCATGCGCTTCCGGGACAAAATGCAGGCCTTGACGCAACTGGTACACGACAATATGGCTCAAGCCCAGGCCGATCAGAAGCGTTGGTACGACCAGAACGCTTGTGAGAGGACCTACCAAGTGGGTCAAGAGGTGTGGGTACTGGTCCCCGTACCACAGGACAAGCTTCAGGCAGCCTGGGAAGGCCCATACCTCGTGTACCAGCAGCTCAACCCTGTGACGTACCTGGTCACCCTGGACCCTGCCCGTGGAAGGCGGAAGCCCTTCCATGTGAACATGATGAAGGCACATCATGAGCGGGAGGCATGTGCGCTCCCCGTGTGCAACCTGCCCGAGGAGGGAGAAGCGGAAACCCTCTTGGATATGCTAGCCCAGGTTAGGGCAGGCGGATCCATTGAGGATGTGGAGGTTGGCCACCAGCTCTTGGAAGACCAACGGTCCCAGCTGTGGGCCACCCTCCTCCCCTTCCGGGGGTTGTTTACCAACCAGCCCGGAAGGACTGACTTGGCTGTCCATCACGTGGACACTGGGGATCATCCCCCGATCCGGCGTTCAGCATATCGGGTCTCCCTGGAGGTGCAGCAACACATGCGCCAGGAGATTGACGAGATGCTGAAGCTGGGGGTGATCCAGGCATCCAACAGCGCTTGGGCCTCGCCTGTAGTCCTCGTCCCTAAGAAGGACCGAACCACTCGGTTCTGCGTGGACTACAGGGGGCTCAATGCTGTCACGGTCGCCGATGCGTACCCAATGCCACGCATCGATGACCTGCTCGATCAGTTGGCCGGGGCTCAGTACCTGACCATCATGGACCTGAGCCGGGGATATTGGCAGATCCCCCTGACTCGCAAGGCCAGGGAACGCTCTGCCTTTATTACCCCATTTGGACTGTACGAGTCCACGGTGATGCCATTCGGGATGAGGAATGCCCCTGCCACTTTCCAGCGGATGGTCAACACCCTGCTCAAGGGACTTGAAGGGTACGCGGCCGCGTACCTGGATGACATTGCCGTCTTCAGTCCCACCTGGGAGGACCACCTAGAGCATCTAGCACAGGTGCTCAGGCGGATCCACCGGGCAGGTTTGACCATCAAGCCGGGAAAGTGTCAGCTGGCCATGAGCGAGGTCCAGTACCTCGGTCACCGGGTAGGTGGGAGAACACTGAAGCCCGAGCCTGAGAAAGTGGAAGCCATCGCATCCTGGCCCACCCCCAGGACCAAGAAGCAGGTGATGTCCTTCTTGGGGACCGCTGGGTACTATAGGAGGTTTGTTCCATGCTATAGTAGCCTGGCAAAGCCCTTGACGGACCTCACCAAGAAGAAGCTGCCCTCTGCAGTCGATTGGACAATGGACTGCGAGACAGGCTTCCGGGCCCTAAAGGACGCCCTGTCCAGCCCGCCCGTGCTACAGGCAGCCGACTTCACGCGGCCGTTTGTAGTACAGACCGACGCCAGTGACTTCGGCCTCGGTGCGGTGCTCAGCCAGGTGGACTCTGCGAGCCAAGAGCACCCAGTCTTGTACCTGAGCAGGAAGCTGTTACCAAGGGAAGTTGCCTATTCCACGATGGAGAAGGAGTGCCTGGCCATAGTGTGGGCCCTGCAGCGTCTGCAACCCTATCTATACGGGCGCCACTTCATCGTGGAGACGGACCACAATCCCCTCAGCTGGTTGCACACCGTCTCTGGGACGAATGGGCGATTGTTGCGATGGAGCCTTGCGCTCCAGCAATACAACTTCACCATTCGCCACAAAAGGGGCCGTGACCACGGTAACGCAGACGGGCTGTCCCGACAAGGAGAGGTCGCGGACGGGCGCACGGGGGAACACCGGAGTGTGCTGCCCCCTAGCGCCCTCAAAAGGGGGGAGGTGTGAGGCAAATCCCGGGATATGAAGATGAATTATGACTCCAGTCATAATCCCTCATCACTCCCTGGCAGTGCCCCCTCCCTTCTTGTTCTCAGTGTTCCACTTACACCTCCATGGCCATGTCCTGTGATATGGAAATTAGGTGGCTTAGGGACAATGGACACAGGATGACTCCCTGCCGTGACCCTGTAGTGGGGGCTGCTAGCTAGTTAGCAAGGCTATGGAAATAGCCAGACAGAACGACTCCAGTAAAAAATGGTTCATATCTCGCAAGCCATATTTCCGATAAATATGGCAACCATAAAAATGGTGTCTCCGCATGCGGACGATGCCGGCACACCCTTTTTATGGGAGCAGGACATTGGGAAATGCCCCAGGCGTGATATCAGCCAATGGGGAACTGGCAGACAGGTCATGAGTCCCCTCGTTCTGTAGCTAAATTCATAACTGTCACAATGAGAGCATTGGCGTCCGCCTACGACGCTCCCAGGCAAAGTTATGGCCCATATTCCATGTTGGGATATTGTCCATAACTCAAGCCAGGGGTGGAGCAGTGCTCCCTGTGAGGTCACGAAGGTAGGAGGGGACCTGGATTTGCCCAGGTTGATAACCCTACTTCGGCCATTTTCCAAGGTTCTTTCGCTGGGGGTCACGTGCAGGAAACATCTGTGGGAGTTCCTAGAAACCTGGTCTACAGCGCCCCCCTGTGGCCAGACGCACAAGGTAACTGATTGAATTGCATACCTGTTTGTAAACCATGCTTTATCTGTAACTGTACTCTGACATATGTATATTCTGTAGATTCCCTATTGTATATATTGTAGTTTCTAGTGTGCTTTAGGCTGATTAAATTATATAATTAATCTTGGGCTGTTCTGTTATCTCGATCTTGAATCCCACGTCTGTGTGTTCGGCTAATAGTTACCGTAAATCGGTTGGTGGCAGCGAATTGTGCCAAGGATTATTGTGGGGAGGCCAGTGAGATTCGGGGAGATTTTATATATTCCGCCCGCGGAGGTCGGGGGAATATATACCTTACTCTCACCGGGGACCCTTCAATAATCGGCATAAGTAGTATAGCGGCCTCCTTGCTTATTGTCGGGCAATTCCATAATTGGCCTGACTATAAGAGGGGCGCTAGAGAGCGCGTCACGTGCTCTGTCTGTCGGTCGGGAGGTATAAAGGAGGGGTGACCCCCACTTGTTACCCCCCCGATTGTGACGTACTGGTAGCCAGCGCGGGGGATTTTTGAGTGACCCCCCCGGTGGTTTGTGACAAGTGTCAGCAATAGATCCTCGCCCCATAACAGTGTGTCATGACCACATTTTTTGCTTAAAATTTTATTTTCCTATTTTCCTTCTCTAAAACCAGGGTGCGTTTTATGGTCCGGTGAGTCTTATAGTCCGAAAAATACGGTATTTTTACTGTTGTACTGTGTGTACTGTTGTAATGACTCAACCTTCAGAATCATCGGGCGACTGAAAGTTGAATGCGAAATGTCATCTCATAGTAATTCTCCAGAATCAGCCATTTGTTGGGCTGTTTTAAATTTTAAAAAAGCTTCGTATTAAATGTACAACTCCTTAAAATGAAAAATAACAAATTACTGTTTTAGTCTGTGTGTTTTAACATGTCCCTTAGGAAAAACAAATCGAGTTTTGTGGATGCATTTAAAATAAGCTAATTAAAATTGTGAGCAATGTTCAAAGCAAACATAATACTATATATATTAGGCTATTACAAAACCAGTATCCAAGGAGTGACACCATGTTATAAGCATAGACGGTGGATATAATTAGAATAAAAAATTATGTAACCCTATAAACAGCTTGGAAAGAAGAGGAAACTAGATATGACAAAATATGCTGTAGAGCAAAAAATTTACATTGTATAAAAGGCAATTACCCAAAACCCTAAGGTTGTTTGAATCTTAATATAAGCATAATCTATGCATCTTCTTGATAATATCTAATTAGTGTGAGGGCAAAGCATCTCTAATTATAATCTTCATTTTTTAAATATTGACTTAAAACATGTCGCATTGCCTTTTTGTGGAGCTTGTATGAGGATGGAGTATTTAATGCTATTAAACTGCAAAATGATTTGGATATGTAATAGAAAAGAAATTATGGGAAGCGTCTGCTGGGTATTCTCATGTACTGAAACTTTCCTGTTGAATTAGAGATAATTTTCGTGTATTGTTCTGTTTTCCCTATGTGGCTTTAGTGACAAATGCTTAGTAGAGGTAAAATAATTTTCTGTAATTGTCAAACTCCCAAAGAATATGTCTAATAACACTTGAGATATGACAATTCAGTCATTGACTTGGATAAAATTACGTGCTCTTAGCAACATTTAGAAATGATGAAAGATCCCTTTAATAAATGACACTTTGTTCTACATGCACTAAATCAAATAATTTTTCTATTTATGAGGGTAAATTGATTTTTTTCAAATAAATTGATTAAGGTTAGTTGAGAAATCAACATTTTATAATTTTATAGACTGTTAATATAATTTCATGTAATAATCAAATGAACAAATATACAGTATATATATGTAGGCATATATATATATTTTTTATATATATATATATATATATATATATATATATATATATATGTATATATATATATATATATATATACAGTCATATGGAAACAATTGGGCACCCCTATTAATGTTAATTTTTTTTTCTTTATAAGAATTTGGGTTTTTGCAACAGCTATTTCAGTTTCATATAACTAATAACTGATGGACTCAGTAATATTTCTGGATTGAAATGAGGTTTATTGTACTAACAGCAAATGTGCAATCCGCATTTAAAAAAAATTTGACCGGTGCAAAAGTATGGGCACCTCAACATAAAAGTTACATTAATATTTTGTAGATCCTCCTTTTGCAAAAATAACAGCCTCTAGTCGCTTCCTGTAGCTTTTAATGAGTTCCTGGATCCTGGATGAAGGTATATTTGACCATTCCTGTTTACAAAACAATTCCAGTTCAGTTAAGTTTGATGGTAGCCGAGCATGGACAGCACGCTTCAAATCATCCCACAGATTTTCAATGATATTCAGGTCTGGGGACTGGGATGGCCATTCCAGAACATTGTAATTGTTCCTCTGCATGAATGCCTGAGTAGATTTGGAGCGGTGTTTTGGAACATTGTCTTGCTGAAACATCCATCCCCTGCGTAACTTCAACTTCATTACTGATTCTTGCACATTGTCAAAAATCTGCTGATACTGAGTTGAATCCATGTGACCCTCAACTTTAACAATATTCCCGGTGCCGGCATTGGCCACACAGCCCCAAAGCATGATGGAACCTCCACCAAATTTTACTGTGGGTAGCAAGTGCTTTTCTTGGAATGCCGTGTTTTTTTGCCTCCATGCATAACGCCTTTTTGTATGACCAAACAACTCAATCTTTGTTTCATCAGTCCACAGGACCTTCTTCCAAAATGTAACTGGCTTGTCCAAATGTGCTTTTGCATACCTCAGGCAACTCTGTTTGTGGCGTGCTTGCAGAAACGGCTTCTTTCGCATCATTCGCCCATACAGCTTCTCCTTGTGCAACGTGCACTGTATTGTTGACCGATGCACATTGACACAATCTGCAGCAAGATAATGCAGCAGGTCTTTGGAGGTGGTCTGTGGATTGTCCTTGACTGTTCTCACCATTCTTCTTCTCTGCCTTTCTGATATTTTTCTTGGCCTGCCACTTCTGGGCTTAACAAGAACTGTACCTGTGTTCTTCCATTTCCTTACTATGTTCCTCACAGTGGAAACTGACAGTTTAAATCTCTGAGACAACTTTTTGTATCCTTCCCCTGAACATCTATGTTGAATAATCGTTGTTTTCAGATCATTTGAGAGTTATTTTGAGGAGCTCATGATGCCACTCTTCATAGGAGATTCAAATAGGAGAACAACTTGCAGGTGGCCACCTTAAATACCTTTTCTCATGATTAAATACACCTGCCTATAAAGTTCAAAGCTCAATGAAGTTACAAAACCAATTTAGTGCTTTAGTAAGTCAGTAAAAAGTAGTTAGGAGTGTTCAAATCAAGAAATTGATAAGGCTGCCCATACTTTTGCACCGTGTCAAATTTTGTGTAAATGCGGATTACACATTTTCTGTTAGTACAATAAACCTCATTTCAATCCAGAAATATTACTGAGTCCATCAGTTATTAGATATATGAAACTGAAATAGCTGTTGCAAAAACTCAAATTGTTATAAAGAAAAAAGTTAACATTAATAGGGGTGCCCAAACTTTTTCATATGACTGTATATATACATCTATCTATATACACATACACATACAGTGTATATACACACACACACATATATATATATATATATATATATATATATATATATATTTATAAACATGCATGGGATGTACCATAGACAGATAATGGAGGTGGCTGACATGAAGAAATCCTACCAATAGCTGGAGAAAGCTGGACTCCAGGACAGCACAGAGGCACTAATCATAGCAGTACAAGAGCGGGTGCTAAGTACCAGATCCATAGCAGCAGGGATCTACTACACAAGACAAGACCCATGAAGGAGACTATGTAAAGAAATAACGGAAACAATCCAACATATAGTGGCAGGATGCAAAATGCAAGCAGGAACAGCATACACCGAACACCACAACTAAGTAGTGGGAATTGTATACAGGAATATCTGTACAGCGTAGGGGCTAAGTCCCCCTACATCCAGGTGGGAGACCCCAGAAAAAGTGGTGGAGAATGAAAGGGCTAAAATCCTGTGGGGCTTCAAGATCCAGACAGATAAGCAAGTGGTAGCTAACCAACAAGGATCAGAAGACAGCAATGATAATAGATGTGGCAGTGCCTAATGACAGTAACATCAGAAAGAAGGAATATGAGAAGCTAGAGAAATACCAGGGCCTTAAAGAACAACTGGAGAAGATGTGGAAGGTGAAGGTAACAGTAATTCCAGTAGTGATAGGAGCACTTGAACAGTGACCCCAAAGTTGGAAAAATGGCTGCAACAGATTCCAGGAGCAACATCTGAATTCTCTGTCCAGAAAAGCGCAGCGCTGGGAGCAACTAAGATCCTGCGCAGAACCCTCAAACTCCCAGGCCCCTGGTAGAGGACCCAAGAATGAGGAAGGACAAATAACCACCCACAGGGGGTGAGAAGGTAGTTTTTTTTTATTAAACATTGTATAATGAAAGTCTATGAAACGTTTTAATACACATTGTGTTTTAATGCTTTACCCTATTCGTAATCTAGAAAATTATATCCATAGGTTGCAAAAATAAAGGTTAGCATTAATTATGAGGGAGGCTCCATAGGTTGGAGAATGGATTATGTAGAAGTCGTGGGACCACTGAACAATGGATTACATCTGATCTTTTTGTTTTGTGTTTTTAAATAAATTATCGAGGGATAGTGGGGGGGGGAGTCTTTATTCACAAAAACTATTTTTTTTCTTTGTGTGTGTATATTTATTTAATGTTACACTTACTAGGTTAGTAATGGGGGTGTTTTATAGGCGCCTCTCCATTACAAAACCCTGAGCTTGATGCCAGCTGACATGTCACAGCTGACATCAACCCCATAAACCATTACCCAGATTGCCAACACACCAGGGCATTTGGGAGAGCCACAGTGAAGCACAAAACTTGGCACAACTAATGGAAATGACAATTCTGGGGTGGCTGCAAGCTGTGGTTTTTAGGCTGGGAAGGGCCTAATAACCATGAGCTTTCCCAGCCTGATAATACCATCCTGCATCTGTCTCCTTTACCTTAACTAGTTATCAAAAATTGGGGCGACCCAAAGCTATTTTTTAAAATTATTTATTTGGTAGCGCAATCTAAGTGGCAAGCAGGTGCAGGGGGATAGCGGATTCACCCACGCCTTTTAGCTCCATATGTCAGCTGTTCAATCAGAAGACATGTGCAGGGATTACCACGGTCTCTCCAACAGAGCCCATGGTAATAGGAGATAGGCAACCAAGTATGCACCGTTATGTCCTTGGTTGTAAAAGGGTTACATTCTGGGATAATTTTAAAAAACATTAACTGCCATGCAACCATCACCCTGTTAGCACTGTTTGGATTAAGGAGTGTTCTCTTGTCCCCCTTGCAAAGTAGGGCAGTAATTATATCATGTGGATGAGCATTTTTGTTGTGCTCACACAGCAGGCACAGTTTTACCTTCCCCACCATCTTGACCTGTGTGTGCTTCATCAGCAGCACGTCCATTTCCCTGTCCCTTACAGCACAGCTGGCACAAATTTTGGAGGCCGCTAACAGTGGTATTTAGGTAATAGAATCTAGTACACTGTGTGCAGAATTATTAGGCAAATGAGTATTTTGATCACATGATATTTTTTATACATGTTGTCCTACTCCAAGCTGTATAGGCTTGAGAGCCAACTACCAATTAATTAAATAAGGTGATGTGCATCTTTGTAATGAGGAGGGGTGTGCTGTAATGACATCAATACCCTATATAAGGTGTGCTTAATTATCAGGCAACTTCCTTTCTTTGTCAAAATGGGTCAGAAGAGAGATTTGACGGGCTCTGAAAAGTCCAAAATTGTAAGATGTCTTGCAGAGGGATGCAGCAGTCTTGAAATTGCCAAACTTTTGAAGTGTGATCACCGAACAATCAAGTGTTTCATGGCAAATAGCCAACAGGGTCGCAAGAAGCGAGTTGGGCATAAAAGGCGCAACATAACTGCCCATGAATTGAGGAAAATCAAGCGTGAAGCTGCCAAGATGCCATTTGCCACCAGTTTGGCCATATTTCAGAGCTGCAACATTACTGAAGTATCAAAAAGCACAAGGTGTGCCATGCTCAGGCACATGGACAAGGTAATGAAGGCGGAAAAACAACCACCTTTGAACAATAAACATAAGATAAAACGTCAAGGCCAAGAAATATCTTAAGACTGATTTTTCAAAGGTTTTATGGACTGATGAAATGAGAGTGACTCTTGATGGGCCAGATGGATGGGACAGAGGCTGGATCAGTAAAAGGCAGAGAGCTCCGCCCTGACTCAGACACCAGCAAGGTGGAGGTGAGGTACTGGTATGGGCTTGTATCATCAAAGATGAACTTGTGGGACCTTTTCGGGTTGAGAATGGAGTGAAGCTCAACTACCAGACCTACTGCCAGTTCCTGGAAGATAACTTCTTCAAGCAGTGGTACAGGAAGAAGTTGGTATTGTTCAATAAAAACATGATTTTCATGCAGGACAATGCTCCATCGCATGCATCCAACTACTCCACAGCGTGGCTGGCCAGTAAATGTCTAAATGATGAAAAAATAATGACATGGCCCCCTTGTTCACTTGATCTGAACCAAATAGAGAACCTGTGGTCCCTCATAAAATGTGAGATCTACAGGGAGGGAAAACAATACACCTCTCGAAACAGTGTCTTGGAGGCTGTAGTGGCTGCTGCATGCAATGTTGATCGTAAACAAATCAAGCACCTGACAGAATCTATGAATGGTAGGCTGTTGAGTGGCTATATTGGTCACTAATTTTTTGGGTTTTATTTTTGCTTGTCACAAATGTTTATTTCTAAATTTTGTGCAGTTATATTTGTTTATCTGGTGAAAATAAATGGGAATATATTTGGATTTTGTTACAGCCATATGAAAAAGTTTGGGCACCCCTATTAATATTAACCTTTTTTCTTTATAACAATTTGGGTTTTTAGAAAGAGAAGTTTCCAGCGCCAGGAATAGATTAAAAATCCTTTTTTATTGAAAATAAGGTAATAAAAATCCAGCAGATACCATAATAGATGTCAGAAAGATGGCAGAACAACGCGTTTCGACGCTTCAGGTCTTAGTCATGTTCTGACTTAGAGTGTGACCATCTCCCTTAAATCGGATCCCTGGTCCACTAATTAGTTTCACGTGTGGTTTCACTAGAGGCAACTCCTCAACTAGTAATTACGAGGGATCCGAAACAAATGGAGATATACAATGGCAAATTCACATATATGAGTATACATGATATAATATGGTATAATGCAAGTATGCACAGGTACAAAAAATATATAAACAAAAAACATATATACACATAAAATAACAAACATATTAAAATCATTTGTATAGACCGATTTCCCTTATTGTTTAATGTAACTATGAGTATAGTATATAGTGATCCAACAAGACACTCTGCGTATAGCAATATAGATATAATTAAATACCTCAAGAGATATAGGATCTCTGATAAAATGGGAATCTGACAAATAACTTTCCACATATATATAACATATGCCTTCCCTTCAACAATATACCAAATGCAATAGAGGATGAATATTATGTACTAATCTAACATTCCATTCATATTTTGATAAGCAATATTCCAATAGCAATTTTTTGGTTGCAAGCATATGGTAAAGAGATGAAAAAAAACCCCAAAAAAACAAAAAAAACAACGCATAGTATGAATTGGGATATAAGTCACATTGATGCCATTAGGTGTAATATCAATAAGATGTAATACCAATTATATTTAATAGTGTAATATCAAATCCTGGCGATTATTTAAGCCTTCCGGATATCTAGTGTTGAGAGTAAAAATCCAGAAGGATTCCCTATTTAATAATTTCCTTTTATGATCTCCACCTCTGATCGGTCTGGATATCTGTTCTACACCCTTGAATTGAAAGCCGCTAATATCACCCTGGTGCACCAAGGCAAAGTGTTTTGAAACTGCTGATATAGCAATTGCGTTCTGTTTAAAAACATCTGAAAGATGTCTTCTAATTCTTACTTTCAAAGGGCCCGTCGTGCAGCCTGTATATTGAATGTTACAGGTTTTACATGTTATTAAATATATGACAAAGGTCGTGTTACAATTGATTAGGGAGTTTATGTGGAAAGTTTTTTGATTTGAGGTAGACTGAAAGGTTTTTCCTTTCTGTGCAAAACCGCACGCTTTACATTTATTCGCACCACATTTATAAAAACCTTTCATAGTAATCCAAGAGGGTTTCTCTCTATGGTCAGCTTCACTCAAAAAAAAAAAAAAAATTTGGGTTTTTGCAACAGCTATTTCAGTTTCATATATCTAATAACTGATGGACTGAGTAATATTTCTGGATTGAAATGAGGTTTATTGTACTAACAGAAAATGTGCAATCCGCATATAAACAAAATTTGACCAGTGCAAAAGTATGGGCACCCTTATCAATTTCTTGATTTGAGCACTCCTAACTAGAGTTGAGCGCGGTTCGCGGTTCGCGGTTCTCCAGTTCTAGGCTCGAGTGATTTTGGGGGCTGTTCGAGATCGAACTAGAACTCGAGCTTTTTGCAAAAGCTCGATAGTTCTAGATACGTTCGAGAACGGTTCTAGCAGCAAAAAGCAGGGCTTTTTACAGCTACAGTGTGCAGGAGCCATCGCTGGCAGCCTGCCACAAGCTGGTAACCAAGATAAACATCGGGTATCCAACCAAAGCGCTTTGGTTAGTAACCCGATGTTTATCCCAGTTACGTGCAGGAAGCCCACACTTCCCCGCTCAGCTCGCTCCGCCCCCTCCTGCCCGCGGCATGTATTGTACACACACACACACACACACACATACACACACACACACACACACGTACACACACACACGTACACACACACACACACACACACACATATATACACACACACACACACACACACACATGGTCCCGCTCGGCTTACCTGCGGTGATGAAGTCCCGCCATCCTGACCTCAGCGCTGTCACTGTCCTCCATGGCCGCCGCTTGTCACATCACCTCTCGCTTCCGACCCGAGACTGACTAGCGGTGACGTCACGGGCCTCTCGCGATACTTGGTGTGAAGGCGCCGGTCATTGAACTCAGTGACAGGGGCTGTCAGTGTGCTGGAGATCAGCGCAGGTAATGTACCTCGCTGACAGCAGCACTTGTCATCCCCTGCAGTGACCTGGGCTGTCCCATTGATGTTAGCTCAGGTCACTGCACTGCTCTCCCAGCCAATGGGGAACATCCTGCTCTTCATTGACTGGGACAGTGTGGATCGTCATGGCAACCCCTTGGATTACACCAGACCTGGATTTGTTTTTCATTCTAATAAATTGGTTAAAGAGGGAATGTTTTGGGGAGTGTTTTTTCAAATAAAAATGTGTTTGTCGTCTATTTTTTTTTTATTACTGACTGGGTTGGTGATGTCGGGTATCTGATAGACGCCTGACCTCACCAACCCCAGGGCTTGATGCCAGGTGACATTACACATCTGGTATTAACCCCATATATTACCCCGTTTGCCACCGCACCAGGGCGCGGGATGAGCTGGGGCGAAGCACCAGGATTGGCGCATCTAATGGATGCGCCACTTCTGGGGCGGCTGCGGCCTGCTATTTTTAGGCTGGGGAGAGTCCAATAACCATGGACCTCCCTAGTCTGAGAATATCAGGCCCCAGCTGTCTGCTTTACCTTGGCTGGTGATCCAATTTTGGGGGACCCCTACGTGTTTTTTTTTTTTAATTATTTATTTAATTTAAAATAACAGCGTGGGGTGCCCTCAGTTTTGGATTACCAGCCAAGGTGAGGTTGCCAGCTGTGGCCTGCAGGCTGCAGCCGTCTGCTTTACCCTAGCTGGCTACAAAACTAGGGGGAACCCTACGTCATTTTTTTTTTCATTTTTTTGGCTAAATACAAAGCTAAGCACCCCTTAGTGCCACATGAAAGGCACCAAAGGGTGCTCCACTTTTTCTCCACTTTTTCTCCATTTTTTCTCCACTTTTTCTCCACTTTTTCTCCAGTTTTTCTCCATTTTTTCTCCACTTTTTCTCCACTTTTTCTCCATTTTTTCTCCACTTTTTCTCCACTTTTTCTCCACTTTTTCTCTACTTTTTATCCATTTTTTTCTCCATTTTTTCTCCACTTTTTCTCCATTTTTTCTCCACTTTTTCTCCACTTTTTCTCCATTTTTTCTCCACTTTTTCTCCACTTTTTCTCCACTTTTTCTCCACTTTTTATCCATTTTTTTCTCCACTTTTTCTCCACTTTTTCTCCACTTTTTCTCCATTTTTTCTCCACTTTTTCTCCACTTTTTATCCACTTTTTATCCATTTCTTTCTCCACTTTTTCTCCACTTTTTCTCCACTTTTTCTCCATTTATTTCTCCACTTTTTCTCCACTTTTTCTCCACTTATTCTCCACTTTTTCTCCACTTTTTCTCCACTTTTTCTCCACTTTTTCTCCATTTTTCCTCCACTTTTTCTCCACTTTTTCTCCACTTTTTCTCCATTTTTTCTCCACTTTTTCTCCACTTATTCTCCACTTTTTCTCCACTTTTTCTCCATTTTTTCTCCACTTTTTCTCCACTTTTTCTCCATTTTTTTTCCACTTATTCTCCACTTTTTCTCCACTTTTTCTCCACTTTTTCTCCATTTTTTTCTCCACTTTTTCTCCACTTTTTCTCCATTTTTTTCTCCACTTTTTCTCTACTTTTTCTCCACTTTTTCTCCACTTTTTCTCCACTTTTTCTCTACTTTTTCTCCATTTTTTTCTCCACTTTTTCTCCACTTTTTCTCCACTTTTTCTCCATTTTTTTCTCCACTTTTTCTCCACTATTTCTCCACTTTTTCTCCACTTTTTCTCCATTTTTTTTCTCCACTTTTTCTCCACTTTTTCTCCACTTTTTCTCCACTTATTCTCCAATTTTTCTCCACTTATTCTCCAATTTTTTTCTCCACTTTTTCTCCACTTTTTCTCCATTTTTTCTCCACTTTTTCTCCACTTTTTCTCCATTTTTTCTCCACTTTTTCTCCACTTATTCTCCACTTTTTCTTCACTTTTTCTCCACTTTTTCTCCATTTTTTTCTCCACTTTTTCTCCACTTTTTCTCCATTTTTTTCTCCACTTATTCTCCACTTTTTCTCCACTTTTTCTCCACTTTTTCTCCATTTTTTTTATCCACTTTTTCTCCACTTTTTCTCCACTTATTCTCCACTTTTTCTCCACTTTTTCTCCACTTTTTCTCCACTTTTTCTTTACTTTTTCTCCACTTTTTCTTCATTTTTTTTCTCCACTTTTTCTCCACTTTTTCTCCACTTTTTCCTCCATTTTTTTCTCCACTTTTTCTCCACTTTTTCTCCACTTTTTCTCCATTTTTTTCTCCACTTTTTCTCCACTTTTTCTCCACCTTTTCTCCACTTTTTCTCCATTTTTTTTCTCCACTTTTTCTCCACTTTTTCTCCACTTTTTCTCCACTTATTCTCCACTTTTTCTCCACTTTTTCTCCACTTTTTCTCCACTTTTTCTCCACCTTTTCTCCATTTTTTCTCCACTTTTTCTCCACTTTTTCTCCACTTTTTCTCCACTTATTCTCCACTTTTTCTCCACTTTTTCTCCACTCTTTCTCCATTTTTTTTCCACTTTTTCTCCACTTTTTCTCCACTTTTTCTCCACTTTTTCTCCATTTTTTTCTCCACTTATTCTCCACTTTTTCTCCACTTTTTCTCCACTTTTTCTCCATTTTTTTATCCACTTTTTCTCCACTTTTTCTCCACTTATTCTCCACTTTTTCTCCACTTTTTCTCCACTTTTTCTCCACTTTTTCTTTACTTTTTCTCCACTTTTTCTTCATTTTTTTTCTCCACTTTTTCTCCACTTTTTCTCCACTTTTTCCTCCATTTTTTTCTCCACTTTTTCTCCACTTTTTCTCCACTTTTTCTCCATTTTTTTCTCCACTTTTTCTCCACTTTTTCTCCACTATTTCTCCACTTTTTCTCCACTTTTTCTCCATTTTTTTTCTCCACTTTTTCTCCACTTTTTCTCCACTTCTTCTCCACTTTTTCTCCACTTATTCTCCATTTTTTTTCTCCACTTTTTCTCCACTTTTTCTCCATTTTTTCTCCACTTTTTCTCCACTTTTTCTCCACTTTTTCTCCACTTTTTCTCCACTTTTTCTCCACCTTTTCTCCATTTTTTCTCCACTTTTTCTCCACTTTTTCTCCACTTTTTCTCCACTTATTCTCCACTTTTTCTCCACTTTTTCTCCACTCTTTCTCCATTTTTTTTCCACTTTTTCTCCACTTTTTCTCCACTTTTTCTCCATTTTTTTCTCCACTTATTCTCCACTTTTTCTCCACTTTTTCTCCACTTTTTCTCCATTTTTTTTATCCACTTTTTCTCCACTTTTTCTCCACTTATTCTCCACTTTTTCTCCACTTTTTCTCCACTTTTTCTCCACTTTTTCTTTACTTTTTCTCCACTTTTTCTTCATTTTTTTTCTCCACTTTTTCTCCACTTTTTCTCCATTTTTTCTCCACTTTTTCTCCATTTTTTTCTCCACTTATTCTCCACTTTTTCTCCACTTTTTCTCCACTTTTTCTCCACTTTTTCTCCACCTTTTCTCCATTTTTTCTCCACTTTTTCTCCACTTTTTCTCCACTTTTTCTCCACTTATTCTCCACTTTTTCTCCACTTTTTCTCCACTCTTTCTCCATTTTTTTTCCACTTTTTCTCCACTTTTTCTCCACTTTTTCTCCACTTTTTCTCCATTTTTTTCTCCACTTTTTCTCCACTTTTTCTCCATTTTTTTTCTCAACTTTTTCTCCACTTTTTCTCCACTGTTTCTCCACTTTTTCTCCACTTTTTCTCCATTTTTTTCTCCACTTTTTCTCCACTTTTTCTCCACTTATTCTCCACTTTTTCTCCACTTATTCTCCACTTTTTCTCCACTTATTCTCCACTTTTTCTCCATTTTTTTCTCCACTTTTTCTCCACTTTTTCTCCATTTTTTTTCTCCACTTTTTCTCCACTTTTTCTCCATTTTTTTTCTCCACTTTTTCTCCACTTTTTCTCCATTTTTTTCTCCACTTTTTCTCCACTTTTTCTCCATTTTTTTTCTCCACTTTTTCTCCACTTTTTCTCCATTTTTTTTTCTCCACTTTTTCTCCACTTTTTCTCCACTTATTCTCCACTTTTTCTCCACTTTTTCTCCACTTTTTCTCCATTTTTTCTCCACTTTTTCTCCACTTTTTCTCCATTTTTTCTCCACTTTTTCTCCACTTTTTCTCCATTTTTTTTCTCCACTTTTTCTCCACTTTTTCTCCACTTTTTCTCCTTTTTTTCTCCACTTTTTCTCCACTTATTCTCCACTTTTTCTCCACTTATTCTCCTTTTTTTCTCCACTTTTTCTCCACTTTTTCTCCACTTTTTCTCCATTTTTTTCTCCACTTTTTCTCCATTTTTTCTCCACTTTTTCTCCATTTTTTTCTCCATTTTTTCTCCACTTTTTCTCCGTTCTTTTTCTATGGTCGGTCTACCCATTAGCTCTGCCATGCATACTGTAGCTCTACACCTACTGCACATGTTACTTTATGATTGACATCTCTTTCGTACCAGAGCTGTCTAAGCCTACTCTGACCCCATATTTGTCATTACTACATTGTCCTTGTACTGTATTATGACATTTGTATCATGTGTTTCATTTCTTGCTGTGTTGCAATTTTTTTGCTGCATCCCAATTGTACCTCTACATTGTTCGAGTTTATGTTATTGTTCTCTCACTCTTATGTGATACTGATTATTGTCATTTTTCATGATTACATGCAGATAAGTCCAATCTGACGAAGGCTCAGGCCGAAACGTCATTTGTAACTTGTTTTGGACAAAAACATATATGCTTATGAAAAAAATTTTTTTCTTAATACGGACCAATAAAGAGTGATTTTGCATTACTATCCGTTGTGACTTACTGACTTAGTCTGGGAGATTTAGAGTGCCGAGGTTACTCACTAATTTTATCTATTATTACCTCTGAGCACCTATATACCAGTGAGCAGAGCTTCCTCTACAGTAGTTCTCCTGATTAGGCATGCCCTTACCTCATGAGCAGGGCATTGCAGCTTTGGTAGCAACCATTACGACATGGACTCTGCTGCTGTGGACCCGAGAAGAGTGAGTGCAGATTCATTGCACCCGCACTCCTCACATGAAGGGTCCGCACTCCTAGAAAATGGGGGATACGTTCCCTGAGTGTCTCCCCCCCATATTCTAGACGGTCCAGAGTCGTCGTGGGACCCCTTTATTTTTTTTCTTACAATAAATTGGTGAAAGAGGAAATGTTTTGGGGACTGTTTTTTCAAATAAATTTCTTTTGTCGATTTTTTTTTTTGTTAGTACTGACAGTTTATGATGTTGAGTATCTAATAGACGCCATGACATCACAAACTGCTGGGCTTGATCTCAGGTTACTTTACAGCTAGTATCAACCCGATTTATTACCCTGTTTGCCACTGCACCAGGGCACGGGATGAGCTGGGGTGAAGCGCCAGGATTGGCGCATCTAGTGGATGCGCCACGTCTGGGGTGCCTGCGGCCTGCTATTTTTAGGCTGTGAAGGCCCAATAACTATGGACCTTCCCACCCTGAGAATACCAGACCACAGCTGTCCGCTTTACCTTGGCTGGTGATCCAATTTGGGGGGGACCCTACTTTTATTGTGTAATTATTAATATTTATAAAATAATTATAAAAAAGAGCCTGAGGGGACATCCACATTGGATCCCCAACCACGGTAAAGCTGCCAGCTGTGGTTTTCAGGCTACAGCCGTCTGCTTTACCCTAGCTGGCTATCAAAAATGGGGGGACCCAACGTCATTTTTTTTTTAACTATTTTTTAAATAGAAAAAATTAATGGGCTTCCCTGTATTTTGATTGCCAACCAAGGTAACGACAGGCAGATGGGGGTGGCAACCCATAGCTGTCTGCTTTATCTGCGCTGAGAATCAAAAATACCGCGGAGCGCTACGTCATTTTTTTAAAGATTTATTTTTATAGCACTGTGATGTCCAGCAATCAAAATACAGGGAAGCCCATTTTATTTTTAGTTATTTAAATAAATAATTAAAAAAAATATATATGGGCTCCCGCTGCATTTTTTGTATTGCTAGCTAAGGGTAATCCAAGCAGCTACTGGCTGCTAACCCCCACTGCTTGGTGTTACCTTCACTGGCAATGGAAAATCCAGGGAAGCATTTTTTATTTTTTTTGCCAAAAAACTACAAAAAAAGGACGTGAGCTTCGCCATATTTTTGTATGCTAGCCAGGTATAGCAGGCAGGTGCTGGAAGAGTTGGATACAGCGCCAGAAGATGGCGCTTCTATGAAAATGCCATTTTCTGAGGCGGCTGCAGACTGCAATTCGCAGCAGTGGGGCCCAGAAAGCTCAGGCCAACCTGTGCTGCCTAGTTGTACCTGGCTGGACACAAAAATGGGGCGAAGCCTACGTCATTTGTTTTCTAATTATTTCATGAAATTCATGAAATAATAAAAAAAGGGCTTCCCTTTATTTTTGGTTCCCAGCCGGGTACAAATAGGCAACTGGGGGTTGGGGGCAGCCGTACCTGCCTGCTGTACCTGGCTAGCATACAAAAATATGGCGAAGCCCACATAATTTTTTCAGGGGGCAAAAAACTTCTGCATCCAGTCCTGGATGGAGTATGCTGAGCCTTGTAGTTCTGTAGCTCCTGTCTGTCTGTATGGAGAAGAGCAGACAGCAGCTGCAGAACTACAAGGCTCAGCATACTCCATCCAGGACTGTATGCAGAAGTTTTTTGCCCACCAAAAAAATGACGTGGGCTTCGCCATATTTTTGTATGCTAGCCAGGTACAGCAGGCAGCCACGGGCTGCCTCCAACCCCCAGTTGCCTATTTGTACCCGGCTGGGAACCAAAAATATAGGGAAGCCCGTTTTTTTTTAATTATTTCACTTATTTCATGAAATAATTAAAAAACAAATGACGTGGGCTTCGCCCCATTTTTGTGTCCAGCCGGGTACAACTAGGCAGCTGGGGATTGGAATCCGCAACACAGGTTAGCCCGAGGTTTCTGGGCGCCTCTGCTGCGGATTTCAGTCCGCAGCCGTCCCAGAAAATGGCGCTCTCATAGAAGCGCCATCATCTGGCGCTGTATCCAACTCTTCCAACAGGCCTGGAGCCGGGTGGCTTGTTGGGTAATCATGAGTTAATACTGGCTTTGTTTTACTAGCCAGTATTAAGCCAGAGATTCTTAATGTCAGGCACGTTTGACCCGGCCATTAAGAATCTCCAATAAAGGGTTAAAAAAACACCACACAGAGAAAAAATACTTTAATAGAAATAAATACACAGACACATTAGAGACTCCATCTTTATTACCCCCTGTCAGCCCTCCACGATCCTGCTCTTCTGTCTTCTTTCTTTCTAGTGTAGTAGTAGTGACGATTGTAGTGAGGATGAGGTTCACCAGCTCATCACTTGGGGCTGGGGAACCTCCATCCTCACTACAATCCTCACTAGTGTAGTAGTAGTGACGATTGTAGTGAGGATGAGGTGCACCAGCTCATCACTTGGGGCTGGGGAACCTCATCCTCAGTACAATCCTCACTACAATCGGGAAGCAGCGTGCAGCCTTCACTCCGTGAGTGATCAGTGCTGGCTGTCAGCGGTAACAGCGGTAACACTGACAGACGCGTTACCATAGCAACGGTGCTCTCGGAGCCGCGGATAGCGGTGACGTCACCACTAACTGCGTTGCTATGGCAACGGTGATCTCCGTTAATGACCGGCTGTGTCAGCCGGTCCCTAACGGAATGGGGAATCGACCGTGTGCTAGAGCATGTCGCCGGTACACGGCGATACACATATGTGCACCGTGTACTGGAGAGATGCACTCGCAGGTCCTACATGACGCGTCATAGTCATGTGACCAGTCTGTAGCCAATGAGATAATAGCCACGTGACTGGTCACATGGCTATTTTGACGTCACGGTAGGTCCTGCATCTCTGCTGGCAGTGCCGTCACCGGGAGGATTCAGCGATCATCGGATGGAATAGCGGCAGGAGACAGAGTGCAGAAGGGATCGCGAGGACCGGTAAGTGTTATGGCAATGTTTATTAACTGTTTGTGTACATTTATCATGCATTTTTATGTGTTTGTGATTGCCTCCCATTATAGCCTATTGGTTCGAGTTCGGTTCGTCGAACGTTCGACGAACCGAACTCGAACGGGACCCCCGTTCGGCGAACCGACCTCGAGCCGAACCGCGACCGGTTCGCTCATCTCTACTCCTAACTACTTTTTACTGACTTACTAAAGCACTAAATTGGTTTTGTAACCTCATTGAGCTTTGAACTTCACAGGCAGGTGTATCCAATCATGAGAAAAGGTATTTAAGGTGGCCACTTGCAAGTTGTTCTCCTATTTGAATCTCCTATGAAGAGTGCCATCATGGGCTCCTCAAAACAACTCTCAAATGATCTGAAAACAAAGATTATTCAACATAGATGTTCAGGGGAAGGATACAAAAAGTTGTCTCAGAGATTTAAACTGTCAGTTTCCACTGTGAGGAACATAGTAAGGAAATGGAAGAACACAGGTACAGTTCTTGTTAAGCCCAGAAGTGGCAGGCCAAGAAAAATATCAGAAAGGCAGAGAAGAATAATGGTGAGAACAGTCAAGGACAATCCACAGACCACCTCCAAATACCTGCAGCTTCATCATTCTGCAGTTGGTGTCAATGTGCATCGGTCAACAATACAGCGCACGTTGCACAAGGAGAAGCTGTATGGGAGAGTGATGTGAAAGAAGCCGTTTCTGCAAGCACACAACAAACATAGTCACCTGAGGTATGCAAAAGCACATTTGGACAAGCCAGTTACATTTTGGAAGAAGGTCCTGTGGACTGATGAAACAAAGATTGAGTTGTTTTGTCATACAAAAAGACGTTATGCATGGAGGCAAAAAAACACGGCATTCCAAGAAAAGCACTTGCTACCCACAGTAAAATTTGGTGGAGGTTCGATCATGCTTTGGGGCTGTGTGGCCAATGCCGGCACCGGGAATCTTGTTAAAGTTGAGGGTCACATGGATTCAACTCAGTATCAGCAGATTCTTGACAATAATGTGCAAGAATCAGTGACGAAGTTGAAGTTACGCAGGGGATGGATATTTCAGCAAGACAATGATCCAAAACACCGCTCCAAATCTACTCAGGGATTCATGCAGAGGAACAATTACAATGTTCTGGAATGGCCATCCCAGTCCCCAGACCTGAATATCATTGAAAATCTGTGGGATGATTTGAAGCGTGCTGTCCATGCTCGGCTACCATCAAACTTAACTGAACTGGAATTGTTTTGTAAACAGGAATGGTCAAATATACCTTCATCCAGGATCCAGGAACTCATTAAAAGCTACAGGAAGCGACTAGAGGCTGTTATTTTTGCAAAAGGAGGATCCAAAAAATATTAATGTCACTTTTATGTTGAGGTGCCCATACTTTTGCACCGGTCAAATTTTGTTTATATGCGGATTGCACATTTTCTGTTAGTACAATAAACCTCATTTCAATCCAGAAATATTACTCAGTCCATCCGTTATTAGATACATGAAACTGAAATAGCTGTTGCAAAAACCCAAATTGTTATAAAGAAAAAAGGTTAACATTAATAGGGGTGCCCAAACGTTTTCATATGACTGTATATGAAATAATTCATCTTTTAGGATCTTCACATGCACCTTACTATTGAGACCACCATCGATCTTGTTCAAGTATTCAATGCCTTTGGCTAAGAAAAAAATCATATTATCAGGCTTCCTCCATTGAACTTGACAGTTCCTTCAATTTTTCTATCCAAATAGCTAATTTTTTTCTTGTATCTTCCAGACCTATTTGCAACTATCAGAGCCTAGTCTATTGACTTTCCAATTTTCTACTGTCCAATTTTCTTACTTTTTTGCAAACTCGTGCCAACATTTATTATGATGATATTGAAGTTGAGGCTTCTTCACCTTCGGGCCACCATTCCAGACTTGCATGACAGTGCTTGCATTGACATCTATGATCTCACTATTAAGAAGCATACAGGCCACTTCCATTGCCTTATTTGTCACACCAGACCTGATAGACCTTGTGATGAGCCAACTTGTTGACTCAGATATTTTGCCTGAACATCCACCTCTTGGCCTTTGAATACATGGATGGACTTCATTTCTTCTTCTTCCAATTTTCATAACACTCACATGATGTGGTGTGGCAATTTTCTTGGCCAAGAGACCACTATTGAGTTGGATGATGCTGTTTCCCTTTTCGTGGGAAATCTTCATGGCTCCTCGATTCAAACCAGTGACTTGACTTGGAAATCAACCTAATAACACACAGCTATTATGGAATGTGAGAACAGGTTTTAATTTATAGTATAGAGGAAGAAGAAGATATTTCAATAGCCAGGAGCAAAACAATAACAATGCAGTGACATAGCAAGAATCTGCATAGCTAATCATATGCTAAATAGTTGCAAGTCACATTTATGTATGAAGTAGCCAAAATTATTGTCAACTATGGCCTTCTGGTTGCACCATTTTAGTAGCCCTCCCAACCGCAGGAAGGAGACATGTAAAGTTCTCCTTGTATCGTGGATCGAGAAGGGTGTAAAACCAGTAATCGTCATTGGTCAAAGTGGATGAGGATGAGGAGGAGGGAGTGCGGTAACTGGCATAAAAGGTGGAGGAAACCCAGATGGACCTAGGGCCTACAATTATTGGTGTTGGTAGCACATGTGGCATCCTAGGCTCTCACTCAGTTCCCGCCTCCACAAGGTTTACGCAGTGTGCTGTTGGGGATATGTAGCAATTCTGACCAGAAGCAATTGTCCACATGTCGGTCTTTAAGTAGACCTTCCCAATAACTGCAGTGGTGAGCTCATCTGTGTTTTTATGGGGCACGTGCTTTTGTAAGGCAGGGATGATACACTAGGAGAAATTATGACATCTGGGGACAGAGAACTGAGGGACGGCTGCTGCCATTAGGTTGCAGAAAGCCTCAGTGTCCACAAGCCTAAATGATAACATTTTCAGGGCAAGCAGTCTGGAAATGAGGCTGTTTAGTGTTTGGTCCTGTAGGTGCATAACTCTGATTCTAATTATTTCTTCTGCGGGTGGCTGCATAATTCTGCTTGCATTCCAAGACCTGGGGTAGAGACAGCTGGACACTCCGCTAGGACAAGGAAGTGGATGTGGTTGCTGATGCTGTATGCAAATGTGCAAAAACAGTATCAGGGTGGGAGGCATTCACACCTGTGTCTTAACAGGGGATTGACCAGCACGTAGCACAGGGCAAAATGCTGTGGGTTCTGCTGCAGACACTGATTGGGAACCCAGAAGTTTCACCTTCCTAGTCGACGACTTTGTCTTTGATGACATGTGCCTCAGCATGATGGTAATGGTCAGGCAGCTAGTGGTCTAGCCCCTACTAAGGTTGGTACGGCACAGGTTGCAAATGACTGATTTCTAGTTTTCTGCTCCTTGTATAAAAAAGAGCCAGACTGGGGAACACCTAACCCTTTGTCTGGGACCTTGCTGCATGTGGGTGCTCATGGGAACAGTTGTCTGTCTTCTACTTCTGGTCTCCCCCATTGCCTCTTGCTGTCTATTGCAGTGCTGTGGAAATCTTCCTCTCTGCACTGCTTTCCTTGCTCTGCAGACCACCCTGCCAGATTAAGTTCATCATCCACCATCTTGTCTTCCACTGCCACACTTTGGTCCTGCTCCTGACGTGTAAACTTAATATGACTTGTTGGCAACTGTGTCTTACCATCATCAACCTCTTGAGGCAGTAATTGCTGTTCTCCACCATCAGCTTCTTCTGACCATAGATGCTCAAATATTTGGGCATCTTCGGACACGATTTCCTCATGTGACTCTTGAAAGGGACATGTTAAGGGGCCAGAAGAAGCCATAAATGGAAAGGTAAAGAGCTTCTTAGAGTGTCCGAGTGTGGGGGGAGACGCAGTATGGTGGGAGGAAGAAGGATCAGGATGAAGATTATGTGGTCCTGACTCTTGACTAGTCAGACTGGACCATGTGGAAGACAGGCTGGTACAGGTAAACAGACTGAAATCATCTGTTATCCAGCCCACAACCTGCTCGCACTGTTCTGGCATTAACAGTGGTGCCCTCCTGCAAAAGGAGACAGGAAGCTAGGTCTAGATGATATGTGTGTTTTCTGTGCTCCTGCAGCAGGCCCAGTTTGCCCAGGCTCATCATCACAGCCTCTGTGTGCTCCACCACCAGTGAGTTGTCCACTTCCAGGTCCCTAACTGTAGGTGTGACGCCCTGGGCAAGCCAGGGGTCATAGGTAATGTCATCACCACACTCTACACCCCGGTTAGGTACACCTAAGCTAGACCAGAAATCCTTGTTGTCTTCCTCCAGGGGCTGATGTCCACACCAGGGGGTGGGCCAGGCGGTTTGCTCCGCCCACCGAGGAATTCACAGTCCTGGAGGTGGGAAAACCAGGCAGATGAAGTTAGAGTTGAGTGGTAGAGGAGCAAGTGAGAGGAGAAAAGTGACAGCTAAAGAGCCTGAGAGCGTCCGGGTGTGTGCCCCAGACAGAGACAGCAAGGTTAGCAGACGGCGGTGACCGTCTGCAGGAGAGGCCTATCGGAGGTGCCGTAAGGACCGTGGATGGGTGGTGGCCCGGCGGTACCGGACCGGTACACAAGGAGAAGCCAGCACCATTGGCAGGGGCCTTTTGGATCCCGGCAAGGCTTGGAGTCGCCGTGAATTTGCCAAATCCGTCAAAGTCCCGATTGAAGGCAACAGTCCAACCGTATGAGAGAGACACCGCCACCGCCAAGGCACCAGTTTCTCAGGGCCAGCGCCTGCGGGCAAAGAGGGGCTCCTCCGGCCCATATCCAAGTCGGGGAGCGGGTTACCGGTGGGAACCCATCGCAACCAACTGAAGTACTAGGTGCAGGGAAAGAGACAGTCACCGTTAACTACCGGGGAAAAGCAACAGCAACCGTCCGTGGGAACCGTCTTTCCAGCCGTGTGCTTTACCGAGAACTGTGTCAACGTCTCAGGCTGAGTGATTACCACCGTGCCGTACGGCACAGCACTGCCCCCGTGACCCTGCACCTCACCAGGCCCCGCACCCGGCCTGCCATCCACCCCTACCCCATCACCGGGCCCCGGGACAACCAACCCCCTACCCACGGAGGGGAGAAATAACAACAAAGCTGCTCCCTGTCACCGCTCCCGGGATCCCCATACAGAGCAGCGGTGGTGTCCACACAATCACCACAACCGTGGGTGGCGTCACGGACAATAAATCCCCAAAACCAAACCCCTTTTCACTCACGGGCGAGGAGCGGGGATCCGGCCCATCGCTTGAGCCACCGAGCAGCAGAGGCCGCAGCAGCAGTGGCAGCCGGACCCGAGCAGTGGGAGAGCGCAGCGTCCCCTCCTCCACCCACGACAACTTGGCGTCACGAACAGGATCTTACCGCTCTCCGTTGGGTAGAGGTACGCCTTGTTACCGCCGGAGGTGTCCGGCCGGAAAATTTCAGAAGCCGCCATCTTTGGCGCGAAAAGTTCCCGCTTGAGCGTCCCCTCGAGTAGTGGAGGCGCAAAGGCCAAAATCCTGCCCCGATAGAGGAGGAGCCGAAAAGAGACTAAGGGGGACGAAATGGCGGCTGGTCGCATGTGAGCGTGGCTATAGAAGCATGGACGCCAGGACCCTGCGGCCATTGACTGGTTCCTGGAAGAGGCCGCTGCTAAAGATGCTGAGTCCGACCGACAACACCGTGGTCCCCGCGCCTGGCCCCGCAGCGTGGGTGGAAGTCCGGACCGTCCAGCTAAGCAGCCGTCTTCAGGTCCGCATGCAGCTCCTCTTGGAGGAGTGGGAGGCCGACATGGCGGAAGTGGTGGCGGCCATACGGAGACGCAAGGTGGAGGGAGTCTTGGAAGGGAGGGTAAGTGACCCACGCCCCTGTACCCCTAGTGGGTCGGTCACCGCGGCTGAGGGACCCGGTCCATACCCGCTCGCCCTGCTACCTCCCCCGCTACCCGTGTTGGCTGCTGCTGCCCTGCCACTAGGCCCGCTACCACCACCACCGGTAGCGGTACCCTGCCAATCCGCCCCGGCGGACCGACCTGCAGCAGAAGCTCGTGACCGCCCTTATCCGCTGCCATGGAAGAAGCCGAAGGCTGAGGCCGTCAGCAAAGATGCACCGGAGGCACGGCGGGGATACAGCTGCCAGGAGGCAGAGCAGGCCATGTCACAGCGGGGTCCCTCATTACTGAAGGTGCCGGTCGTAGCCGACACGGAGGGACTCTGGCACTCTGGCTGGGTCCGTCCCCCGCACACGCTGAACCGGAGCAAACAGAAAGTGCTCCCGGCTTGGATCGGCGGCAACAGCAGCTGCGCAGGGAGATCGATGCCCGAGAAGGGTGTAGAGCGGATGTGCATGCCCGCATGAATATGGAGGAAGATGACCCGCAGCGAGCTACCATCGGGGTCCACAGCGGTGCACCATGTGAAGGTGGCACTAGAGCCCCGCGATTGAGGATGGACTGTTAAGCCGGCAATCCTCCGCCTAAAAGTTGTCCCCGTTGGGACCACCTGTATGTGTGTTTTAAAGTTTGAAAAGTTTTTGAAGAATGAAAATGAGTGATCAACCGAAGTGAACCTGATTGTCTACTACCGCTGATTGAACCGGTCGTTGCCGGCACCGTTGTCCCTGTGGGGACCGTCTGAAGTTGCGTAAGGGACTCCTTACGGACAAGCCCGTGAACTTGCAGGGCAACCACAAACTTGTGGGATGTAAATAATGTTGTTGTTGCAGCTTGCACCGTTACCACCTCCGGAGAGGCAGATTGGAGGGAGGGCCCACAGTGGAGCAGGCTGGGGCCCAGCCACCACTGGAACCGGTGGCTACCCTCTGGGGGTTCCAGGGGCTCCCCATGGACGTGGGTCCCCTGGAAAGGACAGATCCCGCTGGGGTAACTTGGTGCTGGACTGGGGTCAAGGGGTGCTGCCTGTTTCTTAGGGGCAGCATCAGGGCCAGGTTACTTGGGTGGGTGAGAGCGGAAGCCGTAACCGTTTGAAACCGTTTGCAACATTTAAGAAAAGTGCCTCCTGTTGTGGGATGATGTTCTTCTACTTGTATTGTTTTCTTATCTTTTTTCAGAAAAATAAAACCGGTGTTGGACGGGCAGCCCGCGGACGGTCTGCATTTTGCTAAGGGGGAATGTGACGCCCTGGGCAAGCCAGGGGTCATAGGTAAAGACATCACCACACCCTACACCCCGGTTAGGTACACCTAAGCTAGACCAGAAATCCTTGTTGCCTTCCTCCAGGGGCTGATGTCCACACCAGGGGGTGGGCCAGGTGGTTGGTTCCGCCCACCGAGGAGTTCACAGTCCTGGAGGTGGGAAAACCAGGCAGATGAAGTTAGAGTTGAGTGGTAGAGGAGCAAGTGAGAGGAGAAAAGTGACAGCTACAGAGCCTGAGAGCGTCCGGGTGTGTGCCCCGGACAGAAGCAGCAAGGTTAGCAGACGGCGGTTACCGTCTGCAGGAGAGGCCTATCGGAGGTGCCGTAAGGACCGTGGATGGGTGGTGGCCCGGCGGTACCGGACCGGTACACAAGGAGAAGCCAGCACCATTGGCAGGGGCCTTTCGGATCCCGGCAAGGCTTGGAGTCGCCGTGAATTTGCCAAATCCGTCAGTGAAGGGGACCCCCGGGTCTCCAAACAACTAAGTCCCGATTGAAGGCAACAGTCCAACCGTATGAGAGAGACACCGCCACCGCCAAGGCACCAGTTTCTCAGGGCCAGCGCCTGCGGGCAAAGAGGGGCTCCTCCGGCCCATATCCAAGTCGGGGAGCGGGTTACCGGTGGGAACCCAACGCAACCAACTGAAGTACTAGGTGCAGGGAAAGAGACAGTCACCGTTAACTACCGGGGAAAAGCAACAGCAACCGTCCGTGGGAACCGTCTTTCCAGCCGTGTGTTTTACCGAGAACTGTGTCAACGTCTCAGGCTGAGTGAGTACCACCGTGCCGTACGGCACAGCACTGCCCCCGCGACCCTGCACCTCACCAGGCCCCGCACCCGGCCTGCCATCCACCCCTACCCCATCACCCGGCCCCGGGACAACCAACCCCCTACCCACGGAGGGGAGAAATAACAACAAAGCTGCTCCCTGTCACCGCTCCCGGGATCCCCATACAGAGCAGCGGTGGTGTCCACACAATCACCACAACCGTGGGTGGCGTCACGGACTATAAATCCCCAAAACCAAACCCCTTTTCACTCACGGGTGAGGAGCGCCGCTTGAGTCCCCGGGATCCAGCCCATCGCTCGAGCCACCGAGCAGCAGAGGCCGCAGCGGCAGCCGGACCCGAGCAGTGGGAGAGCGCAGCGTCCCCTCCTCCGCCCGCGACATAGGCCTTGTGCATTTTAAATTATGTATGCAGCTAAGAGTAGTATTATTAGAGAATAGAATAGATTTTTAGGTATCAGCAGCACGGTCTGTAAGGTTAGAATTCCTTCCTACAGGCCTCTAATACACAATCCCTACTCCAGAAGCGCATCCGACACTAAATGAAGACTAAGAGCAGTATTATTAGACAATAGAAATTTTTTTTAGGTATCGGTAGCACAGTATGTAAGGTTAAAATTCCTGCTTAGAGCCATCTAATACTCTATCCATACTCCAGAGTCTCACGTGACACTAATTGCAGACTAAGAATGGTATTAGCCAAAGAAAAAGAAAGAGGCTAATCCACTTGTATAAAATTCCAAATTTATTTTATTTGAAAATGTTGCACAAGTACTTTGTCCATTTACCAACACAAGAATTGCCTTTGGGCCTTTCTCCCATTGTATGAAGGCATGTTTTTTTGTTTTTTTACACATAGATATTGCAAGATTTGCCGGCCGCAGTTACTGCTGCCTCCTTGCTTAAGTTGATTCCATGCTTTTTCAGTGCCACCAAGGGCATAATAACTCATATGCAGACAAAACCAACTCCAACAGGCGGCAGGTGCATAGATTCAGTACTGCATTAGGGATAAGCAAACACAAGAGAAGAACTCCAGCGCTCTTGGGATCTAGGTGAAATAAAAGTAGATTATTTATTGACACGTAGATTAAAAAGGATCACACATCAGGGATGGGACAGCGGGACATATGACACTTTTTGATTGTGCAGTATGACCTTAATCATGTATAACTAATACCTATTGAATACTGATATACAGTACAAGACAGAGAAAGGGGGTGACCCTGTACCCGAGATCAAATCCAGACCGTGCACGGAAAGAGAGAGGTAGGCAGACCTCAGCAGCAGCATGAATAGGGTAGAAATCCAGCAATCTGGTCCAAAATAGGTTAAAAATTCATTCTTTCTTTATTTCATGTTCAAGTTAAAAAAAAATTCCATCATGAATTCATAGGAATACAGGTGAGAGGACGCGTTTCGAACAGAGTTAGTTCTTAGTCTGTCTCTAGTAAATGGACACTGACAGAGTGATTAAAAAGACATGAAACCGGACATGGAATCGGAAAAGACTGCACAGGTTCAAGGTGATTAATTGGAGTAGTTCACTCTCATGGGAAATAAGTGGTCATATCAATACACATACAACATATCTTTCTTTAAATTCATACCCAGAGGAGTTCTTGTGTCCATTGTAAAAATCCACTTGATTTCCTTGCAACAAAGAATATCTTTAAGATTACCGCCTCTTTTTGGTAGACACACTTTCTCAATTGCATTAACCTGCAGTGAATCCATATTGCCCACATGCACATTGAGAAAGTGCTGCGATGCTCCAGATAATCCTCTAGTGGTTGCGTTATTTGCATCATATATATGTTCAGACAGCCTCTTTCTCAATGTGCGTGTCGTGCTGCCTATATACTGCAGATGACATTTAATGCATGAAATCAAATAAATAACATTGCTAGTACCACAATTAATCATTGAATTTATAAAAAAAAAAATTTCCATTAGAATATGATGTAAAATTATTGGTACTAACCATGTATTTACAAAGGCCACAGGTTTTATGGTCACATTTATAAGATCCCACTGTTGACAGCCAATTGCCCGCAGTACATCCATCTGTTTTTTTCGCAGGTTTTTTATTTTTATTTTGGGACATTTTATTTTTATGGTCACTTGGTGAAATTAAAGCCTCCAGTGTTGTGTTTCTCTTTGATACAAATTTAACCCCTACATCAAGGATTTTAAATAGAGTCTGATCTGCTGTCAAAATAGGAAGGTATTTTTTTATTATTCCTACTATTTGATGGTAATTTTTGCTATACCTGGTGGAAAACACTAGGGGCAAAAAGCTGTCAGAACCAGAATGGAGATTATTTGTGTTTTTATTTTTATTTTTATTATTAAATTGGAGATAATCCGAACGTTCCCTCTGGTGAGTTTTGATCTTTGCTCTTTTTAGAGTGTTTTTTTGAATAGCCCCGTGCTATTGATGATCAGAGAAGACTGGACAAAGCAGCTAGGATTTTTTCATGTAGTAACATTGCCACTCTTACTGAAGACCAGGTGGAATTGAATAAACTAATGTGGGACTTGGAAAAAATCCTTTCAGCGCGTATTCGCACTTGGTGGGACAAAAAAACTTTGCAAGCATACCTGGATAAACAAATGATACCTCGGGGTCTACGCCTCAAGAAAAGACCCACCACTGATTTCAACCCAGAATTTATTATACAATGGGATCTGATTTTGTCTGAATGTTCTGCCAAATTAATATGTCTTATTATTGAACAGGAAGATATTAAACTTAGTGATCTGGAAAAAAAAGTCAGAGATATGGAAGCTTCATTGGCAAAATATTCAAGTTTGGACTCATATAGAACTCTTAAGGAGCAGATTAATGACAATCTTATGAAGTTGGAGGATTCTATTACCGTATTCAAAGAAGGAAAGTTTAAATGTGATACCAAGGACTATGAAAGCAATAGGGTGTACAATTGGCACCACTTTCGAAAATTCTATGAACATGGTCCAAAGTCTATTTTGAAAAATAAAAAACACAACTCCAACAAAGTAAATTTTTCATCTACAGAACCTGAATCGACAGATGGTAACACGGACTTTTCCGACATAGATTCTGAACCCCTCTCAACAGGAGGTGCAAAAAACTATACTCCTGTTCCAAAAAACTCCCGAAAAAAACCAGGAGAGCAGGGCATAAACACGCCAGGAACAAGCAAGTATCAGCACGGTCATTATACCAGGGGCAAGAAGATCTAGAGAAATGCGTTTTTTCCTCAGTCATTAATATGTCTGCATGTATACTTACCAGTCCAGAAATCCGGCTATTAGAAAAAGGGCTCAATTTTGTTCCAAACGCGAAGTTCAATTTATTTGACACAATCTTGGATGTGAATAAATTTATATGTAAGCTCACTGTGAAAAAACATTTTTTTCACCAAGAACAACAACATTTGCCTCAGCCTGTCACTCAGGACATTCCCATCTTGTCCTCTTTTCAAGAACAAATGACTTTGCAAAATCTAAGAGATTTATCTGATGAAGCTTGCAAACTTACAAATCCTTATGACACTATTGTGAAAAAAATCCCAAATCCTAAATTTTACCCGGTCCAATCCAGATGTACTCAGATGGACGACTTTCAGAATTTGGTTGAAAAGGATCTCACTAAATTATATAACAACAATAAACCTATCCTTCAAAATTTGAATAAACAAGAAAAAAACGCATTGAAATCGTTAATGGACAATGAGAACATTGTTGTCAGAAATTCTGACAAGGGGGGGATCGGTGGTGATTCTTGATGTGGGACTCTATGAAAAAGAATTGTTATGTATGCCTAATGATAGTAATATCTATAGAAAATTTAAATTTGATCCTATCAATGATATTAAAAAATCCCTAGAAAAATTGCTAGATGAGGGGGCCCATTTAGGGTTAATTACAAGCAAACAGAAAGAATTTTTCTATCCTACATGTCCACTCACACCCTTATTGCATGCTTTACCTAAGTCCCATAAAGACTCATTTCCACGCAAATTTAGACCGATAATCTCAGGTATTGGATCTATAACCGAACACCTCTCTGAGTGGCTTGACGATCACCTGCAGTTTTTAGCCAAAGCGTCCCCAAGCTATATCCAGGACAGTAAAGGCCACTTTACACACAGAGATAAATCTTTGGCAGATCTGTGGTTGCAGTGAAATAATGGACATATTGTTCCATTTGTACACAGCCACAAACCTGACACTGATTGTCCACAATTCACTGCAACCAAAGATCAACCAAAGATTTATCTCTGTGTGTAAAGTGGCCTTTAATGTCCTGAATATTCTCTCCCATATACAGTGGCGGAGTGATTGTAGTTGGATTTCTTGTGATGTACAAACATTATATACATCTATTCCCCACTATTTGGCCATATTGGCTTTGAAAAAACAAATGGAGAGATATTCAGAATATGCCCCTGACCTACAAAATTATATTCTTGAAGTCACCACTTTCCTATTAAACAACAACTATTTTTCTTTCCTGGGCGATTATTATCTGCAGCAACAAGGATGTTCTATGGGTGCTAGGTTTTCACCCTCGCTCGTAAATATTTTCATGTTTTGGTGGGAGGAGGAGTTTATTTTTAATTTTTTAAATCTATTTTTTTCAGATATTGTTATCTATCTGAGATTTATTGACGATATACTCATGATCTGGCGGGGCACTGATGATATGGCCACAGATTTCTTTTTGTATATCGCCAATAATCCTTATAATTTATCCTTCACCCACTCACATGAAAAAAGTGAAATTAATTTCCTGGACATGACCCTCACAGGTAATAGCAATAGGGGGTCTGTTGATTGCAGATTATATTGCAAACCGTCTGCGGGCAATTCTCTATTGCATGCCAACAGTTGCCACCCCAGGCATGTAATAGAGAATATACCCACTGGCGAATATATCAGAGCCAAAAGGTGTTGCAGTAACCAGGAAACCTTGGAAAAAGAATTTTTGAGTTGGTTGACCAAAGATTTTTAGCACCGGGCTATTAAAAAAACACTCTAGAAAGAGCAAAGATCAAAACTCACCAGAGGGAACGTTCGGATTATCTCCAATTTAATAATAAAAATAAAAATAAAAACACAAATAATCTCCATTCTGGTTCTGACAGCTTTTTGCCCCTAGTGTTTTCCACCAGGTATAGCAAAAATTACCATCAAATAGTAGGAATAATAAAAAAATACCTTCCTATTTTGACAGCAGATGAGACTCTATTTAAAATCCTTGATGTAGGGGTTAAATTTGTATCAAAGAGAAACACAACACTGGGGGCTTTAATTTCACCAAGTGACCATAAAAATAAAATGTCCCAAAATAAAAATAAAAAACCTGCGAAAAAAACAGATGGATGTAGTGCGGGCAATTGGCTGTCAACAGTGGGATCTTATAAATGTGGCCATAAAACCTGTGGGCTTTGTAAATACATGGTTAGTACCAATAATTTTACATCATATTCTAATGGAATTTTTTTTTTTATAAATTCAATGATTAATTGTGGTACTAGCAATGTCATTTATTTGATTTCATGCGTTAAATGTCATCTGCAGTATATAGGCAGCACGACACGCACATTGAGAAAGAGGCTGTCTGAACATATATATGATGCAAATAATGCAACCACTAGAGGATTATCTGGAGCATTGCAGCACTTTCTCAATGTGCATGCGGGCAACATGGATTCACTGCAGGTTAATGCAATTGAGAAAGTGTGTCTACCAAAAAGAGGCGGTAATCTTAAAGATATTCTTTGTCGCAAGGAAATCAAGTGGATTTTTACAATGGACACAAGAACTCCTCTGGGTATGAATTTAAAGAAAGATATGTTGTATGTGTATTGATATGACCACTTATTTCCCATGGGAGTGAACTACTCCAATTAATCACCTTGAACCTGTGCAGTCTTTTCCGATTCCATGTCCGGTTTCATGTCTTTTTAATCACTCTGTCAGTGTCCATTTACTAGAGATAGACTAAGAACTAACTCTGTTCGAAATGCGTCCTCTCACCTGTATTCCTATGAATTCATGATGGAAAATGTTTTTTAACTTGAACATGAAATAAAGAAATAATAAAACCACACAGTATAGGGCCACAAAAAATCAATTTTATTAAGTATTTTTTAAAAACACATAAAAACAAGGTGCCAACAGTTATAGGGGAGGACAGAGGAAATATAACCATATATACATATAAATTATGCACATGAATATAAGTATAAATATAAATATATGTATATTTAGGATAGAAAGAGTCTAATGAACACATCCAGAATCAATAGATATTTAAAGTTGCATAGTGCCAATACAATAATCTGGATAAATAAACAGAGCCGTTCTATCCCAAATAACCAGGAACAAAGTGCAATCTGCAGGCTCCAGCATCAGTAGACCAGCAAGAGAAGCTTAAATACCAGCTACATAAGGTTCAAGTGAAGGCAAATAAGCCATATAGGCAGATCAATAATAGATTATGCACGAGTGCAAATAAGGCAGGAAACTGCCGATTAGAGCGAGCAGGCAGATTGTAAATCCAGGCGCAATAAAGATAAGGGTAACAGGCTTATGAGTAGCAAGCTTTTACCTCTGTCAAACACCCACGCTTCCAACGTACGTTTCGTGAGAACTTCTTCAGGGAGCGCTCCCTGAAGAAGTTCTCACAAAACGTACCTTGGAAGCGTGGGTGTTTGACAGAGGTAAAAGCTTGCTACTCATAAGCCTGTTACCCTTATCTTTATTGCGCCTGGACTTACAATCTGCCTGCTCGCTCTAATCGGCAGTTTCCTGCCTTATTTGCACTCGTGCATAATATATTATTGATCTGCCTATATGGCTTATTTGCCTTCACTTGAACCTTATGTAGCTGGTATTTAAGCTTCTCTTGCTGGTCTACTGATGCTGGAGCCTGCAGATTGCACTTTGTTCCTGGTTATTTGGGATAGAACGGCTCTGTTTATTTATCCAGATTATTGTATTGGCACTATGCAACTTTAAATATCTATTGATTCTGGATGTGTTCATCAGACTCTTTCTATCCTAAATATACATATATTTATATTTATACTTATATTCATGTGCATAATTTATATGTATATATGGTTATATTTCCTCTGTCCTCCCCTATAACTGTTGGCACCTTGTTTTTATGTGTTTTTAAAAAATACTTAATAAAATTGATATTTTGTGGCCCTACACTGTGTGGTTTTGTTGTTTATGCATTTATAGTTTTGGCCAATATTGATGTATGTTAAAAGGTATTCTGTGCTTATGAAATAAAGAAAGAATGAATTTTTAACCTATTTTGGACCAGATTGCTGGATTTCTACCCTATTCATGATATACAGTACAAGTACACCAATAAAAAACAACTAACATGCAACACAGGAATTCAATGTCCTCTTCCTCCTCCTACACCAGATCAACAGTTATCATGTGGCCCTAGGTCCAAATTTTTACAGAGTCATCAGGCGGCCCTTACTCGCCACATACTTGAGCCACATCAAAGTCTCACAGGCTGCATTCACAGCTCTCTATCATTAAGTTGATTGATTGAGTTTTTAGTGCTGCCAGGGGCATAATAACTGATCAGCGCATTTGCCTGTCAACTGTAAATGCTGACAGGCTGACTTTTCTCAAAAAGGCTTGAATTGGCCCTGACTTCTCAACCCAGGCAGATGACATTAGGAGAGCATAAAGCCATTTCAAATGTTCTTTTTTTCTTCTGGGGTATTACTTACCATGCATCCTTTTGCAAACCAAAAAGTGTATTTTCATGATTTGACTGTGGATACCGAGGTACAGGGGCGCCTATGCTGTCCATAGGGTACCCCAAGCCTCAAGGTTACCACTAATGGTAGAGATGCTTGAGTTTTGTCCCCGGCTATGTGCCTGACTAGAACAAATTTGATCCTCCCCCCACCAGATAAGGAAGGGGTAAGAGTGAGAGGGAAACACAGACAGACAAATAAAGACAGTATATATATATATATATATATATATATGCCAACATAGCACTGGCGTTATATACGAAAATCCTGGTGATTGGGTCCCTTTAAAATTAGCCCTGAAAAAGACTGATATTTTCATGTTGCACCAGCAGGTACTGTGACGGTATGAGACACTGCCTCTTCTCCAGCAGAAATTTTATTCCTGGATACAGGGTGCCGAGCATCGTGTTACCAAGTCTTACATAGAACCGAAGATGCTATGCGGCCAGCCAATCAAAGTAATGCCAGTAGCCAACATGGCTATGGCATTGCCATGATTGGCAGGCAATTCCCGCATTTTTAATGACCTGAGAGAAAGTTGTGGAACATGGCGGGGACTCCAGCATGGTGCCTGAGTAGTAGAATTATTGATCGAGCCCAACTCACTTGTCCGTTACTGGTGGCCAAGCATCTCCCAACTTCCGAGAACTTTGTTTTATTTAAAGGGAATCTGTCACAGGGTTTTTAC
Source organism: Anomaloglossus baeobatrachus (assembly GCF_048569485.1). Lineage (NCBI taxonomy): Eukaryota > Metazoa > Chordata > Amphibia > Anura > Aromobatidae > Anomaloglossus > Anomaloglossus baeobatrachus. The sequence continues at coordinate 539,445,613 of NC_134354.1, read as the reverse complement.
TAACCTATCTGAGAGCCACATCATGTAGTGGTTTCAATTACTGGACTGAATTCTACAATCTTGCTAAAATCACTATTTTATCTGCTGTGGATCTACAATTTCTCTGAATGCTGCACCCTGTATAGCCCTGGTCATGCCACTGATTGACAGCTTTCTGTGTAAACTGTTCATAGACGGAAAGCTAGTAATAAGAAGTTGAGGTGGGGTATATACATAACTGAAAAATGTGGAGGTTTAAATGGCAGCAGGTTTACTTGTTCTCTAGTGATAATCTCCTGATAATAAAATAGCGATTTTTATCAAATCTACAGTAAACAGCTCAGTAAGTGACACATCACTGGAATTCGTGTCTCTATATTATGCTGCTCTTACATTAGGTAGAAACAGTCTACTGACAGATTCCCTTTAAATATATCTGCTACGTAAGAAAGACATCTTAAGGTGGTGCAATAAATTATTGGTCTCCCAGAAGCTCTTAATTGTTGAAGATTAGTTCTGGACCAAGTAAGGATACAGACTGTAGTGCTGGCAATACCGTAGAAACTCCATTATCTTTTTAACGATCTCATTCTTTTTGCATTACCGCCTCTTCTTCCAAATACTCGCTGAGCTACATCAGCAAAAGACAATTTTAATTCCAGTTTTGATTAAGTTTCATGACTAGACTCTTATTAGAATTTATGTCTCCTTCCAGGTCATAGTTAGCAAAATTGTAAAGTCCAAAATCAGAATAACTGAGTCCTACCCCTTAGCCCAGCAGGATCTAACCAAAGATACCTGAGAACGCTCACTAAAAGGCTATCTTTTCAATTATTCAGGTCACTGGACTGTCGTACCAAAATCTGGACTGTTAACATCTAGGATTACTCCATTTCACTTCTTTAGATCAATTTTTCTGCAACCATTACACTCTTGTTTATATTTGCTTTCCTCTACCCCCTCCATCAAATTGTTTTTTTATTCCTGTTCACATCAGTCTGCCTTCTAACCAGGGTTACCTATTAGTCATAGTCATAGTTTTAAGGTTGAAGGGAGACTCTAAGTCCATCTAGTTCAACCCGTAGCCTAACATGTTGATCCAGAGGAAGGCAAAAAAACCCCAATGTGTCAAATAAGCTCCAATGGGGAAAAAAATTCCTTCCTGACTCCACATACGGCAATCAGACTAGTTCCCTGGATCAATACCCTGTCATAAAATCTAATATACATAACTGGTAATATTATATTTTTCAAGAAAGGCGTCCAGGCTCTGCTTAAATGTTAGTAGTGAATCACTCATTACAACACCATGCGGCAGAGAGTTCCATAGTCTCACTGCTCGTACAGTAAAGAATCCTCGTCTGTGATTATGATTAAACCTTCTTTCCTCTAGACGTAGCGGATGCTCCCGTGTTCCAGTCGCAGGCCTAGGTGTAAAGAGATCTTTGGAAAGGTCTCTGTACTGTCCCCTCATATGCTTATACATTGTGATTAGATCCCCCCTAAGCCTTTGTTTTTCCAAACTAAATAACCCCAAGTTTAATAACCTGTCTTGGTGTTACAGCCCACCCATTCCTCTAATAATCTAGGTCGCTCTTCTATCTACCTGTAAGATTATGCTATTTATAACCTTCTATACTTTTGCTATCAAGAAAAGCATCCATTCCTCTCTTAAATTCATTCAGTAAGTTGGCCATCACCACTTCCTCAGGAAGAGAGTTCCAGAGCCTCACTGCTCTTACCATGAAGAACCCTCTTCTATGCTGATGTAGGAATTTTCTTTCCTCCAATCGAAGAGAATGCCCCCTTGTTCTTGTCATAGTCCTTGGTACAAACAGATCATGGGAGAGATCTCTATATGGCCCTCTGATATATTTGTACATATTTATTAGGTCTCCCCTAAGTCTTCTCTTTTCTAGAGTAAATAGACCTAATTTTGATAACCTTTCCGTGTATTGTAATGCACCCACTCCATTTATTATTTTAGTAGCCTGCCTTTGAACCCTTTCAAGTTCAGTAATGTCTTTCTTGAGCACCGGCGCCCAAAATTGCACACAATACTCCAAGTGTGGTCTGACGAGTGATTTGTACAGAGGGAGAATGATGTTTTCATCTCGTGCCCCCAGACCTCTTCTAATGCATCCCATCACCCTATGTGCTTTGGTGGCTGCTGCCTGACACTGGGCACTCCAATTTAGATTCTTATTGACTAAGATGCCTAAGTCTTTTTCCATGTCTGATTTCCCCAGCGGTTTCCCATTTAGTAAGTAATCGTAGCATCTGTTTCTCCTTCCCATGTGCATAACCTTACACTTATCTGTGTTAAACCTCATTTGCCATTTTTCAGCCCAATTCTCCAATTTACTCAAATCCATCTGTAGTTGCAAACTGTCCTCCTTTATGTTAACTACCTTACATAGTTTTGTATCATCTGCAAATACTGATATTTTACTCTGTAAACCATCCACCAGATCATTAATAAATATATTAAATAGTAGGGGGCCCAATACAGACCCCTGTGGCACCCCACTAGTAACCCTGGCCCAATCTGAGTATGCGCCATTAATAACCACTCTTTGTTTTCTACCACTAAGCCAGCTACCTACCCAACTACACACATTTTCCCCGAGCCCAAGCTTTCTCATTTTACTTAGCAGTCTTTTATGTGGGACAGTGTCAAATGCTTTACCGAAGTCGAGATAAATGACATCCAATGATTCTCCTCGGTCCATGTGAGAGCTTACATCCTCATAGAAGCTGATCAGGTTAGTTTGACACCAGAGAGCAAAAGAGAAGGGTGTTCAATACTGCGCCAAAAGATCACTGGGACAGATGTTTAGATTAATGTATCTTTATTTTCATCCAGGTCTACGCGTTTCTGGAGCCACTGCCCCCTTCCTCAGGACCATCAGGAAAGACAAACATCAAATCTGTCCTGGTGGAAACCAGCATACAGATAAATAGACAAGATGACATCATGACACCACCCCTTCTTAAAAAAATGAGCGGGAAAAAAAAAACAAAAACCAGTGCAGAAGCTGTCCAGGCTGACGTAATCAATGTAACATCAAAGAACAAAATTAAAACACAACTGGTGTACCACAATCAGAAATGACAGCAAAAATGCATATATCAAACAAAGGAAAATCAATAACATTTATAAAACAAATTGCCTATGTTGTAGATCCATCTAACATGGGAGGATCTATTTTGGTCTGACCATGGAGGATACGGAATTCAGGATACAAGGACATTTGACATGTCAATCCGACTTCGTCATCTATTTAATCGAGTGTGATTGTAAAAAACGGTATATAGGCAGAACGATACAAGCTCTACACAATAGAATCAATTCACATAGACATAATATCAAGGTGGGATTTATGCTTCATGGACTTTCTCGTCATACCACTCTTTTTCACAATAAAAAAATCCAGTTGAAAGTTACTCCTATTGAACAGATACCCCCACATATTCCTGACAGGATGGGGGTTCTAAATAAGAAGGAAACATACTGGATCTACAAGCTTAATACTTTGAAACCCCTAGGTCTAAACGAAATTACGGATTTATTCCACTAAAATCATGTCTAGCATTGATCCATCTGTCTGATGTTTTTATTACAATTTTATGTCATGTCATTATCCCATCCGTTTTTATATTATTGGTTTATTATATTATAATCATATTAGTGTGTTTTTTTAGTAAGGTTTTATTGCTTTTTTAATGTTTTAATACTATCAGGTCTATTGCCATTTACTATTAATAATTTTACTGTTGTTTTGATATACATATACACGTGTTTTTATATACATATATATACATTTTTTAGAGCCATGTTTTTATTCATATGATATGATTTTATAAGTGTAGTACTTATCGCCCCTGAACACACACCCTTTGCCGTCAGTCCATTTATTTGTATATTTATTTATTTATGCATGTGTATATATATGTGTATACATATATATATACTAATTCAAGTGACATATGCATTCCCGCCTATATTGAATTTATACCAGCACACCACTATTTTATGGTGATGACATCCTTCAATTTGTTGTGTTTGTTCTCACTTTATTGCGCCTTGTACTTATGGTGCGATATATCTTCTGTTCACTTATATGATCATACAGCACAGTTTATGTTGGTTTCCTCACCGGCTATCATTCTTGGTTTACACTTTTCTGGCAAAAAGCCACATCTCTTTGAGACTCACGTCTTGTCTGTAATTCTGAGGGTCTCTGTTCCTTTTACATTTTACCCTCATATGATCTATAAATGTTCTCATCACTCTATAACCACTAGCGCTGTTTTTTCAGCGATTATGGCTCCATTTCACGGATACAAGTATGCTGTACTTGCTGATTTGCAAGTTCACTACGGGTTAGAAATCACGCATGCGCTGTTGGATAGTTCCCACGGTCCTGAACTCATCTGACCCACCAGCTCTTGATACATACCTTTCACACAGGCGCAGTCACTGAATTTCCTACGCTCATGAACAAGAGTGAACTGCCCTGATATCTAATAGTCTGGAGCTTCTCTGATGTTTCTATGTTATTTCTGGAGCTCGCTTGCTCCTTCACTGTCACTATTAAAGTGAGCTTCTTTTTGGCTTTAGGTTCTAACAAAGCTCAAAATACATAACACACAGAGGTGGCTACACTGGTTTAGGCCTCCACTTATCTTACCTATGTCTGGTGTTTATCTGAACACCTGACAGGAGTGGGTTCTCTACTCTCTTCTGTTGATGATAGACTCATATAAAATAGGTACACATATTGATAGACATACACATTGGAATATATATATATATATGAATGGACATATATATATACACATATTATTGAATACACACATGTTTTGTTTTTTTTGTTTTTTTTTTGTTTTTTTGTTTTTTAAATGTTATTGTTTTTCCTTTGTTTGATATATGCATTTTTGCTGTCATTTCTGATTGTGGTACACCAGTTGTATTTTAATTTTGTTCTTTGATGTTACATTGATTACGTCAGCCTGGACAGCTTCTGCACTGGTTTTTTTTTTTTTTTCCCGCTCATTTTTTTAAGAAGGGGTGGTGTCATGATGTCATCTTGTCTATTTATCTGTATGCTGGTTTCCACCAGGACAGATTTGATGTTTGTCTTTCCTGACGGTCCTGAGGAAGGGGGCAGTGGCTCCAGAAACGCGTAGACCTGGATGAAAATAAAGATACATTAATCTAAACATCTGTCCCAGTGATCTTTTGGCGCAGTATTGAACACCCTTCTCTTTTGCTCTCTGGTATCTGCCGTCTTGGGTGGCTGCAGCCTTTGATCATATTCTACATGCGATTACAGTGGTTGTGACTTTCACAACAACATCTGGTGAGTAGTTTCACCCTCCTCCCACCCCTCACATACTGGGGTAAGACCCTATATGCGCTTTCTTTCCACAGCTTTCTCGTCAGGTTAGTTTGACAGGAGCGATCCTTCATAAATCCATGTTGATATGGAGTTAAACAATTATTAACATTGAGACATTCCATAATAGTATCCCTTAAAAACCCTTCAAACATTTTACCCACAACAGATGTTAAGCTTACCGGCCTATAGTTTCCAGGTTCCCTTTTACACCCTTTTTTGAATATTGGTACCACATTTGCTAGCCGCCAATCCAGTGGAACAAACCCAGTTTCTATAGAGTCTTTAAATATAAGGAATAGAGGCCTGTCTATCACATTACTTAACTCCCTTAATACCCGAGGGTGAATGCCATCAGGGCCTGGTGATTTGTCAATTTTAATGTTACTAAGTCGGTTCTGCACTTCTTCCTGGATTAGGCAGGTCATACTTAATGAAGCGTTTACATGATCACTCTGCATTTCCTGTGGCATATGCTTTTCCTGTGTGAACACAGTTGAGAAAAAAGTATTTAAAACATTTGCTTTTCCCACATCGCTTTCTATGATTTTACCCTCATTATTCTTTAAAGGGCCAACACCATCAATTTTAATCTTTTTTCTGTTTATATAATTAAAGAATAGTTTGGGATTTGTTTTGCTTTCCTTAGCAATGAGTCTCTCAGTTTCTACTTTTGCTAAATGTATTTGTTTTTTACACATTTTATTTTTTTCTCTATATATTTTTAATGCTTCTTCGCTGCCTTCTTGTTTTAGCTTTTTAAATGCCTTTTTCTTATTATTCATTGCCCATTTTACATCCTTATTTAGCCACATTGGTTTTCTCCTGTTCCTAGCCCTTTTATTTCCGTATGGTATGGCTCGCTCGCAGTGGGTGTTTAATACCGATTTAAAAATTTCCCACTTATTTTCTGTGCTATCAATTTTAGGACATTGTCCTAATCAATTTGGCGAAGGTCTTCTCTAAGCTGATCAAACTTTGCTTTCCTGAAATTCAGCGTTTTTGTAACCCCCCTCCAAGGCACCTTACTGAAGGACAAGTGGAATTGTATTATATTGTGGTCACTATTCCCTAGGTGCCCATCCACTCGTATGTCTGTTGTTCTATCTGGCCTGTTGCTTAAAATTAAGTCGAGAAGGGCTGCCCCTCTAGTTGGGCCCGGCACAAGTTGGGACAGATAATTATCCTTAGTTACTGACAGAAGCCGGTTTCCTTTCTGAGATACGCAGGTTTCAGTTTCCCAGTCTATATCGGGGTAGTTGAAGTCCCCCATAATAATCACGTCATTGTGATTTGCTGCTTTGTCTATTTGTTTCAATAATACATTTTCAGTGGTTTCTGTTATATTTGGTGGCTTATAACAAACCCCTATGAGGATTTTATTAGTTTTCCCTCCTTGTATCTCCACCCATAGAGACTCCACCTCTTCATTTCCCTCTAGAATATCTTCTCTTTGTCTGGGCTTTTAACTGGACTTTATATATAGACAGACTCCACCCCCTTTCCTTTTTTTACGATCCCTCCTAAACAATTCATATCCTTGCAGGTTAGCCGCCCAGTCATAACTGTCATCTAACCATGTCTCAGTTATTCCTACTATGTCGTATTTTTCCTCATACATTACCAGCTCCAGTTCTTCCATCTTATTGGTCAGGCTTCTTGCATTGGTCAGCATGCAGGAAAGAAGTTTTCTTAGCTTCCTTCTTAGTACCCTGTCTTGGGTCCTCTTTACGGCATCTAGTATCCTTGATTAGTTTGTCCTTCTGCTGCATGTTCTTGTCTGCTGTTTTTTCTCCCATCCCCTCTTCTTCTAGTTTAAAGCCCTCCTGATGAGTGTGGCAAGCCTTCTGGCGAACGTGTGTTTCCCAAGTTTTGTGAGGTGTATCCCGTCTCTTGCGAGAAGTTCATCGTAGAGGTAATTCCCTCCATGGTCCAAGAATCCAAATCCTTGCTGCCGGCACCATTTTCGTAGCCAGTTGTTCAAATCTAATATCCTATTCCATCTTCTGACACCATGGCCATCGACTGGGAGGATTGATGAGAAAACAACCTGTACGTTCCGTTCCTTTATTCTCTTCCTCAGAATTTCAAAGTCTTCACAAATAGTTGGTAGATCATTTCTTGCCGTGTCGTTTGTTCCTACATGTATCAATAGGAACGGGTATTCGTCCTTGGATCCGAGGATAGTTGGTATCCTGTTGGCCACATCCTTGATTTTTGCTCCCGGGAGGCAGCATACTTCTTGTGCGGTTATGTCCGGCCTGCAGATAGTTGCCTCCGTGCTTCTTAGTAGTGAGTCGCCCATAACTACCACTCTTCTTTTCTTTCTGGACGCACTGCTTGTTGCTCCTGAGTGCTTTTGAGTGTCTTTTGTTTCTGCTTTTGTTGACAAAGTAACTTCTTTTGATGATACTGTGTCTTCTCCTGTAGATATGGTATCATCCTGAGCTGTGCCATTTTCGTTCTCCAGCATGAGGGCTTCATATTGGTTGCTAAGCTGTGTGGGTGGTGACGACCACTTGATACGCTGGCTTCTTTTGGTCACATGTGTCCACTTTTCTGCCTCTGTATGTGTTCTGAAGCTTTTCTCACTTTCCATATCCTGAATGGTTGCTTCTGCCTCGTCCAAGAAGTCCTCATGTTCTTTAATTAGCTTCAAAGTTGCTATTCTTTCTTCCAGTCCCTGCACCTTTTCCTCTAAGAGGGCAACAAGTTTGCACTTTTGACAGGTGAAGTTGGATTTTTTGTGCGGCAGATCCGTAAACATGTAGCATGTGTTGCAGGTGACCATGTGGATTTTCTTCTCTTCCATATTGCTGATGTAGCGTATGATGGCGCGCGGTTTTGCAATGTCCTCAAACAGCGAGACCCGGCAAGTCCCAGCAATCGATCAGCTTACGGCGACTCTTTTCCTCTTCCCAGAATTCACTGGAAATATGCAAATGAGCTTCCTGCTTCTCCAATCCCTGGTTTTGTGATGTCCTCAAACAGCAAGACCCGGCAAGTCCCAGCAATCGATCAGCTTACGGCGACTCTTCTCCTCTTCCCAGAATTCACTGGAAATATGCAAATTAGCTTTCTGCTTCTCCAATCCCATATTATCCAGAAACTCTTGGACAGTTGGATAAAAAGGGCACGCTTTAACCTGTCCATAAAAAAATTATGAGTCTGTGATTTATTTGAAGCTGGAGAAACGTGCACAGATTATTATGACTGTAAATATATTTTAACAATTCACAGTGAATGCAGTTAATAACTTTAAATCAGTATTATGAATTGTAGACATATTTCACTTAACATCTTAGTGATGCATTGTAAGTTTCCATTGAGACTTTAAAAAATGTTTTTTTTGCTGTCGAGAAAAAAAAATTAAGTTATCTACCCTGATTTTAACATTACTTTTATCAACCATTTTCTACTGTAGAGCATTCTTCTCTCTTAGGCCATGTGCGCACTTTGCTTTTTTCCTGTGTTTTGGTGGCGTTTTAAACTACATTGTGTCAATGACAAAATACATGCATTTTGCTTCCCCAGAGAATGAGAAGTCTATGAGAAGTCAGAAAATTCCATGCGCACGTTGCTTTTTTTTTAGGCAGCGTTTTGTTTGTAAAATATTTGTCAAAATCGTTGCCTAAAAAAAAGCAGCATGTCACTTCTTCATTGCGTTTTGGTTGCATTTTCCACCCATTGAAATGAATGAGGTGTGTCAAAACTCAACGAAAATGTTTCGCTGCGTGATTGCACTGCATTTTGGTTGCATGTTGGATGTGTTCATGTCAACAAAAAAGCAGATCTCTCTCGTCGGTCTCTCCCTCTTTCTCCCTCTCTCATACTCTCTGATCACTGATCACGACTACACAGCTTGTCACATTGCTCCTGCGGCTTCTCCTGCTTCTGAAAGTGCTAGCCACTCATTAGGCCATCTCATATTCACTGCTTCCCCCGCCCCCTGGTGTCTATGATTGGTTGTATTCACACGAGCCCCCAGGCTGAGTGAGAGCTGTCTCACTGCAAACAATCACAGCCACCGGTGGGCAAGTCTATATCGTGCAGTAAAATAAATAAATAAATAATTTAAAAAAACAACGTGTAGTCTCCCAATTGATACCCAGCCAAGATAAATCCACACAGCTGGGGCCTGGTATTATCAGACTGGGGAGGTCTATTGTTTTTAGGCTGCCCCCAGCTTAAAAATATCAGCCAGCAGCCACCCAGAATTGCCGCATCCATTAGATGCGACAGTCCCAGGACCTTACCCGGCTCTTCCCGATTATCCTGGTGTGTTGGCAATCGGGGTAATAAGGAGTTAATGGCAGCCCATAGCTGCAACTAAGTCCTAGGTTAATCATGGTAGGCATCTTTGAGACACCCCCCATGATTAGCCTGTAAGACCATGTAAATAAACACATACACCCAAAAAATCCCTTATTTGGAATAAAAGACAATAAAAGCACCCTCTTTCACCACTTTATTAATCCCCAAACACCCCTCCAGGTCCGACGTAATCCACACGAGGTCCAACAATGCTTTCAGCTCTGCTACATCGAAAGCTGACATAGAGCACGACCGCTAGCTGTGAGCTCCACGGAGCAACTGACGTGAGTCACGCTATCAGCGGTGACATCACTCAGGTTACCCGCGGCCACAGCTGGAGTCCTCCACCTGTGACAGCAAGTCACCCGAGTGACTGAAGTGCATGATCAGCGGTGGCATCACTCAGGTGATTTGCGATCACAGGTGGAGGACTCCAGCTTTGGCCACGGGTAACCTGAGTGACCGATGATTGCACGGCTCACTTCAGTCACTCAGGTGATTTGCGGTCACAGGTGAGTCCTTCACCTGTGACACAAATTAGGCCGCAACACAGAGACAGAGCTGCGTGATGACAGTTAACTGGGGTGAAGCTCTGACGTTACTGCTGCGGACCCCACACTACTGTCTGTGTCCTGGCAATGACCTGTACCAGCTGATCCAGGCACCTTCCAGCATACTGTGATTTTAGTCTTGGTTGTGAAAGCGGGTGAGCTCCATGAATTATTTGATCTTTTAGAATCATAGTCTAATACTGTAGGACTATTAAACATAAAAGCCTCATATAGGGCTGGAGGTAAAATCTATGTATTCTATCAAAAAGCACATTTTCTCCATTATGTTCGGGCAGTAAAACCACTATAGCCAACTCCCAAATGAGGGCCTCTCTGAAAAGCTTTTCCATACAAAAAGGAATAAATTACAATAATTCCTAGGAATAATTAATTATTTTTTTTTAATGGACAATCCTTTTTTGTCCTGTTCATCTCACTTTGTAGGCACCAGATTAATTGATACTGACACTGCATTGGTAACACATTTACTAGTGTTTTGTGACAGACCTGCTGAGCACTTGTCCCCATCTTTTCTGCTTTTTATTGTTAACTCTAAAAATGCTAACAATTGGTTAATTCCTCCTTTCCACTAGCCAGCATGTTGATGGCTTTTATTTGCTAGTGTTAACTGGAATCAATTGATGAAGTTTTTTCTTCATTTGGTGGCACCACTTCTAGTGTGGGTTGAACACTGCACAGAACGTCATGTGTTGTCATGTGACCAGTGCTTTGTAAAAAGGGGGCTGGCTCAGCTTTGAAGATAAACCAGTAAAAGAATTATATCCCATGTCAAATTCAAACCAAAATTAGAGTTACTAGAATGAAGATAACTTTTGCCAGTTGAAGTAGAAATTGTATAGCTGTTTATTTTAGATACATCTTAAATCATTGCTTCTGAAAGTGTGGTGCATAAGTCATTGGCTGGTAGAGGTGAAGGTCCCTGCAAGTGTTGTGCTCCAAGAGGATTAGCTATTAAAGAATTAGAGGGATTTTATCGTGATGGAAGAGAAGTTATGTCCTGTGAAGCAGAACTGAGAAGAAGAAAGCAGTGGAGACAGCAAAATTTAGTGGAGTTGAGGTCCTACACTGGGGGTTGTGCATTTGTTTTTGCTCTTCTATGCTCAACAAGTTCCCAGAAGAGGGGTAACTTATAGCGATATAAGCCTTAAATTATACTCTGGTGATCTCACAGACCTCCTTCTCTCGGACGCAAGCTGTTGCAGTCCTAAGTGCAAAATGGCAGAGGAAATTACCACTCTCCCTTCAGTGGCTAAAGCTCTTTTTTGCTGTTAGCAGATATTTTTATTGGCTGTAGATCAGTGAGGGGCCGAGTCCTGCAAATGACATTGATTGCTCAATAGACCAAGGAACATTGTGCAGCTCAGCTGACAGGAGCGCAGAGCTCCTGTCTGAGAGTGCACAAAGTACAGAGCACAGATTCAGGTGCAGAGGAGAGGGAGGGGTTAATCTCCCTATCTCCTCCATTGTTAGCCCTTGCATATATCGCACTGCACTTGCAGTCCGATGTTTCTCTCGCACCCATATACTTGAATGGGTGCGAGTGACATGGCTCTCGCAGACAATCGCAGCATGCTGAGATTTTTTCCTTAGTCCGTTTAGGGCTGAGGAAAAATACGCAGATCTGAGCTGCAGTATTGTCTTACATGGGGCCGAGTGCAATGTGAAAGTGTGACTCTGCCCTTACACTGACTAAATTAAGTAATCAGATGAGAGATTGCGTTGCTTTGTAGGGAATGCCTTTGTGGGATATTTTGTGTTGCACTGTGACATTTGGTGCTGCTCGAGTATGTTGTGCTGAAGTGTGGTTTTTTTTTGGGCTGTTTGGGATAGAAGTGGTGCTACGTTGTGAATTATGTGGAAAGAGAAGGCACAATAGGGTCTTACCCGGTATGACACAAGGGGGTGAATGCAAATAAAAGCACTCACCTGGTAGGGTTGTGCCAGTCACAACCCCTTAACAAGCGTATAAGTAGCGTGGAAGGCAAGGTAGTATTCTCTGTACATTGTCCTGAGGAAGAGGATGGATATGTCCTCAAAACGCGTAGTCCTGTGAAAATAAAGGGAAGAATTTTACTAACACCATCTGGACTCCTGTGGTTTGGCGCGGTATTTAAATCTGCTTTTCTCCTGCTATCTGATATACATTGTGAATTATGGCACTGCTGGGGATGTATGTTGTGATGCATGTAATGTTTGGTGTTGCCAGGTGCTTTACATGATATTATGTGTGCTAAATAGAGGGATTAATTTGGCACTGCCATGAAGGTAATATGGACAAAAGCTGAAGGGAAAAAGCACAATAGGGTCTTACCCAATGGACATATAAGAGTAATAAGGGAATGTGCTAACCTTATGGGGTTGTGTGTCACACAACCAGATTTAACCTCTTCACGACACATGAGATGTATCAGCATGTTGCCATAAGGATAACTTACCCACACCCATTGGAAGTCATGGGATGGGATCATGTGACTTCTGGTGGTTGCCAAGGTAGGACAGGGTCATGTGATGACTCCTGTAGCTATCATGAGTCACTTTCTCTCACTGCCGGCAGAGAGCAGTGTGTGAGAGAAAAGCAGCTGTATAGCTGTAATCTCGAGAAATGGAAGAGCTATCAGACTACTGATAGTTATAATAAAAACAAAAGTTGAAAAAAAGTTTTAAAAAAATTAAAATTAAATAAAGAAACCTAAAAGTTCAAATCACCCCCCATTTGGCCCATTGAAAATTAAAGGGTTAAAAAAATGAAAACTATACACATATTTGCTATCACCAGATCTATCAAAATATAAAATCAATTAATCCAAACGATAAACGGCATTGCGGCAAAAAAATTCCAAAAGTCAAAATTAAGTTTTTTGGTTGTCGCAAATTTTGAACAAAATACAATAACAGGTGATAAAAATGTAGCATCTGTGCAAAATGGTACCATTAATAACATCAGCTTGAGACATAAAAAATAATCCATCATTGAGTTATAGATCCCAAAAAATAAGAACGCTACGAGTTTTGGAAAATGGCGCAAAAAGTGTGCCACTTTTTTTGGACAAACTTGTGAATTTTTTTTAACCCCTTACATAAAAGTAAACCTATACATGTTTATTATCTACAAACTCATACCAATCTGAGACATCACACCAACACATCAGTTTTATCATATAGGGAACATGGTGAATAAAATATCCCAAAAACTATTGTGCGATTGCACTTTTTTTGCAGTTTTTCCGCACTTGAAATTTTTTTTGCTATTTTCCAGTACACTGTCTGGTAGAACTTATGGTTTCATTTAAAAGTACAGCTAGTCACGCAAAAAAACAAGCCATTATATGGCATGGTAGACAGAAAAATAAAAATGTTACGGCTCTCAGAAGAAGGGGAGCAAAAAATAAAAACAAAGCAGGAAACTGGCCCGGGGGAAAAGGGGTTAAAGCATGTAGTCATCTGCTGCAGAGTCCACATGCTTAAAAAGCCCAAGCAGATCAGGTACAAAGTAGATGTGGAACTGTTACTGCACTACTGAAGATATGACATAAATCCAGAAAAGTTGAATGAAGGTGGTTTTATTCAAGGCATTTCCAAGTGTCACTCCACTTCATCAGGATATATCAGTGGATTTCCCGATGAAAAAATGGGGTGACACTTCAAAACGCATTAAAAAAAAACCCACCTTCATTCAACTTTCCTGGATTTATGTCATATCTTCATTAGGGCACTAACAGTTCCACATCTACTTTGTTCTTGATCTAATGAAGGTAATACGGGCACTGCACAGTAGTTTGCGGTTACTACTGAGGCCATTGGCATTTCCATGGATTTGCTGTTGAGGCCAATCACCGATAACACATACTACACCATAAAATGTAATAAACATTCTAGTTAAAATTGATTAATCCAAAATTGCATGTCATTATTATTATTTTTATTGTTATTATTATCATCTGAATCTAAAATTTATAAAAGTAGAAAATAGTTCAATTTAAAGTTAAAATAATCTAAAGTTTTATAATAAGTACAAAAACCATCACTATGGAATTGTTGAGTTTTGGAAAATAAAGCATATATGATATAAATACCCATATGTCTTACCTAAGATATTCAGTTTATTAGAATGCTTCTTTAATATTTATTCTTTTTCACATGCTACCTAGAAGGAGTAAAAAAATGTCAGTTCTTTGGCATTCAAAGCCAAATGTAAAGAAAAATAGTTCTCTAAATGTATGTTGTCACATACTATAGAGACAGAGCTTGAAATGTTGCTTTTTTCTCCTTTTCCCTGGGTAGCAGCTAAAACTTTAATCTTTTGCTTAAAATATACTCAAGCAAAAATTTAAGCAGACGTGGCACAAAATAACCCAATTGAGGGATTTGACGAGTAAGAGCAAAAATAACAGGTGAACTGCTAATCATCTGTGGCATTAATCTAGACAATGGGCCACGCATGTTGCAAATGTTAAAGATTTCTTTACTATTCGGATACTGGGACTAGCTGTGAATATATTGAAGAGAGAAATCAGTGTGTTTCTGCTAGTCATGTGGATGAAATAGAAGGTGATGCATGTTTGTTGCAGACATTTCTCTGTGTCTCTTTTTTTATGCATTTTCTTTTAATCCCAAACTCGGCTTGTTGCTCTTCAAATTGAAATATCCTGAACAGATGTAAAAACACATGTGAACCACTGGTCGCAAGCTGTGCAAAGCTTTGCTTCATCTGCTGATGATGTGAGCCTTAAGGAGATCTTTTTAAAATTTCATCACTATTCAAAAAGATAATTAATACGTACCCCCAGGCTTTGATTATGCTATACCGAGTGTGTACTGCTGGTACAAAAATAATGAGGCTCTCATCAGGTCCAATGAAGACTTGCAGCAAACATTCCTTTTCCGTAAGAAATTTAAGATTCATCTCTGGTACAGTGTAGGTAGCGTAATTTAAATTTCATTTGTAGCATAATACAATAGATCTCGCCGTTTGTTGGCCACTATTGAAAGCGTTTTGTTTGCATAAAGCCTTAGTCAGTATTAAGCAGAGGATCTTTTATCATCTAATTGGCGTTTTATAATATGAACAATTTGTAATAGCAATAGAAATAATTATAGAAATTGCTAGAAAATAATAATCATAAACAAAATAGGAAATATTAATAAATGGGATGAGAACATCATGTAGTGTGGAAAGAAAAAAAATTATAATCAAGGCTGCTTTATGTAGAAATGTTTGTACTACTATGTTATAAAAGTATTGATCAGCACAGTGGAAGTAATGAAATGGAACATAAGGGAGAAGTTTTCATAGCAAGGCCCTCGAATCACAGTGGACGTGTTATCTATCTCACTTTTGGCCACAGACAGAGAAGGACCTGTGTGCAAAAACAGTGCATAGACCCTTATAAGTCCAATAATTCATTAAAAGCATTATTCAATCTTCTTTGGAGGTACAACTGAGCCGCCTTAGCTCTGGGTGCCCTGAGCGGCTGCACATATTACACCAATGATATGTTCGCCCATGCTATGGCCTATACATGCATATAGAATGTTACCCAAATTCCCAAATGTGCCTTTAAGTCCAGTGGTCTGAAGCTTTCGCCTACGTTTGACATACACAAGCTGACCCTGTTACCAACTCTGAGCAAATATTTCTGTATTGTAACTAGGGGGCCACATACATAGGAATGCCCCAGTGCAAAGACAGCATATGTGTACAGCCCCCGTGCCAGCAGCCGGGCTGCTCGGATCCGGATCCGCGGTGGCTCGAGGGGGTCCAAACCTGGGGTTCTCGCGGCCACTCGAATAGAAAAAGGGGGGTATTTACAGGGGGTATTGTATGGAATAGTTCGTGACGCCACCCGTGGTGTGTGGTAAGGTGGAGTACCACCACTGCGGCTGGGAGTACCCGATGGCGATGGAGTGGGCAGCCAGGTGTTTAACCCCTCCATAGTAGGGGGGATGCCCCGAGACTCAGTGATAGTGACAGGGAGGTGCCGTTGGGGAGGTAAGGGTCACTTGCGTACTCACTCAGTCCAATAACGCTGACACCGACAATGGTAGTAAACCAAAGTTCTGGACACCGCTGCCGCTGAGGGGGAGCACGCCTGGATCCCGTTTCCGTTGGTGTTGCCTGTTGATCTGTGACCTTTCCCTTGAGACCTTGTTTCTCTCTGGTTGATCCCGGTAGCCTGAATCTAGTCAGGTCCCACTCCCCAGTATGGCTAACTAAGGAAGCTTGCTCTCAGGGTTCACACTTGGGATTTCTTGGACCGTATTTGTGGAAAGTCCTATCCCTCTCTTTGTGCTAGTACCCCGATTTTGGAGCAGGTGGAGAGCGAATCTTGAAGGCTCCATTCTTGTTGGATAAATTGTCAGGTTGCCTGAAGCTGCTCCCTAACATAGGGTCCACGTACCCAGTCGTGCCCTGGCCCCAGCCCGGTGATGGTACAAGGCCGCCGGCTGTCCTCCACGACAATGCCGTGTCCCTTGTCACTATCCCCTGCAACCGGGGGTCCAGCTCCTATCAGGCACAGACCAACGTCTGCTACCTAGTAGTTCCAAGGAGCCCAGCTCCTGACCTCTTCACACTTTCATTTCCAACACTACACTGGCCTACTCCTGACACTCCTAACCTCCCCTTAACCAACCCCCGAAGTAGGCGACCCTATTTCACTCAGGCCATCCACTGGTGTGTCTGGTGGGTGTGGTGCAGAGTGTTCCTAGGATTTTGGTTAGCTGGTCTTTGGCAACACCATTTGGTTAGGGACCCGTAACCAAGGAGAAGGTGGATATTGCACAGAAGGGCAGATTGCCAAATACCCTATGATGACCTGATAGGCTAGGGCGTCACATATGGGCCCTTTTGAATCCAATAGCTCATCCTAATCCACCCTTTCTATGTCGAAAGATGTTTCCTAGTTTAGGTGTGTGCGGGCCCCTCTCTTCTTGGGCCAGTATGCAACAGCAGAGGTTCCACCAATTCCCTAGTTGTAACATGTTTGTGTTACGCTCATCGAGGAGCGGCGATCGTCCGGAGGTGGACCCACTGGACCGTGCACCGGACTCCCCTGAGAAGGCGACCAGCAGCGAACCCCTATACAGGGACTGTGCGGCGCCTCCCCAGAAGGCCTAAATGCACGGCAGCCAGGAACCGGTAGTAGGAGTCTCTGTAGCGCCAGGTGTAGCAAGGTTGTGACGTCCACAGCCGGCAGGACACGGAAACTGCACCGGAAATGTTCACAGCAGGTGGCGTCCGCCGCAGGTACGGCACGGATAATGTCCACGGCAGGTAGGGCACGGTGACGTCCACTGTCAGTATGAGCGGTGATGTCCACAGCAGGTACGGCACAGATAATGTCCACAGTAGGTAGGGCACGGTGACGTCCACTGTCAGTATGAGCGGTGACGTCCCCAGCCGGAATGGTACAGATGGCACTACGGTGAGACAAGGGATTAGAACTAGGTATCAATGCACAGAAAACAGATAACAGCACAAGGGGTCTGGACACTGGCAAGGCTCTAATGGAAGCGTTGCTCGGGCGCCTGCTGCTGGGGGAGGTGAACCTAAATACCCATTAGGTAATAGGTGACCTCTGAGGTCACTTCCAGAAAACGGGGCATACCGCTTTAAGAAAGGGGGGCATGACCTTGCGCGCAGCCTAGAGTCACTTACTGCAGCTCTGTGTAAGGAAGGGAGACAGGAAGAGGCTGCAGCATGCCTGGGAGCAGGAGCAACGTCTGCAGAGCCATGGGACCGGTAAGAGGAAGGCCGTCGCTGCCTGGGGCTATGACTGGGAGTGCTAGTGGGAGCCATGCTGGGACTGGGTACATGTGAGGGAGCGCGCCCCCCACGGGGTCTGGTGGGACCAGGCGCTACAGTTTGCTTGCTCTCATTAGCAATTATTTTTTTATTTTCTACAATTTTTCAGTAATGTGTTTAAAAAAGAGATTTTATATTTCTCTTCTTATGTAATTGGAATGTAAAGATGACCTGTTGAGTTTGGGTTGGTGATATGGTAACTAGTGACAGACCTTTCTTGATCTACAGCCACAGCATCTCTTTATCTTGGTCAGTTAGAATACTTATGAGAATAAGTTATGGGTGAATAGTAACTATTCGTGTTAGGATTATTCATAATGAATCCCAAAGTACCATTCTGGTATCCATTACAAATAATGAACCTAATACATGTCAATGGGGAAATGGAGCATTATTCTTGTCGTGCCGTATACTAGAATAGTACTCTGCATTCGGCAAGCATTATCACAACATGAATAGTTACTATTCGCTTATCACTAATGAGAATGTTTTTAGATGTTGCAGGGTTCACTGAAGATTGCTAACTCAGTACATGTGGATGGGTTTTATAAAACATTACGCTTCTTATTCTGACCTAATGACTCTTTTACTACTGTTTTAGTAACATCAAAGCTATGTGTACACATTTAATTTTCTCTTGCAGATTTGGTGCAGAAAATAATCTACAGCATGTCAATTCTTTCAGCGTTTTTTGCCTGGGTTTATCCATGTAAAATGCATGCAAAAAAGGCATCAAAACTAGTGTTGAGCGGACCCGAACAGTAAAAGTCTCTCTCTCTTCCTCTCTCTTCCTCTCTCTCTCTCTCTCTCTCTTCCTCTCTCTCTCTCTCTCCTCCCTCTCTCTCTCTCTCTCTCTCCCTCTCTCCCTCTCTCTCTCTCTCTCTCTCTATCCTCTTATACTCTCCTCTTGCACCAAATACTCAGCATAAATATAGCGCATTCCTTTATAATGCTACAAAGCATTAAAATAAAGAAACAGCTCTATCAAATCTAACCATTCATTGCTTGCTACTAATCCTCAATAACATTTGTTTATAGACAAGAATTCAGTACTTTTAAAATGCTGACATTATTTTGCATTACTACCTCTTGACATTACTAACCTCTTCAAAGAGGATCTTTCACTAGTTTTGCATGTTAAACTGGCTTCATCATAGTAAGGTGGCACGATGGCATAAAACATTTTTTTAGGTTTATTTTTCATCTTTGTTGTATTGAGATATTACCTCATAACATATAGGTTATAATTTATGATAAGCCCAAAGGGATTCTTCTCTTGGAGCGTGAACTTTTTCTCCTGCATAAAATCGACTACTTATAAGTGGGATGTAAAAAATATGTTTTCTCCTTTGAAATTTAATGATAAATAGCCCTACTCTCAGCATTGATCTCTACACCTACTATGTAGTGCTAAGTGTGATTACAAAGACTTTCAGTTTTCATATCACAGCAGTTAGGGTGGGGGAGGGGAAAACAGCAAAGCTTACAGCCATAGTGAGGGGGGAGTTGCAGTTACAGAGATGTTGGTAATCACACTGTACCCCTCCTCCCCTCATACTTATGTGGCAGCCCAGGGTTCAGTTGCCACAAATATACCTGTACCTGTACAGGGAAGGATCTCCACATTAGGTAATCCCACATACAACATTTCCACTCCAAGCCTGGAGGGGGAGCTCTACAAGTCGAGTTCAGGTGAGGTCCCCTTTAAATCCAGGTTTGGAGGCGGAGTCAGAGAGACAGTTGACAGTTGGAGAAGAGGAGTCTGTGCGAGCAGAGAGTGAGGGAAGACATGAAAATGGAGAGGGCAGTGCTTAGCCCGCACAAGTAACTGTGTGACCGCCTGAGGGATCAGAAGTGAGGCAAAAGAGGAGTGACCAGGGAGGTGGAGCCAGACCGGTTCATCCCCAAGGAACAGCGCTGATTATCGGACACCGGCATCCGAGATTGTGAGGGATCTAATCTGCCCAGCAATAAAGACCGGGGGCCAGGGAGACTGCAGATCTCCTGGCCGCAGCAGCACCTGAAGGCAAAGCCGCTACACAGAGCTTAGGGACCACAGTGAGTACAGCAGTGCCCCTTAGAGGAGCTCCCGCCGCCTGCCATACAGGTGAAGACAGTGAGAGAGGGACAAGGTATAGCTACAGGCAGCCTAGTACCAAGGAGAGACATAGCGCAGCAGGGAGGCCACACAACTGACCTGGTGCAGAGATCCTGAACTGTTCCCAGATTACCCAAAAACTGTAACATCAGAAACTGAACCCATTTTTAATAACACCTGCAAGTAAAACCTGGTCAGAGTTAATGAATTGGTGTGACGCACTTTATTTCTTTCATCTGAGAAGCCATAGGCTGCTGCACTAAAGTGACAGTTGAAAAGGCTGTGAAGAAAAACCGCCATATCTGTGTACTACTAATACTGCCCTGGGGACCCCGCTTCACCTACGGGAAGCGTAAATAACTGGCTGCCTAACCATCACCCCAGAGGTCTGACCTGCAGCCCCAGTAACCATACTGGAACCGTAGGTGGCGTCACGAAATACTTTTATTTATTTTTTTTTTTTTTCTTTATTATTTTTTTTATTTATTTATTTTTTTTATTTTTATTATTTATTGACTTTCAGCGACCACCAGGGCCACGGAACCGGGCACAGGCCCCCGTGACATAATCCCATTAACCAACACCCGGAACCGACTACCCCACGGCCCTGGGGCGGGTCACTTACTGACCTGAGTTGAAAGCTGAAAGTGTTTGTATTATACTTTACATTTACATTTATAATTTAGCAGTTGCAGAGATCAGGGTTGAGAGGAGTATTACCTTCTTGCCTTCTGGGGAAGTGTTCTTTTTCCCCTGCATTATGCCTTTTGCTTATTATTGGTCACCTTATGCAGAGGAAAAAATAACAGTTCTCAGACACAAATCACTGGTAATACCCAGTTGGATTTATCAAAAACTCTAAACTAAACAAGCTAATATCTCCAAACAGAGATGTAAAATTAAAAAAATAAAAAAGTTTGTTTTATTCAGTTCTGCTGCCACTATTTCATGATGTGGCCAATTAAACATGCTTAAGCCTGCTTTACACGTTGCAATTTCGCATACGATAGCGTATGCGATTTGCAACACCCCCATCGTATGTGTGGCACGTTCAATTTTTTGAACGTGCAGCACAAACGATTAACCCCCGTCACATGTACTTACCCGTCCATACGACCTCGATGTGGGCGGCGAACGTCCACTTCCTGGAGTGGGAGAGACGTTCTGTGTCACACCGACGTCACACGGCAGCCGGCCAATAGAAGCGGAGGGGTGGAGCTAAGTGGGACGTAAACATCCCGCCCACCTCCTTCCTTCCGCATTGTGGGCCGGGAGCTGCAGGACGCTGGTAAGATCTGTTCATCGTTCCCGGGGTGTCACATACTGCGATGTGTGCTACCCCGGGTACGATGAACAATCTGACGTGCAATTCTAGAGACAGGTACGATGTGTATGCAATGAACGTTTTAACGTTCAATCGCAATCGCACGTACCTGTCACACACTGCAATGTACCTTATGATGCCGGATGTGCGTCACTTACGACGTGACCATGCCGACACATTGTAAGATACATTGCAGCGTGTAAAGCAGGCTTAAGACTTATGAAAGATCTTTCACACAATCTGCTGTACTTTCTGTATTATTCAGTAAGATTGTAAGTAAACCCAGCATCAGTCTGACCCAAAAGGGTCAGTAGTTTTGTTTGAGCGGTTTCCAGTGCTAGGCTAGCAGAAGAGGAAAAATAAATTACACATATGTGTATACAGTGTATCCACTCATATCCTGTTCACCGCCATTAACTTGAGAACGGCGGCAGCTATAGGCATAGAAGTGGTGTCTAGGTATAGTAAAGTAGCCATGCGCTACGCAGTGAAACCTATTATTGCGCCACCTGGTAGAAAACAATGGAGTTAGCATTTTTATCTCAAAAACGGAACGAGATAGAGAAAAAAGTGAATTACAAAGTTGTAGGGCATCATCAAGTCAATGCAAATCGACACCTTGCATACAGAAATGCTATGATACGAAACCCATGGCCCTCCCAAAACATTGAATGCTGGTCACGCATATGGCGCTCATTTAACTTTGATGCTTAAAGTGGCCACCGTCAGCTGCAATGCACATCTAGACTCTGGATAGCATACTGTATCTTGCTGCACGTTGTGCAATATGGTAGGTGACATGTTTGCACAAGCATCTGTGATACGTCGTCGTAGGTTCTGCAATGTTGGTGGAGGGGTCGCATACACCTGCTGTTTGATGTGACCTCACACAAAGAAGTCCCATGGGGTCAGGTAAAGTGAGCGTGGAGGTCACTCCACGCAGCCGCCATACCCAATGACTTGTAGGAAGGTCTCCATGAGGTATCGCTTCACGTCCGCAGCCTTGCGAGTTTTACACGTTCTAATCATAGCATTTCTGTATGCAGGGTGCCAATTCGTATTGAATTGATGATGCCCTACAACTTTGTAATTCACTTTTTTTTTCTATCTCGTTCCGTTTTCGAGATAAAAAATGCTAAGGGTATGTGCGCACGTTGCTTTTTACCTGCTTTTTTGCTGCTTTTTCTTCTGCGCTGTTTAATGCCAAAATGGATGTGTTCTTCTATTCAAGCAAAGTCTATGGGAATTTGGGTTTCTTGTTCACACTATGTTGTTCAAAATGCTGCCTTTTTGTGGCAGAACTTTGGTCAAAAACTCAGCTTTGCAGTGCAAAACCCAAATGGCAAAAACAATTGACATGTTGCTTCTTTGAAAAGCTGAGTTTTTGACCAAAGTTCTGCCACAAAAAGGCTGCATTTTGAACAACATAGTGTGAACAAGAAACCCAAATTCCCATAGACTTTGCTTGAATAGAAGAACACATCCATTTTGGCATTAAACAGCGCAGAAGAAAAAGCAGCAAAAAAGCAGGTAAAAAGCAGGTAAAAAGCAACGTGCGCACATACCCTCACTCTGTTGTTTTCCACCAGGTGGCGCAATAGGTGGTTTCATTGCGTAGCGCATGGCTACTAGACTATACCTAGACACCACTTCTATGCCTATAGCTGCCGCCGTTCTCAAGTTAATGGCGGTGGAAAGGATATGTGTGGACACACTGTATACAGTTAGGTCCAGAAATATTTGGACAGTGACATAATTTTCGCGAGTTGGGCTCTGCATGCCACCACATTGGATTTGAAATGAAACCTCTACAACAGAATTCAAGTGCAGATTGTAACGTTTAATTTGAAGGTTTGAACAAAAATATCTGATAGAAATTGTAGGAATTGTACACATTTCTTTACAAACACTCCACATTTTAAGAGGTCAAAAGTAATTGGACAAATAAACCAAACCCAAACAAAATATTTTTATTTTCAATATTTTGTTGCGAATCCTTTGGAGGCAATCACTGCCTTAAGTCTGGAACCCATGGACATCACCAAACGCTGGGTTTCCTCCTTCTTAATGCTTTGCTAGGCCTTTACAGCCGCAGCCTTCAGGTCTTGCTTGTTTGTGGGTCTTTCCATCTTAAGTCTGGATTTGAGCAAGTGAAATGCATGCTCAATTGGGTTAAGATCTGGTGATTGACTTGGCCATTGCAGAATGTTCCACTTTTTTGCACTCATGAACTCCTGGGTAGCTTTGGCTGTATGCTTGGGGTCATTGTCCATCTGTACTATGAAGCGCCGTCCGATCAACTTTGCGGCATTTGGCTGAATCTGGGCTGAAAGTATATCCCTGTACACTTCAGAATTCATCCGGCTACTCTTGTCTGCTGTTATGTCATCAATAAATACAAGTGACCCAGTGCCATTGAAAGCCATGCATGCCCATGCCATCACGTTGCCTCCACCATGTTTTACAGAGGATGTGGTGTGCCTTGGATCATGTGCCGTTCCCTTTCTTCTCCAAACTTTTTTCTTCCCATCATTCTGGTACAGGTTGATCTTTGTCTCATCTGTCCATAGAATACTTTTCCAGAACTGAGCTGGCTTCATGAGGTGTTTTTCAGCAAATTTAACTCTGGCCTGTCTATTTTTGGAATTGATGAATGGTTTGCATCTAGATGTGATCCCTTTGTATTTACTTTCATGGAGTCTTCTCTTTACTGTTGACTTAGAGACAGATACACCTACTTCACTGAGAGTGTTCTGGACTTCAGTTGATGTTGTGAACGGGTTCTTCTTCACCAAAGAAAGAATGCGGCGATCATCCACCACTGTTGTCATCCGTGGACGCCCAGGCCTTTTTGAGTTCCCAAGCTCACCAGTCAATTCCTTTTTTCTCAGAATGTACCCGACTGTTGATTTTGCTACTCCAAGCATGTCTGCTATCTCTCTGATGGATTTTTTTTTTTCAGCCTCAGGATGTTCTCCTTCACCTCAATTGAGAGTTCCTTAGACCGCATGTTGTCTGGTCACAGCAACAGCTTCCAAATGCAAAACCACACACCTGTAATCAACCCCAGACCTTTTAACTACTTCATTGATTACAGGTTAACGAGGGAGACGCCTTCAGAGTTAATTGCAGCCCTTAGAGTCCCTTGTCCAATTACTTTTGGTCCCTTGAAAAAGAGGAGGCTATGCATTACAGAGCTATGATTCCTAAACCCTTTCTCCGATTTGGATGTGAAAACTCTCATATTGCAGCTGGGAGTGTGCACTTTCAGCCCATATTATATATATAATTGTATTTCTGAACATGTTTTTGTAAACAGCTAAAATAACAAAACTTGTGTCACTGTCCAAATATTTCTGGCCCTGACTGTATGTCTGAAAAAAATAAAAAGGTTTTGGTACTTTGTTAGCTCCGTTGTGTTCAGGAGGACTATTGCACCACCTCTATCTGCAGGCTTAATTGTGATCTCCTTGTTGTAAAATGTGTAAATATCTGTCACAAACTTGTGAATCGTTCGTTCCCAAGTATATCTGTGTTTTTTGTGTACACATTGCGATTAAGCAAATATCAGCGAATCTATAAAAATGTGAAGTCAGCAAATTCACTCAACTCAGGCTGGGAAATTTGTTTTCAATGAAATTTTCAATGAAAATTCAATGTGCAATATTATACTCCGAGGTCTCTCCAGACTCCAGAGCACAATAAGCATAGGTAAAATAAGGTTAAAGAAATTATTCTCAACCAGCCCTAATCTGTCTTGCCACAAAGTGACACTTTGCACCTGGTGTCTTCTTCTCTGAGATAACAGAAGAAGACACCTAGAAGGGTGCTACATTTTAAGGTCAGGGATCCACTAAGAGGATTGCCATGACGTGGTAATGGGCTTCATATAGGCTGATCAGAACGATGACTAGTAGTAACCTTATGTTCAATGCCGTAAATTTTTGCTTATCCACATTAGATCAATGTAAAGGTTTTGGATGTGTTTTATTTTCTGGTTATATTATTTTCTCTCTGCATAGAGTGCAGTTAACTACACTATTCCAAATAATGAATTAAAAGTCATATGGATGCATACTAGCGTATGCCAAAATCCCATAGATATGTTTGACATACGTTCGCAGCATTCTTCTGTACAGTATTTTGGGCACTGTATGTTTGATAAAATTATCGGCAGGTCGACTTGTGCTATTACATGTAAACCGCATTACATTTATACATAGCAATCTCTCTAAGAAATCGTTATTCTCTTTCTGCGGTCTTTCTTCTGCACTGCTCAAAAGTATAAAGGCAGTTTTCCATAAATACTCTGACCGGTGTATACATTTTAGACATCAAATTCTACTCTCATTTAACAGTTAAGTAGGATTTACTGATATATTATTCAATCAACATAATAAAAGCAATGCTATAGAGTGAATCAAGAACAGCTTAAGCTACATTAATGATAATTCAATATAAAAAAAATTAACAAATATTGTTTTAAATAGATCGGCCTTCAGATTCAGTCATTATGCTGGTCCATATGTATCCTAGTGCAACAAGAGGAAATTCAACTAGGTTAACTATTTTCAGCACTTGATTAGGATGCAGCTTCAATATCTCTCATTTACATTTTGTCCATATTCTTGATGAATTGTTATCATACATGTCTTGATTTAGGATAATTAAAGTATAAATCAGTATTTTTTTTCAGCCAGAATTACAAAATTGGGGAAAGAAACTGCAATAAATTCAATATATGCTCAGCGGAGAATTGTATAGCATCCTGGAAAATTGTATGCTTTACAGTATAGTTTGTATTTATACTGATTGTCTTTGGAAAACCTATGACACTGGGCGCCTGATTCCTTGAAGCTTTTATGCCAGTATTCTGGAGTAAAGAGCTTTTGAAAGTTGCATAATTTTGGCACAACTTGAGGCTGTGCTTTCATTTTACGACTTTTGGTGTTCTCCGCCATGTTCCCCCAGCTCTATAAAGTGAGCAGAGCTGGGGCGGGATGGGGCATGGAGACTCATGAAATTCGTGACGATGCCTTTTCATGAATCAGGAGAGTCTGACACATCTTCTCATCACTGAAATGGGCCCTGTATGTCTACATATTGGCATACATTAGACACTTTATGTCTAGATACACTAAAAACATAGTGTGAGCCTAAGGCTGGACTCACACGAATGTATGGTGTCCAATGTGAGATCATCAGATGTGATATGCTAATGACCCCCGGCTCAGGCTCTGCTGCGAGCGTGAGCTGAGTGTCATGCGACTGTGACCTGATCCTGCAATCAGGTCACAGCTGTGTGCTGAGGGCAGGAGCAGCAAAGAAGAGGGAGGGGTTAATCCCCCCATCTCCTCCATTATCAGCCTGTGCGTATATCGCACTGCACTGGGATAACATCGGTGTGCAGTCCAATGTTTCTCTCGCACCCATTTACTTGCATGGGTGCGAGTGATACGGCTCTCGCAGAAAATCACAGCATGTTGCGACTTTTCTCGCATCCAGAATCTGGATGCAAGAAAAGATGACCAACTGCTCGCCCTCATTGACTAGCATTGGTCAGAGTGCAATGCGAGATTTCCTCGCATTGCACTCGTCCGTTTTTCACGCTTGTGTGAGTGTGCCCTTAGGCTTCATTCAGATGTCTATAATTTTTCTTGTGCACAAAAACATGTCATTGTTCATCAGTGTTTTGGATCAGAGTTTCATCAGTGCTTGGTCAGTGTCAGGTTTTACCATCACTTTCATCAATGATTTTAACAAATGGAAAAAATTAATAATTTGCAAAGCTTGTCCTGTGAATTGCAATGTTAATCATAGATTGCACTCAGATTATACACTAATGCCCTCCATGAGCTGTTTACTGTCATTTTTTAGGACCACTCAGTCTGCAAAAATACATGGTTAATAGCACCATAGGCTACAATGGGTATATGTTCTATGCATGAAAAATACATTTGTGACTCACTGATGTCTGAATGAGGCCTCAGATCTACAAAGAAATAATTCTCTGCATCTAATCACTAAAGAAAAACTCTACCATCTTCCTCTCCCTGGAAACCTGGACCAAAAGTTCTGGGACTAGGAATATATGATTATATAAAAATCTTGTTTTTTGTATTTATAAGTGAAAATGAAGGATCCACATGTAGAGCTTCATAATACTGCTTGGTCAATAGGCTTTTTACTGCACCTCTTTTCTCTACAGTGACAAATGTATTTTATATTATCAAAATTCAAATCCAGTCAGTTTGAAGAAGCATATATTGTATAGTTAAATGTATGAGCTGAAAATACAAAAAAAAAAAAACGGGGAAACACAAACTCAAAACGGGTAAAATAAAAAAGTAAATAGATTTATAAGTAAGCTATGTCAGTAACAGTGGCCTATGACTAGATTGTATTCATACCCATTCTCCTGGTGTATCAAATACCCACGATCTATTTGTGCCCCAAATTTTGGATATGTGACAGTAGAAGTGAATTGTACAGTGAATTGTGTCTATCCCTTTGATGAAGGCTCCCGCAGCGAGTCAGCATGTTTCCCTGCACATGCTGGCTGATCTGATAAGCCAATATATATGCCCCTGACAGGCAGGGGTGGATCTTAAATCCATCCATACCTGTCAACTAGTTAGATTCTGATGTCAATCTCTTACAGTGGGAATAATTGTACGCTGGCGAAGAGCGTTTCATTACCAGATCCCATCAGTGGTCCAGTGACGTAATCATGGTGGGGCTGATGGCTTGTCTTGACATATAGTGATCATCTAATATATAAAGCTGAATGTGTGTGTGTGTATGTGTGTATGTCGCCGTCGCAGCTACAGACACAAAATGTTGCACACTTACACGTCTGGACCCCGAGAGCGTCATAGGCTATGTTTTGAGGGGAAATTTTAACCCCATGCTTTACAGTTATTCACCAAAAAACCTGCCTCCATTAAAGCAAATGGAGCTGGGAGCCACAGTGCAGCCAGAACGTCAGAAGAATGCGCAGCCACGCCCTTATATGGAATGTTGGTGTGTCACAATGCAGCCAGGGAAAGAGATAGACACAGACAGGGAAAGAGGCAGACACAGACAGGGTAAGAAACAGACATAGACAGGGTAAGAAACAGACACAAAGAGACAGACACAGACAAAGAGACAGACTGACAGGGAAAGAGACAGACAGGGAAAGAGAGAGACAGGTTAAGAGACAGACACAGACAGGTAAGGAGACAGACACAGACAAAGAGACAGAGACAGACACAGGGAAACAGACAGACAGGGAAAGAGAGGGAAAGAGACAGACAGGGTAAGAGACAGACAAAGACAGGTAAAGAGACAGACAAAGAGACAGACATAGGGAAAGAGACAGAGGGAAAGAGGGAAAGAGACAGACAGGGAAAGAGAGGGAAAGAGACAGACAGGGAAAGAGAGGGAAAGAGACAGACAGGGAAAGAGACAGACAGGGAAAGTGACAGAGATAGATAGACAGACTGGGAAAGAGATAGATAGACAGACATGGAAAGAGATTGAGACAGACGGAGAAAGAGACAGTCAGAGTCAGACAGAGAAAGAGACAGACAGACAAAGAGATAGAGAGAGAGACAGAGAGATATATACAGAGGGGGAGACAGACATAATTACATTTATACAGTGCCTACAAGTAGTATTCAACCCCCTGCAGATTTAGCAGGTTTGATAAGATGCAAATAAGTTAGAGCCTGCAAACTTCAAACAAGAGCAGGATTTATTAACAGATGCATAAATCTTACAAACCAACAAGGTATGTTGCTCAGTTAAATTTTAATACATTTTCAACATAAAAGTGTGGGTCAATTATTATTCAACCCCTAGGTTTAATATTTTGTGGAATAACCCTTGTTTGCAATTACAGCTAATAATCATCTTTTATAAGACCTGATCAGACCGGCACAGGTCTCTGGAGTTATCTTGGCCCACTCCTCCATGCAAATCTTCTCCAAGTTATCTAGGTTCTTTGGGTGTCTCATGTGGACTTTAATCTTGAGCTCCTTCCACAAGTTTTCAATTGGGTTAAGGTCAGGAGACTGACTAGGCCACTGCAACACCTTGATTTTTTCCCTCTTGAACCAGGCCTTGGTTTTCTTGGCTGTGTGCTTTGGGTCGTTGTCTTGTTGGAAGATGAAATGACGACCCATCTTAAGATCCTTGATGTAGGAGCGGAGGCTCTTGGCCAAAATCTCCAGGTAGGCCGTGCTATCCATCTTCCCATGGATGCGGACCAGATGACCAGGCCCCTTGGCTGAGAAACAGCCCCACAGCATGATGCTGCCACCACCATGCTTGACTGTAGGGATGGTATTCTTGGGGTCGTATGCAGTGCCATCCAGTCTCCAGACGTCACGTGTGTGGTTGGCACCAAAGATCTCGATCTTGGTCTCATCAGACCAGAGAACCTTGAACCAGTCTGTCTCAGAGTCCTCCAAGTGATCATGAGCAAACTGTAGACGAGCCTTGACATGACGCTTTGAAAGTAAAGGTACCTTACGGGCTCGTCTGGAATGGAGACCATTGCGGTGGAGTACGTTACTTATGGTATTGACTGAAACCAATGTCCCCACTGCCATGAGATCTTCCCGGAGCTCCTTCCTTGTTGTCCTTGGGTTAGCCTTGACTCTTCGGACAAGCATGGCCTCGGGTGGAAAGTTTCAAAGGCTGTCCAGGCCGTGGAAGGCTAACAGTAGTTCCACAAGCCTTCCACTTCCGGATGATGCTCCCAACAGTGGAGACAGGTAGGCCCAACTCCTTGGAAAGGGTTTTGTACCCCTTGCCAGCCTTGTGACCCTCCATGATCTTGTCTCTGATGGCCTTGGAATGCTCCTTTGTCTTTCCCATGTTGACCAAGTATGAGTGCTGTTCACAAGTTTGGGGAGGGTCTTAATTAGTCAGAAAAGGCTGGAAAAAGAGATAATTAATCCAAACATGTGCAGTTCATTTTTCTTTGTGCCTGAAATACTTCTTAATACTTTAGGGGAACCAAACAGAATTCTTGTGGTTTGAGGAGTTGAATAATAAATGACCCTCTGAATAAACTTTGCACAATTTAAAAAAAAATAAAAAAAGAAATAACATTCTTTTTTGCTGCAGTGCATTTCACACTTCCAGGCTGATCTACAGTCCAAATGTCACAATGCCAAGTTAATTCCGAATGTGTAAACCTGCTAAATCTGCAGGGGGTTGAATACTACTTGTAGGCACTGTATCTATTTGTTTTGTGGTTTTTGTGTGCAGAATACATTTTTGTTAATACATTCAGCTGTGCAGCTCAGATCAACAGAAAGGAATGAGCGATCAGACTGCTGATCCTTATAGTCCCTTATGGGGATTAGTAAAAATAAAATAAAAGTAAAAAAAGTTTAAAAAATAAAAAAGTAAAAAAACTAAAAGTTTAAATCACCCCTCATTTGCCCCATTGAGAATTAAACGGTTAAAAAAATAAAACCAATTACAAACATTTGGTATTGCTGAGTTCAGAAATGCCCAATCTAACAAAATATAAAAGCAATTAACCTGATTGGTAAATGACGTAGTGACAAAATTCCAAGGGCCAAAATTACATTGGTTGTTTCAAATTATGTGTAAAATGCAATAACAAGAAATCAAAAAGTAGCATCTGCGCAAAAATGGTAACATTCAAAACTTCAGTTCCATCATTAAGCCCCATACCCTGAAAAATGAGAATGCTATGGGTCACGCAAAATGGCGCAAAAAGTGTGCCACTTTTTTTGGACAAACTTCTGAGTATATTTTAACCCCTTAGATAAAAGTAAAACTATACTTGTTTGGTAGCTACGAACTCATACCAACCTGAGGCATCACACAGCACATCAGTTTTACCATTAGGTAAACATGGTGAATTAAATACCCCAAAATCTATCATGGAATTGCACTTTTTTTGCAATTTTTCCGCACTTGGAATTTTTTTGCCATTTTTCAGTACGCAATATGGTATAACTCAAGGTTTTTTTTAAAAAGTACAACTTGACTTGCAAAAAACAAGCCCTCACACAGCAAGATTGACAGAAATATAAAAAAGTTACGGCTCTCGGAATAAGAGGAGCAAAAAACAAAAATGAAAACTGGAAAAACGCCTGGGGTGAAGGGGCTAATGAGAAAAATTATTGCAACAATATCTTAAAAATCTTTTTTTTTTTTGCTTTCAAGGGGGAGCGTAAAATCCTTAACTGAATAAATCAGGATTTAGAATTTTTTCTTTGCTATTATGACCCCATATTCTGTTAATGGTGTCAACTGGAGAGTGATACCATAGTGTCTTGAATATCTTTAGTGCATATTTAGCAAACTTAAAGAAGTTGTCCAGTTACCAAAACTGATTTTTTTTTTCTCATAAATCTTGCTAATATGTGCCTCTCCACACATCTATCATGTTATTTTACGAATATTACCTTTTATTGTGCTCTAGCAGAACATCCTCATTTCTGGCTCCAGCTCTGATGGGGTTAATCGCTCTCTTGACTTCCTGGGTTCAGTTACTACAACTTCCATAATCCTTTGCAGTAACTAGAAATCTATCTCACACCCACTCTAAAGGCCCTGTCACACACAGAGATAAATCTGCGGCAGATCTGTGGTTGCAGTGAAATTGTGGACAATCAGTGCCAGGTTTGTGGCTGTGTACAAATGGAACAATATGTCCATGATTTCACTGCAACCACAGATCTACCAAAGATTTATCTGTGTGTGTGACAGGGCCTTAAGGCGGGCTTTGCACACTACGACATCGCAGGTGCGATGTCGGTGGGGTCAAATTGAAAATGACGTACTTCCGGCATCACATGCGACATCGTAGTGTGTAAAGGTTCGATGATACGATTACCGAGCGCAAAAGCGTCGTAATCGTATCATCGGTGCAGCGTCGGCGTAATTCATAATTATGCTGACGCGACGGTCCGATGTTGTTCCTCGCTTCTGCGGCAGCACACATCGCTGTGCGGGAAGTCGCAGGAGCGAGGAACAGCTCCTACCAGCGTCACTGCGGCTTCCGTAGGATATGCAGAAGGAAGGAGGTGGGCGGGATGTTTACATCCCGCTCATCTCCGCCCCTCCGCTCCTATTGGCCGCCTGCCGTGTGACGTCACAGTGATGCCATACGACCCGCCCCCTTAATAAGGAGGCGGGTCGCCGGCCAGAGCGACGGTCGCAGGACGGGTGAGTCCATGTGAAGCTGCCGTAGCGATAATGTTCGCTACGGCAGTTATCACAAGGATATCGCCACTGCGACAGGGGCGGGGACTATGGCGCTCGGCATCGCAGCATCGGCCTGCGATGTCGCAGCGTGCAAAGTACCCCTAACTGTTCCCTCCCCTCAGATCTCCACCAAAACAGTTCCCTCCCCTCCTTCCTGTGTGCATTGTCTAATCATGGTAATAGAGCTTTTATCATTTGGTCACCTGCACAACAAGTCCCAGAGTGGAGCAAGATAGTGACATATAGCACACTATGTGTAAGAGCAGAGCATGTCACTGTCTCCACTCTGGGACCTGTGCTGCTGGTAGGATTATATGATCACACTGCCGACACCGCAGGCTCTCCTGACAGCTGAGCACAGCGGGTGGGTGGATAGTGTGATCATTCACTTGCGTGGCAGGGGGGATTTCAGCTGAGGAAACCCCCCATGTACTCCACACTGGAGCCCGCACCTCCCACAGCTGACTGATGGTAAAGCAGAGCGTTCTGCATTCACCCCTGCACACTGGAGCCTGCACCTCCCACAGCTGACCGATGGTAAGCGGCGCCGCTCTGCATTCACCGCTTCACACTAAAGCTCTCTGGATCCTCCCCTCGATGCTGGGCTGTGACATGCGGTAGTCACCGCCCACAGCCCAGTCAATCAGTGTGAGTGGTGCCAGCCTCCTCTGACATAAGTGTCAAGTTTGAGAGCCCGGAACTTGGTCGGGACATCAGAGGATGCTGGCGGCCACAGCTCCAGGGGTCATGTGACAGGCACTGAGCGTGCAGGATAGCGCCGCTCAGTGCCAGAACTGGAAATAGAGACCAATTAAGAAGACTCCCAAAATGGTAAGTTACATCCATAGACAAAATAAAAAAAATGGGTGAACCACCCCTTTAATATATATCGATAGTATATTTAGTATCAAACACTCATTTACAAAATCATGTGAATGACTTTATGTGGTCTAAATATGTTTATTAATATATCCCTTCTTCAGACCCTTTTGAGCTGTATAAACATAAAAAGAACACAAATATTTACATGCAGAAGAAGTAACAATGCATTTCCTGTGGTCATCTTTCCACACAAAGATGTCATGTAAATGCTCAGCTACAATGACAAGAAACTATCCATTCATTTTGTTTGATAAAGGAAAATATTATCAGAATGTAGAATATGAGTTTCTTTAATAAGAAGCTATTCTTCCTGTTCCCTTTTCAAATGCCCAAATCCTTGAATAATCAGTGCCAATCAGGCAATAACCATTTGGTTCCCATTTAGACTTGGCAACAAGTTCCCTAAGCTTTAAAAAACAATTATCATTCAGCTGCTGTTGAAATTGATTCTTGGGTTGACGAGAGCAGTCCCCTCTTGGCTGGTAAGGTCCTGCCATGGGAAGCAATTACTGCAAGATGCCAGCTGACAGACTCATTCCGTGGAAAGTCAGGTTGTCTTGATCCTCAGGCACTCTTAAGGCAAATTGTATCCTCACACTCATTTCAAACCTCTTACCGACTGTTCCCTTCTATAAGAGAAAATGGATTGTTCCTTTTTTTACTATGGCAAGTGATCGAATGTAACTGGACACGTTCCTTCTACAATAAAATGTTTAATTTCACATTTCCAATACTGCAATGTTACAGAATGAAGAAGAGAGAGGAAACGGAACAATGGAGAGTATGACTTGCCTAAGGAGCATATGCAATATTACTGTGAGATTCTTCTAGCACTAAATTAAAACATTAAATGTCTCTGCAACTTTAGATTTACAAAGTCTTGTTCTCTAACTTATTAAAGGAGAGGTGAGGAAAGCCAATCTAGCAATTTTCAAAAATGGCTATTTAATTAGGGAGGGGGTATTTTAAAGAATAATCTTCCTTTGTAAATAACTTTGTTACATTTTGTTCTGGGGAGTCATTACCCTATACATATACTCAAATCTTAATTTTTCTCCTTAAGTATGAGTATAAAGGAATAACATCATGCAAGATTTATATTTGGTGCACTGTATATATATATATATATATATATATTTATTTATATATATTTATATTTATTTATTTAGATAAAAAAAATATCCATGAGAGTCAATATCAATGATGCAAACATACAGAAGAAATAAAGCAAAATTGGAAAACCATCGAGAAACCTGTATGGTAACAATGGATTTACAGTACTTGGCCATTGTGAGACTTCAAGCAGGATGTTCTCAGATGGAAGTAGTGACTAAGCTTAGATTCTAACAAAGTGTTATCAGTAGGTTGCAGCAAAGATACAGAGAGACTGGAAGAGTCACAGAAAGGCATAAAAGTGGACATTCTTTGGCCCCATCCCACATTGATGACAGCTTGTGAACAATGCCCTTCAGAACCAGATGTTAAATGCCACACAATTCCAGGCACATTTAAGGAAAGTGAGAGGCACCCAAATGTCATGTCAGACCACTTACAACTGTTTACAGTAGTATGCTACATGCTAGACAACCTGCAAGAGTACCTGAGCACACCTGAGCACACCACCAGGAACATGCGTCATGATCTTGCTTGGGCCAGGAAGCATCTACGCTGGACGAGGGACTAGTGGGCCTCAGTGCTGTTCACTGATGAAAGTTGATTCACACTGAGCAGAAATGGCTGCCAACGATGTTGGAGATGTCAAAAAGAGCTCTATGCATCAGCTACTTTGTCACCAGATAAGCTTTTGCTGGTGGTGGTGTTACAATGTGGGCTGGCAGATGCGTATACTCAATACATAACTTCCCTACACTTTGTGAATAGAAACCTAAGTAAGACAACGTATGAGTTGTCGAAACGTGTCGTGGCTATAAAGGACCACCAATAAAAAGGTTTGTTGTTTTAAAAAAAACCTCAGAATTTTTCCTTTTTCCTTTCATTAGCGCTTCATGAGACCGATCCTTGTATGTCCTACATCTACACTTTGTGAATGGTAGAGTGACAACTATGTTTTTTCTATTATAAAGTTAATCATTAACATTGTGGTAGTGTGCTCAACATCATGCTTGGTCTTTTAATCGTATCGGCATTTTCCGTTGACAGGCGAATGCAATATCAGTTATTATGCCCCCAGCGGCCCTAAAAATCTGATTTAACAAAACGCTAGTGGCACTGCAGGCCAGCACTTCCAAGGTATAAAGGGACAGTTTATCCCACATGTCCAGCTTGGATACCTAATAGATATATGACACAGAGAAATCAACCAAGGTAGAAGGAAAGCCAAGCACTAACTTCCAGCTAGTAATCACTGCACCTCATTCACCTGCCTCGGTGAACAGACTTTTTAACTCCTGGGTATGGGTCTGCAAACTGGCGGTGTAACTTCAAGAAAGAGACATATTGACATAAAAAACGTGAGGATGGAAGGCACTCACCAGTTTGTTCTTGCAGAAAAATTCAGGTTTATTCTTTTATAAGAAGGAAAAACATCCTAGGAAGGAGGGGGAGAGGGAGACATGGTGCTCCATGTCTCCCTCTCACCATCCTCACGTTTTTTATAGATATATGACACAGAGGAATTACAGAGTATGTTGCTATGGTTACCTAGTTACGCCTTCACTATCTTTCAAAACTTTTTCCTCCTTGTCATACTACCTCGCACATCAAGGCCTAAGTGTTGGACTAGGGCCTTCTGGTATTGCACCATTTTGCTAGCCCTCTGCACTGCAGGAAGGAGTGATGGAAAGTTCTCCAATTAACAACCAGTAAATAGTGTTGGCCAAAATGCATATAACATAAGGGTCATGAGAAAGGCAGTGGAACATAAAGTCAGCCATTTTTGCCAGACTCCTAATAGTCAAGACTCCCCTTTCCCTACAAGGGGAATGACTCTCCATCTCCTCCTACTTCCTCTTCTTCTCCTCTTCTATGACCCATCCACAATGAACACATGGGGGGAAATGGTGAGGGTAGTATCGTCCATAAGGCAGGCAACCATCTCCTGTTCATCCTCATTATCACACAATCCATGCAGAGAAGACGAGATGAAGTTGGGTTGGGTTGCATCACCCTGTGTACTTTTTTTCTCCAACTCTTCCTGTTCCAGATGTAAAGTTTCCTCTTTAACTGTGCGCAGCGAGCAATTGAGTAGACACAGAAGCAGGATGGTTACTCTGATTATGTTGTCATCTCCGCTCAACATCTTAGTTGATTCCTTAAAGTTTGCTGCTCACAAAGCTTTGCCAACGTGTGTAATGTGGAGTTCCAGTGCATGGTCACATCGCACACCAGTCGATGAGCTGGCACTTACAAGCTCTGCTACAGCACCAGCAGAGGGGCGGCAGCTGTAGCTAACTTGCAGACATTGGTCGCACAAGTGGCGTACCTTCACAAGTAACTCACGCAAATTTGTGTCGTTTTTCAGAATTTGCTGAACCTCTAAGTTGAGCATGTTGGCCAGACATGGTATGTGTGCAAACTTGTCAAGCTTCAGAGCTGCCACCAGGTTATGACCATTATCATACACAACTATGCCCGGCTGTAGGTTCAGCAGCGAGAGACACAGATCTGTCTGGTCTGTAATAGCTTTTCACAATTCTGCTGCAGTGTGCTGTTTATCACCTAAACAAATTAGTTTCAGCGGAGTCTGTTGTTGCTTCACTGAGGCAGTGCTGTAGTGTTTCCAGCTTGAGATTGATATGGATGATGTGCTCTGAGATGACAATTAGGAGTTGGAGGATGATGAGGAGGAGAAGTTGCAGGAATTGGTATAGGAGGTGGAAAAAACCCTGATGGAACTAGGGTTTGCAATCCTCATCATCGGTAGCATGAGTGCTGTCCTAGGATTGGATTCAGACCTGGCCTCCACAAGGCTCACCTCCCTGTGTGCCATTAGGGAATTGAAGCATCCCTGGTCATAAGCATTTGTTCACATGTCGATTATTAAGTAGACCTTCCCAATAACTGTAAATGTCAGGCCATTGGTGATGTTATGGGACACATACTGGTGAAAGGTGGTAATGCCACACCAGGAAAAATAATGGTGGCTTGGGAACAAGTTCCAAGGGATATCTGCTGCCATGAGGCTGCAGAAAACCTCAATGTCTACAAGCCTAAATGGCAACATTTCCAGAGCAAGCAGTCCATAAATGGGACCATCCAGTGCTTCAGCCTTTGGGTGGTTGGGTATTTATGTTTCTGCTCCAAGGAAAAAAAATGCATGACACTAAAATTAATGTTTTTTTATATGGTAAAGATGTGCAAATATAGAAGAAAAATGATAGCTCTTTGATAGACAGAAAGACAGACAGACAGTTAAATAGATAAATAGGTAGATTAATTGATTTTACAACTGTTAAAGAAATAAATATTATTTTTTTTTTTTAAAAAATGACTTGGGTCTCCTCGTTCCCACCAATTTTTGTTAACCAGCAAAGTTAAAGCAAACAGATGTGAGCTGATATGATCAGGCTCGGGAGGTCCATAATTACTGGGCCCATCCCAGCCTAAAAATATCTCAGGTGCGGCAGAAGTGGTGGATCACATTAGATGTTCCAATTCTGGCATTTCGCCTTGGCTGTTCCTGATTACCCTGGTGCAGTTTCAATTGAGGTAATGATAGTTGGGGTGGTTGTCAGCTGTGTAGTTTCAGCTGGCATCAAGCCCTGGTGTAAGTAATGGAGAGATGTCTATCAGACACTCCTATTACTAATGTAACATTGCAAAAAAAGACACAAAAAAGTAATTTATTTCAATAAACACAGAAACTTTCCCTCATTTACCATTTTATTAAATAAAAAATCCAGGAAGCTCCGCCGTAGTCCAGGAAATTCGCTGTAGTGCAGATTCCTAGGACTCTGCAAACCCCCCTACAAACATACAAACACAAAGAAATAAAACAAGACACCTCCCCTCATTCACTGCTTTATTCAAAAGAATAAACACAATTCCCAGCTGATCTGACATAGTTGACGAACAAAGTCTATATACCATTTTTCAGACACTCCACTGACTTTGCGCACAGGCATTTGCCAGTCATGCTGCATTGTGTGATACTGGCGCCTCCGAAGATCAGTGACATCAGTAATGTTACCACTTATGAGAGGCACCTGGTCTCTCACACAGCACTGCATTACCGGAGTGACCAGATGATCTGGTGACCCTGATGAGCGGTGATGTTTGTAATCTTGCTAGGGCTATCATGTGTGTTTAATATTAAAGAAAATTAATATTCACTGCTTCCCACACCCATAGTGAATATTCATTTTGTATTAGCCAGCAGCTGATGTAGTAGTGTGACTGTGAAGGCGCATGGCAGTGATGTCAAGTGGTGCCTGTTGCTTACACACCAAGGTCAGTTTCCTGCATCAGAAGAGTATGCCACGCACCGGGGAAGTGGAGAGAAGGTGAGTAGAATTATTTATTTTTTATGTGTGCGGCATAACAAGAGGAATATATATCATGATGGGGATCATATATGACAGGCCCATGGATATATACCAGGATGGGCCCTGGATGAGGATCATATATACGAGGATAGGGACAAATATACCAGGATGGGGGATCATATATACCAGGATGGGAACATACAGTTAGGTCCACAAATATTTGGACAGTGACACAATTTTCGCGAGTTGGGCTCTGCATGCCACCACATTGGATTTGAAATGAAACCTCTACAACA
This sequence comes from Anomaloglossus baeobatrachus, assembly GCF_048569485.1. Taxonomy (NCBI): domain Eukaryota; kingdom Metazoa; phylum Chordata; class Amphibia; order Anura; family Aromobatidae; genus Anomaloglossus; species Anomaloglossus baeobatrachus. The sequence goes on along the minus strand of NC_134354.1, from coordinate 539,406,260 downwards.
GAATTCAAGTGCAGATTGTAACGTTTAATTTGAAGGTTTGAACAAAAATATCTGATAGAAATTGTAGGAATTGTACACATTTCTTTACAAACACTCCACATTTTAGGAGGTCAAAAGTAATTGGACAAATAAACCAAACCCAAACAAAATATTTTTATTTTCAATATTTTGTTGCGAATCCTTTGGAGGCAATCACTGCATTAAGTCTGGAACCCGTGGACATCACCAAACGCTGGGTTTCCTCCTTCTTAATGCTTTGCCAGGCCTTTACAGCCGCAGCCTTCAGGTCTTGCTTGTTTGTGGGTCTTTCCGTCTTAAGTCTGGATTTGAGCAAGTGAAATGCATGCTCAATTGGGTTAAGATCTGGTGATTGACTTGGCCATTGCAGAATGCTCCACTTTTTTGCACTCATGAACTCCTGGGTAGCTTTGGCTGTATGCTTGGGGTCATTGTCCATCTGTACTATGAAGCGCCGACCGATCAACTTTGCGGCATTTGGCTGAATCTGGGCTGAAAGTATATCCCGATACACTTCAGAATTCATCCGGCTACTCTTGTCTGCTGTTATGTCATAAATAAACACAAGTGACCCACTGCCATTGAAAGCCATGCATGCCCATGCCATCACATTGCCTCCACCATGTTTTACAGAGGATGTGGTGTGCCTTGGATCATGTGCCGTTCCCTTTCTTCTCCAAACTTTTTTCTTCCCATCATTCTGGTACAGGTTGATCTTTGTCTCATCTGTCCATAGAATACTTTTCCAGAACTGAGCTGGCTTCATGAGGTGTTTTTCAGCAAATTTAACTCTGGCCTGTCTATTTTTGGAATTGATGAATGGTTTGCATCTAGATGTGAACCCTTTGTATTTACTTTCATGGAGTCTTCTCTTTACTGTTGACTTAGAGACAGATACACCTACTTCACTGAGAGTGTTCTGGACTTCAGTTGATGTTGTGAACGGGTTCTTCTTCACCAAAGAAAGTATGCGGCGATCATCCACCACTGTTGTCATCCGTGGACGCCCAGGCCTTTTTGAGTTCCCAAGCTCACCAGTCAATTCCTTTTTTCTCAGAATGTACCCGACTATTGATTTTGCTACTCCAGCATGTCTGCTATCTGTCTGATGGATTTTTTCTTTTTTTTCAGCCTCAGGATGTTCTGCTTCACCTCAATTGAGAGTTCCTTAGACCGCATGTTGTCTGGTCACAGCAACAGCTTCCAAATGCAAAACCACACACCTGTAATCAACCCCAGACCTTTTAACTACTTCATTGATTACAGGTTAACGAGGGAGACGCCTTCAGAGTTAATTGCAGCCCTTAGAGTCCTGTTACGGTTGCTGCGAGCACTGGAGACTATGTCCAGATTTCTTGCTACTGCACATGTGCGAGCGCTGGAGACTAAGTCCAGATTTCTTGCTACTGCACATGTGCGAGCGCTGGAGACTAAGTCCAGATTTCTTGCTACTGCACATGTGCGAGCGCCGGAGACTAAGTCCAATCTTGGAGCCATTGCACATGTGCGGGTGACATCATCGCTGACACGAGGTCACATGTCTCTGACACCTTCTATGCCGATTGGTCGCTGGTCATGTGCTTGTGACGGCTTGCTCGGTGATAGGCCAGCATGACGTCACTCCTGTCGTTCTGGCAGCGGATTGGCTCTGGTGTCCTCCATCTTGGATGAGGCACAGAGTCTATATAAGACCCTGACACACGCCGCATGGTGCTCAGTCCTCTTGGTTCATGCATATGAGTAGACGCTCTGTGCGCGTTCCTCTAGGCATTCCTCTGTCTATGCTAGGTGAGCGCTAACGGCAGGGTAGCGTTCTTATACCTTACAGCTTCGGCTGCTGTCCGTATCCTTACCTCTTAGGGGAGCGGACATAGGCAGGTGCCTGAGGCACATGGTCTGGCTGGGCCTTGTGATTCTACTCGTAGGTGGACGTTGCCGCTAGGGTAACGTTCCTTATACTGCGTCTGGCAGTTGTTCGTATCCTCGCACACTAGGGGAGCGAACAGAGGTAGGAGCTTTGTGCGGCTTACGCTGCTGTTCGTCTCTTTTGCACCACTAGAAGAGCGGACCTAGGCAGGTGCCATATCTAGTGGTTCGTGTCCTCGCACACTAGTGGAGCGAACGCAGGTAGGAGCTTTGTGCGGCTTACGCTGCTGTTCGTCTCTTTTGCACCACTAGAAGAGCGGACCTAGGTAGGTGCCATTTTGCACACATTGCATTTGTTTCTGTGATTATTAACAGAGATCATTCCACACACCCTCCAAGTAAGGGAGGAATTGCTTTACTTACTTATTATATCCTTCTGTGAGTTAACAGAGGTATTGCACTCTGCCATAGTCTGCAGCAGAGTCTTTGCACGGTGGACCCTGACTGTCTGATACTCCTTTAGGTTCTTATCAGATAGCCCCCCGTAACAAGTCCCTTGTCCAATTACTTTTGGTCCCTTGAAAAAGAGGAGGCTATGCATTACAGAGCTATGATTCCTAAACCCTTTTTCCGATTTGGATGTGAAAACTCTCATATTGTAGCTGGGAGTGTGCACTTTCAGCCCATATTATATATATAATTGTATTTCTGAACATGTTTTTGTAAACAGCTAAAATAACAAAACTTGTGTCACTGTCCGAATATTTCTGGACCTAACTGTATATACTATGATGGGGGACATATATTCCAGGATGTTAGCAGGATGAGGATCATATATACCATGAGGGGGGACATGTATTTCAAGATGGGCCCAGGATGGGGATCATATATACTAGGATTGTTAATATATATATATATATATATATATATATATATATATATATATATATCAGGATGAGCTACATATTTACAAAGATGGGCCACATAAATGCCAGGATGGAAGACATATATAACAGCTAGAGTTGAGCGCGGTTCGCGGTTCTCCAATTCGCGGTTCGAGTGATTTTGGGGCTGTTCTAGATCGAACTAGAACTTGAGCTTTTTTGCTAAAATTCGATAGTTCTAGATACGTTCGAGAACGGTTCTAGCAGCAAAAAGCAGGGCTTTTTACAGCTACAGTGTGCAGGAGCCATCGCTGGCAGCCTGCCAGAAGCTGGTAACCAAGATAAACATCGGGTATCCAAGCAAAGCGCTTTGGTTAGTAACCCAATATTTATCCTAGTTACGTGCAGGAAGCCCACACTTCCCCGCTCAGCTAACTCCGCCCCCTCCTGCCCGCGGCATGTACACACGTACACACACACACACACACACACACACACACACTCTGCACACACACTCTGTACACATGGTCCCACTCGGCTTACCTGCGGTGATGAAGTCCCACCATCCCGACCTCAGCGCTGTCACTGTTCTCCATGGCCGCCGCTTGTCACATCACCTTCTCTCGCTTCCGACCCGAGACTGACTAGCGGTGACGTCACGGGCCTCTCGCAATACTTGGCTGTGAAGGCGGCGGTCATTGAACTCAGTGACAGGTGCTGTCAGCAGTGCAGGAGATCAGCGCAGGTAATGTACCTCGCTGACAGCAGCACTTGTCATCCCCTGCAGTGACCTGGGCTGACCCATTGATGTTAGCTCAGGTCACTGCACTGCTCTCCCAGCCAATGGGGAACATCCTGCTCTTCATTGACTGAGACAGTGTGGATCGTCATGACAACCCCTTGGATTACACCAGACCTGGATTTGTTTTTCTTTCTAATAAATTGATTAAAGAGGGAATGTTTTAGGGAGTGTTTTTTCAAATAAAAATGTGTTTGTCATCTATTTTTTTTTATTACTGACTGGGTTGGTGATGTCGGGTATCTGATAGACGCCTGACCTCACCAACCCCAGGGCTTGATGCCAGGTGACATTACACATCTGGTATTAACCCCATATATTACCCCGTTTGCCACCGCACCAGGGCGCGGGATGAGCTGGGGCGAAGCACCAGGATTGGCACATCTAATGGATGCGTCACTTCTGGGGCGGCTGCTGCCTGCTATTTTTAGGCTTGGGAGAGTCCAATAACCATGGACCTCCCTAGTCTGAGAATGTCAGACCCCAGCTGTCTGCTTTACCTTGGCTGGTGATCCAATTTTGGGGGGACCCCTACGTGTTTTTTTTTTTTAATTATTTATTTAATTTAAAATAACAGCGTGGGGTGCCCTCAGTTTTGGATTACCAGCCAAGGTGAGGTTGCCAGCTGTGGTCTGCAGGCTGCAGCCGTCTGCTTTACCCTAGCTGGCTACAAAACTAGGGGGAACCCTACGTCATTTTTTATTTCATTTTTTTGGCTAAATACAAAGCTAAGCACCCCTTAGTGCCACATGAAAGGCACCAAAGGGTGCAAAATTTCAAAATGCAGTAGAGTGGGACATTATGTGTCTTTCTGCCATTATAATGACAAAAAAGACTGATATGAAGTGCACAAGCACAAGAAAATCACCAGAGCGCTCTACGCTGTGAAAAGCAGTAGAAAATGGCACTGGAGTGAACATGTGACCGCCTCATGTAGGATGAAGCTATGGATCCTGGGTAAATTTATGCATTTACCCTCCTTCAGTTTTTTTGCAGTACACAAAAAAAACGGAAGGCACGCGGATGACAAACAGATGACATACGGACCGTCTACGGAACGGAAACGGATGCCACACGGATGCACCCGTGAAAAAAAACGGACTGTTTTTTGCAGACCGCAAAAATGGATCGGTCGTGTTAATGTAGCCTTATTCTGATCTGCCGTTTATAAACAGCAGGCAGAAATAAGTGAATAACGCCCCCCGGCGTCAGAAAATCTCCGGGGTTTCAGGGCTAGCTGAGACCCTGGAGATCATGATTCAGGACGGTTTTTCTGGTCCCCGTTCACGTGATCACAGGTATACACCATACACCGATGATCACGTTACAGTAAATGACAGCGCCGGTAAAAAATGATTTATCTCCCATCTGGCATGAACAAACACTTCTTCTCCACTTCTTCTCCACTTCTCCACTTCTCCACTTCTCCACTTTTTCTCCACTTTTTCTCCACTTTTTCTACATTTTTTCTCCACTTTTTCTCCACTTTTTCTCCACTTTTTCTCCACCTTTTCTCCACTTTTTCTCCACTTTTTCTCCACTTTTTCTCCACTTTTTCTCCATTTTTTCTCCACTTTTTCTCCACTTTTTCTCCACCTTTTCTCCACTTTTTCTCCACTTTTTCTCCACTTTTTCTCCATTTTTTCTCCACTTTTTTTCCACCTTTTCTCCATTTTTTCTCCACTTTTTCTCCACTTTTTCTCCACTTTTTCTCCATTTTTTCTCCACTTTTTTTCCACCTTTTCTCCACTTTTTCTCCACTTTTTCTCCACTTTTTCTCCTTTTTTTCTCCACTTTTTCTCCACTTTTTCTCCACCTTTTCTCCACTTTTTCTCCACTTTTTCTACATTTTTTCTCCCCTTTTTCTCCACTTTTTCTCCACTTTTTCTCCATTTTTTCTCCACTTTTTCTCCACTTTTTCTCCATTTTTTCTCCACTTTTTCTCCACCTTTTCTCCACTTTTTCTCCACTTTTTCTACATTTTTTCTCCCCTTTTTCTCCACTTTTTCTCCACTTTTTCTCCATTTTTTCTCCACTTTTTCTCCACTTTTTCTCCATTTTTTCTCCACTTTCTCTCCACTTTTTCTCCACTTTTTCTCCACTTTTTCTCCATTTTTTCTCCACTTTTTCTCCACTTTTTCTCCACTTTTTCTCCACTTTTTCTCCATTTTTTCTCCATTTTTTCAGTGTAGTTCTGCAGCTGCTGTCTGTCTGTATGGAGAAGAGCATACAGCAGCTGCAGAACTACAAGGCTCAGCATACTCCATCCAGGACTGTATGCAGAAGTTTTTCGCCCACCAAAAAAAATGACGTGGGCTTCGTCATATTTTTGTATGCTAGCCAGGTACAGCAGGCAGCCACGGGCTGCCTCCAACCCCCAGTTGCCTATTTGTACCCGGCTGGGAACCAAAAATATAGGGAAGCCCGTTTTTTTTAATTATTTCACTTATTTTATGAAATAATTAGAAAACAAATGACGTGGGCTTCGCCCCATTTTTGTGTCCAGCCGGGTACAACTAGGCAGCTGGGGATTGGAATCTGCAGCACAGGTTAGCCCGAGGTTTCTGGGCGCCTCTGCTGCGAATTGCAGTCCGCAGCCGCCCCAGAAAATGGCGCTCTCATAGAAGCGCCATCATCTGGCGCTGTATCCAACTCTTCCAACAGCCCTGGAGCCGGGTGGCTTGTTGGGTAATCATGAGTTAATACTGGCTTTGTTTTACTAGCCAGTATTAAGCCAGAGATTCTTAACGTCAGGCACGTTTGACCCGGCCATTAAGAATCTCCAATAAAGGGTTAAAAAAAAGACACCACACAGAGAAAAAATACTTTAATAGAAATAAATACACAGACACATTAGAGACTCCATCTTTATTACCCCCTGTCAGCCCTCCACGATCCTGCTCTTCTGTCTTTCTCGTTCAACAAATGCAGCTCTGCTACATCACTCCGTGAAAGCTGCACGAGAAGCAGCGTGCAGCCTTCACTCCGTGAGTGATCAGTGCTGCTAGTGGTAACAGCGGTAACGCTGACAGACGCGTTATCCATAGCAACGGTGCTCCCGGAGCCGCGGTTAGCGGTGACGTCACCGCTAACTGCGTTGCTATGGCAACGGTGATCTCCGTTAATGACCGGCTGTGTCAGCCGGTCCCTAACGGAACGGGGAGTCGACCGTGTGCTAGAGCATGTCGCCGGTACACGGCGATACACAAATGTGCACCGTGTACCGGAGAGATGCACTCGCAGGTCCTACATGACGCGTCATAGTCTTGTGACCAGTCTGTAGCCAATGAGATAATAGCCACGTGACTGGTCACATGGCTATTTTGATGTCACGATAGGTCCTGCATCTCTGCTGGCAGTGCCGGTCACCGGGAGGATTCAGCGATCATTGGATGGAATAGCGGCAGGAGACAGAGTGCAGGAGGGATCGCGGGGACCGATAAGTGTTATGGCAATGTTTATTAACTGTATGTGTACATTTATAATGCATTTTTATGTGTTTGTGATTGCCTCCCATTATAGCCTATTGGTTCGAGTTCGGGTTCGTCGAACGTTCGACGAACCGAACTCGAACGGGAGCTCCGTTCGGCGAACCGACCTCGAGCTGAACCGCGACCGGTTCGCTCATCTCTAATAACAGCATGGGCCACATATTTACCAGGATAAGCAACATATATTCCAGGGCTGGGGATATATATATACTAGGATGAGGACATTAGTACAGATTTGGGGGATATTACTCCCATAACAGTGTCAGCAGCAGATCCCCCCATAACAGTGTATGATGAACACATTTTTTGCTTCAAATTTTTTTTATATTTGCCTCCTCTAAAACCTAAGTTTGTCTTAAGATCCAGTGCATCTTACAGGTCCGAATAACACAGTATATTTTTTTGAGCATTTGTATCTTCAGTGTACATTTGTGCAAGAAATGATACATCGTATATTTGTTTTAAGCTTTCTTTAAAATTACCTAAATTGTAAGCATTGTTTTAGTAGCTATCCTAATGTGTAAAGATGTTTGTTAGACTTTTTAAGATCCAGTAATACACCCGAACTAGGATTTTCTTTTCTGTTCCTAGATCTAGTCCAACATATATTCTTTCCAATAATAAACATTGTTATGGTATGTATGCATTAGTTCAATATATCTAGAACTGACTGATATAAGGAAAAATAAATATACACTGGATGTAAGAAGAAACAGAGATCAGAATTGTATGTTGGGAATCTCCTACAGAATCTGAAATGCTCAAATAGAATAATAAATTTTGATGCCACGTGTTGTTTAGCGTTGTATCCCTATCCACAAATTCCCACAACTTACAGTCATACATATTTAACAGCTGGGTACAATCTTTCGTCAAAATGTTACAATATTAATTGCAATTAAAACATATACTTATATTAAAGGCATTTCATTGATTAACTCATGGACATAGCTTAACCCTTTTGTTGTCAGATGTATATGCTAAATGTGTAAGCCAGTCCATTTTTTATATACTTTTTTCTGCAATTTTTTTTCCACTATTTGCAATAATATAATTTTTTCTTCATTCTGAGGGGATTATATATTTTCTTATTGCTTATTTATTGGAGAAAGATGAGTAGAAATAGGAAATATCATTAGGATTATTGCTTAGTTAAGAGTTTCAAAACCAGCCAATGAAATACAATGTGCATATATTCTGTAAATTTGTATCCTTTTAGGGATTTGAGATTTATTTATTGTTTGTAGTGCATAGACTCTGGTCAGCAGCACACGGAGTTCCGATGGCTACATACAGTAGTGTAGCTACCAGGGGGGCAGCGGATGTGGTCGACCCACACCTACATCTGCCTGCACTACCGGTATTCTTTCTATTGACCACAGGTTGATTTAGGCCTTTGGTCTACAAAACAACAGGGATAATCACAAAGTGAGCACATGGAGCTGCATGATGATGTCATCACACTGGGACTCTGCGTTCTCCGCCATGATGACATTATGACGTTGGTCTAGCTACACCTTGGTCCAGTCTGCTACAGAACTTCTCAAGTACCAACGGTAGGTGAATATAAGATGTTTTGGGTTGTTTTTTTTTGCTGGGGGCCATATTATAATGTGGTAATTATACTGGTGGTCATACAACAGTGTGCAAGAAATACTGAGCGCCATATTACAGTGTGGGGAAATGCTAGGCACAATCCATACAGTGTGGGGAAATACTGGGGCCACATATTACAGTGTGAAGGAAATACTGGGGACCATGATACAGTGTGGGGAAATACTTGGGTCTATCCAGTGTAGGGGAAAAACTGTGGTCCATCAATAAAGTATGGGAGGGGGCTACTGAGGGCCTCATAGACTATGAGTAGGGTTGCTGAGGGCCATCATACAGTGGAGGGGTTACTAAAGGTCATCATGCAGTTTGCTACTAAGGGCCATCAAACAGTAGGGGGCAACTGAGGGCTGTCATACAGTGGAAGGGGGCTACTGTAGGGCCCATCATGGGGTATAGGGAGCTGTGTATCCATCATGCTGTGTATGTGTGAGCTGTGGGGCCCATCATGCTGTGAATAGGGAGCTGTGCATCTATCTATGTGGAAGCTGTGGGGGGCATCATGCTGTGTAGAGGGGAACTATATAGGGGGGGACTCTGGAGGCCTTATTTAATGTTAAGTGGCCACTTAAGAAGCATTATTGATATAGGAGCACTCATAGTATTTTGAATATGAAATGATTACACTGGGGTCATCATTATTTTCTAGGGGGCAAAATATGAACACTGTTTCCTAGTACACATACACAAAGCATTAATATATTTTAGGGGACAATTTTATCATGTAGAGGGCATAATGGAGGCATTTTACTTTGTAAGAGGCACAGTGATGGACATTATGTGGGGCGCTAAGATGATTAGTAATAGGGACCTATATGGCAAGAGAGGATCAGCATTGGGGTATCAGTAGGATGAGGAATTTGTGCAAGTTGGGAATATATAAGAAGGTGTTGTGTCAAGTGAAATGGGAGTTGTTGTTATGTTGGTCTGGGAAAGATGGAAAAGAAGGGAAAAGTGAACAACTCCATAAGAAAGAACATCAGCTGTAAGTCACCATCTATAACTGTACTGTAATCTCTAATAATATGTTCTACAGGACTGGTATCTACCTATATGGTCATCATACGGCAGTAATATTGGTTTTAATCTTGTATAGTGATTATCTTGAACAGTAGGGTCATCTGCTGAGTATTCCCTTTACGTATGATTAGCCTGCACAATTGTAGTAGTAATCTGGGTTAGCCCATGTGTATCTGCACGGTGCTTCCATATAACACTATATTATCTCATAAGAGTAAGGTTTCTATGGGAGAATTCATCAATATCATGCAATGGAACACATAAGATTTTTTTTTCTCACTGATTACAGTATTTTACAGTATATCCTATAGTATATATATATATATATAGTATAGCCTATATACATGTAAACAGGTACATAGATGTAACGGCGCAAAAAATGAGGAAACAGTGGGATCAGGGAATGGCAGTAGAACAGGTTATTTTACAATACATTGATACTATTGATGCAGGTATAAGAAATGTAATCACAATATTATTTACACTTTAATGTTTCTATCACTGGGTAACGGTCAATGGTAACGTAATCTTAACCTAAATCTTTCTACCAGTGAAGCATCAGTGTCACTGTTGTTCGCTAACTAAATGGGACTTAAAAGTGCACCGGCCCTAAGGGGGTTAGCAATAGTACCTACCAAGCTGCTAGTCCAAATTGGTGGGTACTTTCACACACTACACAGGCTGACCACTTTTGTTCTCTGAAGCATGGCTTCAGTCCCATCTCATGACTGTACATCTGTGCAGGAAGAAATGGCCCCTAGAAATGGTCCTCCCCCATAGTGGGATTGTCTCGTGAGATTGGTGCAATTCTAGTTATGGTCTTCCTCTGGCGCTTATCATGGCTTTCTCTGATGTTGGTCACAGTTTTCCTTTGGCACTGGTCACAGTCTTCCTCTGGAACTAGCATAACTCATATTTCCTCAGGGATCTGATCACTTTCTAAGACACTGGTGGCAACAAGGCCCGCTCTGCTTCTACATGACCTTCCTGTTATAGGTTCTGATGCAACTCCTCCTTTCTCACCTCGGACAAACCTTTTATATTTAGTAAGTGTGCCACAACAGTCACCTGACCCAGCATCTCCTTTCTTCTCTTCCCTGTGGGAACATGTACTTCCCTTTTGCTTCCTCCTACTGGCATTCTCTCCAATCTTCTTTTGTTTCTATTACCTCCAGCCTGTAGATGGCGATGTCTACTTGCATTGACTTCTGCATCTTCTTACATTTAAATATATGTGATTCTATTCTTAACACTAGAAGTCCCAGAGAGGGGTCATTTAACATTTCTACCTTTGGAACCCAGAGACGGGTTGAATGACCTGAAGGATTTTAGATAACATCCTATAATCACCGTCTTTTGTTCTGTAATTAAGGGCATTACTGTCGCACCACAGGAGGTTGTTGTTTTCCATTGAGTTTAGCCATTTAGTTTCTAGTTAGCTCTATTCAGTTTGGACTCAGGGTCATTTGACCCTCTTTCGAGACTTCAGGGGGAGCTCAAAATTCCTGGGAATTCTAGTGTTAAAGACCACATCCCCTGTACAGTCTGATTTTTCAGTCATACTTCGTTTCATCTACCCTCTACTTCTTGGTAACATACACTCTGCAGATTAACATTACCATATGGGGGGAGAAATTTCAGCTTTACTAAGCAGTGATGAAGTTGATCAAGCATACATCAAGTTTTTTCCACATAGCGTCACATAGCAGTTTTTGCTCCAATCCTATACATTCTAAACTGGAAAGCTTGGAAAATCCTCTTTTCTTGGTAATATGAAAGTGAGTTATTAGATATGTTATGCATTTTTATTATTACTAATTTTAACAGCAATAAACCTATTTCAAAGAGTTGTCATGGTTGAAAATATTGTGACCTCTCCATATTGACCCCATAAAAATACGAATAAAGTTAATTGGATACAGTCTAATGTGCATGGGGGTCTCCAAACTATTCCCTTACAGATGATGATAAAGAAGGGAAGGCCAAGCAAGTTAGTATTTCAATGGCTAAACTCCATGAAGATAAGCCGAGCAGGCCAAGCGTTCCTGTGTATGTTGAAGTCATGAGAAATATTTGTTGGCCCAATAATTTTCGTGCTAACAGCTATCTAATGTGTAATAGCATATAAGAGTATTGCAGTTTCATATATACCAGTCAAGCATATAGTAAAGGAATACATGGTTCATATAATACTGCTAAACACTGTACAAATAAATATTGTACTATAGGTTGCCAGGGACAAGGTTATGTGCATGGTCATGTGAAAAAGATGTACCTGAACATGCATACGCTACTAGAAATAGTCAGTGCTGTCATAAATACCGTAACAACAAAATTTTGCTGACACAGTACAAATAAATAATGTTGCCATTTTATACACATAAAAGAATTGCTATACTATTCACTTAAATAGTAAAGTTACCATGTACACATATATAAAACACTAACAGTACATGAGAATAGTACCACTAGCCAGACATAAGTTTATATATAGATAGTACTGCTAGTGCTAAATATAAATAGTACTATTAACATAGAAATAGTACATTATGCATACAAACAATATATTGTATAACCTATAAAAATTAAGTAGCAAAGTTAACCCCTCCACCCAAAGCCTATTTTCACTTTAGCGACAGGCCAATTTTTTCAATTGTCACAAGTGTCACTTTATGATGTAATAACTAGAGATGAGCGAACCGGTCCCGGTTCGGCTCGAGGTCGGCTCGCCGAACGGGGGTCCCGTTCGAGTTCGGTTCGTCGAACGTTCGACGAACCGAACTCGAACGTATAGGCTATAATGGGAGGCAATCACAAACACATAAAAATGCATGATAAATGTACACAAACAGTTAATAAACATTGCCATAACACTTACCGGTCCTCGCGATCCCTTCTGCACTCTGTCTCCTGCCGCTATTCCATCCGATGATCGCTGAATCCTCCCGGTGACCTGCACTGCCAGCAGAGATGCAGGACCTATCGTGACGTCAAAATAGCCATGTGACCAGTCACGTGGCTATTATCTCATTGGCTACAGACTGGTCACATGACTATGACACGTCATGTAGGACCTGCAAGTGCATCTCTCCGGTATACGGTGCACATATGTGTATCGCCGTGTACCGGCGACATGCTCTAGCACACGGTCGACTCCCCGTTCCGTTAGGGACCGGCTGACACAGCCGGTCATTAACGGAGATCACCGTTGCCATAGCAACGCAGTTAGCGGTGATGTCACCGCTAACCGCGGCTCCGAGAGCACCGTTGCTATGGTAACGCATCTGTCAGCGTTACCGCTGTTACCGCTGAAAGCCGGCACTGATCACTCACGGAGTGAAGGCTGCACGCTGCTTCCCGATTGTAGTGAGGATTGTAGTGAGGATGGAGGTTCCCCAGCCCCAAGTGATGAGCTGATGCACCTCATCCTCACTACAATCATCACTACTACTACACTAGAAAGAAAGAAGACAGAAGAGCAGGATCGTGGAGGGCTGACAGGGGGTAATAAAGATGGAGTCTCTAATGTGTCTGTGTATTTATTTCTATTAAAGTATTTTTTCTCTGTGTGGTGTTTTTTTAACCCTTTATTGGAGATTCTTAATGGCCGGGACAAACGTGCCTGACATTAAGAATCTCTGGCTTAATACTGGCTAGTAAAACAAAGCCAGTATTAACTCATGATTACCCAACAAGCCACCCGGCTCCAGGGCTGTTGGAAGAGTTGGATACAGCGCCAGATGATGGCGCTTCTATGAGAGCGCCATTTTCTGGGATGGCTGCGGACTGAAATCCGCAGTAGAGGCGCCCAGAAACCTCGGGCTAACCTGTGCTGCGGATTCCAATCCCCAGCTGCCTAGTTGTACCCGGCTGGACACAAAAATGGGGCGAAGCCCACGTCATTTGTTTTTTAATTAATTCATGAAATAAGTGAAATAATTAAAAAAAAACGGGCTTCCCTATATTTTTGGTTCCCAGCCGGGTACAAATAGGCAACTGGGGGTTGGAGGCAGCCCGTGGCTGCCTGCTGTACCTGGCTAGCATACAAAAATATGGCGAAGCTCACGTCCTTTTTTTTGTGTTTTTTTGGCAAAAAAAATAAAAAATGCTTCCCTGGATTTTCCATTGCCAGTGAAGGTAACACCAAGCAGTGGGGGTTAGCAGCCAGTAGCTGCTTGGATTACCCTTAGCTAGCAATACAAAAAATGCAGTGGGAGCCCATATATATTTTTTTAATTATTTATTTAAATAACTAAAAATAAAATGGACTCGACAAAGCGCGTGTCAGCGCGAAACAGGCTGTCGTCCGCTCACCGTCCCCTGCACTCCCTCTCTCCCCATGCTCCTGTATTTTGTCTGCAATAACGCAGAATAAAGGATACTTTTGCACGTCATGGAGTGAGTTGCCGCATTCTGTTCTAAGATTTATGGTTATGGACTTGTTTTGTTGCTGAGCACCGCTCCACCAGGCATCTCCAATCCAGGAGCAGTTAGTCCAGAAACATTGATTCCACGCAACTGTGAGTACGGCTCCACTGTTTGGCAGACTTTGCTCTGCAGTGCCCGATCTTGATAACTTTTTATAAAAATAAAATGGGCTTCCCTGTATTTTGATTGCTGGACATCACAGTGCTGTAAAAATAAATCTTTAAAAAAATGACGTAGCGCTCCGCGGTATTTTTGATTCTCAGCGCAGATAAAGCAGACAGCTATGGGTTGCCACCCCCATCTGCCTGCCGTTACCTTGGTTGGCAATCAAAATACAGGGAAGCCCATTAATTTTTTCTATTTAAAAAATAGTTAAAAAAAAAATGACGTTGGGTCCCCCCATTTTTGATAGCCAGCTAGGGTAAAGCAGACGGCTGTAGCCTGAAAACCACAGCTGGCAGCTTTACCGTGGTTGGGGATCCAATGTGGAGGTCCCCTCAGGCTCTTTTTTATAATTGATTTATAAATATTAATAATTACACAATAAAAGTAGGGTCCCCCCCAAATTGGATCACCAGCCAAGGTAAAGCGGACAGCTGTGGTCTGGTATTCTCAGGGTGGAAAGGTCCATAGTTATTGGGCCTTCACAGCCTAAAAATAGCAGGCCGCAGGCACCCCAGACGTGGCGCATCCACTAGATGCGCCAATCGTGGCGCTTCACCCCAGCTCATCCCGTGCCCTGGTGCAGTGGCAAACGGGGTAATAAATCGGGTTGATACTAGCTGTAAAGTCACCTGAGATCAAGCCCAGCAGTTTGTGATGTCATGGCGTCTATTAGATACCCAACATCATAAACTGTCAGTACTAACAAAAACAAAAAATCGACAAAAGAAATTTATTTGAAAAAACAGTCCCCAAAACATTTCCTCTTTCACCAATTTATTGTAAGAAAAAAAATAAAGGGGTCCCACGACGACTCTGGACCGTCTAGAATATGGGGGGGAGACACTCAGGGAACGTATCCCCCATTTTCTAGGAGTGCGGACCCTTCATGTGAGGAGTGTGGGTGCAATGAATCTGCACTCACTCTCCCCGGGTCCACAGCAGCAGAGTCCATGTCGTAATGGTTGCTACCAAAGCTGCAATGCCCTGCTCATGAGGTAAGGGCATGCCTAATCAGGAGAACTACTGTAGAGGAAGCTCTGCTCACTGGTATATAGGTGCTCAGAGGTAATAATAGATAAAATTAGTGAGTAACCTCGGCACTCTAAATCTCCCAGACTAAGTCAGTAAGTCACAACGGATAGTAATGCAAAATCACTCTTTATTGGTCCGTATTAAGAAAAAAAATGTTTTCATAAGCATATATGTTTTTGTCCAAAACAAGTTACAAATGACGTTTCGGCCTGAGCCTTCGTCAGATTGGACTTATCTGCATGTAATCATGAAAAATGACAATAATCAGTATCACATAAGAGTGAGAGAACAATAACATAAACTAGAACAATGTAGAGGTACAATTGGGATGCAGCAAAAAAATTGCAACACAGCAAGAAATGAAACACATGATACAAATGTCATAATACAGTACAAGGACAATATAGTAATGACAAATATGGGGTCAGAGTAGACTTAGACAGCTCTGGTACGAAAGAGATGTCAATCATAAAGTAACATGTGCAGTAGGTGTAGAGCTACACTATGCATGGCAGAGCTAATGGGTAGACCGACCATAGAAAAAGAACAGAGAAAAAGTGGAGAAAAAAATGGAGAAAAAGTGGAGAAAAAAATGGAGAAAAAGTGGAGAATAAGTGGAGAATAAGTGGAGAAAAAGTGGAGAAAAAGTGGAGAAAAAGTGGAGAATAAGTGGAGAATAAGTGGAGAATAAGTGGAGAAAAAGTGGAGAAAAAGTGGAGAAAAAGTGGAGAATAAGTGGAGAAAAAGTGGAGAAAAAGTGGAGAAAAAGTGGAGAAAAAGTGGAGAATAAGTGGAGAAAAAGTGGAGAATAAGTGGAGAATAAGTGGAGAATAAGTGGAGAATAAGTGGAGAAAAAAATGGAGAAAAAGTGGAGAAAAAGTGGAGAAAAAAAAGGAGAAAAAGTTGAGAAAAGGTGGAGAAAAAGTGGAGAAAAAAATGGAGAAAAAGTGGAGCACCCTTTGGTACCTTTCATGTGGCACTAAGGGGTGCTTAGCTTTGTATTTAGCCAAAAAAATGAAAAAAAAAAATGACGTAGGGTTCCCCCTAGTTTTGTAGCCAGCTAGGGTAAAGCAGACGGCTGCAGCCTGCAGACCACAGCTGGCAACCTCACCTTGGCTGGTAATCCAAAACTGAGGGCACCCCACGCTGTTATTTTAAATTAAATAAATAATTTAAAAAAAAAACACGTAGGGGTCCCCCAAAATTGGATCACCAGCCAAGGTAAAGCAGACAGCTGGGGCCTGATATTCTCAGACTAGGGAGGTCCATGGTTATTGGACTCTCTCCAGCCTAAAAATAGCAGGCCGCAGCCGCCCCAGAAGTGGCGCATCCATTAGATGCGCCAATCCTGGTGCTTCGCCCCAGCTCATCCCGCGCCCTGGTGCGGTGGCAAACGGGGTAATATATGGGGTTAATACCAGATGTGTAATGTCACCTGGCATCAAGCCCTGGGGTTGGTGAGGTCAGGCGTCTATCAGATACCCGACATCACCAACCCAGTCAGTAATAAAAAAAAATAGACGACAAACACATTTTTATTTGAAAAAACACTCCCCAAAACATTCCCTCTTTAACCAATTTATTAGAATGAAAAACAAATCCAGGTCTGCTGTAATCCAAGGGGTTGCCATGACGATCCACACTGTCCCAGTCAATGAAGAACAGGATGTTCCCCATTGGCTGGGAGAGCAATGCAGTGACCTGAGCTAACATCAATGGGTCAGCCCAGGTCAATGCAGGGCATGACAAGTGCTGCTGTCAGCGAGGTACATTACCTGCGCTGATCTCCAGCACACTGACAGCCCCTGTCACTGAGGTCAATGACCGGCGCCTTCACATCAAGTATCGCGAGAGGTCCGTGACGTCCCCGCTAGTCAGTCTCGGGTCGGAAGCGAGAGGTGATGTGACAAGCGGCGGCCATGGAGGACAATGACAGCGCTGAGGTCGGGATGGCGGGACTTCATCACCGCAGGTAAGCCGAGCGGGGTGTGTGTGTGTGTGTGTGTGTGTGTGTGTGTGTATGTATGTGTACATGCCGCGGGCAGGAGGGGGCGGAGCGAGCTGAGCGGGAAAGTGTGGGCTTCCTGCACGTAACTAAGATAAACATCGGGTTACTAACCAAAGCGTTTTGCTTGGATACCCGATGTTTATCTTGGTTACCAGTTTGTGGCAGGCTGCCAGCGATGGCTCCTGCACACTGTAGCTGTAAAAAGCCCTGCTTTTTGCTGCTAGAACCGTTCTCGAACGTATCTAGAACTAGTTCGATCTCGAACAGCCCCCAAAATCACTCGAGCTTAGAACTGGAGAACCGCGAACCGCGAACCGCGCTCAACTCTAGTAATAACGCTGGAACTCTTCAATGAAGCCAAGTGATTCCGAGACTTTTTTTTCATGACATTATAATAATATTAATAATAATAATAATCTTTATTTCCATAGCGCCAACATATTCCGCAGCACTTTACAATTCAGGAGGATCATATACAAACAAGTAGCACTTATTGAAAATACAATATTTAGAGGGAAAAAAGACAACCCTGCTCGTGAGAGCTTACAATCTACAATGAGATCGGGGGGGGGCAAGGTACAAGTGCTTATTTACAATGACAATCCAGCCATCTCAAGGAAATGGGGGATAGATAATGGCTTCCTGGACCAGTAGGCTAGAACCTTGAGATGCATTTGGGTGCCTTGGAGTTTGACATGGGGTTATGTTCTGAGAAGTTATGGAGGGACTATGTGAATTTAGTTTGGCTAGGGAGTGTGATAGGCCGCCCTAAAAAGATGCATTTTTAGGGTGCATCTGAAGCAGAGTAAGTTGTGATACGTCCTAACTTCTTGGGGTAGAGCATTCCAGAGGATTGGTGCAGCTCGGAAGAAGTCTTGGATCCGGGAGTGGGAGGTTCGAATTAGTGTAGATGACATATTGTAGATGACATATTGTACATCATGATAGTGGTAAATTTAGAGTGATATTTTTGGCATTTGAAAATATTGAGCAATTTTCAAATTTTGAATTTTTCTGCCCTTAAACTAGAGAGTTATGTCGCACAAAATAGTTAATAAATAAAATTTCCCACATCTCTGCTTTACATCGGCACCATTTTTTGAAAGATAATTTTTTTGTTAGGAAGTTAGAAGGCTTGAAAGATTAACAGCAATTTCTCACGTTTTCAACAAAACTTACAAAACCTTTTTTTTGGCGACCACATTACATTTGAAGGGACTTTGAGAGGCCTATGTGAAAGAAAATACCCAAAAATGACACCATTTTAAAAACTACACCCCTCAAAGTGCTCAAAATCACATCCAAGAAGTTTATTAACCCTTTAGGTGCTTCAAAGGAATGTGGAAGGAAAAATGGAAAATGTAACTTTTTCCCCATAAAGTTGTCATGTTAGCATATTTTTCATGTTCACATGTGTAACAAGAGAAAATGCAAAAGAAAATTTATTTTGTACTGTCTCCTGAGTGCATTGATACCCTATGTGTAGTGGAAATCTACTGTTTAGGTATACAGCGGGGCTTGGAAGGTAAGGAGCGCCATTTGAATTTTTGGGTCAAACATTTTCTATAATAAATAGCAGACGTCATGTCGCCTTTATAGAGCCTTTCATGTACCTAAACAATAGAAACCCCACTACACGTGACAACATTTTGAAAACTAGACTCCTCAAGGAATGTTTCTAAATGTTTGGTGATCACCTTGAATCCCCATGGGCTTCACAGATTTTTAAAATGTTGAGCAGTGAAAATAATATATAAAATTTAACACAAAACTAACACAAAACTATTGATCTAACCCTAAATCTTTCATTATCACAAGAGTAATGTGAGAAAATGCACTGTACAATTTTGTTGTGCAATTTTACCTGAATTTACCAATACCCCATATATGGTGGAAAAGTACTGCTGGGTGCATGGCCTGGCTTGAAAGGGAAGGAGTGCCATTTGCCTTTTTGAACTCAGAATTGTCTGAAATTGTTAGTGAATGAAGTATTTGGAAAGCCTCTGATGTGCCTAAACATTAGACCTCCCAAGCAAGTAACCCCATTTTGGAAACTAGACACTTCAAGGAATTATCTAGTTGTTTGGTCAGCATATTGAACCCCCAGCTGCCTCACATAATTTTAGAATGTTGAGTTGTGAAAATAAAAAAAAATACATTTTTATCACAAAAATGTTGCTTCAACCCCAAATCTTTAATTTTCACAAAAGTAAAGGCGCCGTTACATTCAACGACATATCTAACGATTTATCGTTGGGGTCACGGATTTTGTGACGCACATCCGGCGTCGTTAGCGACATCGTTGCGTGTAACAGCTCTGAGCGAGTGTTAACAATCAAAAATAGTCACCTAATCGTTCATCGTCGTTCATTTTCAAAATGTCGTTGCTTGTTCTGGACATAGGTTGTTCATCGTTCCTGAGGCAGCACACATCGCTACGTGTGACACCCCGGGAACGACGAACAACAGCTTACCTGCGTCCTCCAGCAAAGAGGTGGGAGTGTCATTGATCCGGCTGCTCTCCGCCCCTCCGCTTCTATTGGTTGGTCGCTGAGTGACGTCGCTGTGACGGCGAATGAACCTCCCCCTTAAGGAAGAGGTTGTTCGCCGCCCACAGCGACGTCGCTAGGAAGGTAACTACGTGTGATGGGTGTAAGCAATATTGTGCGCCACGGGCAGCGATTTGCCCATGATGCACAAACGACGGGGGCGGGTGGTTTCACGAGCAACATCGCTAGCGATGTCGCTACGTGTAAAGCCAAATTAACAGAAGATAGTGAACCATCCAATTTATTGTGCAATTTCTCCTGAGTGTGCCAATACCCCATATATGGTCAAAAACTACTATTGAGACACAGTAGAAAGTGAATGGAAGGAGCGCCATATTTGAGTTCAGATTTAAGGGGGCTTTACATGAAACATCGCTAACGAGATGTCGTTGGGGTCACGGAATTCGTGGTGCACATCCGGCCTTGATAGCGACGTAGTTGTTTGTGAAACGCACGAACGACCGTTAATGATCAAAATTACTCACCTAGTCATTGATCGTTCTAATCCCAAATGTTGTTGCTGTTGCAGGATGCAGGTTGTTCATCGTTCCTGCGGCAGCACACATTGCTATGTGTGACACTGCAGGAACAAGGAACATCACTGTACCTGTGGCCGCCCGCAATGAGGAAGGAAGTAAGGAGGTAGGCGGGATGTTCGGCCCGCTCATCTCCGCCCCTCAGCTTCTATTGGGCAACCACTTAGTGACGCCGCTGTGACACCGAACGAACCGCCTCCTTAGAAAGGAGGCGGTTCGCCAGCCACAGCGACATCGCTAGGCAGGTAAGTACATGTGACGGGTCTGAGCGATGTTGTATGCCATGGGCAGCGATTTGCCCGTGACGCATAACCGACAGGGCGGGTGCTTTCACCAGTGACATCGCTAGTGATGTCGCTGCGTGTAAAGCAGCCTTTAGTTGGAATGGTTTGCAGGTGCCATGTTCCATTGCCAAAGCCTCTGAGGTGCCTAAACAGTGCAGCTTTTCTACAAGTAACCCCTTTTTGGAAACTAGACCCCTCAATAAATTTATCTAGATGTTCAGTGAGCTCCTAGAACCCCCAGGTGCTTCCCAGAATTTTATAATGTTGAGCCGGACAAATGGAAAAAATACATTTTTAACCTCAAAATGTCACTTTAACGCCAAATTTTTCATAGTCACTGGAGATACAAGAAGTAATCAACCATAAAATATGTTGTAAAATTTTTCCTTAGAACATTAATACTTTATATGTGGTCGCAAACTATTTTTGAGACACAGTACAAACGGAAAAAGGGAAAAAGAGCCATATTTGAGTTCAGATTTAATTGGAATGGTTTGCTGGTGCCATGTCCCATTGGCAAAGCCCCTGAAGTGCTAGAACAACAGAAATTCTCCACATATGACCCCATTTACAAACTGAACCCCTCAATGAGTTCATCCATGGGTGTAGTGAGCATATGGGCACTACAGGTGTATCACACAATTTTATACTATTGGGAATTGAAGCATGTCACCGGTTACAGCGGTGACTGGGGTCTCAGCCTCCTCCGCCACTGACCCTTCCTGTGACTTTCCCTCTTAGAGGGGTGGTGTAGGATGGGAATGGGGGATGCTTTGCAGTGCCCCCCGTGGTGTGCGGCCAGGGATTAGCCTCCGCTGTGAGATGTTGCTTTCCTTCGGGGTTGATGTTACCGCAGCCCAGATAGTCCAGCTGTCTTGGGCTGTTCTCTGGTGTCTGGTGTTAGTGTCCCACTAGTGTCTGTACTCTGGATAGACCTATGTGTTATGGGTAGACCGGATAATTTTCTGCGACTCCTTAGTCTTACTGTAGAATTGACCGGATTACCAATTGCAGCCTCCTCTGGTTCTGCAACAATAGCTGGTTCTTCTTGAACTTGAATGGGTTCTTCCAGTCTTTCTAGTACTTCTACTGGTTGCGGAAAAGTGATCAATGGCACTAGTATGGCTCCATTGTACTGATGCCAATCCTCAGGAAAGTCTCTGAGTACTGTATGTATTACTTTTTCTTTCTTTTCCTTTAATTGAGGTGTACTGGGAATCTCTTCTTTGGGTTTCAATTGTTCGGGGCACTTCTTTAGATGGTCTCTAGAGACTGTCGCTGATGTCTTTCCTTCATCTTTACTAATCAAGGAAGTCTTTCTATTATTAAAATTAGAGGATAACACAATGTAAGGTTCTGCTTCCCATTGGTCATCAAGTTTATGAACTGTCCTCTTTCTTCTGACAACCATTTCCTCGGGTGTCAATGGAACAGCTTGTGCATTTTTATTGTAATCTTTTTCTTGTCTTTCTCTACTTTAAACTTCTCTCCACACATTTTTTTACACTTTTATATTGTGCTCGGCTAAGAGTCCCAATCAGTATCTGGTACATTAGTTTCAGGAACTACAATCCCCATTTCCAGATCAACTGGCAATCTTCCGAGACTTGCGCAGATTAGATATTCTATGCTGTTGTACAATTGGTGGAACTCACAGGGATATTATTATACATGTCCACTAAGTCAAGTAACTTTTCCGGCCACATGTTTCTTTCCTCCAAAGGCAAAGTTTTAAACAGATCTATGACTACCTGATTCATTTTCTCGCACATGCAGTTGGTTTCTGGATGATAAGGCGTAGTACTGATTTTCTTGCATCCATATAAATTGCAAAACTCTAGGAACATTTCAGCTTCAAATGCAGGACCTTTGTCTGTTAACACCCGTTCCGGATACCAATGTGGTCTACAGAAGTAGGCTTGAAAGGTTCTTGCTGCAGTTTTTGCTGTTAAGTCCTTTACTGGGGGTACCACTAGGAACCTAAAATAATGGTCCACCATTGTAAGGGCATATGTATAGCCGGTTCTACTGGGTATTAATTTTACTTGGTCCAGGGCCACAAGTTCTAATGGCTGCTTGGTGATAATTGGTTGCAGTGGTACTCTCTGTCTGGCCCGGTCTTTCCTTTAGGTTGACAGCCAATTTATTCCACCACGGTATGCTGGGATCCTCGGTGATGGGCAACCACCGATCCCGAGTAAGTACGAGGCCAGTACCGGTTCTCCTTTTGTTTGCCTTTCCTGGCCGTCTCTCTGCACTGACTTTCTCCCTCCTGTCCTGCGCCTCCACACACAGTGCCCTGAGCCAGGGTCTGTGGACCTCTAGTGGGAATGATGTGTTATGATCCGGAACCATGGAAGACCACCACAAATCATTGGTAAAAGGTGACAAGAGCATTGGCAACTAATCTGGCTGCCATCCCTTTACTAACCATCACAACTAGAAGTAGCCGAGGGGTGAACTAACATCCTGTGCACCGAGAACCCAGCCGGAGAACAAACTATCCTAAAGGAAGGAAAGATGAATAACTCTCTGCCTCAGAAAATAGACAAGAATAGCAAGCTCCCCACATTCAAAGACTGCGGTGATATAGGAAAAACACAATACACAGATAGATGACAGGATTAGCCAAACGTGAGGCCCCCACTGACTAAAATAGGAAAGGACAGGAAAGGGACTGATGGTGGCCAGAGAAAAACCCTGCAAAATTCCAAATTCCTGATAGTACAAAAAGGCCCTCAGATCGCACGATCTCAACTCCGCCCTATACCAGGTCCTTTTGTCATACCAATGAACAGAAAACAAGAATCATAACAAATTCAACAAGCCACAAACACATGGACCCAAAGGAGCTATACTCCAAACAGAACTGCAGGGAGTTCCCCAGCCAAGCAACTGAGGGGGAAAATCCCTGCATGCAAATAAACTGAAAACAACCACAGCAAATGACAAACCCAGATAAGAGCATAAGAACCAAACAATAAATAAAAAGCAAGCACTTATCTGGGGTAGATGTGGTGTGGAGCAGAATGAAGCAGGTTTGTGATACAAAGAACAACTGACATCCGGCATAGCCTGCTATCAGACCAGGATTTAAATAAGCAGAGAGTTAGCAAAGGAAACGCCCATTGCACAACACACCTGGTCCAAGTCCAAACCATTCCTGGCCACCAGAGGGAGCCTCGCAGCAGCCAAAACATAACTAACATTCACAACAATGATGTCTGCGTGGCTCTCTCTGGGAACTTTTGAAGGGATTTCTGCCTGTCTAGCTGCCTGATCCTCTGTGGTCCCATTCCAGCAGATTCATGTGCTGTTTGTGGCCCAAAGGTGCATACAGCCACCCTGGTCTCCGGTGTTACTAGGAAGTCCTGAAATACCGTCCTAGCGTAGGGTCCGGAACCCCGTTTGCGAACAATCCCTTCACCTTGAGCTATTGTCTGTGAAAAGTGACTATAGGGGTGCCTGACACACTTCCCCTAAGTCACTAGGATTCTTTCTTCCATCTCCTCAGAGTTGAGCAGGACCCCTGGGGTCCTCACCCCTTGTCAGTCTCCTCCCTCTGACTGACTGACGGACTCTCAACGGACAACTTTCAAACTTGACTCCGCCCATTTTACCGCAGACTACTCACCTACTAAGATAACCCCCCTAGATGTTTCTAGATACAGTGCACGGGCTTAAGTGTCATAACTAGATTACTGGTCGCAATGCATTAATGGGACCTGCCCTGGCCTTGATCTAATGTATGAGCTAATAATTGGGTGTCTGCAGGTTTTTGGTGCATGAACCGATAGATGGCCTCTTTCTTACCCAGGATGGGGCTCCACACCTCTGACTGAGATGCAGTACCTCTGTGGCGATGGCAGTGTGCTGCCCCCATGCCAGCAGTTGGCGCTGCCCGGATCCGGGCCTGCTGATGTAGTGACTCGAGGGCCTCCAGACCCGGGGGTCTCGCGGACATGCCGAATAAATGGGGGGACGTAGATGTACGGGCTAGGCAGTATTAAGTTCATGTCGCCTCCCACGGTGTGTGGTGAGCTTGGACACCACCGCTGCTGTGATGGGGCACCCGGACGAGATGTAGTGGCAGCTGGATGTTAACCCCTCCGTTGGTAGGGATGGTTGCCCCGGGGCCCAGTGTCTGGTGCAGGGTATAGTGACGGCAAGGGGGGAGGTTTGATTACTCACAGTCAATAAATCACACGAGTCTCTGGTAAACCAAGTGCTGGTGGCCGGTGCCACGGCCGGTTGCATTCGGGTCCCCCACCTGGGTTGGTGGTCTCTATCCTTTTCCTCTGCACTCACTTTGTGTAAGGTGGACTTCCTAGTCTGGAACTCAGGAATCCGCTCCCAGCTGGATGTGGCCTAAGGAGCCATGCCCGAAGACGCTGGCCCGTGGGATCTGTGGGCCCTGGCGGTGACCTCTTATCCCTATCGGTGGGCTGTTGTCTTCTATGAGGGACTTTGGATGGGACAGACCCTCTAGTCCTGGCCTCAATCGGTTAATTAACCAGGCCGCTTGTTTCCGGTCCTGGCTTCAGGGTTTGAGTACCCCCCTTTGAGCTCTGGTTTCCGGGTCGGTTACCCAGGTCGGTACTGGCGGGCTACAACCCTGTCCCGGTCCACCTCGGTTCTGCCGAGCCGTCTTCCTGTCTCCTGCTGAACGAGACCACCGTCTGCCTCCTAGCCAGAGGCACCAGGGCTCCTACCCTGGTACCGTTCAACTTGAACTTTTCCTGCTGGAGCTACACTTAGCTCCAGCCCACACTCCTCTACAAACTGACTCTAAATTTAGACTGCTTGTTTTCCCGCCCTGGGCTGTCTAGACCCCTGGGTGGGCGTGTCCAACCGCCTGGACACGCCCACTGTTGTGTCTATCTTTCCCTAAGGGGGATGACTAGGGTTTTAGGTCGGCTGTGTGTTTCCTAAGTGGGGGAAGGGTGTTATGCAGGGGCCTACCTGGTTTTGCCAGGGTGTCACAGCAGCCTCAGGGGCGCCACAGGTGCTGAACCCCGAACACAGACTTTTTACTGTATGTCTGGTTCCTGTTTGTGTTTCTTACTTGAAAAAGCTTGTTGAAATTTTCCAGAGCAACCAATCAGCAAGATTTTAGGCTGTGGGCACTTCCAGAGCCTTAGTAGCAATGCCAAGTATATTACCACCCAAGTTTTTCAGCTGGGGTGGCTGGTTATCCAAATGAGGGGCACCCTAAGCCATTTTTTAAAAAAAAAAAAGTACAGTTAAAAAACAAAAAAACAAAAGCAAAACACCATAGAATCCCCTCTATTTTACTATTCAGCTATGGTAAAGCTATGGTGGAGGCTGCAACCTGTAGCTGTTCTTTTACACTCTCTGGCTTACAAAATATGGTGGGAGCTTGAGTAATTATTTTTAAATTATTTACAGTATTTATTGTTATACTATCATACAGTAAACTGACTGCAATCAATCACAGACGGGGGACACAGGATGTGGAGTGTGTATAGCAGTCTGAAGCCGATCACAAACACTGGCACAGAGGGGTCATGGGAAATCAGTGAATATAGATGAACCTTAATTAGCGGGCCCAGAAAAGAGTTTGACTGCAGTGTGTTCCTCTGGAAAACATGGTATGTCTAGCTATCCTGCTCTTACTACAATTTAACTTCCAGCGCAAACTACGGCCATTTTACAGTTCCGAACTTCTCATCCCCATTGTTCATTGTGCAGGGTCAAGTTTGGCTGCCGAATCAGTTTTATTTTTAGCCTATGCTGATTTGGCGAACCCGGGTATCCACGGGTCCGCTTATTGTTATACATAATAAATCTGATAATAGATTCTCCATAAAACAGAAATTTGTGAGTATGGGTGCAAAGTTTCAGGAGATTGGACAAAAAAATATGAGTAGAATTACAAATCACTACACCAGGAAATTAAACAACAATTTTGAATTATCTACCCAGTGCTACTTCACACACATGTGCACACAATATATACACATGCATATATAAATTTGCACATATTAAAGGCATAGTAAACTTGCCTATTGCACACATTTCCATATTACACACATATACTGTATATTCACATGCACATTACCCTCTAACACACATTACATGCAGATAAAGTGCCTTGCGAAAGTATTCGGCCCTCTTGAATTTTTCAACCTTTTCCCACATTTCAGGCTTCAAACATAAAGATAAAAAAAATTTAATTTTTTATTTTTATGTTTGAAGCCTGAAATGTGGGTAAAGGTTGAAGGATTCAAGGGGGCCGAATACTTTCGCAAGGCACTGTACATACAATTGAAACAAGTAGTTTGCATACACTATCTAAAAAGACACATCTGCATGTTTTTCTCACATGACATGAAATCAGAATAATCCTTTCCTGTTTTAGGTCAATTAGGAACCAAAATTATTTAAATTTGCTAAATGCCAGAATAATGAGAGAGAGAGAGAATGTTTTAAGGCATTTTATTACTTTCTGCAAAGTCAGACGTTTACATACATTTCATTAGTACTTGGTTCAAATGTTTTGAATATCCTTTCACAAGATTCTCATATTAGTTGGTAAGAATTTTGGCCCATTCATTTTGATGAAAGTGATGTAACTGAGCCATGTTTGTAGGTCGCCTTGCTTACACCTGCCTTTTCAGCTTTGTCCATACATTTTCAATACGATTGAGATCAGGGCTTTCTGATGGCCACCTCAAAACATTGACTTTGTTATCCTGAAACCACTTTGTAACCAGTTTGGCAGTATGCTGTGGGTGATTGTCTATTTGGAAGACCCATTTCCGCCCAAGCTTTAAGTTACTGGCATGACATGTCATTTAAGATGACTTGACATGTTGCTTCAACATTGCCACATAATCTTCTTTCCTCATGTTGTCACCTATTTCGTAAAGTGTACCAGTCCCTCCTGCAGCAAAACATCCCCACAACATGATCCTGTCCCCCTGTGTTTACAGTTCTGATGGTGTTCTTAGGCGGCAAAGCTTCTCCCTCTTTTTCTTCCAAACATAATGATGGCCATTATCGCCAAACAGTTGAATTTTTGTTTTGTAATACCACAGGACATGTTTCCACAAATGAAAGTCTTTGTTCCTGTGTGCATTTGCAAACGTTAATCTGGCTTTTTTTTATGTTTCTGTTTTTGAAGTAATGGCTTCTTCCTGGCTGAGTGGTCTTTCAGCCCATGTTGATGCAGTACTTATTTCACTATGTATAATGACACAATTTTACCAGATTCCGCCAGCATCTTCACAATGTCTTTTGCTTTTGTTCTTGGGTTGATATGCACATGTCTGACCAAAGCATGTTCATCTCTGGTACACAGAACCCATCTCCTTCCTGAGCGGTATGATGGCTGGACATTTCCATAAATGTTTGTAGATTTGAATTAGGCACCTTCAGATATCTGGAAATTGCACCAAAGGATGAACCAGACTTGTGCAAATCCTCAATTCTCTTCCTCAGATCTTTGCCGATTTCTTTTGACTTTCCCATGATGGTTCACAAAGAAGTGGTGTGTTTCAGATGTGCATTAAAATACATCCACAGATGTGTCTCTATTTAACTCACATGTTTCCAATAAACCTATCAGAAGCTTCCAAAGACATGACATCATCATATGGGATGTCCCATATTATTTAAAGGCATAGCACTCAGTGTATGTAAACTTTTGACTTTGCAGAAAGTAATAAAAGTGCCTTAAAACATTCTCAAAAAAACATTCTCTCTTTCTTTAATCTGGCATTTGGCAAAGATAAATATTTGTCTATTCCTAATTGACTTATAATGGCAAAGGTTTATTCTGATTCTATGTCAGATAGTGAGAAAAACATGCATGTGTCTTTTTAGATAGTGAATGTAAACTTCTGGTTTCAACTGTATACAGTAGCAGGGTTCCGCAACTCCAGTCTTCAGGAGCCAGCAATAGTGCATGTTTCAGGATTTCCTTAGTATTGCACAGATGATAATTTAATCACCTGCACAGGTGATGATTCCGACACCCGTGCAATGCTAAGGAAAACCTGAAAACATGCACTGTTGGTGGCTCCTGGGAACTGGAGTTGGAGAACCCTGCAGTACAGTGTCATGTAAAAAGCCTGAAGATGCCTGAAGAGGCTTGAAGTACTAGATACCATTACTCTCTGTCCCACCCCAGTGAATGGGAGCTATTAGTAAATCTGTAACATGGGGACCAGATGAGTGGAGAGAAGCTAGGTTTGGAAAGAGGCATTGCTCCCACCTGGCCAGAGTCCTACTCCACACTGATGAGGGGCAATACCCTGAAACAGCTGTCTGTGGTTGGATACCTGGCCTTGGTATTTCCCTTGTCATATCTTTGTCAAAGAGTTGGATATTGACTAAGAGGTCCACTTCATATGGTGGTTATGGTGGTTTCCTAAAAAGAGCCACTCCTTGGATAGGTCTTTCCTGGAGGGATATCTGGCTAGTTTCTGTGTTGAGACTCCCAACAGAGGCTCCACGGACTATTTTGATTTGCAGGGTTGGAAAGAGGACAGAAGAGAGCAGTAGGGTGAGGAAGTGAGGGGCATAAGACAGCAGTCTCTTGCATTTTTGCTGCTGCTCAATATTAATACTCCCTTTTCAGTCAGCAAAAGGCTTGGCTATTGTAGCATTACAGGGATAAAAAGACTAAAATGTTATTGGTGTACCAATGCTACAACACACATATGGTGGAGTCCAGACTGTATTGAGATGCAGCCAGCAGCCTTTACTAGAGATCAATGCCGGTGGATGGGGCTTCTATTGGTGATTCCTCCTCGGAGGCCCTTAGCATTCCAGTAAGGGCAGAACAAAGTAGCCCACTGGAGGATTATCCAGTCTTCTGCCGGGCCAGTCCAACACTTCTTAGATACTATTAAAAAAAGTGAATTAAAAACCAACACTCCGACACTATAAGCAGAACAAAAAACCTTAGAAGCGAATCTTTGGAAACATTTAAAGAAAACTATCACATATAATTCCTGCAAGTCTGCCCCAATTATGTAACAGTTGCTTGATTTCTGCTGTATTTAAACTACCTGTATATCTTTTTTATCAGAAAATTGATGTTTCCAAATTGACCTAGACACAGCGGGTATTTTAGTCACAGATCTTCAGCTATAAATAGCTGAACATTCCGGCAGACTGGAACATTTATATTCAGATTAGATTCCAATTTGTTGGATCACAACTAATTTTATATGCACACTGTTTATTAGAATATGTAAAAACAACTATTTCTTCTCTTTAGAGCAGAAGAGATCATTTACAAAACCGTGAAAATATTGAGCAATGTTGTAGTTTTTTTTTTCTTTCTTTTCTTCAGTCTTAGGCTAAAAGGAGTAAAAATAAGCACTGCTGTTGCAAATCAATATTTTTTTCAATGCACCCACAGCCCTAGGCGCCCATATATTCACTAAGTTGCTTAGGGAATTCAAATCCCTCACACCGACACTGCATACATTTGAATGCACATTCAGAAAACACATTCTGTGCTGTGCTGCTATGAGGCCAGGGTTTAAATTGGTGTGATTAATGGCATCCATATGCCTAATTTATTACTGTAATTATTGAGATAATTTCGAGGAGATAAATTGAAATCCATCCGATTTTAATGTAAAAAGCTGTAATTAGTCTGCTTTAGATAGGGAGAAGAAAGCCAATGTACATAACAGAAAAGCCATTAAGCCAATTATAATGTTAGTGAAGCAGAAAATATGTAGCCAGTTAGACTATACCCATGGCCTTAGCCTCACTGTAGCCTCAGCATGCAGACGTTTCTGTCAAAATCTTTCATTAAATTAATAAACACATCAAGGCAAAATGGAAAAACAAACCTTAATCTACATAACTAATGCACAAAGATTTGGATGGAAGGTTGAGGGAAAAATAAAATGTATTTTCATTCGGCAATTATCATGCAAATAACATAGGAACAAAGTAGAGACAGGTTGGAGAGAGGGGGGAATTGCTAATCGTACAAGCAGCTTCTGAGCAATTCCCAGAAGTGTTAAAACCTGTCCTGGTGCAATTAAAACCAAGCCACAAAAAATAGAAGACAGCAACTGTTATCATCTATTTATTGTCAAATTAATTCAGCGGATTCTAAGATGCCATCTGCATCGGGAGAGAGAGGGTGTCACCAGCTTTACGATCCATCAGGAGAAGTGAGAGTGCTGTTCTGTTTGATAGCTCGGATAATGGAAACAAGATAAGCAATTGCAACAGATACATCATAGATTTTTTTAGATAATTACCTGACCTGTTACACTGTGTCACTCCACAGCCAAACACACTGCTTTTATGTCAGAAGCTGTACGGGCATTCTTTACTTTGATCATCCAGTATGCTGCAAATGTCAGCATTACTGTATTTTAATTGACTCTGGGGCAGCATTAAAAAGCAACTTCTATTCCTACTGCGTAGACCTGATGCGAATGACAGTCTGGTGTTTGTGAATATTAGGGCATTTATGGGAATGATGTAGGGATCCCTCATCTCTATACATTACATTACATAATAAAATATTATAATGCTGTTTCGGAAAAGTAGTGACGCCATGTTTAATGCTTCAATGGGCAGAGTTAAGACAGCCGTCAAACAGAAATTAGATAATTTTGTTTCTTTTTTAACGCAACAAATCATTTCCCCGTTTATGGAATAAACTTTCTAGTTAAATTTGAACCACTGAATAATGGCTTATTTCCAGTTGTTTTACATAGGACTACAAGAAAATGCATGTAGACATAGAACTTGGGTGTTAAATGTGATGCAACACTAAAGTGCAATAAAATATTCAGCAACATCAGCACCTTTACATAGAGTATATCTGAGGCTTCTTCATATATATTTAATTTTCTTTCTTAATCATTTAATAAATTGAATGAATTGGTTTTTCCAACTTAGGGGTACTTTGCACACTACGATATCGCAGGTGCGATGTCGGTGGGGTCAAATCAAAAGTGACGCACATCCGACGTCACTGTCGACATCGAAGTGTGTAAAGCCTTTTACATATGATTAACGAGTGCAAAAGCGTCGTTATCGTATGATCGGTGTAGGGTCCGACATTTCCATTATGCCGCTGCTGCGACGGTACGATGTTGTTCCTCGTTCCTGCGGCAGCACACATTGCTGTGTGTGAAGCCGCTGGAGCGAGGAACATCTCCTACCTGCGTCTGGGCCGGCTATGCGGAAGGAAGAAGGTGAGCGGGATGTTTACGTCCCGCTCAACTCCGCCCCTTCGCTTCTATTGGCTGCCTGCCGTGTGACGTCGCTATGATGCCGCACGACCCGCCCCCTTAGTAAGGAGGCGGTTTGCCGGCCAGAGCGACGTCACAGGGCAGGTGAGTGCATGTGAAGCTGGCGTAGCGATAATATTCGCTACCGCAGCAATCACAAGATATCGCACCTGCGACTGGGGCGGGGACTATCGCTGCAGCGTCAGTAACACATTGTTACCGATGTCGCAGCGTGCAAAGTCCGCCTAAGACAGTTATCACATATGTTACTGAACAAAGAGAAAACAGGAGGGGAAAAAGTAGTCAAGGTCTTGGTAACCTCAATAAACAGTCATAGAAACCTCATTGCAAAAAAAGGATGAATGTTATTAGTATATATTTTGTAGAAAAAAAGCACCAGGAAGAACCCCCTCCCATAAAAATTCAAACTTTATTATAAACCAAAAAATTCAAAAAGTGCAGGTAAAACCAGGTTTTTTAGCATACACTTTAGGAGATGGGGCCCCGGGCCAAAATTCCCTAATATCTCCCTTCCTCACTGCGGAGGTTGGCACCCTATGTATAACAAAATGGCGCCCCCACTCAACGAGGACTGGCCCTTGGGACCCTATGCTGATATTTATAGGTGCTGCTAGTCTACTTGAGGGCCTTAAAAAAATCCAAAGTGATACCACCACATCCATACAGATCAGTTATTATTTCCCATCAGAGTTTACTTATGTCATATCCACAAAAAAGTATATTTACTTTCAAGAAAATTTTCGTAGACAATAATAATCACTGGAAATAATGGATCAGGGGTATAAATCGTGACTCAATAGTCATTTTAGTAGGGTCATGGCAGCATAACCATCCTCCCTATGTGTATGCAACAATATAATATAAATGTTCATCACAATTGATAATAAAAATCGGCCAAATGGCCAGTTATATATTTTGTAGCAAGTGGAAATATCAATTACAAATATTTTCAAAAATATATCATGATCAAGTGCAAAAGAGACTCACTAAAAACATCACTTAGCGGGAGAAACCCATCAGAATACTGGTAGCCCAGTAAATTGTATAATTAATATATAGAACTATGCCAAGATAACCAACTAAGTTGTATGACGTCTTCAATACCACTCAGTAACACTGAGTGGCAGTAGAGGCCCCAAACAATACTGTGAATAATAATGCATAGTGCATAATATAACCCTGAGCATTTAACACCAAAATTGTCATTTTTACAAAGATAAATTTAAAGAGTTCAAATCCCACCCACCCATGACTGGTGAACCGCACAGTGTAAAGTGCCCCAACGCACGCGTTTCGTGGTATTCCTTGGGGGGCCCAAGTCCTTGACTACTTTTTTCCCCTCCTGTTTTCTCTTTGTTCGGTAATTTATGAGTTCTGGGGTGTAGTCTCCGGTCTGTCTAGTAATATGGTCCTATTACCTGCCCTGATCTGGTTTTGTTATCACTTATGTGCAGGGTTAGTAATAACTAGTTTTGAGATTCCGATCATGAGATCGTAGGAACAGGGCTCATTTGAATGGAGCAATACTTGGTCTTGCTTACCACATCACCAATCATTGTATATGTAGGATTGCTGGAGATATCTGAGTGCTGTACTCAGTTATCTTAGCAGCTCCAGGTGAATGCGGGCCAAGTGGATCTCTTTTCATTTTCAAATTTTCCTCCTTACCTTTCAAGAGCTACAGCTTTGTGGTAGGGGCTGTAGTTTTTATCATTATCATTTTGGGTTCCGTATGGCTTTCTGATTTCTTCTCTCTTTTTATTCTCTTTTTTTGAGAAGTGAACAAAAACATCAATTCTGCCATTTCAATTTTTTTTAAATCAAATAGGTAGGAAGGTGCACCTAAGTGTTTGATTTAGTCATTTTGTTCTCACAGGTTTCCTTTAAGTGTCGGGTGCATTTGCCAATTGTTTAAATATTATTAAAGATATTAGTAGCACTTGTAGTGGAACTGGAATTACCATTTTATAAAGGGAAAACAGCAACCCTCACTGTTATGGGGTATTTTGGTTATCAATGTTACTGTCACGATCGTGCTCTGCAGTCTCCACCTTCCTGCAGGTCAGGCTGACCCTTTTGTTCTCCTCGAGTTTCAGTCTCTTCCAGGCTTTGGGGGAAGGGCCTTCCTTTGGGCCTTGGTTCCGACTCTGTTCCACTTTATCTGGGAGCTGATACTGCCGCAGCGCCACAAGTGATATTTCTGGCTTGACAAGTATTCATCTCTTGTCTCCAATCATGTCGTACCTGATCTTTTACTGCTACCTCTCCCCTCCTTCCCTTCTGACTTCCTCCTACTGACTGTGCCTTCATTCTCTGACCCCTCAGTGAACCCTCTCCGTCTAGCCTCCTGACTCTGTCCCGTCCATCCCTGTGTGTTGACCTGCTCCCTCCATGTACCCCCTCCGACCACCCTCTGACTCCTTTCAGCCTATCCCTGTGTACTGACCTGCTCCATCTGTGCACCGACTTTAGCTAGCCCTCTGTCTCTGCGCACTCCATTGTCCTAATGTGACCTCTCTGTGTACCAACCCTGGCTTCATTGACTATTCATAATTGGGTCCTCTGCTACCTAGTGTATCTTCCCGGAAGCTTAAGTCTTACTGCTCTGGCAACACCTGGTGGGTTAGTTTCTAACTGCACCCAGGTGAATCGTCCGTTATGTTTTTTTTTTGTCTGGTGACTGATGACCTCTGCCCGATGCCTGGAGCCTTGCCTGATGACTTCCTGTGTCTGTCCTGTTACTGAGTCGGTTGTCCTGTGTTCCTGTCTATCTCTGTGACCGAGACCAGACAGTCCTCTTCCCTCTGTACTAGCCTATCTATTGTAACTTATATATGTATTCTGTATGTAACCCCCTTCTCACGTACAGCAAAATGGAATCAATGGTGCTCTATAAATAAACAATAATAATAATAATAATATCCCTGATCCATCCTGCCTGAGTTTCTGGTCCGTTCCTGTGTTCTGGGACCAGCATGATCCTGACCTGTTCCTGAACTGTACTGTGTTCCCATGCCAGTCCTGTCTGACCCTGCCTGTCTCCCTGTCCTGCGGTCAGCTTGCCCCGGCTCAGCTGCCACAATCCCTGGATGCTGCACTCCCTTCCCTTGCCTTGGTGGGTCTGAGTCCCCCCTGTGGTCCAATAGGTACACCTCTCCCTTGGGATTCGCCATCCCCCATGCTCGCTGCCTCATCCCCCGGTGGTGAGCATTGTGACAATCTTGTGGAGGAGTGCAAGAGAAGTTAGCTCTGGGTGAAACCAGCTAATGACAATGCAAATTCATACAAACAGCTATACTGATGTAGATAACAGATGACAGAAGATTAAATCAGTCAGGAAGGGTTCTGTACAGGAGAAGACAGTACACAGAAGCATAAGGTGAATTTTACACTTAGATTAACTTCATAATAATTGAATTAAAGAAGTAGGGATAGTCAGGAGCAGACAGTGAAGGGAGGAGTCTACAGCACTGTGGAGCAGTACGTACTGCTGGAAAATGTAGTTTTAACAATATAAGAATAGAATTTAGGTATATGAACCTGGATGCATTATGGGAAGGACAGAGATTAAAAAAGGTCTATAAAGGAAACATTATGTTGGGTTTAGTTTGAGTATTACATTAGGTATGGAAATCCTGTGCTTTGTGAAAAATAATGAGATTCTAGGAATAACCCTTCAATCATAAGAAACATCAGCAGGGTCGGACTGGGACTAAAAATCAGCCCTGGCATACAGATCCCACTAGCCCACACACCATATCAACCCATCCCACAATAATACATCTTAAAAAAAAATTTAACATCACTTACAACTCCCAAATTTAAATGAGTAGATTTAAGTGCACCCCTGTATATATGTAAGGGCTTCACAAATGTATGAGGTTTCATACAATTGGTAATACATTGAATTGTTGGTGGCAGTGGTGATAATTAGAGATTAGCAAGCTCATTCGAAAATTTTTGCAAATCTCAAATTTGGCAAGAGCCTTCCCCATTCGGATTCGGATCCTGAACACTTTTCTCAAAATTGGCAATAACCATGGGCCTCCACAGCTTGAGAATGCCAGACCTGAGCTGTTGGCTTTATCTTGGCTGAGTATCAAAATTAGGGGGACCGCATTTTGCTTTTTAAATTATTTATTTAAATATTAAAAAAGCTGCTTGGGGTCCCTCGGATAATGTGCACAGCTGGGAACAGCAACCTCTAGTCATCTGGTTTATTTGCGCTGGGTATTAATATAAGAGGGACTTTACAACATTTTTATTGTTTATTTATATTTACACCCCTATAGGGATGCAGACAACATGTCTGATTCCAACCAAGCAAAGATGCCTTCCCAGAGGGTGGGGGAGCTGTCTGAATGCAACCAATCACAGATGCTGGGACTGACGGTGGTCGGGGAACCAATATGTGTGAGAGCTAATGATTGGACCTGAAAGCAGTTTTATAGCTGTGGAAGGCTCACTAAGTATAACTATGCTTATTTATTCCTTATTTTCTTTCTTTTGCAGGCCCCCCTAGCCCTTACTAATGTTTTATAACACATAAATTTGACCCTGTCCAAGGTCAAGTTCAGCGGCCGAACCAGATTTTTCATTTAGTTTGTGCTGGTTAGGAGAACCAGATCATCCACGAGTTTGCTCATCACTAGTGATAATCATATATTTGATGAGCGAATTAGTCAGTAGCCACACATACAGTCATGGCCGAAACTGTTGGCACCTTTGAAAATGTTCCAGAAAATGAAGTATTTCTCCCAGAAAATTATTTAAATTACACATGTTTTGTCATACACATGTTTATTTCTTTTGTGTGTGTGGGAACAACACAAGTAAAAAACAGAAAAAAGGCAAATTGGACATAATATCAAATAAAATCCCACAAATGGACCAGAAACAATTGTTGACCCTTTCCAAAGTTGTAGATAAACAACTTTGTTTCAAACATATGATGCTCATTCAAACTCACCTGCAGCAAGTAATAGGACTAGGCAATATAATAATCACAACTGAAACCAGATAAAAGGGGAGAACCTGACTCAATTTTTGTGTTGTGTGTAGGTGTGTGTCACACTAAGAGAACTATAAGAAGAGAAGGGAACTGTCATAGGACTTGAGAACCAAAATTGTTGAGAAATATCAACAATCTCAAGGTTACAAGTCAACATCCACA
Source organism: Anomaloglossus baeobatrachus (assembly GCF_048569485.1). Classification (NCBI taxonomy): domain Eukaryota; kingdom Metazoa; phylum Chordata; class Amphibia; order Anura; family Aromobatidae; genus Anomaloglossus; species Anomaloglossus baeobatrachus. The sequence continues at coordinate 539,369,135 of NC_134354.1, read as the reverse complement.
GATCTTGATGTTGCTTTGTCCAAAGTGTGCAACTTAATCAAGGTGTTTGAAACTCATGGCATTGGTGCAAATCTTCCTGGACATGGATGGCAGAAAAAAAATTGATGAAAGGTTGCAACACAGAATAGTCCAGATGGTGGATAAGCAGCCCCAACCAATGAAGTTTATTAAAGAAATGCAAGCTGTCCTGCATGCTCAGAGTACATCAATGTCAGTACAAACTATCAGTTGACATTTGAAAAAAATAAAACACTAGGGCAGTAGCCCCTGGAAGATCCCATTGCTGACACATAGACATAAAAAAGCTAAACTGCAGGTTGCCAAAATGTCTGTGAGTATGCCAAAATCCTTCTGGAAAACCATCTTGTCGACAGATGAGACCAAAATAGAGTTTTTTGGTAAAACACATCATTTTATTAATTATACTGAAAATGGAATTAGACCCACAAAGAAAAGAACACAGTACCTACAGTCAATTACGGTGGAGGCTCAGAGATGTTTTGGGGTTATTTTATTTCCTCTGACATTGGTCGCTTTGTCTGTGTACAAGACATTATGAAAACTAAATATCAGGAGCATTGCAAACTTGGAGAGAAGTTTAGAGCTCACTAAGCGTTTTCTGGCTGGGGCCAGTGCTATGGAGGAGGGTGGAGGTGGGGAAGGTCAGGACCCAGTGGTAGGTAGCTGGGTAACAGTTCGAAGAAGAGGTAGGGGGAAAAGTGTCAGGGAGCCTAGTCCTGATCTGGTACAACTTAGTAAATATGCCTGTTTGTCTGATATTAGGAATTCAGGTCCAGGACCAGGATCACTACAGAAGGACATTGATCCTAGCAACCAGGAAAACGACTGCTGTAGGAAGGAAGGTAATAAGAGTGCAGCAAAGGCCAGACAGATGTTGGTGGTAAGGGGACTCTATAATTAGGCAGACAGACAGGGTCATCTGTCGCTGAGACCGTGAATGCCGAACAGTGTGTTGCCTGCCAGGTGCTCGGGTTCGGCATATTGTGGATCGGATAGACAGATTGATGGGTGAGGCTGGGGAAAACTCAGCGGTCAGGGTGCACATTGGTACCAATGACAAAGTTAGAGGCAGGTGGAAGGTCTTTAAAAATGATTACAGTGAACTAGGAGAGAAGCTGAAGTTCAGGACATCCAAGGTGGTGTTTTCAGAATTACTACCGGTGCCACGAGCGTCACTAGAAAGACAGCTGGAGCTTAGGGAGATAAATACGTGGCTTAGAAATTGATGCAGGAAGGAAGGGTTCAGGTTCATGGAGAACTGGGTCAACTTCTCAGTCGGCTACAGGCTCTATGGTAGGAATGGGCTGCACCTCAATGGGGAGGGTGTAGCTGTGCTGGGGGAGAAAATGGTCAGACGGATGAAGGATCTTTTAAACTAGGATCTGGGGGGGAGAGAGGGTAGTGGAGCAAATAAGGGGATAGATAAAACAGATAAAGGCATGCTGGGTCATGCAAGGAATGTAGGGAGGCTAGGAGTAATAAATGTGTTAATAGTAGTAAATATCTACTGGCAAATGCAAAAAGTATTGCAAACAAAATGAATGAATTGGAGAATCTTATGTCAACCATGGATTATGATGTGGTGGGCATTATGGAAACCTGGCTGGATGAAAGCCATGACTGGGTGATAAACCTAGAGGGTTATACTACATTCAGGAAAGACAGAAAAGACAAAAAAGATGGTGGGGTGTGTATATTTATCAAATCTAACCTAAAACCTGTGTTGAATTATGAGATGGGGGGAACTGCAACAAAGTAGAGTCAGTAAGTCTACATGGGGTGTGGAATAATGGAAAAATGCTAATTGGAGTTTGCTATAAGCCTCCTAACAAACCTGAAAAGGTAGAGGGGGAAATGTTGGAACAAATTGAAAAGGCAACTGATAATAATAATCAGGTTCTTATTATGGGGGATTTCAACTATCCAGACATTCAGTGGAACATAGAATCTTCTGGTTGTGCTAAAAGCTGTAAAGGCCCCGTTACACGCAACGACGTATCTAACGATATATCGCCGGGGTCACGGATTCTGTGACGCACATATGGCATTGTTAGCGACGTCGTTGCGTGAGACACCAACGAGCAGCCGTTAACGATGGAAAATACTCACCAAATGGCCCATCGTTGACACGTCATTCATTTTCAAAAAATCGTTCATTGTTGAGGATGCAGGTTGTTCGTTGTTCCCGAGGCAGCATACATCGCTACGTGTGACACCTCGGGAACGACGAACTACAGCTTACCTACGGCCGCCGGCAATGAGGAAGGAAGGATGTGGGCGGGATGTTACAGCCGCTCATCTCTGCCCCTCCGCTTCTATTGGGTGGCCGCTTAGTGACGCTGCTGTGATGCCGCACAAATGCCCCCTTAGAAAGGAGCCGGTTTGCCGGACACAGCGCCATCGCTAGGCAGTTAAGTCCGTGTGACGGCTCCTAACGATATTGTGCGCCACGGGCAACGATTTGCCCGTGACGCACAAACGACTGGGGCGGGTATGCTTGCTAGCGATATCGATGTAAAGCATCCTTATGTCCTTATCTACAATTCAAGACAATTATCTTTTTCAGATGGGAGATAAACTGACCAGGGGAGATAATTTGCTAGATCTGGTCCCGTCAAATAGACCAGATACAATTTCAGATCTACAAGTCCGGGAGCACTTGGTCAATAGTGATCATAATATGGTAAGCTTAAATGTGTTATTCAATAGAACATTTAAAAGGTGAAATGCTAAAACCTGGAATTTTAGGAAAGCTGATTTCAACAAATTAAGGAAAGAGCTTAAATGTGTAGATTGGGACAATGTTATGGTAACTGGGGATACCGAACATAAATGGGGTAAGTTTAAGGATATACTACTAGAGTCCTGTAAAAAACTTATACCCTCTGGTAATAAAATGTCCAGGAATAAAAAGAAACTACTATGGATAAAAAAGACTGTACAAAGTATAATAAAACAAAAACAAAGGGCATTTAAAATCTTAAAGGCTGAGAATACAGAAATAGCATTTCAGAAGTATCAAGATATCAATAGGAAATGCAAAAAAGAAATCAAGCAAGCAAAATTAGCTACTGAAACAAAAATCGCCAAAGACATTAAAATAAATCCCAAAATCTTTTATAAATACATTAATGCAAAAAGAAAAACAAAGTATAGTATCGGCCCCTTAAAATATAATAAAAAGTTAGTTATAGAGGACAAATAAAAGACTGAGATATTAAACAGGCACTTCTCATCAGTGTGTACCAAGGAACAGACTGTTCCAGGGAACATTAAACAAGTGAAAAATCAAAAATCACCGCACGATATAATTAATTTAACACAAGAAGAAGTACGCCTTCGTCTGAGTAAATTAAACATTGACAAATACCCCGCGCCAGATGGCATTCATCCACGAATATTGAGGGAGTTAAGCTCCGTAATTGACAGACTGCTGTATCTCATCTTTTTAGACTTGATTGTAACAGGGTTGGTGCCTCAGGATTGGAGAATTGCTGATGTGGTACCGATATTTAAGAAAAGTAAGAGGGTGGATCCAGGCAACTAGCGTCCAGTAAGCCTGACATTAGTAGTATGCAAAGTTTTTGAGGGCATTTTAAGGGATGACATGCAAAAATATATTGCAGAAAATAATATAATAACTGACAGACAACACGGATTCATGAAAGATAAATCATGTCTAACCAACCTGTTGGGGTTCTATGAGAAGGTAAGTGCAAATCTGGATATTCGTAATGCAGCTGATATGATTTGTTTGGACTTTGCAAAGGCATTTGATACTGTACCACATAATAGCCTTATACTAAAGCTCCAGAAGCAAGAACTAGGGGAACCTATATGCAACTGGGTAAGGAATTGACTAAAAGATAGGAGTAGTTATAAATGGTACCTTCTCTAAATAGGCTATAGTCAGCAGTGGGGTGCCGCAGGGATCTGTGCTAGGACTGATTCTTTTTAATCTCTTTATAAATGACCTTGTGGATGGGATTGATAGTAAAGTGTCAGTCTTTGCTGATGACACCAAACTATGTAGAATATTAAAAACTGACCTTGATAGTACAATATTACAAAAAGATAAGATGGCAGAATGAGCAGATATTTGGCAAATGAGATTTAATGTTGATAAATGTAAAGTAATCCACCTAGGATGGAGTAATCCTATAACTGCTTATATATTAAATGGAAGTAAACTCGGGACTACACAACAGGAGAAGGACTTGGGTATTCTCATAAAGCTGAGCAGCAGAACTCAATGTCAGGCAGCAGCTGCTAAAGCAAACAAGATTTTAGGGTGTATAGGAAGAGAGATTAGATCCCCAGTAGAGATGTGCCACCCCCCTAGTGTTCGAGTTTGGTTTGGTTCGTCGAACGGCGGGTGCGTTCGTCAAACAATCGATGAATGTTCAATGAACACCTTCGAACCCCATTGAAAACAATGGCAGGCAAACACAACACTTAAGTGGCATCAATTGTCCCACAGTAGCAAACTTAAATGTTAATTTGCATGAAGCACAATCAAAAATCCACAATCCTTTCGTCTCCCCAGAATGACACAGGGGTAGAAAAGTCCTTGTAGATCCATGACTTCTTCATCTTAGGATCATTTTAAAACACAGCAAGTGGACTCCAACAAGAGTCTCCATTTTTTCCAAAAATTTGGCCACAGACACCACTTAAGTGGCATCAATTGTCCCACAGTTGCAAACTTAAAATGTTGACTTGCATGAAGCACAAAAATCCACAAGCCTTTACTCTCCCCAGGATGACACAGGGGTTGAAAAGTCCGTGCGGATCCAAGATTTGTTCATCTTGATGAACGTTAGTCTGTCCACATTGTCACTGGACAGACGCGTGCGCTTATCTGTCAGCACACCCTCAGCAGCACTGAATACATATTCCGAGAGAGCGCTGGTTGCGGGACACGACAAGACCTCCAAGGCGTAAGTGGCGAGCTCAGGCCATTTTTCCAGATTGGAAGCCCAAAATGAGCAAGGCTCCAGTTGCACAGTCATGGCATCGATGTTCACTTGGAGATACTGCTGTGAGATCCACTCTGTGCACCACTGGTGTTTAGTGGAAAAGCCGAGCTAAGATTGCGTAACAGCTTCTGCTGATACTCCTGCATACTTGTGTCCCTTTCTATGACAGGAATTATTTTGCCAAATTTTGTCTTGTACCGGGCATCTAAGAGTGTGGCAACCCAGTAGTCAGCATTACTTCTAATTCTGACAATCCGAGAGTGTTGTTGTAGGTAGTGCAGCAAGAAGGCACTCATATGTCTTGCGCATCCAGGAGGACCAAGTTCTTGCTGTGTTGGTGGCGGCGAGGTGAGAATCATGCTTCCTTTCTCTGCACTCTCCCCCCAACCTCGCACAACAGAAATGTAATCAAGGTCTCCCCCATCTGCTGAGTCTTCCATGCCCATCACCAGTTTGTCCTCCATTTCTTCCTGTGCTCCTTCACCTTCCTCAACAGTTTGGCTGCTACCATGCACCCTTGTTTATCCCTCTCCCCCACCGTACCATGCCTGCCCCCTTGGTGCTGCTGACCATTTGGACCATGAAGAGCTTGGTATCCCTTCCGCACATGACTGCTCCTGTACTTCCTCCCCTTCCTCTTGTCCCACCACCTGACTCCAAATACTGTTTAGACTGTGCTCCAGCATATAAATGACTGAAATTATCATGCTCATAATGGCATCGTCAGCGCTAAATATCTTCGTCGCCATGTCGAAACTGTGCAGAAGGGTGCATAGGTCCTTGATCTGAGACCACTCCAGCAGCGTGATCTGCCCCACCTCTGGACCTCGTTGGCCCAGGCTATACGTCATAACGTATTGCACCAGGGCTCGGCGGTACGGTCACAGTGGCTGCAACATGTGTAGAATCGAATTCAAGCGTGTCGGCACATCGCATTTCAGGCGGTGAAGCGGCAGGCCGAAAGACTTCTGGAGCGATGCAAGTCATTGAGCTGTGGGGTGTGAACGCCAGAAGTGAGCACATAGTGACCGTGCCCTGTGCAGAAGCGCATCTAGGCCGGGATAGTGGGTTAAAAATTGCTGGACAATAAAGTTCAACACGTGAGCCATACAAGGCATGTGTGTCACATTGCCCTGGTGAAGGGCCGCACCCAGGTTTGCAGCATTGTTGCACACGGCCTTCCCTGGCTGCAGGTTGAGTGGAGACAACCATTGATGAAACTCGGTCTCCAGAGCCGACCACAACTCCTCAGCTGTGTGACTTACATTTCCCAGACATTTCAAGGTAAAGACCGCCTGATGCCGTTGAGCTCTGCTGCCAGCATAGTAAGGAGGTTTGCTGGATTCCTTGTGTGCAGTTACAACGTGGGTGGCCTGACCAGACAGGCTTTGGGTGGAGGACCCAGACCAGGTGGAAGAGGCAGAAGCCATCGAGGAACTTCTACATACAGAGAATTGACACACAACTCGTGGGGACGGCAAGACTTGTACAGCAGACCCTTCTCCATCTCTCACCATAGTTACCCAGTGTCCAGTCAGTGTAATGTAACGCCCCTGTCCATGCTTACTGGTCCAAGTATCTGTGGTGAAATGCACCTTGTCACACACAGAGTTTCTTAAGGAAGCATTGATGTTCTGTGCGACATGCTGGAGTAGCGCAGGCACACCTTTCTTGGAGAAGTAGTGGCGACTGGGCATCTGGTACTGGGGCACTGCAATGGACAGGTGTCAAAAATCCTCTGTGTCCACCAGGCGGAAAGGCAGCATTTCTGTCGCCAACAGCCTACAGATGTGGAAAGTGAACCTCTTAGCTTTGTCATGGCTAGGAGGGAATGGTCTTTTACTTGTTCACATCTGAGGGAGCGAGGGCTGGCTTCTGTGCTGAGACGCTGCTGAGTAGGGTGTCCCTGGAAAACTGCTGGTCTGTGAGGAAGGTACATAGGTAAGGATGGTTGACCTCGGGGAGATCAACATCCAACACCGCGGAGACTCCGTTACCTGTTTCTCAACACAGTGACACTAGAACAAGGCCCTCTGGGAAAATATGCAAAACAAGAATGCCACAGAGACACCATTACATGTTGCTCAACGCTGGCAGGAAACTAGCCAGGTCTTTCACCGGGAGGGAACAACCACGGAAAGGACAGCCTCCAGTCAAGGAGACGACCTATGCCAAAATGGTATCCATCCACAGACAGCTGTTTCGGGGTATTTGCCCCTCATCAGTGTGAAGTAGGAAACTGGCTAGTGGGAGCAATGCCTAGTAGAAAACTTCATAGGTAAGGATGGTTGACCTCGGAGAGATCAACATCCAACACCTCGGAGACACCATCACGTGTTTTTCAATGCAGTGACAATAGAACAAGACCCCCTGGGAAAATATGCAAAACAAGAGGAAGGAAGATGAGGAAGGTGCAGGCGGAGCTAGTATGTTCTCTTCATCCAAAGGTGGTGCTCTCGTTGTCTGAAAGAGCTCAACACCAGCAGCTGTTTCCACTTCAAAAACAACTGACGACCTGCCAATCACACTGCCTGTTGCGGGTGAAGAGGTGAAAGGTGTGCGTCAAAAAGCATGTGTGACTGCTGTCCCCCAGTCACAAAGGATGAAGACCTCGTGGTGGTTGGCCTGCCCCGCTAGGCCACATTGTAGCACAGTGAGCTTCCCACTGCGACTTATGCTTCATAACCATGTGACGGTTCATGGACGAAGTACTCCAACTAGTGAGTTTTTGGCCTCTACTTAGAGATTGGTGACAAATCTTACAGATGACATGAGTTGGCTGATCCTTTACGATGTCGAAAAAGGACCAGGCTAGGCAAGGTTTAGAGCCCATGCGACCTGCAGAGCCACCACCACTTCTGCTCAGAGGCAGAATTGTGGTTGAGGACACAGTTGTTGACGTTTTTCCAGTACTATGTCTCTGTCCAGGAAGGCGCAACCTAACCTCATTGTTAGTAGCATCCTCCTCCACCTCCTCTGCTGAACTCATCGACTGCCTAACAGTGGTTTACAGTAAGTGGAATCTACAACCTCATCATCACCCTGTGTGTTTGCACTCCCCTCGTCCTCAGAGCCAACCTCTTCCTGCCCTGACTGAATACTTAAGTTTTCATTCCAATCAGGTATCTATTTTCAGCTTGTTCCTCATTGTCTCCACCAAGAGGAGTTACAGTTTGGGAATGAGGGTCTACATTATGCTCAGAACCTTCTTCATCTGGGCCTGTATCCGACTCAAAAAGCTTCTGGGCATCAGTGCAGATCATTTTCTTGTCTGAAATCACTGCAGCTTTAGAGCAGACCTCTGATTCCCAGGCTATAGTGTGACTGAACAGCTCTGTAGACTCAGCTATCTCTGTTACCCCATACTCTGCAGGGCAGGTGGAGAGTGAGACTTGAGAGCTGGTAGAAAGCAAGTGCGATTGGAGTGACAACTCAGAGGTCTGGAGTCTTTGGGATGTTGAAGTTGAGGTGGAGGAGAGGCCACTTGATGGAGCACTTGAGATCCATTCAAGCATCTGCTGTTTTTGTGCCTCATCTACCTTTGGTAGCAATGGTCATTTCCGTAACAAAGGGATCATATCAGATTATCCACGGAAAGTAGTAGTCATCTTACTTTGGCTGGAAGATGGTCTTTCTTCAGCAGATATTACTGTTGCTTTACCACCTACCCCACGGACACAAACTTTTTTTCCATTTCCAACACGCCTGTTCCCCTTTCCACCAGCATCTGGCCTTTTGCCACTCTTTTTGTTTGTGAACAAATTGGACACTGTTTGTTGCAGTTAAAAATTGTCTAGCAGAAATGGAGAAGCACGCTAGTAGTTAAAACTTGGCTACTAGAAATGGAGAGGTGGGGTAGCTTTCTTGACAGCAGTGGTACGTCACTGACTATAACACACGCTAATACTATGCCCCAAGGAATTGCCTGCACTTTTTGCAGTTAAAAATTGTCTAGCAGAAATGGAGAACTGGGCTATCTTTGTGGAAAGCAGTGGTACGCAACTGAGTATCACACATGCTGATACTATGCCCCAAACAATTGCCTGCACTTTTTGCAGTTACAAATTGCTTAGCAGAAATGGAGAAGTGGGCTATGTTTGTGGAAAGCAGTGCTACATCACTGACTATCACACATGCTGATACTATGCCACAAGGAATTGCCTGCACTTTTTGCAGTTAAAAATTGTCTAGCAGAAATGGAGAAGTGGGCTATGTTTGTGGAAAGCAGTGGTACGTTAATGACTATCACACACACTGATACTATGCCCCAAAGAATTGTTTGCACTTTTTGCAGTTAAAAATTGGCTAGTAGAAATGGAGAGGTGGGGTAGCTTTCTTGACAGCAGTGGTATGTCACTGACTATCACACACACGGATACTATGCCCCAAAGAATTGCCTGGACTACCTGCAGTTAAAAATTGGCTAGTAGAAATGGAGAGATAGGGTAGCTTTCTTGACAGCAGTGGTAGGTCACTGACTATCACACACGCTGATACTATGCCCCAAAGAATTGCCTGCACTTTTTGCAGTTACAAATTGTATAGCAGAAATGGAGAAGTGGGCTATGTTTGTGGAAAGCAGTGGTACGTCACTGAGTATCACATACGCTGATACTATGCCACAAACAATTGCCTGCACTTTTTGCAGTTAAAAATTGTCTAGCAGAAATGGAGAACTGGGCTATGTTTGTGGAAAGCAGTGGTACGTCACTGACTATCAAACATGCTGATACTATGCCCCAAGGAGTTGCTTGCACTTTTTGTAGTTAAAAATTGTTAAGCAGAAATGGAGAAGTGGGCTATCTTTGTGGAAAGCAGTGTTACGTCACTGACTATCACACATACTGATACTATGCCCCAAGGAATTGCCTGAGCTGATTTAGAAAGATGCTGTAAAAAACCCTTGCACAGCGCTGGCACAGACCTGCCTAGCAAAAATGGCTATGAACTGCTCTAATCTAGCCCTGAAAAGGGCTGAAATTACAAGTAGTCTCTAATCCCTAACTGATGTGTAGATTTCACTGTATAAGTGTATAGCGCCCATAGCAGCAGCAGCGGGAGCAGTGACTGACACACACCCGCAGCACTGAGATAATGGCAGTGATGGGGAAAATGTCCGGGTCTTATAGGGCATGGACATGTGACATGCACAGCCAATGAAACATGCTCTTGCTTGTCTGGCAAAAATCCACTTTGCTGTGTGTGTGTCTGTGATTGGCTGATAGCCTGGCCCACCCCACTGTACGCGCGGTTAGGAAAAAAATATGGCGATCGCCATTCTTTCAGCACTCAGCAGTAGAGATGAGCGAACCGGTCGCGGTTCGGCTCGAGGTCGGTTCGCCGAACGGGGGTCCCGTTCGAGTTCGGTTCGTCGAACGTTCGACGAACCGAACTCGAACCAATAGGCTATAATGGGAGGCAATCACAAACACATAAAAATGCATTATAAATGTACACAAACAGTTAATAAACATTGCCATAACACTTACCGGTCCCCGCGATCCCTTCTGCACTCTGTCTCCTGCCGCTATTCCATCCGATGATCGCTGAATCCTCCCGGTGACTGGCACTGCAGCAGTGATAAAGGACCTATCGTGACGTCAAAATAGCCATGTGACCAGTCACGTGGCTATTATCTCATTGGCTACAGACTGGTCACATGACTATGACGAGTCATGTAGGACCTGCGAGTGCATCTCTCCGGTACACGGTGCACATATGTGTATCGCCGTGTACCGGCGACATGCTCTACCACACGGTCGACTCCCCGTTCCGTTAGGGACCGGCTGACACAGCCGGTCATTAACGGAGGTTGCCATAGCAACGCAGTTAGCGGTGACGTCACCGCTAACCGCGGCTCCGAGAGCACCGTTGCTATGGTAACGCGTCTGTCAGCGTCTGAGAGCAGGGAGCCAGCGCTAAGCGGTGTGCGCTGCTCCCTGCTCTGTGCACATGTAGCTGCAGCACATATCGGGTAATTAACCCGATGTGTGCTGTAACTAGGAGAGCAGGGAGCCAGCGCTAAGTAGTGTGCGCTGCTCCCTGCTCTGTGCACATTTAGCTGCAGCACACATCGGGTAATTAACCCGATGTGTGCTGTAACTAGGAGAGGAGCGAGCCAGCGCTAAGTGTGCGCTGCTCCCTGCTCTCTGCACGTGTAGCTGCGTGCGCTGGTAACCAAGGTAAATATCGGGTTGGTTACCCGATATTTACCTTAGTTACCAAGCGCAGCATCTTCCACGCGGCGCTGGGGGCTGGTCACTGGTTGCTGGTGAGCTCACCAGCAACTTGTGTAGCCACGCTCCAGCGATCCCTGCCAGGTCAGGTTGCTGGTGGGATCGCTGGAGCGTCGCTAGTGTGACATCTCACCAGCAACCTCCTAGCAACTTACCAGCGATCCCTATCGTTGCTGGGATCGCTGGTAAGTTGCTAAGGCTAAGTTCACATTTCCGTTGATTTGTATCAGTCACATGCGTCGCTTGACGCATGTGACTGATGCGCTGTTCAACGCTGTACAACGGATGACAAAGAACAGAATTCTTTGTCGGATTCCGTTGTGTGCGGGGGGCGGAGTTCGGGGGGGAGGGGAGGAGCCGAGCGGGGCCGTGGCACTGAGGACGTCAGTGCCGCAGTGACTGCAGGACAGGTGAGTGTGTGTGTGTGTGTGAGTGTGTGAGTGTGTGTGTGTATACACATGCTGAATGCGGGAGGGGGCGGAGCCGAGCGGGGGGCGGGGCCAGGCGCTGAGGATGTCAGTGGAAGTGCTGCGGTCTGCATGGCTGGGGACAGGTGAGTGTATCTGTGAGTGAGTGAGTGTGTGTATGTGCATGTATGTATGTATGTGTGTGTGTGCACATGCAAAGTGCGGGAGGGGGCGGAGCCGAGCGGGGGGCGGGGCCAGGCGCTGAGGATGTCAGTAGAAGTGCTGCGGTCTGCATGGCTGGGGACAGGTGAGTGTATCTGTGAGTGAGTGAGTGTGTGTATGTGCATGTATGTATGTATGTGTGTGCACATGCAAAGTGCGGGAGGGGGCGGAGCCGAGCGGGGGGCGGGGCCAGGCGCTGAGGATGTCAGTGGAAGTGCTGCGGTCTGCATGGCTGGGGACAGGTGAGTGTATCTGTGAGTGAGTGAGTGTGTGTATGTGCATGTATGTATGTATGTGTGTGCACATGCAAAGTGCGGGAGGGGGCGGAGCCGAGCGGGGGGCGGGGCCAGACGCTGAGGATGTCAGTAGAAGTGCTGCGGTCTGCATGGCTGGGGACAGGTGAGTGTATGTGTGAGTGAGTGTGTGTATGTGCATGTATGTATGTATGTGCATGTATGTATGTATGTGTGTGCACATGCAAAGTGCGGGAGGGGGCGGAGCCGAGCGGGGGGCGGGGCCAGGTGCTGAGGATGTCAGTGGAAGTGCTGCGGTCTGCATGGCTGGGGACAGGTGAGTGTATGTGTGAGTGAGTGTGTGTATGTGCATGTATGTATGTATGTGCATGTATGTATGTATGTGTGTGCACATGCAAAGTGCGGGAGGGGGCGGAGCCGAGCAGGGGGCAGGGCCAGACGAGGGTGTCAGTGGCAGTGCTTGTCTGCATGGCTGGGGACAGGTGAGTGTGTGTGTGTGTGTGTGTACATACATGTGCGGAGTGCGGGAGGGGGCGGGGCCGAGCGGGGAAGTGTCGGCCTCCCTGCACACGTAACCAGCCTAAATATCGGGTAACAGCAAAGCACCCGATGTTTACCTTGGTTACCCGATATTTACCTTGGTTACGGGCCTACACCGCTTAGCGCTGGCTCCTTGCACCGTAACCAGGGTAAATATCGGGTAACCAACCAAAGCTGGTGACGTGTGCAGGGAGCCAGAGAGCATGCGCAGCGAAATCCGACGGATCTCGCTGCTCAAAAAACGTTACATGCTGCGTTCCTCCCGCCCGGCAGTCAGTCGTTCCACGACTGATCAGTCGGGCGGAGGGTGCAACGCAGCATCATCAGTCACAATCCGCTGCTCATACAAGTCTATGGGAGCAGCGGAATCCGCTAAACGGATTCCGCTGTTTACAAGAGCAGCGGATTGTGACTGATACATTTTAGCGGAAATGTGAACTTAGCCTTAGTGTGACGGGGCCTTTACCGCTGTTACCGCTGACAGCCAGCACTGATCTGCACGCTGCACGCTGCTTCCCGTTTGTAGTGATGATTGTAGTGAGGATGAGGTTCCCCAGCCCCAAGTGATGAGCTGGGTAAACTCATCCTCACTACAATCGTCACTACTACTACACTAGAAAGAAAGAAGACAGAAGAGCAGGATCGTGGAGGGCTGACAGGGGGTAATAAAGATGGAGTCTCTAATGTGTCTGTATATTTATTTCTATTAAAGTATTTTTTCTCTGTGTGGTGTTTTTTTTTAACCCTTTATTGGAGATTCTTAATGGCCGGGTCAAACGTGCCTGACATTAAGAATCTCTGGCTTAATACTGGCTAGTAAAACAAAGCCAGTATTAACTCATGATTACCCAACAAGCCACCCGGCTCCAGGGCTGTTGGAAGAGTTGGATACAGCTCCAGATGATGGCGCTTCTATGAGAGCGCCATTTTCTGGGACAGCTGCGGACTGAAATTCGCAGCAGAGGCGCCCAGAAACCTCGGGCTAACCTGTGCTGCGGATTCCAATCCCCAGCTGCCTAGTTGTACCTGGCTGGACACAAAAATGGGGCGAAGCCCACGTCATTTGTTTTTTAATTATTTCATGAAATAAGTGAAATAATTAAAAAAAACGGGCTTCCCTATATTTTTGGTTCCCAGCCGGGTACAAATAGGCAACTGGGGGTTGGAGGCAGCCCGTGGCTGCCTGCTGTACCTGGCTAGCATACAAAAATATGGCGAAGCCCACGTCATTTTTTTGGTGGGAAAAAAAATTCTGCATACAGTCCTGGATGGAGTATGCTGAGCCTTGTAATTCTGCAGATGCTGTCTGCTCTTCTCCATACAGACAGACAGCAGCTGCAGAACTACAAGGCTCAGCATACTCCATCCAGGACTGTATGCAGAAGTTTTTTGCCCCCTGAAAAAATTATGTGGGCTTCGCCATATTTTTGTATGCTAGCCAGGTACAGCAGGCAGGTACGGCTGCCCCCAACCCCCAGTTGCCTATTTGTACCCGGCTGGGAACCAAAAATAAAGGGAAGCCCTTTTTTTATTATTTCATGAAATAATTAGAAAACAAATGACGTAGGCTTCGCCCCATTTTTGTGTCCAGCCAGGTACAACTAGGCAGCTGGGGATTGGAATCCGCAGCACAGGTTGGCCTGAGATTTCTGGGCACCACTGCTGCGAATTGCAGTCTGCAGCCGCCTCAGAAAATGGCACTTTCATAGAAGCGCCATCTTCTGGCGCTGTATCCAACTCTTCCAGCACCTGCCTGCTATACCTGGCTAGCATACAAAAATATGGCGAAGCTCACGTCCTTTTTTTTGTAGTTTTTTGGCAAAAAAAATAAAAAATGCTTCCCTGGATTTTCCATTGCCAGTGAAGGTAACATCAAGCAGTGGGGGTTAGCAGCCAGTAGCTGCTTGGATTACCCTTACCTAGCAATACAAAAAATGCAGCGGGAGCCCATATATATTTTTTTTAATTATTTATTTAAATAACTAAAAACAAAATGGGCTTCCCTGTATTTTGATTGCTGGACATCACAGTGCTGTAAAAATAAATCTTTAAAAAAATGACGTAGCGCTCCGCGGTATTTTTGATTCTCAGCGCAGATAAAGCAGACAGCTATGGGTTGCCACCCCAGTCTGCCTGCCGATACCTTGGTTGGCAATCAAAATACAGGGAAGCCCATTAATTTTTTCTATTTAAAAAATAGTTAAAAAAAAAATGACATTGGGTCCCCCCATTTTTGATAGCCAGCTAGGGTAAAGCAGACGGCTGTAGCCTGAAAACCACAGCTGGCAGCTTTACCGTGGTTGGGGATCCAATGTGGAGGTCCCCTCAGGCTCTTTTTTATAATTATTTTATAAATATTAATAATTACACAATAAAAGTAGGGTCTCCCCCAAATTGGATCACCAGCCAAGGTAAAGCGGACAGCTGTGGTCTGGTATTCTCAGGGTGGGAAGGTCCATAGTTATTGGGCCTTCACAGCCTAAAAATAGCAGGCCGCAGGCACCCCAGACGTGGCGCATCCACTAGATGCGCCAATCCTGGCGCTTCACCCCAGCTCATCCCGTGCCCTGGTGCAGTGGCAAACGGGGTAATAAATCGGGTTGATACTAGCTGTAAAGTCACCTGAGATCAAGCCCAGCAGTTTGTGATGTCATGGCGTCTATTAGATACCCAACATCATAAACTGTCAGTACTAACAAAAAAAAAAAAATCGACAAAAGAAATTTATTTGAAAAAACAGTCCCCAAAACATTTCCTCTTTCACCAATTTATTGTAAGAAAAAAAATAAAGGGGTCCCACGACGACTCTGGACCGTCTAGAATATGGGGGGGAGACACTCAGGGAACGTATCCCCCATTTTCTAGGAGTGCGGACCCTTCATGTGAGGAGTGTGGGTGCAATGAATCTGCACTCACTCTCCCCGGGTCCACAGCAGCAGAGTCCATGTCGTAATAGTTGCTACCAAAGCTGCAATGCCCTGCTCATGAGGTAAGGGCATGCCTAATCAGGAGAACTACTGTAGAGGAAGCTCTGCTCACTGGTATATAGATGCTCAGAGGTAATAATAGATAAAATTAGTGAGTAACCTCGGCACTCTAAATCTCCCAGACTAAGTCAGTAAGTCACAACGGATAGTAATGCAAAATCACTCTTTATTGGTCCGTATTAAGAAAAAAAAATTTTTCATAAGCATATATGTTTTTGTCCAAAACAAGTTACAAATGACGTTTCGGCCTGAGCCTTCGTCAGATTGGACTTATCTGCATGTAATCATGAAAAATGACAATAATCAGTATCACATAAGAGTGAGAGAACAATAACATAAACTCGAACAATGTAGAGGTACAATTGGGATGCAGCAAAAAAATTGCAACACAGCAAGAAATGAAACACGTGATACAAATGTCATAATACAGTACAAGGACAATATAGTAATGACAAATATGGGGTCAGAGTAGGCTT
The DNA here is from genome assembly GCF_048569485.1 of Anomaloglossus baeobatrachus. Taxonomy (NCBI): domain Eukaryota; kingdom Metazoa; phylum Chordata; class Amphibia; order Anura; family Aromobatidae; genus Anomaloglossus; species Anomaloglossus baeobatrachus. Next base: position 539,353,013 of record NC_134354.1, on the reverse strand, counting down.
AGACAGCTCTGGTACGAAAGAGATGTCAATCATAAAGTAACATGTGCAGTAGGTGTAGAGCTACAGTATGCATGGCAGAGCTAATGGGTAGACCGACCATAGAAAAAGAACGGAGAAAAAGTGGAGAAAAAATGGAGAAAAAGTGGAGAAAAAGTGGAGGAAAAATTGGAGAAAAAGTGGAGAAAAAGTGGAGAAAAAGTGGAGAAAAAGTGGAGAAAAAATGGAGAAAAAATGGAGAAAAAGTGGAGAAAAAAGTGGAGAAAAAGTGGAGAAAAAGTGGAGAAAAAGTGGAGAAAAAGTGGAGAATAAGTGGAGAATAAGTGGAGAATAAGTGGAGAAAAAGTGGAGAAAAAAGTGGAGAAAAAGTGGAGGAAAAATTGGAGAAAAAGTGGAGAAAAAGTGGAGAAAAAAGTGGAGGAAAAATTGGAGAAAAAGTGGAGAATAAGTGGAGAAAAAGTGGAGAAAAAGTGGAGAAAAAGTGGAGAATAAGTGGAGAATAAGTGGAGAATAAGTGGAGAAAAAGTGGAGAAAAAAGTGGAGAAAAAGTGGAGGAAAAATTGGAGAAAAAGTGGAGAAAAAGTGGAGAAAAAAGTGGAGGAAAAATTGGAGAAAAAGTGGAGAATAAGTGGAGAAAAAGTGGAGAAAAAGTGGAGAAAAAGTGGAGAAAAAGTGGAGAAAAAGTGGAGAAAAAAGTGGAGAAAAAATGGAGGAAAAATGGAGAAAAAAGTGGAGAAAAAGTGGAGAAAAAGTGGAGAAAAAGTGGAGAAAAAAGTGGAGAAAAAGTGGAGAAAAAGTGGAGAAAAAGTGGAGAATAAGTGGAGAATAAGTGGAGAAAAAGTGGAGAAAAAGTGGAGAAAAAAGTGGAGAAAAAGTGGAGGAAAAATTGGAGAAAAAGTGGAGAAAAAAGTGGAGAAAAAGTGGAGGAAAAATTGGAGAAAAAGTGGAGAATAAGTGGAGAATAAGTGGAGAAAAAGTGGAGAAAAAGTGGAGAAAAAATGGAGAAAAAAGTGGAGAAAAAGTGGAGAAAAAGTGGAGAAAAAAGTGGAGAAAAAGTGGAGAAAAAGTGGAGAATAAGTGGAGAATAAGTGGAGAAAAAGTGGAGAAAAAGTGGAGAAAAAGTGGAGAATAAGTGGAGTAAAAGTGGAGAAAAAGTGGAGAATAAGTGGAGAATAAGTGGAGAATAAGTGGAGAAAAAATGGAGAATAAGTGGAGAAAAAAGTGGAGAAAAAGTGGAGGAAAAATTGGAGAAAAAGTGGAGAATAAGTGGAGAAAAAGTGGAGAAAAAGTGGAGAAAAAATGGAGAAAAAAGTGGAGAAAAAGTGGAGAAAAAGTGGAGAAAAAAGTGGAGAAAAAGTGGAGAAAAAGTGGAGAATAAGTGGAGAATAAGTGGAGAAAAAGTGGAGAAAAAGTGGAGAAAAAAATGGAGAAAAAGTGGAGAAAAAGTGGAGAATAAGTGGAGTAAAAGTGGAGAAAAAGTGGAGAATAAGTGGAGAATAAGTGGAGAATAAGTGGAGAAAAAATGGAGAATAAGTGGAGAAAAAATGGAGAAAAAGTGGAGAAAAAATGGAGAAAAAGTGGAGAAAAAGTGGAGCACCCTTTGGTGCCTTTCATGTGGCACTAAGGGGTGCTTAGCTTTGTATTTAGCCAGAAAATGAAAAAAAAAAATGACATAGGGTTCCCCCTAGTTTTGTAGTCAGCTAGGGTAAAGCAGACGGCTGCAGCCTGCAGACCACAGCTGGCAACCTCACCTTGGCTGGTAATCCAAAACTGAGGGCACCCCACGCTGTTATTTTAAATTAAATAAATAATTAAAAAAAAAACACGTAGGGGTCCCCCAAAATTGGATCACCAGCCAAGGTAAAGCAGACAGCTGGGGCCTGATATTCTCAGACTAGGGAGGTCCATGGTTATTGGACTCTCCCCAGCCTAAAAATAGCAGGCCGCAGCCGCCCCAGAAGTGGCGCATCCATTAGATGCGCCAATCCTGGTGCTTCGCCCCAGCTCATCCCGCGCCCTGGTGCGGTGGCAAACGGGGTAATATATGGGGTTAATACCAGATGTGTAATGTCACCTGGCATCAAGCCCTGGGGTTGGTGAGGTCAGGCGTCTATCAGATACCCGACATCACCAACCCAGTCAGTAATAAAAAAAAATAGACGACAAACACATTTTTATTTGAAAAAACACTCCCCAAAACATTCCCTCTTTAACCAATTTATTAGAATGAAAAACAAATCCAGGTCTGCTGTAATCCAAGGGGTTGCCATGACGATCCACACTGTCCCAGTCAATGAAGAGCAGGATGTTCCCCATTGGCTGGGAGAGCAGTGCAGTGACCTGAGCTAACATCAATGGGTCAGCCCAGGTCACTGCAGGGCATGACAAGTGCTGCTGTCAGCGAGGTACATTACCTGCGCTGATCTCCAGCACACTGACAGCCCCTGTCACTGAGGTCAATGACCGCCGCCTTCACACCAAGTCTCGCGAGAGGCCCGTGACGTCACCGCTAGTCAGTCTCGGGTCGGAAGCGAGAGGTGATGTGACAAGCGGCGGCCATGGAGGACAGTGACAGCGCTGAGGTCGGGATGGCGGGACTTCATCACCGCAGGCAGGGCCGGCTCCAGGTTTTTGTGGGCCCCGGGCGGAAGAGTCCCAGTGGGCCCCATAAACACGGAGACACACACACATACACAGATACATACACGTACATATACATATTTAAAGACAAACTCACAAAAATACATATAAACAGACAAATCTATACAGTCATATACACTGACATACATAGATACACATCATACATGCATACATACAGAGACACACACTGCTATGCTGCATACATACATACATACAGACAGACACACACATACTGCTCTGCTGCATACATACATATAGACAGACACACACACTGCTCTGCTACATACATACATACAGACAGACACACACATACTGCTCTGCTGCATACATACATACAGACACACACACACACTGCTCTGCTGCATACATACATACAGACAGACACGCACACTGCTCTGCTGCATACATACATACAGACAGACACACACACTGCTCTGCTACATACATACATATAGACAGACACACACATACTGCTCTGCTGCATACATACATACAGACACACACACACACTGCTCTGCTGCATACATACAGACAGACACACACACACACTGCTCTGCTGCATACATACATACAGACAGACACACACACTGCTCTGCTACATACATACATATAGACAGACACACACATACTGCTCTGCTGCATACATACAGACAGACACACACACACACTGCTCTGCTGCATACATACATACAGACAGACACGCATACTGCTCTGCTGCATACATACAGACACGCATACTGCTCTGCTGCATACATACATGCATACATACATACACGCATACTGCTCTGCTGCATACATACAGACACGCATACTGCTCTGCTGCATACATACATGCATACATACAGACAGACACGCATATTGCTCTGCTGCATATATATATATACATACATACAGACACGCATACTACTCTGCTACATATATACATACATACATACAGACACGCATACTGCTCTGCTGCATACATACAGACAGACACGCATATTGCTCTGCTGCATATATATATATACATACAGACACGCATACTACTCTGCTACATATATACATACATACATACAGACACGCATACTGCTCTGCTGCATACATACATGCATACATACAGACACGCATACTGCTCTGCTGCATACATACATGCATACATACAGACACGTATACTGCTCTGCTGCATACATACATGCATACATACAGACAGACACGCATATTGCTCTGCTGCATATATATATATATATATATAAATACAGACACGCATACTGCTCTGCTGCATACATACATGCATACATACATACACGCATACTGCTCTGCTGCATACATACATGCATACATACAGACACACATACTGCTCTGCTGCATACATACATGCATACATACAGACACGTATACTGCTCTGCTGCATACATACATGCATACATACAGACAGACACGCATATTGCTCTGCTGCATATATATATACATACATACAGACACGCATACTGCTCTGCTGCATATATACATGCATACATACAGACACGCATACTGCTCTGCTGCATATATACATACATATAGACACGCATACTGCTCTGCTGCATATATACATACATATAGACACGCATACTGCTCTGCTGCATATATACATACATATAGTCACGCATACTGCTCTGCTGCATATATACATACATATAGACACGCATACTGCTCTGCTGCATATATACATACATATAGACACGCATACTGCTCTGCTGCATATATACATACATATAGACACGCATACTGCTCTGCTGCATATATACATACATATAGTCACGCATACTGCTCTGCTGCATATATACATACATATAGACACGCATACTGCTCTGCTGCATATATACATGCATACATATAGACACGCATACTGCTCTGCTGCATATATACATACATATAGACACGCATACTGCTCTGCTGCATATATACATACATATAGACACGCATACTGCTCTGCTGCATATATACATACATATAGTCACGCATACTGCTCTGCTGCATATATACATACATATAGACACGCATACTGCTCTGCTGCATATATACATACATATAGACATGCATACTGCTCTGCTGCATATATACATACATATAGACACGCATACTGCTCTGCTGCATATATACATACATATAGACACGCATACTGCTCTGCTGCATATATACATACATATAGACACGCATACTGCTCTGCTGCATATATACATACATATAGACACGCATACTGCTCTGCTGCATATATACATACATATAGACACGCATACTGCTCTGCTGCATATATACATACATATAGACACGCATACTGCTCTGCTGCATATATACATACATATAGACACGCATATTGCTCTGCTGCATATATACATACATATAGTCACGCATACTGCTCTGCTGCATATATACATACATATAGACACGCATACTGCTCTGCTGCATATATACATACATATAGACACGCATACTGCTCTGCTGCATATATACATACATATAGTCACGCATACTGCTCTGCTGCATATATACATACATATAGACACGCATACTGCTCTGCTGCATATATACATACATATAGACACGCATACTGCTCTGCTGCATATATACATACATATAGACACGCATACTGCTCTGCTGCATATATACATACATATAGACACGCATACTGCTCTGCTGCATATATACATACATATAGACACGCATACTGCTCTGCTGCATATATACATACATATAGACACGCATACTGCTCTGCTGCATATATACATACATATAGACACGCATACTGCTCTGCTGCATATATACATACATATAGACACGCATACTGCTCTGCTGCATATATACATACATATAGACACGCATACTGCTCTGCTGCATATATACATACATATAGACACGCATACTGCTCTGCTGCATATATACATACATATAGACACGCATATTGCTCTGCTGCATATATACATACATATAGACACGCATACTGCTCTGCTGCATATATACATACATATAGACACGCATACTGCTCTGCTGCATATATACATGCATATAGACACGCATACTGCTCTGCTGCATATATACATACATATAGACACGCATACTGCTCTGCTGCATATATACATACATATAGACACGCATACTGCTCTGCTGCATATATACATACATACAAACACACACCTTGCTCTGCGGGGCCCACACACGCGGCTCCGGGGGTCACACACACGGCTCTGCGGGGCCCACACACGCGGCTCCGGGGGCCACACACACGGCTCTGCGCGTCCCACACACGCGGCTCCGGGGGCCACACACACGGCTCTGCGGGGCCCACACACGCGGCTCCGGGGGTCACACACACGGCTCTGCGGGGCCCACACACGCGGCTCCGGGGGTCACACACACGGCTCTGCGGGGCCCACACACGCGGCTCCGGGGGCCACACACACGGCTCTGTGGGGCCCACACACGCGGCTCCGGGGGCCACACACACGGCTCTGCGGGGCCCACACACGCACGGGGGGACAGGGAGGGGCGGGGAGGGAGTGATGTCCCACATACTGATCAGGTCACGGTGCAGATGGGGCCCACACAGCGCCGGAGGGAAGCGATGTGCTGGGGGTCGCTGGCTGGCACTGTGACTCCTTCATCTGTGCGACCGAGCAGGACGCCGGGCGGTAGCTCCGCCCACAGATGATGCTCAATGAAGGAGAACACACCCTTAAAGGGCCGGCAGCCACAGTTTCCAGTGCCAAGGACTGCTGCCTCCGGACCGACCGCAGGTAAGCCGAGTGGGACCGTGTGTGTGTGTGTGTGTGTGTGTGTGTGTGTGTGTGTGTGAGTGTGTGTGTGTATGTATGTATGTGTACATGCCGCGGGCAGGAGGGGGCGGAGCGAGCTGAGCGGGGAAGTGTCGGCTTCCTGCACGTAACTAGGATAAACATCGGGTTACTAACCAAAGCGCTTTGCTTGGATACCCGATGTTTATCTTGGTTACCAGCTTGTGGCAGGCTGCCAGCGATGGCTCCTGCACACTGTAGCTGTAAAAAGCCCTGCTTTTTGCTGCTAGAACCGTTCTCGAACGTTTCTAGAACTATCGAGCTTTTGAAAAAAGCTCGAGTTCTAGTTCGATCTAGAACATGGCCCAAAATCACTCGAACCTCGAACTGGAGAACCTCGAACCACGAACCGCGCTCAACTCTACTCAGCAGCACTGATCTAAACCCCGTCCCCCAGCACACAATACGCTGAATTTTGATAATATCATTATTAACAGTGACTGACAGTATTACAATGAAAAGCCAACTAGTAACTAGCTACACTTTTGGTGATCGAACGGTAACCCGAACTGTCGAACATGAAGCTAATCATTTGAGTTCGTCGAACGACTCGAACATCGCCAAAAAAACCTCGAATTTGAAATTGGCGAATGGTTCAATTCGAACACCGCTCATCTCTAATCCAGGGATCCCAACTTATTGTTACCCCTCTATAAATCACTTGTAAGGCCACATCTGGAAAATGGGATCCAGTTTTGGCCTCCACATTTTAAAAAGGACATATAGAAGTTAAAATGAGTTCAAAGGTGGCTACCTAAACTACTAGAAGGAATGGAAGGCCTCCCATATGATGAGAGGTTGAAAAGGTTAGATATGTTTAGCTTAGAAAAACGACGTCTCAGATGATCATTGTCGGTTATAAGTGACTTAGGGACAAAATGTAGAATTGGTGAAGGAAGGTTGAACTACATAGACCTAGGTCTTTTTTCAACCTATGTAACTATGTAAGGATTACGAAAGGATATTGGTCCAAATGTAATGCCCAGTGTCTGAAATCTGGGTATGAATCCTAAGTCATGGGTTTTCCCGCAAGGCAAGACCCCAAACATACTTCAAGAACCACCCTGAAATGGATGGAAGCAAAATGCCTGAGGGTTCTGAAGTGGCCAACAATGAGTTTAGATCTAAATCCCATTGAACACCTGTAAAAAGATATTAAAATTGCTGTTGGTAGAAAGCATCGTTCAAAAATGAGAGACCTAAAGCAGATTGCAAAGGAAGAGTACTCCAGAATTCCAATTGAGAGGTGTAAGAAGCTTGTTGATGGTTATAAAAAATTATAGTTTTTTGTTACAAATGGTGTGCAACTAAATATTAAGTTAAGAGTGCTAACAATTTTGCCCTGCTCATTTTGGAGTTTTGTTTGAAGCCATGTCCAAATTGCCTTTTTTTCCTCAGTTTTTTTGTGTTGTCCCAAAACACAAAGGAAATATACAGGTGTAAAATAAAACTTGTGTAATTGTAATAATTATCTGGGGGAAATACTTCATATTCTGGAACAATTTCAAGGGTGCCAACACTTTCGGTCATGACTGTATAAAATTTGTGGGGAGGGGGGAGATGTGTAGTGAAGTGCTGGCAGCCTGTTTACTCTGGAACAGTGGGGGCTTCAGGTCCTTTCTGCAGCACAGTGGGCAGCCCTTCTTTCAGAGTCAGTAAGTGTTACCATCAATTTGTGATACTCATAACTATTGACCACAATAATTATGACTTCTCAAAAACCGATGAGACATAATTCTTGGCCTTTCCCACCACTGTTCCCACTGAACTCCATTTGCTGCCACTGTTCCTACTGAACTCCATTTGCTGTCTCCTGATTGGGAGGAGGAGGGAGAAGAAAAAGGCCGAGCAAGTGCAGGAGCAGCACTGAGCTCCACACAGAATTAATGCTGAGGACCGTGTCATCATATCTTCTGCTTCTAATGCGGCTGTATTAAGCAAGAGAGGTAAAGGCGGCCCATTATCTCAGTGGCCCAGAAGGAATTTGCTAACCAGGGCAGATAGCCAATTGGGGCCTGACCAACCAGCATAGATCTTCACTCCTGAGGCAACAGGTCTAGAGCACACCTAAGCACTAGAGTTGAGCGCAGGTCGCGGTTCGAGGTTCTCCAGTTCGCGGCTCGAGTGATTTTGGGGGCTGTTCTAGATAGAACTAGAACTCGAGCTTTTTGCTAAAGCTCGATAGTTCTAGATACGTTCGAGAACGGTTCTAGCAGCAAAAAGCAGGGCTTTTTACAGCTACAGTGTGCAGGAGCCATCGCTGGCAGCCTGCCAGAAGCTGGTAACCAAGATAAACATCGGGTATGCAAGCAAAGCGCTTTGGTTAGTAACCCGATGTTTATCCTAGTTACGTGCAGGAAGCCCACACTTCCCCGCTCAGCTCGCTCCGCCCCCTCCTGCACGCGGCATGTACACATACATACACACACAGACACATACACACACACACACACGTCCCCAGCCATGCAGTCCACGACACTGACGTCCTCCTGGCACTCTGCACACATGGTCCCGCTCGGCTTACCTGCGGTGATGAAGTCCTGACCTCAGCGCTGTCACTGTCTTCCATGGCTGCCGCTTGTCACATCACCTTCTCTCGCTTCCGACCCGAGACTGACTAGCGGTGACGTCACGGGCCTCTCGCGATACTTGGCTGTGAAGGCGGCGGTCATTGAACTCAGTGACAGGTGCTGTCGGCAGTGCAGGAGATTAGCGCAGGTAATGTACCTCGCTGACAGCAGCACTTGTCATGCCCTGCAGTGACCTGGGCTGACCCATTGATGTTAGCTCAGGTCACTGCACTGCTCTCCCAGCCAATGGGGAACATCCTGCTCTTCATTGACTGGGACAGTGTGGATCGTCATGGCAACCCCTTGGATTACACCAGACCTGGATTTGTTTTATTTTTTCTAATAAATTGGTTAAAAAGGGAATGTATTGGGGAGTATTTTTTCAAATAAAAATGTGTTTGTCGTCTATTTTTTTTTATTACTGCCTGGGTTGGTGATGTCGGGTATCTGATAGACGCCTGACCTCATCAACCCCAGGGCTTGATGCCAGGTGACATTACACATCTGGTATTAACCCCATATATTACCCCGTTTGCCACCGCACCAGGGCGCGGGATGAGCTGGGGCGAAGCTCTAGGATTGGCACATCTAATGGATGTGCCACTTTTGGGGCGGCAATGGCCTGCTATTTTTAGGCTGGGGAGAGTCCAATAACCATGGACCTCCCTAGTCTGAGAATATCAGACCCCAGCTGTCTGCTTTACCTTGGCTGGTGATCCAATTTTGGGGGGACCCCTACGTGTTTTTTTTTAAAAATTATTTATTTAATTTAAAATAACAGTGTGGGGTGCCCTCAGTTTTGGATTACTAGCCAAGGTGAGGTTGCCAGCTGTGGTCTGCAGGCTGCAGCTGTCTGCTTTACCCTAGCTGGCTACAAAAATAGGGGGAACCCTACGTCATTTTTTTTTTTCATTTTTTTGGCTAAATACAAAGCTAAGCACCCCTTAGTGCCACATGAAAGGCACCAAAGGGTGCAAAATTACAAAATGCAGGAGAGTGGGACATTATGTGTCTTTCTGCCATTATAATGACAGAAAAGACTGATATGAAGTGCACAAGAACAAGAAAATCACCAGAGCGCTCTACGCTGTGAAAAGCAGTAGAAAATGGCACTTGAGTGAACATGTGACCGCCTCATGTAGGATGAAGCTATGGATCCTGGGTAAATTTATGCATTTACCATCCTTCAGTTTTTTTGCAGTACACAAAAAAAACGGAAGGCACACGGATGACAGATGACATACGGACTGTCTACGGAACGGAAACGGATGCCACACGGATGCACCCGTGAAAAAAAACGGACTGTTTTTTGCAGACCGCAAAAATGGATCGATCGTGTTAATGTAGCCTTATTCTGATCTGCCGTTTATAAACAGCAGGCAGAAATAAGTGAATAACGCCCCACAGCATCAGAAAATCTCCGGGGTTTCAGGGCTAGCTGAGACCCTGGAGATCATGATTCAGGACGGTTTTTCCGGTCCCCGCTCACGTGATCACAGGTATACACCGTACACCGATAATCACGTTACAGTAAATGACAGCGCCGGTAAAAAAATATTTATCTCCCATCTGGCATGAACAAACATGATAAATCTCCTCCCCGGTCCCCTCCGGTCCCCCGGTGTCGCCAAAGTGCCCCCCCTGATGCCCTCCCAGAAATCCAAGATGGCCGCGCGCAGAGCAGCGCGCCGGCCGCATTCACCCTACTCCTCTGATTTCTGTCGCATGTGCCATGACACATGCGACAGAAAACTCCTCCCCAGGCCCTGCCAGGTCACCCTCTATAACCCCACCGGTGTCCCCCGGTGTCCCACGGTACCTGTGCAGCGTTGATCCCCCCACGGCCCTCTCCTTCACAATAGACGCTGCCACATGCACAGAGCGGCTGTCAGCTCAGCTTCCTGTGTTCAGGCACAGTGAGTGGTGGTTATGCATCTGTAAGCTAAGTGGGCGGCACGGTGGCTCAGTGGTTAGCACTGCAGACTTGCAGCGCTGAGGTCCTGGGTTCAATTCTCACCAAAGACACCATCTGCAAGGAGTTTGTATGTTCTCCCCGTGTTTGCGTGGGTTTCCTCCGGGTACTCCAGTTTCCTCCCACACTCCAAAGACATACAGCGCTATGGAATTAATAACGCTATATAAATGAATAAATTATTATTATGACTGCAATGCCCTGCTCATGAGGTAAGGAACATAATTGATCAGGAGAGCTATGTACTACATTTCCAAATGGAGGGATTTGCTTTTATAGTTTCCCTGCTGAACGACTACCAAACATGAGAGTCCGTTATATGCCACAAGAAAACATGTCTAAATAGCGAGCTCTGTTGTTAAGTATTCATTCAGCTGGATAACTGGGCTTAAAGGGGTATTCCATCTCCAAGATCCTATCCCCAATATATAGTAGGTGGAATAGCAATAATATCAGCAAATACCAATATTTGGAAATGTAGAATAGTTCTCCTGATTAGGCATGCACTATGAGCAGGGCATTGCAGCTTTGGTAGCAACCATTACGACATGGACTCTGCTGCTGTGGACCCGGGGAGAGTGAGTGCAGATTCATTGCACCCACACTCCTCACATGAAGGGTCCGCACTCCTAGAAAATGGGGGATACGTTCCCTGAGTGTCTTCCCCCCATATTCTAGACGGTCCAGAGTCGTCGTGGGACCCCTTTATTTTTTTTCTTACAATAAATTGGTGAAAGAGGAAATGTTTTGGGGACTGTTTTTTTCAAATAAATTCCTTTTGTCGATTTTTTTTTTTTGTTAGTACTGACAGTTTATGATGTTGGGTATCTAATAGACGCCATGACATAACAAACTGCTGGGCTTGATCTCAGGTGACTTTACAGCTAGTATCAACCCGATTTATTACCCCGTTTGCCACTGCACCAGGGCACGGGATGAGCTGGGGTGAAGCGCCAGGATTGGCGCACCTAGTGGATGCGCCACGTCTGGGGTGCCTGCGACCTGCTATTTTTAGGCTGTGAAGGCCCAATAACTATGGACCTTCCCACCCTGAGAATACCAGACCACAGCTGTCCGCTTTACCTTGGCTGGTGATCCAATTTGGGGGGACCCTACTTTTATTGTGTAATTATTAATATTTATAAAATAATTATAAAAAAAGAGCCTGGGAGGACCTCCACATTGGATCCCCAACCACGGTAAAGCTGCCAGCTGTGGTTTTCAGGCTACAGCCGTCTGCTTTACCCTAGCTGGCTATCAAAAATGGGGGGACCCAACGTCAATTTTTTTAAACTATTTTTTAAATAGAAAAAATTAATGGGCTTCCCTGTATTTTGATTACCAACCAAGGTAACGGCAGGCAGATGGGGGTGGCAACCCATAGCTGTCTGCTTTATCTACGCTGAGAATCAAAAATACTGCGGAGCGCTACGTCATTTTTTTTAAAGATTTATTTTTACAGCACTGTGATGTCCAGCAATCAAAATACAGGGAAGCCCATTTTGTTTTTAGTTATTTAAATAAATAATTAAAAAAAATATATGGGCTCCCGCTGCATTTTTTGTATTGCTAGCTAAGGGTAATCCAAGCAGCTACTGGCTGCTAACCCCCACTGCTTGGTGTTACCTTCACTGGCAATGGAAAATCCAGGGAAGCATTTTTTATTTTTTTTGACAAAAAACTACAAAAAAAGAACGTGAGCTTCGCCATATTTTTGTATGCTAGCCAGGTATAGCAGGCAGGTGCTGGAAGAGTTGGATACAGCGCCAGAAGATGGCGCTTCTATGAAAGTGCCATTTTCTGAGGCGGCTGCAGACTGCAAATCGCAGCAGTGGGGCCCAGAAAGCTCAGGCCAACCTGTGCTGCGGATTCCAATCCCCAGCTGCCTAGTTGTACCTGGCTGGACACAAAAATGGGGCGAAGCCTACGTCATTTGTTTTCTAATTATTTCATGAAATTCATGAAATAATATAAAAAGGGCTTCCCTTTATTTTTGGTTCCCAGCCGGGTACAAATAGGCAACTGGGGGTTGGGGGCAACCGTAACTGCCTGCTTTACCTGGCTAGCATACAAAAATATGGCGAAGCCCACATCATTTTTTCAGGGGGCAAAACACTTCTGCATACAGTCCTGGATGGAGTATGCTGAGCCTTGTAGTTCTGCAGCTGCTGTCTGTCTGTATGGAGAAGAGCAGACAGCAGCTGCAGAACTACAAGGCTCAGCATACTCCATCCAGGACTGTATGCAGAAGTTTTTTGCCCACCAAAAAAATGACGTGGGCTTCGCCATATTATTGTATGCTAGCCAGGTACAGCAGGCAGCCATGGGCTGCCTCCAACCCCCAGTTGCCTATTTGTACCCGGCTGGGAACCAAAAATATAGGGAAGCCTGTTTTTTTTTAATTATTTCACTTATTTCATGAAATAATTAAAAAACAAATGACGTGGGCTTCGCCCCATTTTTGTGTCCAGCCGGGTACAACTAGGCAGCTGGGGATTGGAATCCGCAGCACAGGTTAGCCCGAGGTTTCTGGGCGCCTCTGCTGCGAATTGCAGTTCGCAGCCGCCCCAGAAAATGGCGCTTTCATAGAAGCGCCATCATCTGGCGCTGTATCCAACTCTTCCAACAGCCCTGAAGCCAGGTGGCATGTTGGGTAATAATGAGTTAATACTAGCTTTGTTTTACTAGCTAGTATTAAGCCAGAGATTCTTAATGTCAGGCACGTTTGACCCGGCCATTAAGAATCTCCAATAAAGGGTTAAAAAAAAGACACCACACAGAGAAAAAATACTTTAATAGAAATAAATACACAGACACATTAGAGACTCCATCTTTATTACCCCCTGTCAGCCCTCCACGATCCATGGTCTTCTGTCTTTCTCGTTCAACAAATGCAGCTCTGCTCCATCACTGCTGCATGGGGGAAGACGCTGCTGCTCCCCACGTCAGCGTACAGCCTTCACTCCGTGAGTGATCAGTGCTGCTGGCTGTCAGCGGTAACGCTGACAGACGCGTTACCATAGCAACGGTGCTCCCAGAGCCGCTGTTAGCGGTGACATCACCGCTAAAGGCGTCCGTTAATGACCGGCTGTGTCAGCCAGTCCCTAACGGAACGGGGAGTTGACCGTGTGCTAGAGCATGTCGCCGGTACACGGCGATACACAAATGTGCACCGTGTACCGGAGAGATGCACTCGCAGGTCCTACATGACGCGTCATAGTCATGTGACCAGTCTGTAGCCAATGAGATAATAGCCACGTGACTGGTCACATGGCTATTTTGACATCACGATAGGTCCTGCATCACTGCTGGCAGTGCTGGTCACCGGGAGGATTCAGCGATCATCGGATGGAATAGCGGCAGGAGACAGAGTGCAGGAGGGATCGCGGGGACCGGTAAGTGTTATGGCAATGTTTATTAACTGTTTGTGTACATTTATCATGCATTTTTATGTGTTTGTGATTGCCTCCCATTATATCCTATAGGTTCGAGTTTGGTTCGTCGAACGTTCGACGAACCGAACTCGAACGAGACCTCCGTTCGGCGAACTGAACTCGAGCCGAACCACGGCCAGTTCGCTCATCTCTACTAAGCACTGCCCACTTACCATTGAAAGTCCAACCACATCATGTTGCTATTTTGTGCCCTCTATCTAATGCTTGCTGGACTTCTTTCCTTACATTTTATTTTCTGGCCGTTGATGGCAGTAACGCCAGTACTGTCCAGATCATGACCCTGATTAGAGATAAAGCAAATGAATACGCCAAGAATACTATATAATTCATTATATCTAAAACATGAAAATACGGCCACAGAGGAAAATGAACTGTGATGATTCAAATGAAGTGACAAAAGCCTTACGAAGGAGGAATTGCTCCTCTACAGCAAGAATCTTGCTAGAACCCCATCAACTAAAACAGGGAGACTTAGAATTTAACAATGCATATATTAGAAATTGAACATCTGTAAAAGTAATGTAAGTCGGTGACTGATTATATTATGCAACAAGGAAACTGGAGCTTACCTTGAGATCCACCATGGTAGATGACATTTCAAAACTTGTTATTAGTCACCCTCTCCTCCGCTGCCTATCTCTGCGTATATCACACTGCAGTTGGATAAGGCCGGTTTCACACTTGCGTTGTTTTGACGCAAACGTTATCTGTCACTAATGTAATACAGTTCATTTATTTACAGTGGAAGCGCGACACCATGCTTCCTGCACTACCCGCATGTGTCCACATGGTGTCGTGCTTCCACTGTAAATAAATGAACTGTACTACATTAGTGACGGATTCCGTTTGCGTCAAAACAACGCAAGTGTGAAACCGGCCTTACATGCGAGTGCAGTGCGATGTTTCACACGCACCCATATACTGCATGTATGTTCCAAACGCAGCATGCTGTGATTAATTTCTTATTCCGATATGTCATGAGAACTTAATCTGATGATTTATCGGATTGCACTTGTCTGTGCAAAACGCAAGTGGAATCGAGGCTTTAGAGCTCGTGCGCAAGTTGCATTTTTCCTTGCGTTTCCACAGCATTTTAAACAGCAGCGTCTCATTGTGAAAATGCATGAGTTTTGGTTTTCAAGCCAAATCTATCGGATTTAGTCAAAATTCGTGTGCACGATGCTTTTTTAAACGCAGCGTTTTGATAGTCAAAAATTTGACAAAATCTCTGCATTTAAAAATGCAGCATGTCAATTCTTTTGTCCGTTTTGGCAGCGTTCTACACCCATTGAAATCAATGAGTTGCTTTTTTGCTAAGTTTTTGCTGTTTTTTTTTTTGCTCTAATTTTGCTGCAGATTGTGTGTCGCTTTGTCTACCATACATGTTTACTAAAGTTAGTTTCATTACTAAGAAAGCAGCAAAAACACATTGTTGCATTTTTTCAGCATTTTTACCCTTTCTTATTGCTTTCTGTGGTGAAAAATAGTGCAAAATCGCTGCAAAAACGTTGCAAGAATTGACATGCTGCAACTTAAAATACCCCAGCATTTTTACAATTCAGTCAGGAAAAAATAAAAGCAATTTTGTACATGAGACTTCCAAAATCTCATAGCTTTTGCCAGTACTATAAAAAGCAGCTTTTAATATGAAGAAAAAAAGACGTAAAAAAAACTTAGCAAAATTACACTATGTAAACATAGTCATTTTTATGCAGCTAGGAAACACAGCGTCAAAAACTCACCAAAAACTCATTTTAGAAAACACAGCCTAAAATATTCACGTCTATCTATCTGGCATACTTGCAGTCTGCAGCACCTACCTCTTTCTAAAATATTACCCAGGTTTAAACAAAATTTTTATTGAGAAAACTTTATTTTAAAATGTAGCTTGTTCCATACAGACATCCAGTAAATTGTAGTACATGGAAACCAGGTGCTTCATTAAATGCCACATATTCATTTTGTGTTTCTATTCCATGTACACCTAATTACATAGTAACTACTATGAGGCAAAGACCTTTTCCCCTCTGCATTTTAATGGCCTTGCTGCTCGTCCTACATTTATTTTCCCTCCTGCCTTTTAAGTATATTTCTATTGCTATATTAAAGTAAATTGAAACATACCCAGTGGAAGTAAAGAATTATAAACATACATTAAATGGCATCCATTGTTACCAAGAAAAAACATAGTAAGCTATAAAACTGAAACAAATCTGCCTCTTCAGCAAAGGTTTAGGTTGAAACTAGATAATTTTTGGAATGTGAAATGCAGGCTCATTTACAAACTCAGTTTGCTAATCTTTTGTTTAGTTGGAAAGATCTTTTTTTTTACTGGTTCTGAATCCATTATGTCCTATGCTGACTAAAGCAAAGCCCAATATAGCACAACCTAGGGTATTGTGCAAATGAGGCAACACATACTGAGATGGAGTCTGTGGTTTATGGAAAAAATGTGCAAGGTGTGATGGTCGGTAATGGGAAAAACACATTATTTTATATTCTATTTCTGCCTTTTAGCTTGCAGGTTAAATGTTACAAGGTCGCAACGGAAAGAGACGAGCAGCACTTTTATGTTCTTCATTTCAACATTCCTCAAATGAAAATATTTGTGTGGGGAACCAATTTCACTTTTCCCTTTATGCATTTGTTCTTTTGATTTAGTAATGATTATATATAAAGGTTTGCAGACTGTTATTCTGCCATAACAACATATCAGAGTCATGGTGTTAATGGATTTTAGTGCTATAAATAGCAAGTAGTGAGTGGCTTTCAGTGATTTCGAGGTTTTATATGCAAATAGCAAACTGCAAAAATATCCTTGGACTATATCATATATATTCTTCTAATTAATGCTATGTTTTATTGGAAAATGTTTCACTAGTCATGTTGGTGCATATATGTGTGTGTTCCTTGTGTGTGTTCAGAGTGGGATGTCAGTGTGCTCGCCGTGTTTATGGACTCCATGAACTTCTATACTCACCTGTTCCCGCTGATGCTGTCTTTGGTGATGCTGCTCTGGGTCCATGGTGCAGTGAATATGCATGAGGATAATAAGTGAACCCGGAAGCAAGTGACAGCAGCGCCGAAAACAGCAGGGCTAGAGACAGGTCAGTGTAAAAAATCATTTTATTTCAAAGACATGTGTTTTCTCCTGTTCGTGTCACACTAATGTAACATTGATCACATCAGTGTGTGGACCGTGTGACACCCATGTTGCCGGAGAAAAACAGACATGTTGCCTTGTGGAGCACATACAGTGCCTTGTGAAAGTTTTCGGCTCCCTTGAATTTTTCAACCTTTTCCCACATTTCAGGCTTCAAACATAAAGATAAACATTTTAATGTTATGGTGAAGAATCAACAACAAGTGGGACACAATTGTGAAGCTGAACGAAATTTATTGCTTATTTTAAACTTTTTTAAAAATAAATAACTGAAAATTAGGGTGTGCAATATTATTTGTCCCCTTTAAGTACTTTGTAGCGCTACCTTATTCTGCGATTACAGCTGCAAGTCACTTGGGGTATGTCTCTATCAGTTTTGCACATCAAGAGACTGAAATTCTTGCCCATTCTTCCTCTGCAAATAGCTCGAGCTGAGTGAGGTTGGACAGAGAGAGTTTGTGAACAGCAGTTTTCAGCTCTTTCAACAGATTCTCAATTTGATTCAGGTCTGGACTTTTACTTGGACATTCTAACACCTGGATACGTTTATTTGTGAACCATTCCATTGTAGATTTTGGTTTATGTTTGGGATCATTGTCTTGTTGGAAAACAAATCTCCGTCCCAATCTCAGGTTTTTTGCAGACTTGAACAGGTTTTCTTCAAGAATGGTCCTGCATTTGGCTCCATCCATCTTCCCATCAATTTTAACCATTTTCGCTATCCCTGCTGAAGAAAAGCAGGCCCAAACCATGGTGCTGCCACCACCATGTTTGATAGTGTGGATGGTGTGTTCAGGGTAATGAGCTGTGTTGCTTTTATGCCAAACATATCGTTTGGCATTGTGCCCAAATAGTTTGATTTTGGTTTAATCTGACCAGAGCATCTTCTTCCGCATGTTTGGTGTGTCTCCCAGGTGGCTTGTGGCAAACATTAAACGGCACTTTTTATGGATATCTTTGAGAGATGGCTTTCTCCTTGCCACTCTTCTATAAAGGCCAGATTTGTGCAGTGTATGACTGATTGTTGTCCTATGGACAGACTCTCCCACCTCAGCTATAGATCTGTGCAGTTTATCCAGAGTGATCATGGACCCCTTGGCTGCATCTCTGATCAGTCTTCTCCTTGTATGAGATGAAAGTTTGGATGGACGGCCGGGTCTTGGTAGATTTGCAGTGGTATGATATGCCTTCCATTTCAATATGATCGCTTGTACAGTGCTCCTTGGGATGTTTAAAGTTTTGGAAATCTTTCTGTACCAATCCGGCTTTAAACTTCTCCACAACAGTATCACGGACCTACCTGTTGTGTTCTTTGGTCTTCACGATGCTATCTGCGCTTGAAACAGAACACTGAGACTATCACAGAGCAGGTGCCTTTATACGGAGACTTGATTACACATAGGTGGCTTATATTTATCATCATCAGTCATTTAGGACAATTCCAAAAAGAACGAAAACAGGCACTCACCGGTTTGTTGAAAAATCAAGTTGCTGGTTTATTCAGGCACAGGGGTAGGGTGCCTGGGTAGCGTGCACACAGACTATGGCCGTTTCGCACCGTTTGCCGATGCTTCCACGTTAGATCCGTGAAAGCATCGGCAATTGGTGCGAAACGGCCATAATCTGTGTGCACGTTACCCCGGCACCCTCCCCCTATTAATGGATAAACCAGCAACTTGATTTTTCTACAAACCGGTGAGTGCCTGTTTTCTTTCTTTTTGGAATTTACGGCTCTACAGCTTTACAGTGCACCCCGGAAAGTAGATCCATCCATCACGCGCAATACCTGAACTGGTGGAACAAAATCAGCAAATTGTTTATCGGTATTTACTGGTGGTTTTTGGAGGGTAATCGTTCATACAGATATGAAAAAATAGTGCCCAGAATTCCTCCTTTTCTTGGTGAGCAATTTAGGACAACATTGGATCATTCAGAGATCCTCAATGAACTTCTGGAGTGAGATTGCTGCACTGAAAGTAAAGGGGATGAATAATATTGCACGCATCACTTTTCAGTTATTTATTTTTTAAAAAAGTTTAAAATAAGCAATAAATTTTGTTGAACTTCAGAATTTTGTCCCACTTGTTGATTCTTCACCATAATATTAAAATTATTATCTTTATGTTGGAAGCCTGAAATGTGGGAAAAAGTTGAAAAATTCAAGGGAGCAGAATACTTTCGCAAGCCACTGTATACACATGTCTGTGAGAAAACAGGGATGTGAGCTCAGATCCTTACAATGCAATGATTGTGAACAGCGATTAATAAGTGGAAATTTAAATCATATCAATATTTGGTGTTGCTACCCTTTTAAACAGAATCAACTTTTTTAGGTACACTTGGCACATAGTTTTTGAAGGAACTCTTCAGGGAAGTTGTTCCAAACATCTTAAAGAACCAACTGCAAATCTTTTGGTGATGTAGGTTTGCACAAATCATTTTGTCTCTTCATGAATTACCAGACAGGTTCAATGATGTACAGATCAGCGCACTGTGAAGCCCGTAACATCACTTCCCAAATTCTTTATTGTTTTTTTCATATCACAGGTCATACACTGTGGCAAAGCTAAGTAGTGCAGCAAAACACACTGTATTTTTACTGAATCAGCAAGGTCTCTCATGGTCTAAAATTTAAAAGCACTTTAGTTTCAAAATTTGAAGGTCAAACTCTTTTGAAAAAGCACCAAAAATGGGCAAAGTTGAGGAGGGTAAATGCAATGCTTGATTAAAGAAACAGCGCAGCATATGAAAGACACATGCTTACCTCCCTTGTAAATCTAAGATGTCCAGCAGTACCACTAGTCCAGAACTTTCTACAACAAGTGGGACCCAACTACACCCATCTGCTGTCCAGAGAAGTATGTCAAAAAACAGTTTTGGTAGAACAACTGCAGCAAAAAAGCCATATCTTTGATATGGAAACTTGGTGAAACAACTTAACTGTGCGAGAAAACATTGCAACTGTGGTATGGAAAAATGGCAGCAGGTATGTTAAGGAGAATTCCACAGTTTCAGGAAATTTCCTTCTTCCAATAAATGCTGGCTAAATCTCAAATTGAAGGTTACTGAGTTGCCAGCAAAGGAATTCAGACCACACAGAGATAGCTGGTATAAACTCTTCTCAGTAAGAGCAGGTGCATGCCCCCTGTGCTATATTTATTATACACAAGCCTTTTTATAGAGGAATAATGGGTTAATCTCTGAGCAAAATTTCTAAGTATGCCATTGGCTATATTAAAAGCATATGCAGAAAGTCTGTGATGTTTATCCGAATTTGGGATTTGATTTCCTCTTCAGTTATAGCTTGCAAAGTCCTTATCACTTAGCCCACTAGTTATGGATCAGATGCAGCCAGTCATCATTATCAACATCTTAATTCTGTTCCCTTGTATTAGATATCATCGGCATACTTCAGTGTGCACATACTTACAGTATCGTGTTACTCATATAGAAAAGAAAGCTTGGTTATAGAAAAGCATATACAAAAATATATTGTATTCTCACAGTAGAAAAGCACATAGAAAAATATATTGTATTCTCACAGGTACTCTGTACAGATGACTCAAAATATGAAATATTTGGCTGTAACAGAAGGCAATTTGTTTAACAAAAGGCTGTAAAACAGTACATTAGAAGTACAACAATGAGTATCTGCAGACAACAGTTAAGTATGGTAAAAAAAATTTGGAGGTTTGAGACTGTATAATTGATAAAATTAAACTATTAACAGTCCAGAGGCAAAGCTAGGGTTCAGAAAAATCTGAGTGGGCCCCTAACCGGTAATCCTGATCACAACTACCTACAGTAGTGCACCCTAATAGTGAGTATATGGAACCTCAGCAGATGACTAGTCTGTTACTAAAAATATATCTTTACACAAAGGCGAACACTGATATTACCACCATACGGTGACCATATAGTTGTAGAAAGCAGTGCTGTAGAACATATACAAGATTACAGGACAGGTATAGATGGTGACTTACAGCTGACATTCTTTCTTATGGAGTTGTTCCCTTTTCCCATCTTTTCCATCTGGCCCAGATAACCATACATCTTCTTCTAGCCAGGAATTATCTGCAGAGATTACAAAAAAGACACATCTGACTTCTCACATTACCAGCACTGTTCCCATCTATTCCCAATATGCACAAACTCCTCATTCTACTGAGTTGCTGCTGTATGTGTCCCTGTTACTATACCTGCTGTATAGCACACAAAGAGTGCTATTCACACTGCCCCAAATAATAATGTCACCACTTTGCTCATTTCAAAGTAATAATGCCTCCTGTGTGCCTGCTAGATGACAAAATTGTACACTAGAAAATATTAATGCCCTGTCAAAATTCCTTAGAAAACAGTGTCCGCATTTTACCTGTAGTAAGTAATTATGCCCCATCTATACCTTTGACGGTCACAATACCCCAAATGCACCTTCAACAATAATACTTCTTTAATGTCCACTTAACATTTAACAATGTCTCCTGAGTCCCCCAATGTACAGCTTCCCTATACACAGTATGATCAACCTACAACTCCCCAATTCACAGTAAAATAATCCCACAGCTCTTCTATTCACAGTATTTTTCCCCCTACACCTGCCCTATACACAGTAAGATGATTCCACGGCTCCAATATTCATAGTATAATGATCCCACATGTTTCCTATACACATTATAATGAGCCAAAAGCTCCCCTATACACACTATGATGTACCCACAGTTTGTATGATGTCGCCAGAGTTCCCCAAATATAATGAGTCCACAGCTCCCCTATACATACATAGTATAAGGTCTAGAGTTGAGCGATGTTCGAGGTTCGCCAATTTCATGTTCGAGTGATTTTGGGGGGTGCTCGAGATTGAACTCGAACTTGAGCTTTTTGCTAAAAGCTCAACAGTTCGAGTAACGTTCAAGAACGGTTCGATCACCAAAAGTGTGGCCTTTTACAGCTATGTGTGCAGGGAGCCATCACTGGCAGCCTGCGGTAAGCTGGTAACCAAGGTAAATATTGGTTATCCAAGCAAAGCGCTTTGGTTAGTAACCCGATGTTTACCCTGGCTACGTGTGCAGGGAGCCGACACTTCCCCGCTCGACTCCGCCCCTCCTGCACTCGGCATGTACACACACACGCTCACACTCACCTGTCCCCAGCCATGCAGTCCCCGACACTGACGTCCTCAGCGCCACATGGCCCCGCTCAGCTCCACCCACCTCGCACTCCACTGCCCGCACACATTACCCCGCTCGGCTCCACCCACCTCACACTCCGCTGCTTGCACACATGGCCCCACTCGGCTCCAATCACCTCGCACTCCGCTGCCCGCACACATGGCCCCGCTTGGCTGGCTCCACCCACCTCGCACTCCACTGCCCGCACGCATGGCCCCACTTGGCTCCACTCACCTTGCACTCTGCTGCCTGCACACAATAACCCACTCGGCTCCACCCACCTCGCACTCCGCTGCCCGCACACATGGCCCCGCTCGGCTGGCTCCACCCACTTCGCACTCGCTGCCCGGACACATGGCCCCACTCGGCTCCACCCACCTCACACTCTGCTGCCTGCACACAATACCCCGCTCGGCTCCACCCACCTCGCACTCCGCTGCCCGCACACATGGCCCCACTCGGCTCCACCCACCTTGCACTCCGCTGCCCGCACATAATACCCCACTCGGCTCCACCCACCTAGCACTCCGCTGCCCGCACACATTCTTGGCTGCCGACTATTGTGAATGATCAGCTGATCGCTCTCAGTAGCCAGCCGCCGGGAGATCATCTGTTCGTTCTTACCTGCGGTGATGAAGTCCTGCGCTCCCGACGTCAGTGCTGTCACTCTCCTCCATGGCCGCCGCTTGTCACATCTCCTCTCGCTGCCGGCCTGAGATTGTCACTAGCGGTCACATCACAGGCTCCCGCGATACTTGGTTGTGAAGGCGGCGGTCATTGAACTCAGTGACAGCTCTGCTATAAGGAGTGCAGCGATCACAGCAGGTAATGTACCTCTCTAAGCTCCTGACAGCAGCACTTGTCATGCCCTGCAGTAACCTGGGCTGACCTATTGATGTAAGCTCAGGTCACTGCATTGCTCTCCCAGCCAATATGGAACATTCTATTCTTCATTGACTGGGACATTGACTATGGTATGGATCGTCCAGGGAACCCCTTGGATTACACCAGACCTGGATTTTTTTTTCTTTCTAATAAATTGGTGAAAGAGGGAATGTTTTGGGGAGTGTTTTTTCAAATAAAAATGTATTTGTGGTCTTTTTTTTTTATTACTGACTGGGTTGGTGATGTCGGGTATCTGATAGACGCGTGACATCACTAACCCCAGGGCTTGATGCCAGGTGACATTACACATCTGGTATTACTGGTATTAACCCCATATATTACCCCATTTGCCACCGCACCAGGGCAACGGGATGAGTTGGGGCAAAGCACCAGGATTGGCGCATCTAATGGATGTACCACTTCTGGGGTGGCTGCGGCCTGCTGTTTTTAGGCTGGAGAGAGTCCAATAACCATGGACCTCCCTAGTCTGAGAATATCAGACCCCAGCTGTCCGCTTTACCTTGGCTGGTGATCCAATTTTGGGGGAACCCCACGTGTGTTTTTTTTAAAAAATTATTTATTTAATTTAAAATAACAGCGTGGGGTGCCCTCTGTTTTGGATTACCAGCCAAGGTAAAGCTGCCAGCGGTGGTATGCAGGCTGCAGCCATCTGCTTTACTCTAGTTGGCTATCAAAAATAGGGGGAACCCCACGTCATTTTTTTTTTAAATGTATTTATTTTTTTAGCTAAATACAAGGCTAAGCACCCCTTAGTGCCACATGAAAGGCACCAAAGGGTGCAAAATTACAAAATGCAGGAGAGTGAGACATTATGTGTCTTTCTGCCGTTATAATGGCAGAAATGACTGATATGAAGTGCACAAGCAAAGGAAAATCACCAGAGCGCTCTACGCTGTGAAAGCAGTAGAAAATGGCACTGGAGTGAACATGTGACTGCTTCATGTAGGTTGAAGCTATGGATCCTGGGTAAATTTATGTATTTTCCCTCCTTCAGTTTTTTTGCAGTACGCAAAAAAGACGGAAGGCACACGGATGACAAACGGATGACATATGGACCGTGCACGGAACGGAATCGGATGCCACATGGATGCACCCGTGAAAAAAACGGACCGTTTTTTGCGGATCGCAAAAACGGATCGGTCGTGTGAATGTAGCTGAGACCCTGGAGATCATGATTCAGGCCATTTTTTCCGGTCCCTGCTCATGTGATCATCGGTATACACCGTATACCGATGATCACGTTACAGTAAATGACAGCGCCGGTAAAAAATTATTTATCTTCCATCTGGCATGAAAAAACATGTCAGATGGGAAATAAAGCTCCTCCCTGGTCCTCTCTGGTCCCCCGGTGTCACCAAAGTGCCCATACCGACCCCCTCCCGGAAATCCAAGATGGCTGTGCACACAGCAGCGCGGCGGCCGCATTCACCCTACTCCTCTGATTTCTGTCGCATGTGCCATGACACATGCGACAGAAAACTCCTCCCCAGGCCCTGTCAGGTCACCCCCTATAACCCCACCAGTGTTCCCCGGTGTCCCACGGTACCTGTGCAGAGTTGATCCCCTGCGGCCCCCTCCTTCACAATAGACGCTGCCGCATGCACAGCGGCTGTCAGCTCAGCTTCCTGTGTTCAGACACAGTGAGTGGCGGTAACCATGCATCTGTAAGCTACTGCAATGCCCTGCTCATGAGGTAAGGAACAGAGTTGATCAGGAGAGCTATACTATATTTCCAAATGGAGGTATGTGCTATTTCTGTTGCCCTGTTGAACGACTACCAAACATGAGAGTCCGTTATATTCCACAAGAAAACATGTCTAAATAGCGAGCTCTGTTGTTTAGAATTCATTCAGCTGGATAACTGGACTTAAAGGGGTATTCCATCTCCAAGATCCTAGCCCCAATATATAGTAGGTGGAATAGCAATAATATCAGCAAATACCAATATTTGGAAATGTAGAATAGTTCTCCTGATTAGGCATGCCCTTACCTCATGAGCAGGGCATTGCAGCTTTGGTAGCAACAGTCACGATATGGACTCTGCTGCTGTGGACCCAGGGAGAGTGGGTGCAGATTCATTGCACCCACACTCCTCACATGGACCGTCTGCACTCCTAGAAAATGGGGGATACATTCCCTGAGCGTGTACCCCCATATTCTAGACGGTCCAGAGTCGTCGTGGGACCCCCTTATTTTTTTTTTCCTTACAATAAATTGGTGAAAGAGGGAATGTTTTGGGGAGTGTCTTTTGAAATACATTTTTTTTTGTCTATTTTTATGTTATTAGTGACAGTTTGAGATGTCGGGTATCAGATAGACGCCATGACATCACAAACTGCTGGGCTTGATGTCAGGTGACCTTACAGCTAGTATAATCTCCATTTATTACCCCGTTTGCCACTGCACCAGGGCACGGGTTGAGCTGGGGTGAAGCGCCAGGATTGGCGCATCTTGTGGATGCACCACTTCTGGGGCGCCTGCAGCCTGCTATTTTTAGACTGTGAAGGGCCAATAACTATGGACCTTCCCACCCTGAGAATACCAGACCACAGCTGTCCGCTTTACCTTGGCTGGTGATCCAATTTGGGGGGACCCTACTTTTTTTGTAATTATTATTATTTATAAAATAATTATAAAAAAGAGCCAGGTGACCTCCACATTGGATCACCAACCACGGTAAAGCTGCCAGCTGGGGTTTTCAGGCTACAGCCATCTGCTTTACCCTAGCTGGCTATCAAAAATGGGGAGACCCCATGTCGTTTCTTTTTTAAACTATTTTTTTAAATAAAAAAAATAATGGGCTTCCCTGTATTTTGATTGCCAGCCAAGGTAACACCAGGCAGATGGGGGTGGCAACCCATAGCTGTCTTCTTTATCTGCGCTGAGAATCAAAAATACCGCGGAGCGCTACATCATTTTTTTTTAATGATTTATTTTTACAGCACTGTGATGTCAGGCAATAAAAATACAGGAAAGCCCATTTTTTTTTTTAGATATTTAAATAAATAATTAGAAAAAAATATGTGGACTTCCGCTGCATTTTTTGTATTGCTAGATAAGGGTGATCCCAGCAGCTACTGGCTGCTAACCCCCACTGCTTGGTGTTACCTTCAATGTTAATGGAAAATCCAGGGAAGCAGCTTTTATCTTTTTTTGCAAAAAATTTAAAAAAAAAAAATGACGTGAGCTTCACCAGATTTTTGTATGCTAGCTAGGTACAGCAGGCAGGAACGGCTGCCCCCAACCCCCAGCTGCCTATGTGTACCCGGCTGGGAACTAAAAAATATAGGGAAGCCCTTTTTTTAATTATTTCATGAACTTCATGAAATAATTAAAAAAAAAAAAAACGACGTGAGCTGTGCCCCATTTTTGTGTCCAGACAGGTACAACTAGGCAGCTGGGGATTGAAATCCGCAGCACAGGTTAGCCCGAGATTTCTGGGCGCCTCTGCTGCGAATTGCAGTCTGCAGCCGCCCCAGACAATGGCGCTTTCATAGAAGCGCCATCATCTGGCGCTGTATCCAACTCTTCCAGCTGCCCTGAAGCCGAGTAGCTTGCTGGGTAATAATGGGTTAATATTAGCTTTGTTTTACTAGCTAGTAATAAGCCAGAGATTCTGAATGTAAGGCAAGTTTGACCCGGCCATTAAGAATCTCCAATAAAGGGTTAAAAAAACACACCACACAAAGAAAAAATACTTTAATAGAAATAAATACACAGACACACTTAGAGACTCCATGTTTATTACTCCCTCGCATCCCTCCACGATCCTGCTCTTCTGTTTTCTTTCTCCTTTAACCCATGCAGCTCTGCTACATCAGACAGCAGTGCATGGGAGAAAGACGCTGCTGCTCCGTGCAGAAATCACTCAGTGAGAGTGACCACAGGTTGCCGGCTGTAAGCGGTGAAGTCACCGCTGACAAGCGGGTTACCATAGCATAGTTGCTCCAATCACGTGATTCCTGGTGCCGCTGTGTGCTGTAAGCGGTGACGTCGGGTAAATAGCGGCATCGGGAATCACGTGATCGTTGCACCGTTGCTATGGTAACCCGCTTGTCAGCGGTTACTTCACCGCTTACAGCCGGCAACCTGTGGTCACTCTCACTGAGTGATTTCTGCATGGAGCAGCAGCGTAACTCTGTAAAGAGCGTCCACATGCAGGAACGGGGAGTCGACCATGTACCAGAGCATTTTGCCGGTACACGGACATGCTCAAACGAGCACCGCATACCGGTGATGCACTGTCAGGACCTAGCATGGCGTCATAGCCATGTGACCAGTCTGTAGCCAATGAGATAAAAGACACGTGACTGGTCACATGCTATTTTGACGTCATGATAGATTCTATCATCAGTGCTGGTTACCGGAAGGACACAGCGATTGTCGGATGGAAAAGCGGCGGGAGACAGAGTGCAGGACGCGTCGCGGTGACAGGTAAGTGTAATGGCAATGTTTATTAACTGTATGTGTACATTTATAATGTGTTTTTATGTGTTTGTGATTGCCTCCCATTGTTTTCAATGGGGTTCGAGAGGTTCGTCGAGCGGCTCTCAGAACCGAACTCGAACGCGGCCTCCGAACCAAACCAAACTTGAGCCTCTAGAGGCTCGCTCATCTCTAATAATTACTTTGTGTCGCCCCCCGTGACAGCCAGCGGACTGCTCGGATCCGGATCCGCAGTGGCTCGAGGGGTCTCTGGACCCAAGGCGGGGTCGTGCGGCCTCTCAAAAATTAAAAGGGGATAGAAAGGATGGATTGGATAGTGTTCGTGATGCCACCCACGGTTCGTGGTAAAAATTGGGATACCACCGCTGCTGCGTTCAGGGGAGAGGGGAGCGCCCGGGAGCGATGGAATGGCAGCTATTGATGTTAACCCCTCCGTGGGCAGGGGAAGGTGTCCCGGGGCTTGGTGCTGGCAGGATGGGGTCCTGTTGGGAGCAAAGGGGCACAACGTACTCACACAGTCTAGAGATGCTGACACTGACACCAGGTAAATCAAAGTCTTGAACGCCCTGCAGCCTTAGTCCAAACACATTGGGTCCGTGCCTTTTTGGCGTTGCTGGTTGGTCTGAAGCCTTGTCCCTTGGCACTGTGTTTACACTTGGTGGATCCCTTTCTCCTAAAACTACTCGGGTCCCGCTCACCTGCGTGGCTAGCAGATCGAGCTTGCTCTCAGGGTTCACGCTTGGGATTTTCTGGATGGTTTTGGGAAGTCTTATTCCTCTCATTGCGCTAGTACCCCGATTTTGGAGTGGGTGGAGAGTGGTTCTTGAAGATTCCGTCCTCGTCGGGCGAATTACTGGGCTGCATAAAGCTACTTCCCAGCCTAGGGTCCGCATACCCAGTCGTGCCCTGGCCCCTGTCCGGTTGTAGCACAAGGCCACCGCTCTACCCTCCGTGGCAGTACCGTGCCCCCTGTCACTACCTTCTGCGACCGGGGTTCCAGCTCCTTCCAGGCCAGGCCAATGTCTGGCACCTGGGACGGTTACAGGAGCCCAGCTCCGCAGCGTGACCTTTCCTGTCACCTGCTCACTGGCACTTCTCTCCACAATTCCACTCCTGACACTTCTGGCCCTCCTTCTACCATCCTTCCATCTTGGTGGCCCTATTCCCCTCAGGCTGCCCAATGGTTGTTTGGTGGGTGTGGTGCAGAGTGTTACTCAGGATTTGTGTATACCTGTTCTTAGCAACACCAAAGGGACAGGACCCATAACCAAGGAGGAGCGGGTACCATGCAGAAGAGCAGGTTGCACGGCACCCTTGTGGCGACCTAATAGGCCAGACGTCACATTCCTGCTTGGTTAAGCGTAGCTCATTCACGAGCTACAGGACGCCAAGCATTTATTAAACTGGTAGAAAAGAGGTTAGCATTAATAACATTTATTCAACAGGTTCATCCCACATTAGGGAGGTACTTATGCTTTAACGTTACCAAACTAGAGTACATCTGTCAGCAGGGGGACGCCACCGGTTGTGATAGAAGCGGGGACCCAACCTACCGCCTTGCGGTCCCTTCCTGCGACAGTCCAGTCCCTTCATCCCGGATCCCAATAACCCCCACCCCAATAACCTGTTTCCCCTGGAAACCCAAATGGGTCCTTGATCGGGTTAAGGTCCCGGGATGTGCCCGATGACTCTTTGGCACAGAAGGTGCAATTATGTACAAGACACAAGTTTGTGTTGGTCACGCCAGTCCTGTGACCGTGGTCCATTTTTACTTAATTACTTAAAGCAACGAAGTCCTTGAAAAAGTCGACAAAGTCCTTGTCCCGGTTGTACACTTGTAGCAAATCTAGAGGAAAATCAGGTTACTTTCCCATTTAATTTAAAACCGTTTCATTAAAGCATTCATTTTCTAGCAGTTTCTATATGAAAAATAACAAACTGTGAAAAACAACAAAAGAAAGCACCGATACCTAACAATTCTATGGCATCGTTAACTTTTACAGTTTTAACATTTTTACTTTAACACTCTTCTCTATACCTCCGTGGAGGTTAACCAAAGTTAACACGAGTGGACCTTCTTAACTCTGGACTCTCATACCCTTCTGATGACAAGGCTACGCTCCCTGCAGCTTCCTCGCCCTCTGTACTGGGTGTTGAAGGTAAGACCCTACGTGTGCGTGGCAAGGCAATAGGTGCTACTCTAGGTGCGGGAGTGGGTGCAGTGTCAGTATACCTTTCCTGTTCTGTTTCTTCCACGGGTTGTGGGAATGTTAACACAGGAACTATTACTGCTCTATTCTGCATAGGCCAATCTTCCGGAAAGTCGCCTAGGATAGTGCGGACTACCCTCTTCTTCCTTTCCACCACTGGAGGCTGGGATTGAGGCTCTTCTGTCACCCTGAGGAGTTCTGGGCACTTCTTTAGATGGTTTCGAGATACCATAGTCATGGTTCTTCCATGGTCCTTACTGATCAAACAGGTTTTGTGATTATCAAAGTTGGATGGCTGTATCACACACGGCTCCTTTTCCCACTGATCATCCAACTTGTGCTGTCTCCTTTTTTTTTCAACACCACTTCTCCGGTAGCAAAGGGGACTGCCTTAGCTTGTTTGTTAAAGTTTCTCTCTTGCCGCTCCCGGGTTTGACTCAAGCTTTCCTCGACACATTTCTGAATCTGCTTGTACTGAGCTTGGCGACATGAGTCCCAATCTTCTCCAGGTGCACAAGTTTCAGGTAGTTCAACCCCCATCTCCAAGTCCACTGGGAGTCTTCCACGCCGAGCTCTCATCGGGTACACTGGGGTGCACTGGGGTGGATCCCACTGGGATATGGTTATACATATCTACCAAATCTGGTAATTTCTCAGGCCACAAGTTCCGCTCCTCCAGGGGAAGGGTCTTCAAAACGTTAATCACCAGGTGGTTCATCTTCTCACACATCCCATTCGTCTGTGCATGGTAAGGTGTAGTGCAGATCTTCTTGCACCCATACAGACTACAGAACTCTTTGAAGATCTCAGCTTCAAAAGCGGGGCCTTGTTCCATTAGGACTCGGTCGGGATACCCATGCGGCCTACAGAAATGGGCCTGGAATAGCTTCACCATCGTGCTGGCTGTCAAGTCCTTGACAGGTACTACCACCAGGAACTGTGAGTAGTGATCGACCATGGTGAGTGCATACGTATATCCACTGCGACTAGGGGTTAACTTAACATGGTCCAGAGCCACGATCTCCAGAGGTTGCTGAGTGATGATTGGCTGGAGTGGCGCTCGCTGACTGGTGCCATCTTGCCTCCTCAAGGCACAGGAACCACAATTCCTACCCAGGTCTCGATGGAGTCCCTCATTCCAATCCAGTAGAAGCGACTTATGAGCAACGTCTCCAGTTTCTTCCACCCAAAGTGCCTGGTCTCGTCGTGGTAGGCCTCCAGCACTACTGGGACGTGCGATTTAGGGACCACAATCTGGCAGTAGAGTTGAGCGATGTTTGATTCGAACGGTTCGCCAATTTTAAATTCGAGTGATTTTGGGTGGTGTTCGAGTCGTTTGATGAACTCGAACGATTTGGTTCAAGTTCGGCAGTTCGACTTACCGTTCGATAACGGTTCGATCACCAAAAGCATGGCTTTTCACAGTAACGCTATGTGCGCATGTTGCATATCTGCATGTGTCCTGCATCCCCAGCACAATCCCTCTCTCTTTCCTACTCACCGATCACGGGCGCGGCGCTGCACGGCGGTCACAAAGCTCCGGCGGCTTTCCTCTTTTGAAAATGGCTGCCGCTCATTATTCAATCTGGTATTCCCTGCTTTCCCTGCCCACCGGTACCCATGATTGGTTGCAGTCAGATACGCCCCCCACACTGAGTGACAGCTGTCTCACTGCAACCAATCACAGCCACCGGCGGGCGGGTTTATATCTTGCAGTAAAATAAATAAATAATTAAAAAAAAAAAAACTGCGGTTCCCCTCAATTTTGATACCAGCCAGGATAAAACCACATGGCTGAAGGCTGGTATTGTCAGGATGGGGAGCGCCACGTTATGGGGAGCCCACCACCCTAACAATATCACCCAGCAGCCGCCCGGAATTGCCGCATCCATTAGATGTGACAGTCCCGGAACTCTACCCAGCTCATCCCGAATTGCCCTTGTGCGGTGGCAATCGGGGTAATAAGGAGTTAATCATGGCAGGCGTCTCCCCGAGATACTTTCCATGATTAACCTGTAAGTGAAAGTAAATAAATACACACAAGGAAAAATCCTTTATTTGGAATAAAAGACAAAAAACACCCTCTTTCACCATTTTATTAAAATCCCCAAATACCCCTCCAGGTCCGACGTAATCCACAAAGGTCCCGCGATGCATCCAGCTCTGCTACATGAAGCTGACAGGGAGCACCGTAGAACACGAGCGCTCTGTGTCAGGTCCACGCAGCAGCTGAAGTGAGCCGCGCTGTCAGCGGGGATGTCACTGAGGTAATGCCTGTGTGTGCGGTGATGATGGGGGTTGTAGTGCCTGTGTGTGTGCGGTGATGAGTGCTGTAGTGCCAGTGTTTACGCTCCCATCCATCCATCCCTCCCTCCATCCATTCATCCCTCCCTCCATCCCTCCGTCCATCCCTCCCTCAATCTTTCCATCCATTCATCCCTCCCTTCATTCCTCCCTCCATCCCTCCATCCATCCCTGTATCCCTCCATCCTTCCCTCCATTCCTCCCTCCATCCATTCATCCCTCCCTCCATCCATCCCTCTATCCATCCATGCCTCCATCCATCTCTCCATCCACCCCTCCATCCATTCATCCATCCCTCCATCCATCCCTCTCTCTATCCATCCATCCATCCCTCCATCCATCCTTGTAGCTGAATAATCTACTTCTAGATTCTCAAGCGCAATACAGAGTTCAAGATTACCAAATCTACCTATGCTTTTCATTAGAGGCAGTGGCTCAATGGATAGAGCTACTGCCTAAGGAGTAGAGATGAGCGAACCGGTCCCGGTTAGGCTCGAGGTCGGTTCGCCGAACGGACCTCCCGTTCGAGTTCGGCTCGTCGAACGTTCGACGAACCGAACTCGAGCCAATAGGAAACAATGGCAGGCAATCACAAACACAGTAAAACACCTAGAAAACACCCTCAAAGGTGTCCAAAAGGTGACAAACAACTCAAACACATTGGAAAGTGACAAGGACATATACTCATGCGAAAACAAAACAGCTGGACAAGGAAAAAGAGGAGGACACACAGATATAGGCATGGCACGCCATTCTAAAATCATGTAAAACACCGCAAGGTGACTCCAAGCATAGTCTCCCTTTTTTTCCAAAAATTGGGCCCCACACCCACCCACCCATTCAGTGGCAGCAGTTGGGCCCCAGTTGTACAATTCACAGCTAGATTTGCAGCAAGCACATTCAAAAATACGCCATTCTTATCCGTCCCCAGGATGACACCGGGGTAGGTAGCAAAGTCTTTCCTGATCCCAGCTCTGTTCATCTTGGCTTCTTTTAAAAACACAGCAAGCAAGGGTTACTCCAAGCGGAGTCTCCCTTTTTTTCCAAAAATTGGGCCCCACACACACCCACCCATTCAGTGGCAGCACTTGTGCCCTTGTTGTACACTTCACAGCTAGATTTGCATCAAGCACATTCCAAAATACGCCATAATTAACCGTCCCCAGCATGACACCGGGGTAGGTAGCAAAGTCTTTCCTGATCCCAGCTCTGTTCATCTTGGCTTCTTTTAAAAACACAGCAAGCAAGGGTTACTCCAAGCGGAGTCTCCCTTTTTTCCAAAAATTGGGCCACATAGACACCCACCCCATCAGTGGCAGCACTTGGGCCCTAGTTGCAAACAGGATGTTTTGAATTGCATCAAGCACATTCCAAAATACGCCATTCTTATCCGTCCCCAGGATGACACCGGGGTAGGTAGCAAAGTCTTTCCTGATCCCAGCTCTGTTCATCTTGGCTTCTTTTAAAAACACAGCAAGCAAGGGTTACTCCAAGCGGAGTCTCCCTTTTTTTCCAAAAATTGGGCCCCACACACACCCACCCATTCAGTGGCAGCACTTGTGCCCTTGTTGTACACTTCACAGCTAGATTTGCATCAAACACATTCCAAAATACGCCATAATTAACCGTCCCCAGCATGACACCGGGGTAGGTAGCAAAGTCTTTCCTGATCCCAGCTCTGTTCATCTTGGCTTCTTTTAAAAACACAGCAAGCAAGGGTTACTCCAAGCGGAGTCTCCCTTTTTTCCAAAAATTGGGCCACACAGACACCCACCCCATCAGTGGCAGCACTTGGGCCCTAGTTGCAAACAGGATGTTTTGATTTGCATCAAGCACATTCAAAAATACGCCATTCTTATCCGTCCCCAGGATGACACCGGGGCAGGTAGCAAAGTCTTTCCTGATCCCAGCTCTGTTCATCTTGGCTTCTTTTAAAAACACAGCAAGCAAGGGTTACTCCAAGCGGAGTCTCCCTTTTTTTCCAAAAATTGGGCCCCACACACACCCACCCATTCAGTGGCAGCACTTGTGCCCTTGTTGTACACTTCACAGCTAGATTTGCATCAAGCACATTCCAAAATACGCCATAATTAACCGTCCCCAGCATGACACCGGGGTAGTTAGCAAAGTCTTTCCTGATCCCAGCTCTGTTCATCTTGGCTTCTTTTAAAAACACAGCAAGCAAGGGTTACTCCAAGCGGAGTCTCCCTTTTTTCCAAAAATTGGGCCACACAGACACCCACCCCATCAGTGGCAGCACTTGGGCCCTAGTTGCAAACAGGATGTTTTGATTTGCATCAAGCACATTCCAAAATACGCCATTCTTATCCGTCCCCAGGATGACACCGGGGTAGGTAGCAAAGTCTTTCCTGATCCCAGCTCTGTTCATCTTGGCTTCTTTTAAAAACACAGCAAGCAAGGGTTACTCCAAGCGGAGTCTCCCTTTTTTTCCAAAAATTGGGCCCCACACACACCCACCCATTCAGTGGCAGCACTTGTGCCCTTGTTGTACACTTCACAGCTAGATTTGCATCAAGCACATTCCAAAATACGCCATAATTAACCGTCCCCAGCATGACACCGGGGTAGGTAGCAAAGTCTTTCCTGATCCCAGCTCTGTTCATCTTGGCTTCTTTTAAAAACACAGCAAGCAAGGGTTACTCCAAGCGGAGTCTCCCTTTTTTCCAAAAATTGGGCCACACAGACACCCACCCCATCAGTGGCAGCACTTGGGCCCTAGTTGCAAACAGGATGTTTTGATTTGCATCAAGCACATTTCAAAATACGCCATTCTTATCCGTCCCCAGGATGACACCGGGGTAGGTAGCAAAGTCTTTCCTGATCCCAGCTCTGTTCATCTTGGCTTCTTTTAAAAACACAGCAAGCAAGGGTTACTCCAAGCGGAGTCTCCCTTTTTTTCCAAAAATTGGGCCCCACACACACCCACCCATTCAGTGGCAGCACTTGTGCCCTTGTTGTACACTTCACAGCTAGATTTGCATCAAGCACATTCCAAAATACGCCATAATTAACCGTCCCCAGCATGACACCGGGGTAGGTAGCAAAGTCTTTCCTGATCCCAGCTCTGTTCATCTTGGCTTCTTTTAAAAACACAGCAAGCAAGGGTTACTCCAAGCGGAGTCTCCCTTTTTTCCAAAAATTGGGCCACACAGACACCCACCCCATCAGTGGCAGCACTTGGGCCCTAGTTGCAAACAAGATGTTTTGATTTGCATCAAGCACATTCAAAAATACGCCATTCTTATCCGTCCCCAGGATGACACCGGGGTAGGTAGCAAAGTCTTTCCTGATCCCAGCTCTGTTCATCTTGGCTTCTTTTAAAAACAATGTAAGCAAGGGTTACTCCAAGCGGAGTCTCCCTTTTTTCCAAAAATTGGGCCACACAGACACCCACCCCATCAGTGGCAGCACTTGGGCCCTAGTTGCAAACAGGATGTTTTGATTTGCATCAAGCACATTCCAAAATACGCCATAATTAACCGTCCCCAGCATGACACCGGGGTAGGTAGCAAAGTCTTTCCTGATCCCAGCTCTGTTCATCTTGGCTTCTTTTAAAAACACAGCAAGCAAGGGTTACTCCAAGCGGAGTCTCCCTTTTTTTCCAAAAATTGGGCCCCACACACACCCACCCATTCAGTGGCAGCACTTGTGCCCTTGTTGTACACTTCACAGCTAGATTTGCATCAAGCACATTCCAAAATACGCCATAATTAACCGTCCCCAGCATGACACCGGGGTAGGTAGCAAAGTCTTTCCTGATCCCAGCTCTGTTCATCTTGGCTTCTTTTAAAAACACAGCAAGCAAGGGTTACTCCAAGCGGAGTCTCCCTTTTTTTCCAAAAATTGGGCCCCACACACACCCACCCATTCAGTGGCAGCACTTGTGCCCTTGTTGTACACTTCACAGCTAGATTTGCATCAAGCACATTCCAAAATACGCCATAATTAACCGTCCCCAGCATGACACCGGGGTAGGTAGCAAAGTCTTTCCTGATCCCAGCTCTGTTCATCTTGGCTTCTTTTAAATACACAGCAAGCAAGGGTTACTCCAAGCGGAGTCTCCCTTTTTTTCCAAAAATTGTGCCCCACACACACCCACCCATTCAGTGGCAGCACTTGTGCCCTAGTTGTACACTTCACAGCTACATTTGCATCAAGCACATTCCAAAATACGCCATTCTTATCCGTCCCCAGGATGACACCGGGGTAGGTAGCAAAGTCTTTCCTGATCCCAGCTCTGTTCATCTTGGCTTCTTTTAAAAACACAGCAAGCAAGGGTTACTCCAAGCGGAGTCTCCCTTTTTTTCCAAAAATTGGGCCCCACACACACCCACCCATTCAGTGGCAGCACTTGTGCCCTTGTTGTACACTTCACAGCTAGATTTGCATCAAGCACATTCCAAAATACGCCATAATTAACCGTCCCCAGCATGACACCGGGGTAGGTAGCAAAGTCTTTCCTGATCCCAGCTCTGTTCATCTTGGCTTCTTTTAAAAACACAGCAAGCAAGGGTTACTCCAAGCGGAGTCTCCCTTTTTTTCCAAAAATTGTGCCCCACACACACCCACCCATTCAGTGGCAGCACTTGTGCCCTAGTTGTACACTTCACAGCTACATTTGCATCAAGCACATTCCAAAATACGCCATTCTTATCCGTCCCCAGGATGACACCGGGGTAGGTAGCAAAGTCTTTCCTGATCCCAGCTCTGTTCATCTTGGCTTCTTTTAAAAACACAGCAAGCAAGGGTTACTCCAAGCGGAGTCTCCCTTTTTTTCCAAAAATTGGGCCCCACACACACCCACCCATTCAGTGGCAGCACTTGTGCCCTTGTTGTACACTTCACAGCTAGATTTGCATCAAGCACATTCCAAAATACGCCATAATTAACCGTCCCCAGCATGACACCGGGGTAGGTAGCAAAGTCTTTCCTGATCCCAGCTCTGTTCATCTTGGCTTCTTTTAAAAACAATGTAAGCAAGGGTTACTCCAAGCGGAGTCTCCCTTTTTTCCAAAAATTGGGCCCCACACAGACACCTTATCAGTGGCAGCACTTGTGCCCTAGTTGCAAACAGGATGTTTTGATTTGCATCAAGCACATTCCAAATCAACAAGCATTTACTCTCCCCAGGATGACACAGGGGTAGTAAATTCCTTCTGGATCCATGACTTGTTCATTTTGATGAACGTCAGTCTGTCCACATTGTCACTGGACAGACGCGTGCGCTTATCTGTCAGCACACACCCAGCAGCACTGAATACACGTTCAGAGACAACGCTGGCAGCTGGACACGACAAAATCTCCAAGGCGTAAGTTGCGAGCTCTGGCCATTTTTCTAGGTTTGAAGCCCAAAAGGAGCAAGGCTCCAGTTGCACAGTCATGGCATCGATGTTCATTTGGAGATACTCCTGTATCATCCTCTCCAGCCGTTGACTATGTGTCAGACTTGTTGTCTCTGGTGGCCTTGCAAAAGAGGGTCTAAAAAAATTATGAAAAGATTCCATAAAATTGCTGTTACCGGCACCAGATACGGTCCTACTGGTACGGGTAGACTGTTGAAGATGACGAGACCGTCCCATGTTTGTCAAGTTACAACTGGGAGATTCCCTCCCTGCACCTGCACGGTTGTTTGGTGGAAAAGCCGAGCTAAGATCGAGTAACAGCTTCTGCTGATACTCCTGCATACGTGCGTCCCTTTCTATGGCTGGAATTATGTCACAAAATTTGGACTTGTACCGGGGATCTAATAGTGTGGCAATCCAGTAGTCATCATCACTTCTAATTTTGACAATACGACTGTCATGTTGGAGGTAGTGCAACAAAAAGGCACTCATGTGTCTTGCGCAGCCATGCGGACCAAGTCCACGCTGTGTTTGTGGCATAGAGGTGCTACCCGTTCTTTCTTCCTCTGACATCTCCCCCCAACCTCTTTCAACTGAAATTTGACCAAGGTCTCCCTCATCCGCTGAGTCTTCCATGTCCATGGACAGTTCGTCCTCCATTTCTTCATGTTCTCCTGCACCTTGCTCAACATTTCGCCTGCTACTATGCGCCCTTGTCGATTCCTGTCCCCCATGGTCCCATGCCTGCTGCGTTGGTGATGATGAACGTCTGGACCTTGGTGATGTTGTTGTCCCTTGCGCATATGAATCCTCCTGTAGTTCCTCCCCTTCATGTTGTCCCACCCCCTGACTCCGAATAGTGTTTAGCATGTGCTCCAGCATGTAAATGACTGGAATCGTCATGCTGATAATGGCATTGTCAGAGCTAAACATATTCGTCGCCATGTCGAAACTGTGCAGAAGGGTGCATAGGTCCTTGATCTGAGACCACTCCATCAGGGTGATCTGCCCCACCTCTGCATCTCGTTGGCCCAGGCTATACGTCATGACGTATTGCACCAGGGCTCTGCGGTGCTGCCACAGTCGCTGTAACATGTGGAGAGTTGAATTCC
Organism: Anomaloglossus baeobatrachus; assembly: GCF_048569485.1. Lineage (NCBI taxonomy): Eukaryota > Metazoa > Chordata > Amphibia > Anura > Aromobatidae > Anomaloglossus > Anomaloglossus baeobatrachus. The sequence continues at coordinate 539,313,901 of NC_134354.1, read as the reverse complement.
AGCGTGTCGCCACATCGCATTTCAGGCGATGAACCGGCAGGCCGAAAGACTTCTGGAGCGATGCAAGTCGCTCTGCTGCGGCGCTTGAACGGCGGAAGTGAGCTGACAGTTTTCGTGCCCTGTTCAGAAGGCCATCTAGGCCGGGATAGTGTGTTAAAAATTGCTGGACGACAAGGTTCAACACGTGAGCCATACAAGGTACGTGTGTCACCTTGCCCAGGCGAAGTGCCGCACCCAGGTTTGCAGCATTGTCGCACACGGCCTTACCAGGCTGCAGGTTGAGTGGAGACAACCATTTATTAAACTCGGACCGCAGAGCTGACCACAACTCCTCAGCTGTGTGACTCTTATTCCCAAGACATGTCAAGCTAAAGACCGCCTGATGCCGTTGCGCTCTGCTGCCAGCATAGTAATGAGGGGTGCGTGATTCCTTCTGCGCAGTGAGAACGCTGGTGGCCTGACCAGGCAGGCTTGGGGCGGAGGTGGAGGACCCAGATGAGGTGGAGGATGCAGAAGCTGTGGCGGAACTTGGACAGACATAGGATTGACACACAAGTCGTGGGGACGGCAAGACTTGTGCAGCAGACCCTTCACCATCTATCAACATAGTTACGCAGTGCCCAGTCAGCGACATGTAACGTCCCTGTCCATGCTTACTGGTCCAAGTATCGGTGGTGAAATGCACCCGTTCACACACAGAGTTTCTCAAGGAAGCGGTGATGTTGTGTGCGACATGCTGGTGTAGCGCGGGCACACCTTTCTTAGAGAAGTAGTGGCGACTAGGCATCTGGTACTGGGGCACAGCGACAGACATAAGGTCTCTAAAATCCTGTGTGTCCACTAGGCGGAAAGGCAGCATTTCGGTAGCCAACAGCTTACAGAGGGATAGAGTCAACCTCTTAGCTTTGTCATGGGTCGGAGGAAGTGGCCTTTTATTTGACCACATCTGAGGGACAGAGATCTGGCTGCTGTGTGTAGACGGTGTTGAGTAGGGTGTCCCTGGAAAAATGCAGGTTTGTGAGGAAAGTGCAGGCGGAGACATGATGTTGCCTTGATCCAACGTTGGTGCTATCGATGTCTGAGAGAGCTGTACACACTCACTTGTTTCCCCTTTCAAACCAACTGACGACCTTACAAGCAAACTGCCTGTTGCGGTTACAGTGGTGGAAGTTTTGCGTGGAAAAACAGGTGTGACAGCTGTCCCCACAGTCCTAGAAGATGAAGAGCGCGCGGATGCACTGGAAGGGGCGGGCGGTGGATGGTTCGCTCCGCTAGGCCGCATTGCAGCACGGTGAGCTTCCCACCGGGACTTATGATATTTATTCATGTGACGATTCATGGAAGAAGTTGTCAAACTGCTGAGGTTTTGACCTCTACTAAGAGAATCATGACAAATGTTACATATCACATGATTTGGGCGATCTTTTTCGATGTCAAAAAAGGACCAGGCTAGGCAAGGCTTAGAGGCCATGCGACCTGTTGATCCACCCCGAATAATGCTCATAGGCAGAGTGGTGGCTGAGGATGCAGTTGTAGACGTGCTACCAGTGCTCCGACTCTGTCCAGGAAGGCGCAAGGTAACTTCGTCGTCGGTTGCATCCTCCTCCACCGCCTCTGTTGACCTCCTCGAGTGCCTGACTGGGGGTTGACAGTAGGTGGGATCTAGAACGTCATCATCAATTGTTGTGTTTGCACTCCCCTCCCCCTCAGACCGAGCCTCTTCTTGCCCTGACCGAATATTTAAGTTGTCATCCCAATCGGGTATCTGCGTCTCATCTTCATCAGTATGTTCCTCATTGTCTATAACCACAGGTGTTACAGTTTGTGAAAAAGGGTCAACATTATGCTCAGAAACTTGGTCCTCACGGCCTGAATCAGAGTCACAAAGGTTCTGGGCATCACTGCAGACCATTTCCTGTTCTGTACTCACTGTAGCTTGGGAGCAGACCTCTGATTCCCAGGCTATAGTGTGACTGAACAGCTCTGCAGACTCAGCCATCTCAGTTCCACCATACTGTGCAGGGCTGATGGAGACTTCAGAGCTAGGAGAAATCAAGTGTGATTGGGATGACAACTCAGAGGACTGGTGTTTTTTGGATGCGGTACTTGAAGTGGCTGAGAGGGCACTTGTTGGACCACTTGAGATCCATTCAAGCATTTTCCTTTTTTGCCCATCATCTACCTTTCTTCCTGTTGTTCGTATCCGTAAAAAAGGGAGCACATCGGATTGTCCACGGTAAGTAGTAGACATCTTACTTTTGCTGGTAGATGGTCTATCTTCAGCAGATGATAATGGAGCTTTGCCACCTTCCCCACGGACAAAACCTTTTTTGCCTTTTCCACCACGCCTCTTCCCCTTTCCACCAGCATCTGTCATTTTGCCACTCATGTTGATTGCGACAAGATTGTGGACTGAAAATGTGGTAGTAAAAATTGAGAGGTGGTGAAGATTGCAGTGGTGGTCTAGCTTTATTAACAGCAGAATAATAAAGAATAAATATCCCTGACAATGCAACTTAGTTATAATTAGTTGGAGTGTGCAACGCAGGCAGATGCGCTCTGCAAATGTCTTGGCACTAGTGGGACTATAGCAAAGTCCAATAGCCACGTATAGGATGCCACTAGGTACACTGAGTGTTTGCTAGTATAATGGCTTAGTTATAATTAGTTGGAGTGTGCAACGCAGGCAGATGCGCTCTGCAAATGTCTTGGCACTAGTGGGACTATAGCAAAGTCCAATAGCCACGTATAGGATGCCACTAGGTACACTGAGTGTTTGCTAGTATAATGGCTTAGTTATAATTAGTTGGAGTGTGCAACGCAGGCAGATGCGCTCTGCAAATGTCTTGGCACTAGTGGGACTATAGCAAAGTCCAATAGCCACGTATAGGATGCCACTAGGTACACTGAGTGTTTGCTAGTATAATGGCTTAGTTATAATTAGTTGGAGTGTGCAACGCAGGCAGATGCGCTCTGCAAATGTCTTGGCACTAGTGGGACTATAGCAAAGTCCAATAGCCACGTATAGGATGCCACTAGGTACACTGAGTGTTAGCTAGTATAATGGCTTAGTTATAATTAGTTGGAGTGTGCAACGCAGGCAGACGTGCTGCAAATGTCTTGGCACTAGTGGGACTATAGCAAAGTCCAATAGCCACGTATAGGATGCCACTAGGTACACTGAGTGTTTGCTAGTATAATGGCTTAGTTATAATTAGTTGGAGTGTGCAACGCAGGCAGATGCGCTCTGCAAATGTCTTGGGACTAGTGGGACTATAGCAAAGTCCAATAGCCACGTATAGGATGCCACTAGGTACACTGAGTGTTTGCTAGTATAATGGCTTAGTTATAATTAGTTGGAGTGTGCAACGCAGGCAGACGTGCTGCAAATGTCTTGGCACTAGTGGGACTATAGCAAAGTCCAATAGCCACGTATAGGATGCCACTAGGTACACTGAGTGTTTGCTAGTATAATGGCTTAGTTATAATTAGTTGGAGTGTGCAACGCAGGCAGATGCGCTCTGCAAATGTCTTGGCACTAGTGGGACTATAGCAAAGTCCAATAGCCACGTATAGGATGCCACTAGGTACACTGAGTGTTTGCTAGTATAATGGCTTAGTTATAATTAGTTGGAGTGTGCAACGCAGGCAGATGCGCTCTGCAAATGTCTTGGCACTAGTGGGACTATAGCAAAGTCCAATAGCCACGTATAGGATGCCACTAGGTACACTGAGTGTTTGCTAGTATAATGGCTTAGTTATAATTAGTTGGAGTGTGCAACGCAGGCAGATGCGCTCTGCAAATGTCTTGGCACTAGTGGGACTATAGCAAAGTCCAATAGCCACGTATAGGATGCCACTAGGTACACTGAGTGTTTGCTAGTATAATGGCTTAGTTATAATTAGTTGGAGTGTGCAACGCAGGCAGATGCGCTCTGCAAATGTCTTGGCACTAGTGGGACTATAGCAAAGTCCAATAGCCACGTATAGGATGCCACTAGGTACACTGAGTGTTTGCTAGTATAATGGCTTAGTTATAATTAGTTGGAGTGTGCAACGCAGGCAGATGCGCTCTGCAAATGTCTTGGCACTAGTGGGACTATAGCAAAGTCCAATAGCCACGTATAGGATGCCACTAGGTACACTGAGTGTTTGCTAGTATAATGGCTTCGTTATAATTAGTTGGAGTGTGCAATGCAGGCAGATGCGCTCTGCAAATGTCTTGGCACTAGTGGGACTAAAGCAAAGTCCAATAGCCACGTATAGGATGCCACTAGGTACACTGAGTGTTTGCTAGTATAATGGCTTAGTTATAATTAGTTGGAGTGTGCAACGCAGGCAGATGCGCTCTGCAAATGTCTTGGCACTAGTGGGACTATAGCAAAGTCCAATAGCCACGTATAGGATGCCACTAGGTACACTGAGTGTTTGCTAGTATAATGGCTTAGTTATAATTAGTTGGAGTGTGCAACGCAGGCAGATGCGTTCTGCAAATGTCTTGGCACTAGTGGGACTATAGCAAAGTCCAATAGCCACGTATAGGATGCCACTAGGTACACTGAGTGTTTGCTAGTATAATGGCTTAGTTATAATTAGTTGGAGTGTGCAACGCAGGCAGATGCGCTCTGCAAATGTCTTGGCACTAGTGGGACTATAGCAAAGTCCAATAGCCACGTATAGGATGCCACTAGGTACACTGAGTGTTTGCTAGTATAATGGCTTAGTTATAATTAGTTGGAGTGTGCAACGCAGGCAGATGCGCTCTGCAAATGTCTTGGCACTAGTGGGACTATAGCAAAGTCCAATAGCCACGTATAGGATGCCACTAGGTACACTGAGTGTTTGCTAGTATAATGGCTTAGTTATAATTAGTTGGAGTGTGCAACGCAGGCAGATGCGCTCTGCAAATGTCTTGGCACTAGTGGGACTATAGCAAAGTCCAATAGCCACGTATAGGATGCCACTAGGTACACTGAGTGTTTGCTAGTATAACGGCTTCGTTATAATTAGTTGGAGTGTGCAATGCAGGCAGATGCGCTCTGCAAATGTCTTGGCACTAGTGGGACTAAAGCAAAGTCCAATAGCCACGTATAGGATGCCACTAGGTACACTGAGTGTTTGCTGGTATAATGGCTTCGTTATAATTAGTTGGAGTGTGCAATGCAGGCAGATGCGCTCTGCAAATGTCTTGGCACTAGTGGGACTAAAGCAAAGTCCAATAGCCACAGATAGGATGCCACTAGGTACACTGAGTGTTTGCTAGTATAATGGCTTAGTTATGAGTTGGAGTGTGCAGAGGACAAGAGGGTACAGTGGCAGGATTGTGGTGCTCTGGGTAGAGGAATGGAAGCCTGCCTTTCTATTCCCTCCTAATGGTGAAATGCAGGGAGGAAATCCCTGACCTTGGCTGCACAGACGCTGGCGCTGTTTTCAGGACCTGTCACCTTAACTCTGACCCTGCCGGTTTGACCCCTTAAAAGGACTGCTATAAAGTGCTCTCCCTATGCTGTCTAACGCTGTGTATGCAGCGCATACAGCTGTATCGGCTATAGGACTCAGGATGACGGAGCTGCGACAGTGATGTCTGACACCAAAGACGCAGAAGGCAGATTATGGCATCCGTGAAGAAAATGTCCGGTTTTATAATGCAGGGACATGTGACATGCAGATCCTATCACACATGCCGTTGCTTCTCTGGCTCAAAGTCCACTTAGCTGTGTGTGTGTCTGTGAGTGGCTGACATGCTGGCCCGCCCCACAAGACGCGCGCGCTTAGGGAAGGAAGACAAGAAAAAAAAAAAAAAAATGGCGATCGCCATTATAGAAACAGCAGTGATCTGAAGGCGCTGTTCACGCACACTATACACTGAAATGTGATAATAGTTTGATTCACAGAGTGACTTACACTATTACAGCAGAAACCAAGCTATGATTTAGCTGTTTTTTGGCTGCTAGAACCGTTCTCGAACGTTTCTAGAACTATCGAGCTTTTGCAAAAAGCTCGAGTTCTAGTTCGATCTAGAACATGCCCCAAAATCACTCGAGCCTAGAACTGGAGAACCACGAACCACGAACCGCGCTCAACTCTACTAAGGAGAATTAGTTCACGAGTTTGAGTCCTGGTAAAGAATTTAATTAAATGTATTTTTAATTTTAAATTATAATTATTATTTATTTATAATTTAATTATGCACTGAGGGGAGGAGCCAGACATCAGCTGTGAGCCGCGGGACACACCTCTAAAATCAGAGCAGTTCACAGAATGAGGCTGCATTGCTCTCTCCTCTCTCTCTTCTCTCTCATCTCTCTCTTTCTCTCTCTCTTTTTCTCTCTTTTTCTCTCTTTCTCTCTCGTTCTCTCTTTTTCTCTCTCTTGTTCTCTCTTTTTCTCTCTCTTGTTCTCTCTTTCTCTCTCTCTCTTTTTCTCTCTTTCTCTCTTTTTCTCTCTTTCTCTCTCTCTCATTTTCTCTCTCTTTTTCTCTCTCTTTTTCTCTTTCTCTCTTTTTCTCTCTCTCTTTATCTCTCTTTCTCTGTCTTTTTCTCTGTTTTTCTCTCTCTCTCTTGTTCTCTCTTTTTCTCTCTTCCTCTCTCTTTCTCTCTCTTTTTCACTCTCTCTCTCTTTTTCTCTCTCACTCTTTATCTCTCTCTCTTTTTCTCTCTTTCTCTCTCTTTTTCTCTTTCTCTTTTTCGCGCTTTCTCTTTCTTTTTCTCTCTTTCTCTCTCTTTTTTTCTTTCTCTCTCTTTCTCTCTTTTTTCTCTCTCTCTTCTCTCTCTCTTTTTTTCTCTCTCTTCTCTTTCTTCTCTCCTCTTCTCTCTCCTCTCTTCTCTCTCTCCCTCTCTCTCTTCTCTTTTCTCTCTCCTTTCTCTCTCTTTTCTCTCTCTTTTCTCTCACTATTTTCTCTCTCTTTTCTCTCTCTCAGACCTGGCGATGATCAGCTGATGCGGTCACCTGACGGAATCAGCTGACATTATAAGTCGAGCGGTGAGGCCGGCCTTTTACTGCCCGGCCGCCTAAACTATCAGCTGCTGCTGTCGGACAGGAGTCTGCACAGAAGTGTGTAGCTTTTTTTTTTTTGCACTGTTGCATCAGCTGATTGTATAAAAGCCGTTTATACAATCAGCTGCTGTGTCATCTGATTCAGGCCCTTGAACCTGACACATCATCTGATCCCTTTGCCTTCCAGCAAACCGATCAGATGCTATTGGATCCGGATTGGACGGCGCGGGACCCTTGACCCAGGATTACTGCGGAGGTTTTTTTTTTATTTCAATAAAGATGGAGTCACTAATTGTGTTGTGTTTTATTTCTAATAAAAATATTTTTCTGTGTGTTGTGTTTATTTTTATCTGTACTACATATTCATGGTGGCTATGTCTAATATTGGTGTGACACCATGAATTTCGGGCTTAGGGCCAGTTGATAATATACAGCTAGTCCTAACCCCATTAATACCCAGCGAGCCACCCGTCACCAGGGCAGCTGGAAGAGTTGGATACAGCGCCAGAAGATGGCGCTTCTATGAAAGCGCCATTTTTTTGGGCGGCTGCGAACTGCAATTCGCAGCAGTGGGGCCCAGAAAGCTTGGGCACCCTGCGCTGTGGATTCCAATCAACAGCTGCCTTTTTGTACCTGGCTGGACACAAACGTCATTTTTTTTTTAATTATTTCATGAAATTCATGAAATAATTAACAAAAAAAGGGCTTCCCTATATTTTTGGATCCCAGCCGGGTATAAATAGGCAGCTGGGGGTTGGGGGCAGCCCGTAGCTGCCTGCTGTAACTGGCTAGGATACAAAAACATGGCGAAGCCCAAGTAATTTTTTGGGGGGGCAAAAAACTCCTGCATACAGTCCTGGATGGAGTATGCTGAGCCTTATAGTTCTGCAGCTGAAGTCTGCTGTCTGTCTGTATGGAGGAGAGCAGACATCAGCTGCAGATCTACAAGGCTCAGCATCCTCCATCCCGGACTGTATGCTGGAGGGAGAGGCAGGGGGAGCAGAATGGCAAGGCTCAGCATACTTCATCCACTAGTGTATGCAGGAGAGCATACAGCAGCTGCAGAACTACAAGGCTCAGCATGCTGCATCCAGGACTGTATGCTGGAGGGAGAGACAGGGGGAGCAGAACAACAAGGCTCAGCATGCTCAATTCACTAGTGTATGCAGAAGAGCAGACAGCAGCTGCATAACTACAAGGCTCAGCATACTCCATCTAGGACTGTATGCAGGAGTTTTTTGCCCACTAAAAAAATGACGTGGGCATTGCCATATCTTTGTATGCTAGCCAGGTACAGCAGGTAGGTACGGCTGCCCCCAACCCCCAGCTGCCTATTTGTACCCAGCTGGGAACTTAAAACATAGGGAAGCACTTTTTTTTAATTATTTCATGAACTTCATGAAATAATTAAAAAAAAACAAACGACATGGGCTTCGCCCCATTTTTGTGTCCAGCCAGGTACAACTAGGCAGCTGGGGATTGAAATCCGCAGCACAGGCTGGCCCGAGCTTTCTGGGCGCCTCTGCTGCGAATTGCAGTCTGCAGCCATCCCAGAAAATGGCGCTTTCATAGAAGTGCCATCATCTGGAGCTGTATCCAACTCTCCCAGCTGCCCTGATGCCGGGTGGCTTGCTGGGTAATAATGGGTTAATACTAGCTTTGTTTTACTAGCTAGTATTAAGCCAGGGATTCTTAATGTCAGGAAGTTTGACCCGGCCATTAAGAATCTCCAATAAAGGGTTAAAAAAAGACACCACACAGAGAAAAAATACTTTAATAGAAATAAATACACAGACACACTTAGAGACTCCATGTTTATTACTCCCTCTCACCCCTCCACGATCCTGGTCTTCTGTCTTCTTTCTCCTTCAACCTATGCAGCTCTGCTACATCAGACAGCACTGCATGGGAGGAAGACGCTGCTGCTCCCATGCAGTCTAATCACTCAGTGAGTGAGCAGAGGCTGCAGGTGTAAGTGGTGACGTCACTGCTGCCACCGTTGAAATAGTAATCTGACAGGCGGGTTACTATAGCAACAGTGATCTCCGTTATTCACCGGCTGGGGCATCCAGTCCTTGCATGTGGGCTGACTCTGTAAAGAACGCCAACATGCAGGGACGGGGAGTCGACTATGTGCCAGGGTATCTCGCTGGTATACGAAGATGCTGGAACGAGCACCGCATACCGGAGAGATGCACTGACAGGACCTAGCATGACGTCTAGCAATGTGACCAGTCTGTAGCCAATGAGATAATACACGTGACTGGTCACATGCTATGACGACGTCACGGAAGGTCCTATCATCAGTGCTGGTAACCGGGAGGGCACAGTGATGATCGGAAGGAAAAGCGGCAGGAGACAGAGTGCAGGACACTTCGTAGGGACCTGTAAGTATAATGGCAATGTTTATTAACTGTATGTGTACATGTATAATGTGTTTTTATGTGTTTGTGTTTGCCTGCCATTGTTTTCAATGGGGTTCGAAGTTGTTCGTCAAACTTTTGTCGAACGTTCACCGAACGGAGCCGCCGTTTGACGAACCGAACTCGAACACTAGGGGGTGGCTCATCTCTATCTGGCAGATCCTCTCATGGGTCTTGGGGTTGACTAGATTCCTGCACACCTTGCCTTGGTGTAAGTACAGCCGACTCCAGTCTTGCCACCACTTTCTGGCCCCTTCTGGGGCATCTAGTCCCAAACGGGCATCGGCTCTGGATAACAGCAGCCTAACTAGCTTTACTGCAGGATCCCGGTCCTGGGCTTCTTGCCAGCCATGGTGGGGAAATGGGTCACAAGTTATCTCTTGCTGGTGAACACTTGCTCGAGGCTGTTCTCCTGAAGGGGATTGATGGAATGCTGGTAGCTCAACCTCCATCAGGTCATCTTTGTCCTCTTCTTCATCCAGCAAATGGGGCATTCTGGACAAGGCTTCTGCGTTAGTGTTCTTGCGGCCAGCTCTATATTTGATAGTAAAGTCATAATTAGCCAGCTGTGCAAACCATCGTTCTTCCAAGGCTCCTAACTTCGCTGTATCCAGGTGAGTCAGCGAGTTATTGTCCGTGTACACAGAGAACTTAGCAGCGGCATGATAGTGTTTGAACCTTTCTGTCACAGCCCATATGAGCGCCAGGAACTCCAACGAACTATAATTCTTCGGGTTCCTCTCAGTATGCCTCCACGTTCTGCTGGCATAGGCGATCACTTTTTCCTTACCCTTCTGTACCTGGGACAGGACGGCTCCCAGTCCCAGATTACTGGCATCTGTGTACAGCACGAACGGGAGGCCATAATCAGTGTAGGCCCGGATTTCATCCCCCAGTCAGGACGGACTTCATCCGTTCAAAAGATTTTTCTTGTTCCGGACCCCATTGAAATGGGGGCCCTGAGGGCCTTCCGTGTGTGGTTTGGCCCACCAGGAGGTCTTGCAAGGAGGCCGCCAGCTGGGTATACCCCTTGATAAACCTTCGGTAGTACCCCATGAGGCCCAGGAACTGCCGCACTTCTCTGATGGTGGTAGGCCGCGGCCAGCTCTGGATGGCTGTGATTTTCTCGGGGTCGGGTGCCACACCTTCAGCACTCACCACGTGCCCCAGGTACTGTACCTTCGGTTTGAGCAGATGGCACTTGGATGGCTTGAGCTTCATCCCGTATTTGGACAGGGCATCCAATACCTCCGCCAAATGTTCCAGGTTAGCCTCGTATGTCTTGGTGTAGACGATGACGTCGTCTAGATACAGCAAGACGGTCTCAAAGTTACAGTGGCCCAAACAGCACTCCATCAACCTCTGGAACATCCTGGGTGCGTTGCACAGCCCGAATGGCATGCTGTTAAACTCACACGGGCCAATCGGGGTCACGAATGCGGTCTTCTCCCGGTCCTCTTCAGCGACTGCCACCTGCCAGTACCCGCTGTTAAGATCAATAGTGGAAAAATAAGTAGCAGATTTTAAGACGGCTAATGACTCCTTAATTCAGGGTAGAGGGTAAGCATCCTTGTGGGTGATTTTGTTAATCTGGCGGTAGTTCACACACATCCGTATGGTCCCATCCTTATTCCTTACAAGGACCAATGGGGTGGCCCAGGGACTGCAGCTATCCCGGATTACTCCTGCTTCCTTCATACTTCTGAGCATGTCTTTAGCACATTGGTAGTGGGCAGGTGGTATGGGCCTATACCTTTCCTTAATGGGTGGGTGAGTGCCTGTGGGTATGTGATGTTGTACCCCTTTAATCCGCCCAAAATCCAATGGGTGTTTGCTAAAAACCTGCTCGTACTCCCTGACAACCCTATAGACCCCTTGTTTGGGATGTGTAGGTGAGATGTCAGTGCCCACATGCAGTTCCTCACACCAGTTCTCTTCTGGATCTTGAGAGTTAGCCCTGGGGGTCTGATGAGGCACGCCTGGAGAGTTGGTTGCATGGATGTCATTTGAATTTACTGTAAACAGTTTGGCTATGGTGGCATACCTGGGCAATATAACTTCCTCCTCCCCACAGTTGAGTACTCGCACGGGCACCCTCCCCATCTGGACATCGACTAGCCATCTAGCCATAAACACAGTAGGCCAATGCTCTGAGGGCAGGGGTTCCACCACTGCCTGGTAATCCTGTCCCCGGGAGCCTACATCTGCCCTTCACCAAATCAACATTTCACTCCTTGGGGTACCACTAGAGGAGCTACATCCATCACCCGTACACCACCTATCTCACCTCCAGAGAGATTTACCTGTTGCCGCTGCAGGAGTGCTCAGATCTCACATTGCAGGACTCTCTGCCACCCTGCCCCTGCAGTCTCAGACAGCTGTTGAAGTAAAAACAACACCTCACCCATGCAATTCTCTATCACATTTGTTCCTAAAATGATCTTCGGGTTCCGATCACTAGGGTCATTTTGGACTACAATAAGGCCTTGCCAGACTAACTGTACACGGCCCACTTTAATGGTCACCTCCTTGAACCCAGTTTGAGTCATAGGTAACCCGTTGACAGCATAGATAGTCAGGCCGTCGTCTCCACATACCGCTCTCTCCAATCTGTTGGGCCTTGGCAATTTATTCCTGGGGACTGGCCCTTGGCCCCAGGGGTGCCCATTTAAAGGACAGCTTTTTGCGTAGTGGCCAGTCTTGCTGCACTTGTAACAGACAGGTGGGCTGTACCGGTCGCCGCTCCGTCCTTTTATATGTTGAGGTCTGCTTCCGCATCCAGGGTACGTCCCCTGGACAGTCGGCCAAGTGGATCTTCCTTGACGAAGTGGTCTTGGACTTTAGCTGCATGGCCTCCAGGATCTGGGCGACATCTCTGGTCAGCTGCTGTACTTGGGTAGACAACTCGCTGGTCCCGGCCCCGGACATTGTTGAAAGGGCTCGTTCAGGCAGGGTTAATGCAGGTGTCCTCACTTGTATTGGGGATGCATCCGCCTGCCGAGCTGGGAGTGGGGACTCACGAGTCTCTGTGGGCTGCAGGGCCTTAATCGCCTGTTCTTTCAAAGTAGCAAAGTCCAAAGCAGGGTGTTCTAGGTCCCACAGTTGTAGCTACTTGCGGTCTTCCACTGACTCAAGGCCCTGCAGGAATTGCTCCACTAGCATTCTATGCCGCTCTGGCTCTCCAATGTCATTGGTCAGTCTCAGGGTCCACAGCGCTGCCTGTAGCTTTAAGGCGTAGTCCCTAATGCTGTCTTGGGGTCGTTGCTTGCAGCTGTAAAACCTCATCCGTAACTCTGCTTCGGTGCGGGTCTCAAACGCAGCTCCCAGTCTCTGGAAAATGGCGGCTACTGAGGTCCGATCCGCCTCAGTCCACATCTCTACCTCTAGATCAGCCGCGCCGGTGAGCTGCCCGAGCACCACCAACACCTGCTGCCGTCCATTCAGGGCATACATGTCAAGCACATTACAAATCTTTCTCCTGAATCTCTGCAGCGCGTCTAGCCGGCCGTCATATTCAGGAAGCCAGGCAGCACCCGGCACATAGGGTTGAGTTATGGGCATTATGGGCACAACAGCATCAGGTACCGGCGCCACCGCTCTTGCAACCGGAGCGGCGTCCGCCGCGCCAGCATTACCCTGGTCGGGTGGAGGCAGCGCTGCCACACTCCCGTCGTCTGGAGCCGACATCTTCGCGTGCCTAACTTGGTTTTCTCCCAGCACTCATTTGCGCGCTGTGGCCCTCTGGGAACTTCCGGTTCCTGTTTCAGGCTGAGGACGAAGGACGGGGATTCAGTTTGCATGCTTTCCGAGGAAGATGGCATTTTTGGCGCGAAAACAGTGGAAAAAATGGCGGACATCGCGAGAAAAAGAATTTGGACTCCCGGATTTCACTTTTCAAGGAGCACGTCACCCAGGTTAGTGGGTCCTGCTTACATCCTGTTCGTGACGCCAAGTTTTTCGAGGGTGTACCGCCTCCTGCGACAGCTGACAGGCTGCTCGTATCCAGATCCGCAGTGGCTCGAGGGGTCTTCGGACCCGAGGCGGGGTCGCGCGGCCTCTTCAAAATAAAAAGGGGGTAGAAAGGGTGGATTGGATAGTGTTCGTGACGCCACCCACGGTTCGTGGTAAAAATTGAGATACCACCGTTGCTGCGTTTAGGGGAGAGGGGAGCGCCCGGGAGCGATGGAATGGTAGCTATTGATGTTAACCCCTCCGTGGGCAGGGGAAGGTGTCTTGGGGCTCGGTGCTGGCAGGCTGGGGTCCCATTGGGAGCAAAGGGGCACAACGTACTCACACAGTCCAGAGACGCTGACACTGACACCAGGTAAACCAAAGTCTTGAACGCCCTGCAGCCTTAGTCCAAACACGTTGGGTCCGTGCCATTTTGGTATTGCTGTTTGGTCTGAAGCCTTTGTCCCTTGGCACTGTGTTTACACTTGGTGGATCCCTTTCGACTAAAAAATACTCGGGTCCCGCTCACCTGCGTAGCTAGCAGAGTGAGCTTGCTCTCAGGGTTAATGCTTTGGATTTTCTGGACAGTTTTGTTAAATCCTATCCCTCTCGTTGCACTAGTACCCCGATTTTGGAGTGGGTGGAGAGTGGTTCATGAAGATACCGTCCTCGTCGGGTGAATTACTGGGCTGCATGAAGCTACTTCCCAGCCTTGGGTCCGCATACCCAGTCGTGCCCTGGCCCCTGGCCGGTTGTAGCACAAGGCCGCCGCTCTGCCCTCCGTGGCAGTACTGTGCCCCCTGTCACTACCCCCTGCGACCGGGGTTCCAGCTCCTTCCAGGCCAGGCCAACGTCTGGCACCTGGGATGGTTACAGGAGCCCAGCTCCGCAGCGTGACCTTTCCTGTCACCTGCTCACTGGCACTTCTCTCCACAACTCTACTCCTGACACTTCTGGCCCTCCTTCTACCATCCTTCCATCTGGGCGGTCCTATTCCCCTCAGGCTACCTAACGGGTGTTTAGTGGGTGTGGTGCAGAGTGTTCCTCAGGATTTGTGTATACCTGTTCTTAGCAACACCAAAGGGACAGGACCCGTAACCAAGGAGGAGCGGGTACCATGCAGAAGGGCAGGTTGCACGGCACCCTTGTGATGACCTGATAGGCCAGGGCATCACAACTTCGCACTTAATAAATTTCCCAACAATAACACTCAAACTGTGTAAGTGCTTGTGCATTAGCATTCACACTGTTTAAGACCCTTCTTATTAACTCCCATGCTGTATAATGCTCCCAATACTTTGATAACCCCCAAAGGTGTCTCTGCAATGTATGAGGGGCTCATCTACAGTATGAGAGCACCCCACACTGTTTGAAGGACCTCCACAAGGGTATCCAAACTATAAAATGACCCCACATTAGCTTTTAAACTGTATAATTACACATTAGTTTTGAAATGCTATAATGGCCCTACATTAGCTCCTAAATTCTATAATGGCCCCCACGTTACCCCCAAACTATATAATTGCCCTCACATTCTGTGACTAAATTAATATGTGCCCTTGTGCATTCATTTGGTACTTGGAAGGTACTATCCTTTTCCATACATATAAAAGCAGACTATGCAAGGGCCAATTTTAGCACAATTACCACTGCAGAAAGTCCAAATAATACATAATTTATTGTTTTTTAAGGTTGAAGGAAGATACTAGGCAAGCATATTCAACCTACAGCCTTACATGTTGATCCAAAGAAAGACAAAAAACCCATGGGCAGACACTAATCGCTCCATATAAGGTGACATTTTTTTCCCAAAGCCACATATGGAAATCAAACTAATTCCCTGATCAACTCTCCAATCACAGATTCTATTGCTCATTAACTGTTATATTACATTTTTCAAAAAAAGCATCCAGGCCCTCCATTAATTTTAGAAGTCAATCAACTATTACAACATCATGTAGCAGTGTGAGGGTCAATGCTCTGTAATGTACAGTACACCAGTTGCTTGCTCCTGACGTAGTTTGTTTGGATCAAGTGCATGCTTGAAACAATAGCATCAGACACACATACATTCGGATGTGAATCTTTCCTCGATCAGAGGTTGGCCCAAGAGACCGATTTATTCCAAGAACATGGACTTATATAAACTAGGAAAAGGAGCATGGTCGGCTCTACAGTGGGCATGCCCAGATGTGTTCATTAGTCAGTGGATTAGTCCATGGGTTGATGAATGGGCGGATCCATGGTGATGCTGGTGGGTGGGTCTATGATGTCATCAGGGCAGATCCTTGGTGATGCTGATGGGTGGGCATATGACGTCATTGGGGTGGATCCATGGTGATGCTGATGGGTGGTTCTATGATATTGTTGGGACGGATCCATGATGATGCTGATGGGCGGGCCGATAATGTCATTGGGGCGGACCCATGGTGATACTGATGGGCGTGTCTATGAAATCATCGGGGCAGATCCATGGTGATGCTGATGGGCAGGTCTATGATGTCTTTGGGGCGGATCTTTGGTGATGGTGATGGGCAGGTCTATGACATCATCGGGGCCAATCCATGCTGATGGGCAGGTCTATGACATCATCGGGGGCCATCTTGCCTTGTGTGTGTCTGAAAAGTGACTTATGTATGGAGAATCAATTTCATTGGACATACAGTATTTCCCACAATCCCCTGTCAAGAGGTTAAGTATGTGATCCAATGGCCCTTCTCAACATCAGAGACTTCCATAGACACACTGCTTTTACAGTAAAGAATCTCCTTCTTTAATTATGATTAAACCTTCTTTCTACTAGACAAAGGGGAGTTCCCTTTTACATGTCACTGGCCTAGGTGTAAAAAGATCATTATAAAAATCTCTGTACTCTCCATATATTTGTACATTGTAATAAGATCCCACTAAACTTTATTTATTCCAAGCTGAATAACCCCAAGTTTAATAATCTGTCTTAGTATTCCAGTCTTGAATAACCTTAATTGCTCTTTTCTGCACCAGATGTAGTTCAGCTATGTCCTTCTTATAAAAAATGTGAAAGCTATTCCACCGCGACAAGGTGTACCCCAATATGTTATTTATATGTACTATTACTATTTACTTATTTGCTGCAGGGTATATGCTCATTTTGTTTATCCGTTAAATGGCCACAATGTAAACATGCTCTTACATGATAATTGTATACCAACTGATGTTCA
Source organism: Anomaloglossus baeobatrachus (assembly GCF_048569485.1). NCBI lineage: Eukaryota > Metazoa > Chordata > Amphibia > Anura > Aromobatidae > Anomaloglossus > Anomaloglossus baeobatrachus. The sequence goes on along the minus strand of NC_134354.1, from coordinate 539,297,332 downwards.
GACTCATTTCTTTGGTTTTGCTGTTGTTTCTTATACTTTGTACAAACAAGGGATTGGCTCCCCTTTTTTTAAGCTAGGCATTCATCTATAAAACTTACCATGGGCAGGTGTCTGATCAGTCTGACCCCGGTCCTCCTCGGCTCCCGTCTACATTGATGTCGGTTGGCACAAGGTGAGGTATTAATATTAGAGGATAGGACCATCACAATACCCCACTGTTAACTTTGACCTAATCTTAATGTATTGTGTTAATCACCCTTTGTTTCATGTCACTGAGCCAGTTGTTAACCCAGTTACACATATTTTTCCCTTGTACCATTATTCTCAATCTACTGTATGTACCAACCTTTTGTGAGGCACTATTTCAAATGCTTTTGAAAAGTATGGACAACATCCAATGTGTTTTCCTGGTCCAGTATGGAACTTAAGGTCCAGTCACACTAAGCAACTTACCAACGATCCCAACAACGATAGGGATCGCTGGTAAGTTGCTAGGAGGTTGCTGGTGAGATGTCACACTGCGACGCTCCAGCGATCCCACCAGAAACCTGACCTGGCAGGGATCGCTGGAGCGTGACTACACGAGTTGCTGGTGAGCTCACCAGCAACCAGTGACCAGCCCCCAGCGCCGCGTGGAAGATGCTGCGCTTGGTAACTAAGGTAAATATTGGGTAACCAACCCGATATTTACCTTGGTTACCAGCGCACGGAGCTACACGTGCAGAGAGCAGGGAGCAGCGCACACTGAGCGCTGGCTCCCTGCTCTCCTAGTTACAGCACACATCGGGTTAATTACCCGATGTGTGCTGCAGCTACATGTGCACAGAGCAGGGAGCAGCGCACACTGAGCGCTGGCTCCCTGCTCTCCTAGTTACAGCACACATCGGGTTAATTACCCGATGTGTGCTGCAGCTACATGTGCACAGAGCAGGGAGCAGCGCACACTGAGCGCTGGCTCCCTGCTCTCCTAGTTACAGCACACATCGGGTTAATTACCCGATGTGTGCTGCAGCTAAATGTGCACAGAGCAGGGAGCAGCGCACAATGCTTAGCGCTGGCTCCCTGCTCTCCTAGCTACAGCACACATCGGGTTAATTAACCCGATGTGTCCTGCAGCTACATGTGCACAGAGCAGGAGCCGGCACTGACAGTGAGAGCGGCGGAGGCTGGTAACAAAGGTAAATATCGGGTAACCAAGGACAGGGCTTCTTGGTTACCCGATGTTTACATTGGTTACCAGCCTCCGCAGAAGCCGGCTCCTGCTGCCTGCACATTTAGTTGTTGCTGTCTCGCTGTCACACACAGCGATCTGTGCTTCACAGCAGGACAGCAACAACTAAAAAATGGCCCAGGACATTCAGCAACAACCAACGACCTCACAGCAGGGGCCAGGTTGTTGCTGGATGTCACACACAGCAACATCGCTAGCAACGTCACAAAAGTTGTTCGTTAGCAGCGATGTTGCTAGCGATGTTGCTTAGTGTGACGGGGCCTTTACCTTCTTATAGAAGCTGATCAGATTAATCTGACAAGACTGATCCCCTATAACCCATGTTTACACTTTTAATGGCCACTATCACTACATAGTAAACAGGTTATATTACCATACCTCTCTCAAAAAGCACACACTGTGCAAATACCTACAATACAACCATATACCTTCCACTACATAATGACCAAAGTACGAGGGGCGATCCAAAAGTAATGATAATCGGTTATTTCTATTGCACACAGAAATTAAAATAAAATATTTTCTTCTCTCTTAGGTACCCACTAGTCCAGGAAAAAAAAAATCCCTTAAATAGGCCACGATTACCGGGAACTACATTCATTTGAATATGAACTGCCGAGCAGTGAACATCAAAATGGAAAAAAACGAGCTCAGAGCTGTCATCAAATACCTCTGCTTGAAAAAAATGACTATCAAAGACATACACAGTGACTTGGTGGAAACATTGGGGGACTCTTCTCCTTCATACAGTTAGGTCCAGAAATATTTGGACAGTGACACAATTTTCGCGAGTTGGGCTCTGCATGCCACCACATTGGATTTGAAATGAAACCTCTACAACAGAATTCAAGTGCAGATTGTAACGTTTAATTTGAAGGTTTGAACAAAAATATCTGATAGAAATTGTAGGAATTGTACACATTTCTTTACAAACACTCCACATTTTAGGAGGTCAAAAGTATTTGGACAAATAAACCAAACCCAAACAAAATATTTTTATTTTCAATATTTTGTTGCGAATCCTTTGGAGGCAATCACTGCCTTAATCTGGAACCCATGGACATCACCAAACGCTGGGTTTCCTCCTTCTTAATGCTTTGCCAGGCCTTTACAGCCGCAGCCTTCAGGTCTTGCTTGTTTGTGGGTCTTTCCGTCTTAAGTCTGGATTTGAGCAAGTGAAATGCATGCTCAATTGGGTTAAGATCTGGTGATTGACTTGGCCATTGCAGAATGTTCCAATTTTTTGCACTCATGAACTCCTGGGTAGCTTTGGCTGTATGCTTGGGGTCATTGTCCATCTGTACTATGAAGCGCCGTCCGATCAACTTTGCGGCATTTGGCTGAATCTGGGCTGAAAGTATATCCTGGTACACTTCAGAATTCATCCGGCTACTCTTGTCTGCTGTTATGTCATCAATAAACACAAGTGACCCAGTGCCATTGAAAGCCATGCATGCCCATGCCATCACGTTGCCTCCACCATGTTTTACAGAGGATGTGGTGTGCCTTGGATCATGTGCCGTTCCCTTTCTTCTCCAAACTTTTTTCTTCCCATCATTCTGGTACAGGTTGATCTTTGTCTCATCTGTCCATAGAATACTTTTCCAGAACTGAGCTGGCTTCATGAGGTGTTTTTCAGCAAATTTAACTCTGGCCTGTCTATTTTTGGAATTGATGAATGGTTTGCATCTAGATGTGAACCCTTTGTATTTACTTTCATGGAGTCTTCTCTTTACTGTTGACTTAGAGATAGATACACCTACTTCACTGAGAGTGTTCTGGACTTCAGTTGATGTTGTGAACGGGTTCTTCTTCACCAAAGAAAGTATGCGGCGATCATCCACCACTGTTGTCATCCGTGGCCGCCCAGGCCTTTTTGAGTTCCCAAGCTCACCAGTCAATTCCTTTTTTCTCAGAATGTACCCGACTGTTGATTTTGCTACTCCAAGCATGTCTGCTATCTCTCTGATGGATTTTTTCTTTTTTTTCAGCCTCAGGATGTTCTGCTTCACCTCAATTGAGAGTTCCTTAGACCGCATGTTGTCTGGTCACAGCAACAGCTTCCAAATGCAAAACCACACACCTGTAATCAACCCCAGACCTTTTAACTACTTCATTGATTACAGGTTAACGAGGGAGACGCCTTCAGAGTTAATTGCAGCCCTCAGAGTCCCTTGTCCAATTACTTTTGGTCCCTTTAAAAAGAGGAGGCTATGCATTACAGAGCTATGATTCCTAAACCCTTTCTCCGATTTGGATGTGAAAACTCTCATATTGCAGCTGGGAGTGTGCACTTTCAGCCCATATTATATATATAATTGTATTTCTGAACATGTTTTTGTAAACAGCTAAAATAACAAAACTTGTGTCACTGTCCAAATATTTCTGGACCTAACTGTATTCCACAGTTGCACGCTGGGCCAAGGAATTTAAGCTGGGAAGAACATCAACGGAAGATGAACATCGTGAAGGACGCCCATCCACGTCCCTCAATGAAGAAAACGTGAAAAAAGTTGAAGAAGTTGTATTGGCAGATCGAAGAGTGACTATCAGGCATGTAGCTAGATCACAGGGATCTCATATGGCAGTATTCAAAGAATCCTTGCAAAAGAATTGCATATGAGAAAGGTCTCCGCGCGTTGGGTGCCAAAAATGTTAACCGACGAACAAAAGAAGAAACGAGTTGACTTTTCAATAGCAAATCTCGAAAAGTTCCAAGCAGACAAGGAGAATTTTTTGTCACGTTTTTTGACCATGGTCGAGACCTGGATCCACCACTTTGATCCCGAAACTAAACAACAATCGATGACATGGAAACGAGCCGACGAACCGACGCCGAAGAAATTAAAAGTGTCAAGCTCAGCAGGGAAGGTTATGGCGTCCGTTTTTTGGGATGCTGAAGGAATTATTATGGTGTACTATTTGGAGAAGGGAGCCACTATTACGGGCTCCTACTATGCAGAACAAATAAGAAGATTGCGGGCTATTAAGGAGAAAAGGCGCGGCAAACTGCGGGCTGGAGTGCTGTTTCACCAAGATAACGCACCGGCTCACAAAGCTGCAGTTGCCATGGCACCCATTCAAGAAGCGGGCTTTGAACTGGTGGAACACCCCCCCTATTCGCCAGATCTAGCCCCCAGTGACTTCTTTCTCTTTCCTTGCCTCAAGGAACACCTCCGGGGCAAGAAATTTGACGACAATAGCAACGTGATAACCCCTGTTGGGGATTTTTTTGAGGGTCAAGATCAAGAATTTTTTTCGAAAGGAATTCTAAGATTAGAAAAGAGATGGACTAAATGTATAGACTTGTTAGGAGACTATGTATAATTTTTTTTATTTTTTTTTTAATATATTCATTGTGTTTATTATTGATTATCATTACTTTTGGATCATCCCTCATATACCATCAAACTGTTGCTGAATAAAAAACAAATCACTATTAATAATAACAACAATATATGGGATATAGGGACCATATAGTGCTAGGTACCAGTCCTGCCAACCATATAAGTAACTACAGTACAGGTATATATAGCATAGTAACTTACAGGTAACATTATTTTTGATTGAGGCTGTTCACTTTTCTTTTGTTTTCCATCTGGCCCAGACCTACAGTACAGACCAAAAGTTTGGAAACACCTTCTAATTCAAAGTGTTTTCTTTATTTTTAGGACTCTGAAAATTGTAGATTCACATTGAAGGCATCTAAACTATGAATTAAAACATGTGGAATGAAATACTTAAAGTGTGAAACAACTGAAAATATGTCTTATATTCTAGTTTCTTCAAAGTAGCCACCTTTTGCTTTCATTACTATTTTGCACACTCTTGGCATTCTCTTGATGAGTTTTAAGAGGTAGTCACTGGAAATGGTCTTCCAACAGTCTTGAAGGAGTTCTCAGAGATGCTTAGCACTTGTTGGCCCTTTTGCCTTCACTCTGCGGTCCAGCTCACCCCAAAGCACCTCGATTGGGTTCAGGTCTGGTGACTGTGGAGACCAGGTCATCTGGCATAGCACCCCATCCTTCTTAGTCAAATAGCCCTTACACAGCCTGGAGGTGTGTTTGAGGTCATTGTCCTGTTGAAAAATAAATGATGGTCCAACTAAACGCAAACCGGATGGAATAGCACGCCCCTGCAAGATGCTGTGGTAGGCATGCTGGTTTTGTGTGCCTTCAATTTTGAATAAATCCCCAACAGTGTCACCAGCAAAGCACCCCCACACCATCACACCTCCTCCTCCATGCTTCACAGTGGGAACCAGCCATGTAGAGTCCATCCGTTCACCTTTTCCACAAAAACACGGTAGTTGGATCCAAAGATCTCAAATTTGGACTCATCAGACCAAAGCACAGATTTCCACTGGTCTAATGTCCATTCCTTGTGTTCTTTAGCCCAAACAAGTCTCTTCTGCTTGTTGCCTGTCCTTAGCAGTGGTTTCCTAGCAGCTATTTTGCCATGAAGGCCTGCTGCACAAAGTCTCCTCTTAATAGTTATTCTAGAGATGAGAAGGTGTGTCCAAACTTTTGATCAGTACTGTACATGACGATTTCTTTCAGCAAGACTCATCTTTACAGATTATAACAAACACACTTTTGAATTTTCATCACCATCCCCAACTTACATCAGCTCCCCATAATTTTTCCTCTGGATTGTAATAGTGAACCATGTGCTCTTTTGAAAGTTATAATTCCACAAATGCCCGTTTTAAGTAATAAAGACCCCTGAGTGTCCTCTTAAGGTAACAATGGCCCCTTCTAAACTAATAATGCCCCCTGAGTGCTCACTGCAAAACTAATAATATGTCTGAGAGTCTTTAAACATAATATAAAATAATGAAGCTTATACTTATCTTATCCTGACGTGTAATGTCAAGACATTTGTGGCTCCTTTGTCTACCCTGGGATTGAGTTGTGTTAGTGTCATGTTGATGCTGACACAGTTCAAAGTGGTGCTCACTGGAGATCTCGGGACAAGAAATTCAGGGCCAGAGCCCCAGATTTTTAGCTTGATTTTGTGCCACTGTCATTATCATTATTTTATAATTATGTGCTTACATTACTACATTACATACTTGTGCTACAATTCATTTCCATAGATATTGTCAAATCATTACTTGTTGCTCAAATTGTATCTCCAGTAAAGGAGACAAACTCTAGCACAGCGCCACCTATTGGAAGTAGTGATCCTAAAAGTCACAAGTGGATTTTTAACAATCCTTTGCAATATGACTCAGGATATATAAGCCAGATCAGAATCCCAATTTGCAAACACGGTGTTTCGGGTTGCCTGCCCCTCGTCAGTGCAAAGTATGGGGTGTCTGATCTGGCTCATGAGAAAGCTTTGTGGGGACCACGGGGGAACACTATTCTCCTTAGGCTATGTGCGCACTAGACCGTTTTACCCGCGGATTTACTCGCGGATTTGCCGCGTAAATTTCTTGAGAAAGATTAGAAATCTTTCTGCAGACATTTCCCAGCAAAACCTATGGGAACAAAAAATAGTTGTGCGCACGCTGCGGATTTTTCTCAAGAAAATTTCTTGAGAAAATGAGCATGTCCATTATTTTCCGCAGGTACCTGCGGAATACCCCCGGAATTTCACTCCATTCACTGTAATGTAATTGCGAAATACCGGGGGTATACCGCAGGTAGTAAATGATGTGCGGTATACCCCCGGTATAGCCGCGATTTACCTGCGGTAATGCTCATCGCTCCCTGCGGTTTTGCAGGGAGGGATGTCATTATGCCAGGAAGAGGAGGCAGAGCAGAGTAAACACACACGTCACACTCCCTTGATGCCGCACAGAAGCGCTTCCGTGTGACGTCCGGCGGGTGCCCGTGTAGTCTGTGTCCCGCTGCAGCCCTGCCGCTGCACGCATAGCAGTGTCAGTGTCTGCCCGCAGTGTGTCAGTGTCTGTCCGCAGTATCAGCAGCTTGTCACCCTGCAGCGCAGGCAGACACTGACACACAGCAGTGCGTGCAGCCGCGGGGATGCCGAGCGCTGCTGTCAGGAGGTGAGATGAGATCATTACCTGCTGTGACGATCTCCTGCCTCCTGACGTCACCACTGTCACTGCTGTCTATGCCCGTCTCGCGAGCGGCCCGAGACTGTCACGGGCTCTCGCGATGCTGCTGACAACGCGGCGGGCATAGAAGGCAGTGACAGCGCTGATGGCAGGACTACAGGAGATCATCACAGCAGGTAATGATCTCATCTATCCTCCTGACAGCAGCGCTCGGCCTCCCCTGCAGTGACCTGGGCTATTGATGTTAGCTCAGGTCTCTGCATTGCTCTCCCAGCCAATGGGGAACATTCTGTTCTTCATTGAATGGGACAGTGACTATGGTATGGATCGCCATGGGAACCCCCCTTATTGGATTACGCCGGACGTGGAATTGATTGTTCTTTTCAATAAATTGGTGAAAGAGGCTATGTGGGGAGTGTTTTTTCAAATAAAACTTTTTATGTTGTCTATTTTTTATTTCTTACTGACTGGGTTGGTGATGTCGGGTATCTGATAGACGCGTGACATCACGAACCCCAGGACTTGATGCCAGGTGACATTACACATCTGGCATCAACCCCATATATTACCTCGTTTGCCAACACATCAGGGCAACGGGATGAGTTGGGGCGAAGCGCCAGGATTGGCACGTCTAATGGATGCGCCACTTCTGGGGCAGCTGCGGCCTGCTATTTTTAGACTGGGGAGTGTCCAATAACAGTGGACCTTTCTAGTCTGAGAATATCAGACCACCGCTGTCCGCTTTACCTTGGCTGGTGATCCAATTTAGGGGGGGACCCCATGTTTTTTGTTTTAAATTATTTATTTAATGTAAAATAACAGCGTGGGGTGCCCTCTGTTTTGGATTACCAGCCAAGGTAAAGCTGCCAGCGGTGGTCTGCAGGCTGTAGCCATCTGCTTTACCCTAGCTGGCTACAAAAGATGGGGGGACCTCACGTGTTTTTTTTTTCAATTATTTATTTATTTTATGGCTAAATACAAGGCTAGGCACCCTTTAGTGCCACATGAATGTCACTAAAGGGTGCCAGGTTAGAATATGCAGGGGGGTGGGACATTATATATGTCTTTCTCATCTATCTATCTAAATATCTATCTATTCATCTATCCACCTTTCCCTCTATCCATTATCTGTCTATTGATTATCTATCTATTATCTATATTATTTATTGCAGTAGTTACAGCATAAAAAAACCTGCGGAAAAACCGCGGAAAAACCGCGGCAAATACGCGGCAAAAATGCATGCGTTTTTCCAGCGGATTTGGTGCATTTTTTTAATGTAGGTGCGGTAATCTTCAACTCCCAGAAGTTTCTCAAGAAATTTTCTTGAGAAAAATCACTTTTCTAGTGCGCACATAGCCTTAAGGAGACTTTGCAAGTCAGTCTGGCTGCCAAGTAAGGGGACTTATAGCTGCCACGCCCCTCTAGGAAATATTCAAATTGTCTCTCCAGTAAAGGAGACAAACTCTACCACAGTGCCACCTATTGGAAGTAGCGATCCTAAAAGTCACAAGTGGATTTTTAACAATCCTTTGCAATATGACTCAGGATATATGCCAGATCAGAATCCCAATTGTTGTTCAGACTTTCATTTGTTTCTCTCTCATTTAAAATTACAGATAAATTATGGGATTGTAAATCATGCACTTTAGAGGATGAACTTGAAAAGAATAATAACATACATCTCCCAGTAGTATTTCTGTTATTATTGGGCTGCCAACTAAAGCAGTCAATCCTGTTGCTTCCCCAAGCAGTAAAATGAAGTTTATTCACTTGAGGAAAAAAAAAGGGAAAGCCAGCAAGAGAGCAAGAATATTGGAAGCCTTAGCCACAGGCAAAGAAAATTGTTTTACTTATATTTAAAAGTTGAAGGCTATTATTAATTTACACTGTCTTAGGTGTATGCTCAAAAGCTTCAGGGTGAACAGTTTCTATAATTCATACCTTCATCCCCATTAAGCAAAGAATGTAGAAACAAAATCAATTGTACTAAGGTAATACTCAAAAACAGTAAAATTCCCTTACACTGGCATGAGCATGCCACTTACTCTAGGGCAGAGCTGTTTGATAATCCAAAATCCAGACTCTCACAGGAATTGTAGTGGAACACTGGACAATCAGGTGAAATTGTTAATAAAATGGATAAACAAGGCGTAAACTGTTGCTAATTTTATGTGTTTTGAGGACCCACTAATATATTTGGCTGCAAGTTAAATGGGAGCTAACCAAAATGCATAGATTCTGTGCGGAGGCACATTGAGCCCTTGTGGGCTTCCAAAATGATCTTGTAGCTCTTCTTTGTGCTGCCAACATATTCCAGAATGCTAGTAAACAAATTGTCCTGAACAAAACCAGACAATGATATAATGAGAAAACTCCAAAGATACATATCTCATACAAGAATATGGAGTCACAACACTCAAAACAAAAAACATTATACATTTTTGCAAATAATTTTTATTAATGCTTTTCATGGGACAGCACTGATGAAGTCACTTTGATACAATGTAAATTAGTTACTGTCCAGCTTGTATTAGGCCGGGGCCACATGGGGCACTAGTGCGATGCTCGCATGACACTCGGCTCGCGCTGACAGCACAGCAGGAGCCGAGTGTCATGTGAGTATCCCTGCGTCTGAGGTCCGACCATGCGAGCAGACCCCAGCTGTGGGGGGTGGGCTGGCTCTAAGAAGGGGCGGGCCGGCACGGAGGAGAGGAGGGAGGGATTTATCTCCCTCTCTCCTCCGTAGCCGGCTATTGCGATTCTCGCTCTGCACGCACGGTATACCGGTGTACCGTGAGTGCAGTGCGAGTTTTCTCTTTCCCCATTCACTTGAATGGGTGTGAGAGAAAAGAGTCTCGCCTTACAATCGCAGCATGCTGCGATTGTTTTCTCGGTCCAATTAGGGCTGAGAAAATAATCGCTCATGTGCGCTGACACATAGGGTAATATTAGTCCGAGTGGAATGCGATTTTATCGCACTCCACTCGCACCGATTTTCTCGCCATGTGGCTTAGGCCTAACAGTGTAAATTTGGTATGCTCTTTAAATTACTCAGAACACAGCCATTAATGTGTAAACTGCTGACAACAAAGGTGAGTACACTGCTAAGTTAAAATAACCAAATTGTGACTAAAGTGTCAATATTTCTGCGGCTATCATTATATTCAAGCACTGCTTCTTGGGCACGGCATTTTCACTAGAGCTTAACAGGAGCCACTGGAATCGTCTTCCACTCCTCCATGACATCATGGAGCTGATGGATGTTAGAGACCTTGTGCTCCTCCACCTTCCATTTGAAGATATTCAATAGGGTTTAGATCTGGAGACATGCTTGGCAAGTCCCAACACCTTTACCGTCAGTTTCTTTAGCAAAGCAGTGGTTGTCTTGGAGGTGTGCTTGGGATTGTAATCATGAATGAAAAAGTTAAATTCAGCACCACGGACGTGCATACTTTTTTGTTTGGGTAAATATAACATAGCACATAAGTTAAAACTTTATGTTAGCATCTACGCATTTCAAATGTCAACACCATCAATCAAGAATTAAAAGTGCTGTGACACCTGAAACGCGTAGATGCTAACATGAAGTTTATCTTATGTTCTGTTTGCTATATGTAGCCAATTAAAGAAGTTTGCATGTCTCTTTATCTGGATTTTCCTCTTTCATTTACTGTCTCTTCAAGCTGAGACGGATCTTATCTTTCATTTTTCAGACTACACAGGATACAATAGTGGTGAGCTGGAACTTTTTTTCCCTTGTCTTCTTCATGTTAGGATACTGCTCTGCTACTCATTTTCTTAAGAGAATAAATCATGCTTACCTTCTGTATGTATGTCACAGTACAGGTTGGCATCCATTTTTCCCTCAATGAACTATAGCACCTCACATCTGGCAGCACTCATGCAGCCCCAAACTATGACAATACCACCGCCATGATTGACCTTCGGCAAGACACACTTGTCTATGCACTCCTAACCCGGTTGCCAACACACATGCTTGAGAGCATCAGAACCAAATAAGTTTATCTTGGTCTCATCAGACCAAAGGTTCTAGTAATCCATGTCCTTAGTCTGCCTATTTTCAGTAAACTGTTTGCGGGCTTTCTTGTGCATAATCTCTAGAAGAGGCTTCATTCTGGGATGACAGCCATGCAGGACAATTTGATGCAGTATGCAGCATATGGTCTGAGTACTGATAGGCTGACTTCCACTACTTTAACTTCTGCAGCAATGCAGTCAGCACTCATATGTCTCTTATGAAAAGACAACCTCTGGATATGACGTTAAGCATGTGTACTCGACTTCTTTGGTCAACCATGGCGAGGCCTGCTCTGAGTGGAACCTGTCTTGTTAAACCGCTGTCTTGGCTACCTTGCTGAAGCTCAGTTTCAGGGTGTTAGCAATCATCTTCTTATGGCCTAAGCCATCTTTATGTTGAGCAACAATTATTTTTTTCAGATCTTCAGAGAAATCTTTGCCATGAGGTGCCATGTTGGACTTCCAGTAACCAGTATGAGAGAGTGTGTGAGAACACCAAATTTAACACACCTTCTCCCCATTCACACCTGATACCTTGCAACTGATGCACCCAAGGGGTCTGGGGGGGTTACTCGTTACTGGGCTGGTGTAGCAATGGGGTTGTCACAGCAGCTAGGTCCGGCGGTGTGAATAAATGGGGGAGGGATGAGGATGGGGAGAGTAGTCATTCATGATGCCACTTGTGGTGTGCAGCTATAATATGGGTGCTGCCGCTGCAAGGGGTTTCCTCTGAGAGCCGGTGGTAGTGCAGCTAGGTTGGCACAGCTTTCCACAGGCAGAGCTCAGGCACACAGGGAGATTGGGAGTAGTAGTCCACTCTAATGAAGGAGCGCAGAGTGTGGGAAGAATTGGACGACACAGTGGTTGCAGTTTAAGTTCTTTACTCACTAAGATGTCACTGCCTTTGGACTGCCGGACTCCACTGTGATGGGCTCCAGCCGATCCTGGATAGTTCAGAGGCCAGAACTGGTGTTTCTTTCTGTGAGACCTTCCTCCCTGCGCTGTGTGATGTGAGTCCCTGCGGCCTGAAGCCACGCGGGGACCCGAGTCCTTGAATGGACCCCGTCCCATATAGCAGGCGGTGCGAGTTTGTTACTGGTGCCACTCTGTAGTCACAACTCCTGACTCTATATTCTGCTGTGCCCTGGGCGCTTTCTGTCGGCCAGAAGACTTGAAATCCTCTGCCCGGTGGATTCTGCTGGCAGGACGTGAAGTTCCCACCAGCCTAGGCCTCTGCACCCTGTAGTGTGCAAATAATTACCAAAACGTGTCACCAAGAGGAGGTACATATACTGTATAGCACAATAATACATCTCCAATTAATTAATGGAACCAGGCTAATGAGTCAAACAATAACCAAAAAGGAATATAGCCATAAGGACACAAATTAATTTTCAAATACAAAGATATTTATTAGTTAGAAAAAATGTTCAAAATCAGAAAATGCAAGGAAAAGAGTAATGAAAAAGTGCCAATGAAGCACCACAAGCACTCACTTGCTCTGTGTCTCTGCTAGACTGTCTGTGTGTGTGTCTGTCACCTTGCTCCCCCTGTCAAGCTCATCCCTCAGGGTTCCTGAACTAGTGAGCAGAGAGTCCACTACATTAGTGATGGCCACCCCCCAATGTTTCTACCCTAGCACAGTCCCAGTGAGAGAGCATATAACTGTTTGTTGTGGTGGATGGTGGTTTACCGGCAATGACTTCCTCCTTACCTCCTTACCCTAGTGAGGTGAAGTACCCTGTGGCGACTGAAGCCTCAGGGGCGCCACACAACACTAATGAGTAACATTGAACTGTTCTGGAAAATGGCTAATTGGACTCAATTTAGCCATTTTCACTTAGGGGAGTACTGAGTTTTGTTGTCAGTGGTTTAGACATTATTGGCTGTGGGTTAGTTATTTAGAGGGCACACCAAATATATATATACACTGTTATAAAAGCTGTACACTGACTACTTTATATTGTATCAAAGTGTCATATCATAATTTCAGTATTGTCCCAATTAAAAGATATAATAAAATATTTTCATAAATGTGAGGAGTTTACTCAGTTTACTCACTTTTGTGATATAATGTATTTTATTACATCTGTTAAAATACACAAACTTCCACAAAAAAAGGAGTAATGGAAAAATAAAAATATAACTGATAACCATAAAAAAAAAAAATTATTACAGGAGGTTTGGAGTAAAGAGCCAAACAAAAGGAAAAGAACAAATAGACAATATCACATGGGTGTCGGTGGGATCACAGCCATGATCGGACTTAAAATGTTTTAGGATAGTTTTAAGTATAGACCAATTTTCAATTTCACGTGATGTAAGAATGTCCCTAACATTTCCTCTGGTATGCACGCTCAACTGATATGAAATAAGGCCAACATAGATTACCTTCCAAGGACATGTGGCTTGCTCAATGGGTGACATGTCCTGTGATTATGCTGTCCATGCAGGAACTGTAATGTTTTCAGCTTTTTTGAATTGTGTAAAAATCCTTGCAATATGGGGGTTGTGCATTATCATGCTGCAACATGAGGTGATAGTAATAGATGAATGCACAACAATGCACCTCAGGATCTTGTCATGGTATATCTGTGCATTCATAATGGCATAAAAAACACACGTGTTTGTTGTCCATAACATACACTTGCCAATATCAAAACCCCACTGCCATAATTAGCCACTCAATTTACAATGTTGACATCAACAAACCATTCACCCACATGACACGATACATGCAGTCTGCCATATGCCCTGTACAGTGCAAGCTGGGATTCATCCATAAAGAAAACATTTTTCCAACATGCCAGACACCATTGAATGGGAGCATTTGCCAATTCAAGTCAGTTGTGATGATCACCTGCAGTCAGGTGGAGACCGCGATGAGGTCCTGGGCTTTCGTGGGCACATGTGGTCTGCGATTATGAAAGTAGTTGGATGTACTGCTAAATTCTTTGAAGCGATTGTGGTAGAGACAGGAAAATTCAATTTATGGGCAACAGCTCTGGTGGATATTCCTGCAGTCAACATGTCAATGTCTGGCTCCCGCAAAACTTGTTACATCTGTGGCATTGTGCTGGGTGATAAAACTACACATTTTAGAGTGGCCTTCTATTGTGGCCAACCTAAGGCACACCTGTACAATATTCATGCTGTCTTATCAGCATCTTGATATGCTTCCATATGAGGTGGATGGATTATCTCAGCAAAGGAGACTTGTTTGCTAACAGATTTAGATAAATTTGTGAACAATATTTGGGGAAAAAAGGCCTTTTCTGCACATAAAAAAGTCTTAGATCCTTGATTTCAGTTCATAAGAAATGTGAGAAATAATGATAGTGTTGCATTTACAGTATATTTTTGTTTAGCGTAGTATGTCTTTAAGATTTGTATTCCTTCTTGCTGGAAGAGATGGAAATTTAGACATTGAGGTTGACAGTATAGGATTGGTCTTGAGTATGAGCCAATGTATTTTTAAAATGTTGGCCATAGTTTCTCAATGACAGTTATAGGTACAGATAAAACTCACAGTGGCATCTCTGTAGGACTTCATCTGTGATCTAGTCAATAAACTCGTGTGAGGTGTTGCTTCTGCTCATCGATATGAATTTTTAAAGCATCAGGATTGCCGACAGCAGCATGATTGCATTGGTGTGAATATTACTGAGCATACGCGTATTATGGCTTGATACATATCATCTGGCTCATTTAAGATCACATGTGTACACATAGAGTATACCACTGAGGAAGCTTATGCGAAACACAGGGCTGGAGAAGTAAATCTTGACACAGCAAGGGTAATTACTTTATATACATATTTTATCCAACTTTGGTCTACATAGGAACTTTTACTGTCTCATTGTGTTCCCTTGTATTATTAATGTGCAGTGATCTCCATGAAAAGCAGGTTTTGTTTGCAGGGCAATTATTTGTGTGTATTTAATGTATTGTCATATACAGTTAGGTCCAGAAATATTTGGACAGTGACACAAGTTTTGTTATTTTAGCTGTTTACAAAAACATGTTCAGAAATACAATTATATATATAATATGGGCTGAAAGTGCACACTCCCAGCTGCAATATGAGAGTTTTCACATCCAAATCGGAGAAAGGGTTTAGGAATCATAGCTCTGTAATGCATAGCCTCCTCTTTTTCAAGGGACCACAAGTAATTGGACAAGGGACTCTAAGGGCTGCAATTAACTCTGAAGGCATCTCCCACGTTAACCTGTAATCAATGAAGTAGTTAAAAGGTCTGGGGTTGATTACAGGTGTGTGGTTTTGCATTTGGAAGCTGTTGCTGTGACCAGACAACATGCGGTCTAAGGAACTCTCAATTGAGGTGAAGCAGAACATCCTGAGGCTGAAAAAAAAGAAAAAATCCATCAGAGAGAAAGCAGACATGCTTGGAGTAGCAAAATCAACAGTCGGGTACATCCTGAGAAAAAAGGAATTGACTGGTGAGCTTGGGAACTCAAAAAGGCCTGGGCGGCCACGGATGACAACAGTGGTGGCTGATCGCCGCATACTTTCTTTGGTGAAGAAGAACCCGTTCACAACATGAACTGAAGTCCAGAACACTCTCAGTGAAGTAGGTGTATCTGTCTCTAAGTCAACAGTAAAGAGAAGACTCCATGAAAGTAAATACAAAGGGTTCACATCTAGATGCAAACCATTCATCAATTCCAAAAATAGACAGGCCAGAGTTAAATTTGCTGAAAAACACCTCATGAAGCCAGCTCAGTTCTGGAAAAGTATTCTATGGACAGATGAGACAAAGATCAACCTGTACCAGAATGATGGGAAGAAAAAAGTTTGGAGAAGAAAGGGAACGGCACATGATCCAAGGCACACCACATCCTCTGTAAAACATGGTGGAGGCAACGTGATGGCATGGGCATGCATGGCTTTCAATGGCACTGGGTCACTTGTGTTTATTGATGACATAACAGCAGACAAGAGTAGCCGGATGAATTCTGAAGTGTACCGGGATATACTTTCAGCCCAGATTCAGCCAAATGCCGCAAAGTTGATCGGACGGCGCTTCATAGTACAGATGGACAATGACCCCAAACATACAGCCAAAGCTACCCAGGAGTTCATGAGTGCAAAAAAGTGGAACATTCTGCAATGGCCAAGTCAATCACCAAATCTTAACCCAATTGAGCATGCATTTCACTTGCTCAAATCCAGACTTAAGACGGAAAGACCCACAAACAAGCAAGACCTGAAGGCTGCGGCTGTAAAGGCCTGGCAAAGCATTAAGAAGGAGGAAACCCAGCGTTTGGTGATGTCCATGGGTTCCAGACTTAAGCCAGTGATTGCCTCCAAAGGATTCGCAACAAAATATTGAAAATAAAAATATTTTGTTTGGGTTTGGTTTATTTGTCCAATTACTTTTGACCTCCTAAAATGTGGAGTGTTTGTAAAGAAATGTGTACAATTCCTACAATTTCTATCAGATATTTTTGTTCAAACCTTCAAATTAAACGTTACAATCTGCACTTGAATTCTGTTGTAGAGGTTTCATTTCAAATCCAATGTGGTGGCATGCAGAGCCCAACTCGCGAAAATTGTGTCACTGTCCAAATATTTCTGGACCTAACTGTACCTTAATCTTTCTATTATTATGTTTTTATATTACTTTCTGTCACAAAATTACTTATCCCTAGACTAATCCATGTGATCACTATATAGTTTCTGGCACCCATGTGATATAGGGTCTATTTGTTGTTTTTTTTTGTTTGGATCTTCACTATGAACCTCATATAATAATAATAATAATAATAATAATAATAATAATAATAATAATAATAATAATAATAAAAATAATAATTTATGGATTGTGTTTATCGTTTATATTTTTCTTTTTCAGGTATTCTTTTGTTTGGGGAGTTTGTGTATTATTACTGATGTAATAAAATATTATTTTATGTTTTGGGAATTCTAACTCCATATTCTTGAAGGAAATATACTCCAGAATGCTATAAAAAGATTTTTCTTAGAAACATTAGCCCCTATCACAATAGGGCCCATCAGAGCCTATGACTGAACCACCATTGTGCCATTGCATGGAACACACTGACTTTTATATTCTTTCTACTGATGTATTTGAATAAATCCTTTCCAATACATTGTTTCTTGCATGACAGATTTTTATTTCATTTGGGCATTTTTAGAAGGATGATACATTTCATATCAGTAACTCATGATGTAACTCAAATATAAGTAAGTAAAAAGTTAGTTGCCTTACTTCTTATAACACACAATTTAGCTAATTAAAATATAGATTTGTTTTTGGAAATGTTTGCTTGCATTTTCATCTGTTTCTGATCTAGCTAACTATAGCTACGCTTTGCATGTTTTTATTCAAGCATCAAATTAGTGTAGCTTATGAATTTATGTATCTTGTCAGAATTTATGCACTTTATTCCCAAATGGTTGGAAAAAGTTTTAAACAGAGATGAGCAGATTTATTTGCTGCAAATTGATTTTGAGAAGAATTTCCTAGAATTCACCGGTCCCTGTGAATGTGATCAATTTCCAATTAAATTCACGACGATCGCAAAAAAGAAATAAATAAATAAAATATTCCTGGTACAATGTCCCACTCAACTGAAAAAAATTAACTTTTTGATGATATTCTAATTTATTGAGATGAACTTGTATATATTTTTTAAATACAACAGAAAAACTTGCACATTCAAGAAATATAAACACATATCTCTCTACCTTATAAAAAATGTGTATTGTAAAAAAGTATTTTTTTTTCCATACTTACTAGTTCTTATAGTACAACATTAGACCTCCATACTCTATTCTAATACAAAAGCCTGTTGCAAATATAGGCTTTTAGTATGTGAACTAATGTAGCTTTTCATGCACTGCCCTTTTTGTTACAGGCCTAGGGTTGTGTTATTTATTTGTTTTTAAATCTTTAAAAAAGGACACAATTTATTTTTTTAATCCCTGTTTTACTAGACTAATTTTGTATCCATATATCCCATTACCATACTGCATGCTTTTGCCTCATGTTACTTTTCGAGCTTTAACATCAGTGTAGCAAATTAGCAATTCAGCATTTTTAAGGTTAAGTAGCATATTTTGTCAAGGGAGGATAATATAATGTAAAAAAAAAAATGCCCCCTAAAAATGTCAAAATAGGTTAAAGGGATTTTTGGGTGTAAATCCACATGTCTGCAGTCACGCTATGTATTATGCGTGGTCGCACCTACCTGCTCGGAATGTGGTTGGGCGTATGCATATCCCATACGCGTGAGCACATGAAAGTCATTCCTGGTTTTGACACCAGAAAATCTTCACAGCACATAGTCCATGTGATGTGAGGATTCAAAAGTCTGCAGTCAAGTAGAATGACTGCAGACTTGTAGATTTAGACCAGACAACACTTTTAAGTAACTTTTTGCTAAGACGAGAACTTAAACAAAAAATATCTAAAAAAAAATACAAAGCAAAGTTTATGCTTTTGCATAATTATTTTTATAGTACTATTCAACAAAAGTACATGCTTCTAAATCCCAGATGGACTTAGATATATCCCAAAACCCAAACACATTTTGGTACAGTTCCAATCATAGAAAACATGTTGTAAAACCATTAGCATGCTGTCTGGCAAAGAACATAGCCTTCTATCTTCAAGGCCAAGGGTGTACATAAACCCTGCTTGCATTACAATAAAGTAGAAAACCATGAATTTCTAAGCAAGGGGGTGATTAAATCAAAAACCTTAAAGAAAAACCCCTAAAACATCAATTTTAATATATCCATTTAAAACAGAATCCCCACATATAACAAAACACACAATAAGACAATGAATCGCCAAAGGTTTTCACTTGGCCACTGAAAAGGAGATTCTTCTAACTCCACAATTTAAATGACAATGGGAGAAGAAAGAAATCGGCTTGGTGGCCTAAGTAAGCCAGACCATCGTCCAAATAATTAATTAACATTAATGCCCATCATACATATCTGATAAAGGTATATACGTGTATCCTTCATTAGCAGTGCAACAAGGGTGTGGTCAATTAGTTACCTAATCAGGCCCTACCTAGCCGCAGAGGTCGGCACCCTATATCCAGTTGTCCACAATTCTCAATGACACTCATAGCATTATACTTCAACCTGAAGAAGCCTAAAGCAGTAAACAAGTCACCCCTCACAATTATAAGGTCTGACATCAAAATATGCCCATATGGTAATGGTACCATAAGGGTAGCAGGGAAGGAAATGCTTCACAGAAGATATAATACATACACTTCACAGAAGGCAAATAAAGATTGGAGCAAGGTGATCACATAATTGCAGTCACCATAAAGATTATGGTGACTGCAATTTTGTGATCACCTGGCAGATTGCGGCCGGTGGTCTTTGCCCTATTAGGGTGCCCCTGATGAAACCCGGTGGGACTCTCGATCGGGGAGAAACGCGTCGGGCCTTTTTGTGGGACGTTTATCAGGACGATGGGTTATTGGACCCCTGTTTAGACTTCTAAAGGAAGCTAAGTATCACTATGATAATGATGAGTACTTGATAATAACTTAATGTGGTTACTTGGACCATGCCTTGTTCATCCTCATTAGTTGCTCCAATCTTTATTTGCCTTCTGTGAAGTGTATGTATTATATCTTCTATGAAGCATTTCGTTCCCTACTACCCTTATGATACCATTACCATATGGGCATATTTTGATGTCAGACCTTATGATTGGGAGGGGTGACTTGTTTACTGCTTTAGGCTTCTTCAGGTTGAAGTATAATTCTATGAGTGTCATTGAGAATTGTGGACAACTGGTGATTTATCCCCTCTAGTCCTCCCTGGGAGGGTCCCGCTATCCTGATTGAGAATTGGTTGGTACGTTAACGATCCTCTGACATTCTGTATGAATAATGGGTAATACACTTCATGGATTAAATTGGAGCACTATTTGGTATTGAATTCTATACCATATTGATTGATACTGTCCTTTGAGGTATACTATATAACTACATGGTCCATTCAGAACACCATTCTAACATTATTGTATTGCCTTAAATATTGAGTGTCTGATTGTGTTTGATTATTGTGCAGTGCAACTTCCCCGCACTCCCCCTCTCCCAGTCCAGCTGCACTTGAGAACAGCGGAAGGAAAGAAGGGTGAGTCTTCGTTGAGCGGGGGCGCCATTGGCGTCTGGATATAGGGTGCCGACCTCTGCGGCTAGGTAGGGCCAGATTAGGTAACTAATTGACCACACCCTTGTTGCACTGCTAATGAAGGATACACGTATATACCTTTATCAGATATGTATGATGGGCATTAATGTTAATTAATCATTTGGACGATGGTCTGGCTTACTTAGGCCACCAAGCCGATTTTTTTCTTCTCCCATTGTCATTTAAATTGTGGAGTTAGAAGAATCTCCTTTTCAGTGGCCAAGTGAAAACCTTTGGCGATTCATTGTCTTATTGTGTGTTTTGTTGTATGTGGGGATTCTGTTTTAAATGGATATATTAAAATTGATGTTTTAGGGGTTTTTCTTTAAGGTTTTATGATTACAATAAAGTAGAATCATTTTGCCAAACACGACACAGCTGTCCCATCTCTTGATTCCCAAAGCTCATTTGTCATTTAATCTTTAATTTGGACTTGCACATCAACTCTAGTAGGTCCATTGCACCCACGTAACAACACTGTTATCAATTGCCACAAGTTCTTTTACATGTGGGTGTAAGATATAGAAATTAGTGATGGGCGGAACCGGACTGTAAAAGTCTGAATCCGTGCAGTTTGCAACTTACTCGAGTGCCGGTTTTGGGCTGAGGATGTCGGGTGTTGATCTGGATTTGGAAATTAAGGAAATAATAAAAATAAAGGAAAAATAAACAAAATAAGAATGAAGCTAGAACTTCATACTTACCGAGGCGTCGGAGTGGCTGTACCTTCTCCCGCAGCCTCTCATTCCCTTCCAGCGCTGCTCATTACCTTTATTGCATATGCACTGTTTTCCCCGCCCACCGGCCATCCTGCTGTCTGTGATTGGTTGCAGTCAGATGCACTCCCAGCCTGTAGGACAGGATCTGCCTGCAGCCAATCACAGGTATTGTCTGTGGGTCTATATTGTGCAGTAAAAATAAATAAATAAAATATTTGGTGTAGGGTCCCCCATATTATGATACACAGCACAGATAAAGCATACAGCTACATGTTGCAACCCCCAACCATGCACTTATCTTGGTTGTGTATTAAAATAGGAGGCACTGCATGCAACTTTTTTTTAATTAAATAAATAATGAAAAAAAATAGCACGCAGTGCCCCCCAATTTTGAAACCCAACCAACATAAAGCCTGACAGCTGGGTGGTTGTATTCTCAGGTTGGGGAGAGCCATGCTTATTGGGACACCCCCCAGCCTAAAAATAGCAGCCCGCAGCCGCCCAGAATTTTAGCATCCATTAGATGCAACAGTCCCGGAACTTTACTGGGCTCTTCCTGATTGCCCTGGTTTGGTGACAATCGTAGTAATAAGGGGTTAATAACAGCCCACAGCTCTCACTAAGCCCTAGATTAGTGATGGGAAGGGTATATGAGACCTCCCATTACTAATATGTAAGTGATAGTAAATAAACACAAACACCGAAAAAAATCCTTTTTTTGAAATAAAATACAAAAAAAAACCTCTTTCAGCACTTTATTAACCCCCCAAAACACCCCTGTAGGTCCAAGGTAATCCATTTGGCGTAAGAAAAAAATCACAGCAAGTTGTAATTTGACATAAATTGAACAACGCTAACCCATTCAAGTCTATGGGTGCCTGGAAATCATTGGACTGCACTCGTAATACATTTATAGAATAGAGAAGATGGAGAAATTTTGTTTTCCATCTTCAGTTCCCAGTGTTCTCTAATTCTCTTATCCCAAAGAATTGAATCCCACCAAGTTGACACTCAGATTAGCATAATTCACCCGATTCTTCATTCGAGATAATCTGCGGTCATGCGACCTTGGCCTTAGACTAGATGGCTAGTCTCAGATTGCGTTTGAAAAGGATCCCAGCTTTTAACACCCATCTGTTAATTTGTCAATTCATAGGCGACATAACAAAGAAAACCGGACAAATCAAAGTTGTAAGATAAGATGCATAAGTTAAAAACTCATTAATTTCAGTTCAGCAATGTCTGACAAAAAAACAGAGAACAAGAAAAGCAAAACAGTTCCAGTTTCACTGAATTTTTGAAATTATTGTTATTATATCTTAAACTAATCTTGAACAAGCACCCCTAACTGCAATAAAGCTTGAATAGTACAATGAACTGAAAGTGCCTAAAGCATCTTTTTCTATTCCAAACCATCTTTCTAATTTTGTTGATATATCCAACTGGATTTTCTCCAGTCTATTGTGTGGTCTATTTGCTTGTGACTTGTAGTAATTATGCAAAAATAGAATATCTGGAAGAAATCATGGCAGATTATTTTGACTCCTTAGAAGTAACCCAATGCTACTGTTACACCGGCATGCAAGTCTGTTCTGTAAAAAAGTAGATGTAGATGTAGGAAAGTGTGATTGCTTAGATGCAGATCTCTCTGCACCTCCTGAGCTGAACTTCAGCTACACAATAGTTATTGTACAACTTTGCTTGAGCTCTCGGGCACTTAACATAATGTTCTACACATTTGAGACCAAACAATACTGCACAATTTACAACTATAAAGAGATATGAGCAAATCAAGATACTGTAGATCAGACGTCTCAAACACGCGGCCTGCGGGCCGCATGCGGCCCCTGAGGCTGCTTGTTGTGGCCCAAGTGCTCGCAGACCACGTGACAATCACGTTACTATGCAGGGGACCGGTGCATCCAGAGCTTTACTACAGTTCATGCATTTGCGGCACAGTGCATGTATAGGAGCTCTCTGCACTATACCAATGTCAAGCAGGTAACATCGCTATATGAAGTCACATGTTTTCCTGTGATCGTTAGAGTGCAGAGAGCTCCTAAGTGCATGCTGCGCCGCAAATGAATCAAGTGTAGTAAAGCCATGCCGGTACCGGCCCCCTCCATGGTAACGCGATCGTCACGGGGTCTTCAGGTCTGCAGGCTGCAACAAGCAGTTAATAGAAAACAGAGGTAACGGTGGAAAGGTGAGAAGAATCTTTTTTTTGTGTGTATGTCAAGAACGGCATAACAGGGAACTAGGATGAGGACTGGGGACATTACTACTTGGGCACAATGCTACAAGGATGGACACAATGCTGCTGGATGGGCACAATGCTGCAGGATGGACACAATGCTGCAGGATGGACACAATGCTACATGGATGGGAACAATGCTAGAATGATGGGCACAATGCTACAATGATGGTTACAATGCTACAAGGATGGGTACAATGCTACACGGATGGGCACAATGCTGCAGGATGGGCACAATGCTACAAGGATATTCACAATGCTACAAGGATGGGCACAATGCTGCAGGATGGGCACAATGCTATAAGGTTGGGCACAATGCTACAAAGATGGGTACAATGCTACAAGGATGGGCACAATGCTATAAGGATGGGCACAATGCTACAAAGATGGGTACAATGCTACAAGGATGGGCACAATGATGCAGGATGGGCACAATGCTACAGAGATGGGAACAATGCTACAATGATGGGCACAATGCTACAAGGATGGATACAATGTACAAGGATGGGCACAATGCTACAAGGATGGGCACAATACTAGAAGGATGGGTACAATGCTACAGTGATGGGCACAATGCTACAAGGATGGGCACAATGCTACAAGGATGGGCAAAATGCTACAAGGATGGGCACAATGCTGCAGGATGGGTACAATGCTACAAGGATGGGAACAATGCTACAAGGATGGGAACAATGCTACAAGGATGGGCACAATGCTACAAGGCTGGGGGTTTAACGCCCCAGGCCTGTGGGGTAGTCAGTTCTGGGCGTGTGGTGCGCAGGGGGGAACAGTCGTAGTCACAGCCGATGTGCAGTTCCGTGACCCTGGGGGTTGGTCCGATAAAAAAGGGCTGAAAAATGGAAGAAAAATAAAAGAAAAGAGAAGAGTTTTCGACTATGCCACTTGCGGTGTATGGCCAGGTTATTGAAGCTGTCGCTGCAGGGTCCTGTTGGGGCTGGTGGAGTAGTGCAACTTAGGTGTTTTGGGCCCTCTGCAAGCAGGGCTAGGCCCCAGCAGTGGATGATGAGGGGGCAAAAGTAGGGGACAATCAATGTATGTGTACGGAGTTGAGAAGGAAACAGTCCACACCGGTATTGCAGTATCAACTTGACTTTTTTACTTGTGGCTTGGTACCTGGACCCGCTGGTGCCGGTTGCAGGTGTTCTCAATCCCCTTGTTCTCTGTGCCAGCTGTGACCTGGGGTAGTTGTCCTTCATGCACACTGGTTTGTATTGGGCTCCCATGGCTTAGAGCCTCTGGGGGAGCCCCTCCGTTTCAGTCTTGGTTTTATTGCAGGCAGCCTGGACTATTTAATGGTTGGACTTCTGTCCCTTGTCCCAGGTCCCCTCTTTGCTGCTGATGCTTCAGATTCTTTGGTTTGTGAAGGACCCTGGAGATCCCCTCACCTGACAGATTTAATAGATCACCATAAAGTGTCCTGCTGTCCTAGAGTCTGCACCCTGCCTTATGCTGAGTCCTTTGAGCCTTGGTTCCGGACTTCCACAGACGCCCCATGGTCCCTGGAGTATTATACTTCCACATGTAACTAACGGTTTCTGGAGTCCTGGTTTCTTACTCCACAGTCCTTGTCTCCTTTACAGCATCCCATTCTTACTTTAGGTCTTTACACTTCTCCTTCTCTACTTCACTCTTCACTTTCTCACTCCTCACTCCTTCACTTCCTACTCTCTCCTTCACTTCCTCCCGCCAACTTCCTAACAGACCACAGGCCCCTCCCCTTGCTGGTTCTCTCCCTACAGATTGGGTGGCAATTAGCCAATAAGTGCCCTTCACTTTTACCTGTTGCTAGGCACTCTCCCAGTCTGGAATTGGGGTTATGCATGAGGGTGCTGGTGTGTTGACTGGCACGGATATTCCGGGGTTTGGGTTTCCACAGGTTACATTTTGTGGCACCTGATACCTCAGGGGTGCTACAGGTACAATACTACAAGGATGGGCACAATGCTGCAGGATGGGCACAATGCTACAAGGATGGGCACAATGCTGCAGGATGGGCACAATGCCACAGGGATGGGCACAATGCTACAGGGATGGGCACAAAGCTACTTATTGGGCACAATGCTACAGGGATAAACACAATGCTGCAAGATGGGCACAATGCTACAGGGATGGGCACAATACTATATGAATGGGCACAATGCTACAGGGATGAGCACAATGCTACAGGGATGGGCACAATGCTACAAGATAGGCGTAGTGCTACAAGGATGGGCACAATGCTACTAGGCACAAAGATGGGCACAATACTACAGGGCACAAGAAAGAGATAAAAAAAATGTTTTTAACATTAAAAATGTTTTTTTTACAAATAAACATACAAAAAAATGCAGGTTTTTTTTAACAAACAAGCAAAAAATGTTCACAAAAAGGGATCCAAAGGGATATAAAAGAAAATACATGGAATCACTAAAATGTCACTTGGCCCTGCAAAGATTGTGGCCCCCCCAAATAATTTTTTTTCTGTGTGCAGCCCATACACCCAGCCCAGTTTGAGACCCTTGATGTAGATAATACTGACCTATAATTACTCAAAATATGGACACTCAGCATTCAAATATTAAACATAAGACAAAAATACTGAAACTTGGATTGAAGTAAAGCAATCCAGTTAGAATAATACCTGTAGGGTAACTACTGGAGGGAGGCAGAAGTAATTATTGACCAGGGCCCCTTACTTGGAGGGCCCCAAACAGAAGGACCACAACTCTTTACTATATTGGTGTGTATAATATCGCAAAAAGACTTTGTTTGAACTCCCAAGTTTTAATAGCTTTACTGTAATATATGAGTGCAGCTCCACTGTTAACCAAAAGTGATAAGCAAGCACTCAAATACTCGAGTGCTCAGTACTCGAATCGAGCAGGTCACATGCTCGGATGTCTCTACTTGATTAGAGTAAATTGGAAGTCAATGGGAAACTCAAGCATTTTTCCTGAAGACCTTAACAGGAGGGCTGGGGAGGCAGGAAAATTGCTGAAGTGGATGGAAACAGCACTCAAATGGAATGTTAATAGCATGGGGAAGACACTGGATGCCTCTCTGACTCCCAGGTTGATGCTGGGAACAATGTTGTCAAAGTAATATGTTATGTGCATACACTGAGGATTTAGATGCAGAAATTTCTGCACCATTTTTGCGTCTCTTGGCAGGAAAAATCCAGAGGAAAAACCGCAGGTTTGCAGTATTTTCGATGTGCTTTTGAGTGCGTTTTTCCATCTGTTTTTCACCAGCGTTTTTTGGACGTTTTTTTTTCTATAACATTTATTTGTGGACACCAATGAATGTTATAGAGATAGATAATAGAGAGATATTAGATATACACCATGTGCAGAATTATTAGGCAAGTTGTATTTTAGAGGATTTTTTTGTATTATTGATAAACAACTATATTCTCAATCAACCCAAAAAACTCATAAATATCAAAGCTTAATATTTTTGGAAGACGGAGTGGTTTTTTTTTTTAGATTTGGCTATCTTACGAGGATATCTGTTTGTGCAGGTAACTATTACTGTGCAGAATTATTAGGCAACTTAATAAAAACCAAATATATTTCCATCTCACTTGTTTATTTTCACCAGGTAAACCAATATAACTGCACAAAATTTAGAAATAAACATTTCTAACATGCAAAAACAAAACTCAAAAAAATTAGTGACCAATATAGCCACCTTTCTTTATGATGACACTCAACAGCCTACCATCCATAAATTCTGTCAGGTGCTTGATCTCTTTACGATCAACATTGCGTGTAGCAGCCACCACAGCCTCCCAGACACTGTTCCGAGAGTTGTACTGTTTTCCCTCCCTGTAGATCTCACATTTTATGAGGGACCACAGGTTCTCTATGGGGTTCAGATTAGGTGAACAAGGGGGCCATGTCATTATTTTTTTCATCTTTTAGACCTTTACAGGCCAGCCACTATGTATGTGGAGTAGTTGGATGCATGTGATGGAGCATTGTCCTGCATGAAAATCATGTTTTTCTTGAACGATACCGACTTCTTCCTGCTTCCTCCACTGCTTGAAGAAGTTGTCTTCTAGAAACTGGCAGTAGGTCTGGAAGTTGAGCTTCACTCTATCCTCAAAACGAAAAGGTTCCACAAGTTCATCTTTGATGATATCAGCCCATACTAGTACCCCACCTCCACCTTGCTGGCGTCTGAGTCGGAGTGGAGCTCTCTGCCCTTTACTGATCCAGCCTTTGGCCCATCCATCTGGCCCATCAAGAGTCACTCTCATTTTATCGGTCCATAAAACCATTGAAAACTCAGTCTTAAGATATTTCTTGGCCCAGTCTTGATGTTTTATCTTATGTTTCTTGTTCAAAGGTGGTCATTTTTCAGGTTTCCTTACCTTGGCCATGTCCCTGAGTATGGCACATCTTGTGCTTTTTGATACTCCAGTAACGTTGCAGCTCTTTAATATGGCCAAACTGGTGGCAAATGGCATCTTGGCAGCTTCACGCTTGAATATCCTCATTTCATAATCAGATATTTTGCGTCTTTTGTGCCCAACTTGCTTCTTGCGACCCTGTTTGCTATTTGCCATGAAACGCTTCATTGTTCGGTGATCACGCTTCAAAGGTTTTGCAATTTCAAGACTGCTGCATCCCTCTGCAAGACATCTCATAATTTTGGACTTTTCAGAGCCTGTCAAATCTCTCTTCTGACACATTTTTCCAAAGGAAAGGAAGTTGCCTAATAATTAAGCACACCTGATATAGGGTGTTGATGTCATTACACCGCACCCCTCCTCGTTACAGAGATGCACATCACCTGATTTACTTAATTGGTACAGTTAGGTCCAGAAATATTTGGACAGTGACACAAGTTTTGTTATTTTAGCTGTTTACAAAAACATGTTCAGAAATACAATTATATATATAATATGGGCTGAAAGTGCACACTCCCAGCTGCAATATGAGAGTTTTCACATCCAAATCGGAGAAAGGGTTTAGGAATCATAGATCTGTAATGCATAGCCTCCTCTTTTTAAAGGGACCAAAAGTAATTGGACAAGGGACTCTAAGGGCTGCAATTAACTCTGAAGGCGTCTCCCTCGTTAACCTGTAATCAATGAAGTAGTTAAAAGGTCTGGGGTTGATTACAGGTGTGTGGTTTTGCATTTGGAAGCTGTTGCTGTGACCAGACAACATGCGGTCTAAGGAACTCTCAATTGAGGTGAAGCAGAACATCCTGAGGCTGAAAAAAAAGAAAAAATCCATCAGAGAGATAGCAGACATGCTTGGAGTAGCAAAATCAACAGTCAGGTACATTCTGAGAAAAAAGGAATTGACTGGTGAGCTTGGGAACTCAAAAAGGCCTGGGCGTCCACGGATGACAGCAGTGGTGGATGATCGCCGCATACTTTCTTTGGTGAAGAAGAACCCGTTCACAACATCAACTGAAGTCCAGAACACTCTCAGTGAAGTAGGTGTATCTGTCTCTAAGTCAACAGTAAAGAGAAGACTCCATGAAAGTAAATACAAAGGGTTCACATCTAGATGCAAACCATTCATCAATTCCAAAAATAGACAGGCCAGAATTAAATTTGCTGAAAAAGACCTCATGAAGCCAGCTCAGTTCTGGAAAAGTATTCTATGGACAGATGAGACAAAGATCAACCTGTACCAGAATGATGGGAAGAAAAAAGTTTGGAGAAGAAAGGGAACGGCACATGATCCAAGGCACACCACATCCTCTGTAAAACATGGTGGAGGCAACGTGATGGCATGGGCATGCATGGCTTTCAATGGCACTGGGTCACTTGTATTTATTGATGACATAACAGCAGACAAGAGTAGCCGGATGAATTCTGAAGTGTACAGGGATATACTTTCAGCCCAGATTCAGCCAAATGCCGCAAAGTTGATCGGACGGCGCTTCATAGTGCAGATGGACAATGACCCCAAGCATACAGCCAAAGCTACCCAGGAGTTCATGAGTGCAAAAAAGTGGAATATTCTGCAATGGCCAAGTCAATCACCAGATCTTAACCCAATTGAGCATGCATTTCACTTGCTCAAATCTAGACTTAAGACGGAAAGACCCACAAACAAGCAAGACCTGAAGGCTGCGGCTGTAAAGGCCTGGCAAAGCATTAAGAAGGAGGAAACCCAGCGTTTGGTGATGTCCATGGGTTCCAGACTTAAGGCAGTGATTGCCTCCAAAGGATTCGCAAAAAAATATTGAAAATAAAAATATTTTGTTTGGGTTTGGTTTATTTGTCCAATTACTTTTGACCTCCTAAAATGTGGAGTGTTTGTAAAGAAATGTGTACAATTCCTACAATTTCTATCAGATATTTTTGTTCAAACCGTCAAATTAAACGTTACAATCTGCACTTGAATTCTGTTGTAGAGGTTTCATTTCAAATCCAATGTGGTGGCATGCAGAGCCCAACTCGCGAAAATTGTGTCACTGTCCAAATATTTCTGGACCTAACTGTAGTTGGCTCTCAAGCCTATACAGCTTGGAGTAGTACAACATGTATAAAAATTATCATGTGATCAAAATACTCATTTGCCTAATAATTCTGCACATGGTGTATATATATATATATATATATATATATATATATACATATATATAATAGATAGATAGGTAGATAGAGACAGATACATAGATATACAAACATACAAACATATACAGACAAACAGATAGATACACAGAAAATGAAGCGCACAACCACGACATTAAAATTACATACTGTGGAAGTTTTTGTATAGCAATTTATGCTTAAATAAATAAGTAAATATAAAAAATAAATGTGGTGTCTCCGTATTTTTGATAACCAGCAAAGATAACAAATGGTTGGTTGAAATCAGGATATGCCATTATAGGTGGTTTTACAAGGTAATCTACTAATTCTTCCAATATCTCTTGGTGATCTGAAGTCCAGATAATTGGTTGCTGAGCAGAAACTGTGTTTTTTCCTTTAGGTCGAGTCCTGCTGGTGTTCTTTTCTTTTCCCTCTAATGTGGCTGACTTTGTTGTCCCTTCCAAGAGGTGGTATAACGGAGCGGCAATCCGGGAAAAGTTCTGTATGTACAGTTAGGTCCAGAAATATTTGGACAGTGACACAATTTTCGCGAGTTGGGCTCTGCATGCCACCACATTGGATTTGAAATGAAACCTCTACAACAGAATTCAAGTGCAGATTGTAACGCTTAATTTGAAGGTTTGAACAAAAATATCTGATAGAAATTGTAGAAATTGTACACATTTCTTTACAAACACTCCACATTTTAGGAGGTCAAAAGTAATTGGACAAATAAACCAAACCCAAACAAAATATTTTTATTTTCAATATTTTGTTGCGAATCCTTTGGAGGCAATCACTGCCTTAAGTCTGGAACCCATGGACATCACCAAACGCTGGGTTTCCTCCTTCTTAATGCTTTGCCAGGCCTTTACAGCCGCAGCCTTCAGGTCTTGCTTGTTTGTGGCTCTTTCCGTCTTAAGTCTGGATTTGAGCAAGTGAAATGCATGCTCAATTGGGTTAAGATCTGGTGATTGACTTGGCCATTGCAGAATGTTCCACTTTTTTGCACTCATGAACTCCTGGGTAGCTTTGGCTGTATGCTTGGGATCATTGTCCATCTGTACTATGAAGCGCCGTCCGATCAACTTTGCGGCATTTGGCTGAATCTGGGCTGAAAGTATATCCCTGTACACTTCAGAATTCATCCGGCTACTCTTGTCTGCTGCTATGTCATCAATAAACACAAGTGACCCAGTGCCATTGAAAGCCATGCATGCCCATGCCATCACGTTGCCTCCACCATGTTTTACAGAGGATGTGGTGTGCCTTGGATCATGTGCCGTTCCCTTTCTTCTCCAAACTTTTTTCTTCCCATCATTCTGGTACAGGTGGATCTTTGTCTCATCTGTCCATAGAATACTTTTCCAGAACTGAGCTGGCTTCATGAGGTGTTTTTCAGCAAATTTAACTCTGGCCTGTCTATTTTTGGAATTGATGAATGGTTTGCATCTAGATGTGAACCCTTTGTATTTACTTTCATGGAGTCTTCTCTTTACTGTTGACTTAGAGACAGATACACCTACTTCACTGAGAGTGTTCTGGACTTCATTTGATGTTGTGAACGGGTTCTTCTTCACCAAAGAAAGTATACGGCGATCATCCACCACTGTTGTCATCCGTGGACGCCCAGGCCTTTTTGAGTTCCCAAGCTCACCAGTCAATTCCTTTTTTCTCAGAATGTACCCGACTGTTGATTTTGCTACCCCAAGCATGTCTGCTATCTCTCTGATGGATTTTTTCTTTTTTTTCAGCCTCAGGATGTTCTGCTTCACCTCAATTGAGAGTTCCTTAGACCGCATGTTGTCTGGTCACAGCAACAGCTTCCAAATGCAAAACCACACACCTGTAATCAACCCCAGACCTTTTAACTACTTCATTGATTACAGGTTAACGAGGGAGACGCCTTCAAAGTTAATTGCAGCCCTTAGAGTCCCTTGTCCAATTACTTTTGGTCCCTTGAAAAAGAGGAGGCTATGCATTACAGAGCTATGATTCCTAAACCCTTTCTCCGATTTGGATGTGAAAACTCTCATATTGCAGCTGGGAGTGTGCACTTTCAGCCCATATTATATATATAATTGTATTTCTGAACATGTTTTTGTAAACAGCTAAAATAACAAAACTTGTGTCACTGTCCAAATATTTCTGGACCTAACTGTAAGTCCTATAATAGGAGAGGAATCCCAAGATCTTCCTGAATTCTCCCACATTTGATGGATGCTTGTCCTTCAGGGCCATTACCGGAGCGATTTCTGCTGGGTCCATGGTGTATCCATCCCCAGACACAATTTTTCCCAGAAATCGAACTTATCTTCTGAACAGTTCACATTTTTTGGGGGTTAGCTTGACTCCATGTTGCTGATAACGTTGGAGTACAGTCCTCACATACGCCACATGCTCGATGAAGGTCTTGCTGTGTACCACATTGTCATCTAGGTATGGCTGGCAGATATCATCTCTTAACCCCTCTAGACAGGCTTCCATGCTCCTCTGAAATTCTGCCGGGGCAGAGCTGAGCCCAAATGGTATACGGATCCACTCATACAATACCCAAGGTGTGATAAAGGCTGTTAGTGATCTGCTGGATTCTTCCACAAACCCTTCGTGGTACGCCTTTCCCTGGTGCAGAACTGAAAACCAGGTACTTCCTGACAAGCTATCTAGCATATCTTGAATCTTTGGTTTTGGGTGCCAGTCCAGGATTGACTTCCGATTTAGTTCCCAGTAATCACAACAGAGCCTCAGTGTGCTATCCTTCTTCCCTATACAGACAATAGGAGAGGAGTAGGAAGACTTTGATTTTTGTATCCAACCTCTGTTAATTAGATCTTGCAGATATTCCTTTACTTCATGGTGCAATGGTTTGGGTACGGACACGTAACTTCTGGTTACTGGGGTAGAGTCTTTCAAGTTGATCTTAAGCTGTAATGACGGAATACACCCAATATTAGAGTCATCCTTTGAGAATGCACGACACTCTTCTCTTAACATCTGTTTCGCTACTGCTAGCTCTTCAGTACTTAGATGTTCCAGGAGTACTGGAGGGTCCCAAGCTGCTAAGGTAATTTGTGAAGTTCTCTCCCCTGGGCACACTTTGCTTCGTGGTTCAGAAACTAAATTCACTGTAGAAATCTGGACTGGTCTAACACTGGCCGGATACACCGTCTTAATGGTTTCAATGTGACCTAACACAGTCTTAGGGTACAATCTCACTTTGTGTTTTGTCGTATTTATTACCAGCACTGTCACTTTGACAAAACCATCAGTAGGAATCGTAAGCACAGTCTCACCTAGGATGAGACCCTCGGGAAGTTCTGATGAGTCTCTAGGCACAAACAGTCTCTTCTGGATTTTTCTTCCCGGTTCGACCCCAACTCCACACCTCACTCCCACCATTTGATTTGCAGGGATGACGGTTGACCGCAGGCCTGTTATGAGGGGGACCCGGGGAAGCGTGCCAAGATGGGAAATGGACAACTTCCGCCGGTCAAGGTCCACTGTGCGGTGTAAGGGACCGCTGCTATGGTCAGGAAAGAGTGAGCGGGTTGCTACTAGTGATCGTCTGGAATGTCACAGACGATCTATGTACACCGGTCCGCCCTAACCCGTGAGGGTTGTATGGCTCGGGGCTTCTCGATCGGTGTACCTGTTGCACGGGGACGCACAGAGGTGCCTACACACGTGTGCCAGCGGGAGTCACAGGAATATGGCATGAGGGTAGCACAGAGGTGCCCACGCACGTGTGCTTTCAAAAACCAGGTGAGTCCGGTGGAGACTCGAGGAGCTCACCTGGGACAGGAACACGGCCTGTTGAATGAGATACTGCCGGAGCAGCAAGGCAGGGGCAAGACCTGCAAACCAGGTGCTGCCTGAGCAGCAAGGGCAAAGCCCACAAAAGACAATGACGTCTGTACAGTGGCGTGGCAGCACACTGCCAGACATCCAAACATAGAAGGATGGTCGCGCGCCGCCATGAAGGCAGGGGGAGCTTTTAAGGAGGCGTAGCTCCACCCAAGGGCAGGCGCGAGACGGACGTGATGCAATCAGGATTCGTGACGTCCTGGCCCGGCCAGTCAGGATTCAGCACATCACCAGCCTCATCATTGGGCCGTGTGATATCAGTGAGCGAATCAGAAGACGTCACGTGGGGCACATGCTCATCTTCCTGCCTCTGGGTCATAAAGGCGGGATCCTCGGTTTCACAATGTGCAGAGATAAGGGAAGTCTTGCTGCTTCCCTGAGCATCCATCCTTTCCCCACTGCGCAACCTCTCAGACCCTCTGTGATGCTGAGTAGGAGGGCACGTGGCAGGCCAGGGATGGGAGACCGCTTCATTCCTTGCAAAGGGAGAACCACTAGGTGTCACCCTTCTGCTGTGTCTGTGAGCAGGCATCTCCTGCAGACCACGCAGTCTCCTAGACCTTCGGCACTGCTGAACAGAAGGGCTTGTGGCAGACAAGGAATGGGAGACTACCTCATTCCTTGCAACCGGAGAGCCACAAGGTGTAACATTACCCCCCTGTCTAGGGCTCCCCTCCCGCCTGCGCTCGAAGGCCGCCACCAAACCCGGGACATGGACATGACCATCCAATACCCAGGACCTATGCTCCACGAGGAAGTACCTCTTGCCCTGTATGACTTTTTTTTTACCAGCCTCGCTATTTCAGGGTCGTCGGACGAGGAGTCGGCCGTCGGCCACCAATCATGCCTGGCCTCTAGGACTCTGGTCCTTTTAGCCCAGAAGGGGCCCCCGACCTTGGAGGTATGGTCCCAGGATAGCACATCATTCCGTAGCCCAGGGGGAACGAGGTTCTGGCCAGGTGGCACCTGGTCTAGGGTAGTGGGTGGCCCGGTGGCCCCGAGGTGCTCCCTACATGACGCTGCCCAGGACGACATCTCCCCTGTTGCCCAGTTGAGTATCGGAGCATGCCGTTTCAACCAGGGAAGTCCCAATAGGATCTCATCCGTCCCTTCTGGAAGCACCAGAAAGGACACCTGCTCATGGTGACCTGGTGGTACATCCATCCTTAGAGGGACGGTGATCTGGGTAATGGGATCGACAAGTAGGGACCCGTTGACTACCCGGATACTGATTGGTTTAGGCAACAGGACCAGAGGAACAGAGTACCTAGTTGCCAGGGATGCCGAAATGAAAGTGCCGTCAGCACCGGAATCCAAGCAAGCCTGGGCAGAGAAGACAGTGGTGCCGAACTGCAACTGGGTGCTGATGGTTAACCTAGAAGGAGAGGCAGCGTCTAGGATCCCCCCTCTGATGGAAACTAGACACTGTCTTTTCCCCGATGGTTTCGAACATCGGGTATCTATATGTCCTCTCTGCCCACAGGCAAAGCAAACGACCGAAGGCCGAGAACCTGTGGTAGAGGAGACCACTTTGGACACTTCCATTGACTCCACGGGGTTGTCAACAGGGCTGGCTGGGAGACCTGTCTGGTGGGGGAGAGGAGTCAGAGGCTCTGTAGGCCAGGTAGACG
Organism: Anomaloglossus baeobatrachus; assembly: GCF_048569485.1. Classification (NCBI taxonomy): domain Eukaryota; kingdom Metazoa; phylum Chordata; class Amphibia; order Anura; family Aromobatidae; genus Anomaloglossus; species Anomaloglossus baeobatrachus. The sequence goes on along the minus strand of NC_134354.1, from coordinate 539,261,793 downwards.
TGGGTGCCGAAGAGACCTCGAGCCTCCGCTCCGCGTGGCGGATATCTATGCGAGAGGCAAGCCGAATCAAGGACTCTAAGGTGGTCGGCACGTCACGCGTGGCCAGCGCGTCTTTGACGAACCCTGCCAGACCCTCCCAGAACACAGGGACCAGGACTTTATCTGGCCAGTCCAGCTCTGCGGCGAGTGTCCTGAATTGCACCGCAAAGTCCCCGACTGAAGTGGACCTTTGCCGAAGGCGTAGGAGTCGCAGCGCGGAGTCGTGGGTGACTTGAGGCCCGAGGAACACCTTTCTCATGGCCTCAAGATAAGCTGGAAGGTGATTCACCACACGATCTCCGCGCTCCCACAACGGCGTGGACCATTTTAGCGCTTTCCCTGTGAGCAGGGACTGGATGAAGGCTACCTTCGCCTTCTCAGTAGCGTAATGAGTCGCGGACAACTCCAAGTAGGTGGTAACCTGGTTTATGAAACCACAGCACTCGGAGCTGTCCCCGCTGAAGCGCTCTGGGAGCACAAGGTGAGGCGACCTTCCGCACAATTCCACAGCCTGAGTAGCTGCCTGGGTGGTGACTGTCACTAGAGCAGCCTTATCGGGGGAAGACCGCTCCACTGCTGCCAATCGTGACTCCAACTGCTGCACATACCGCAGCAACTGCTGCTGCTCTTCCGCCATAGCCAGACCTTTGGCGCGACCGTAATGTTACGAGGGGGACTCGGGGAAGCGTGCCAAGATGGGAAATGGACAACTTCCGCCGGTCAAGGTCCACTGTGCGGTGTAAGGGACCGCTGCTATGGTCAGGAAAGAGTGAGCGGGTTGCTACTAGTGATCGTCTGGAATGTCACAGACGATCTATGTACACCGGTCCGCCCTAACCCGTGAGGGTTGTATGGCTCGGGGCTTCTCGATCGGTGTACCTGTTGCATGGGGACGCACAGAGGTGCCTACACACGTGTGCCAGCGGGAGTCACAGGAATATGGCATGTGGGTAGCACAGAGGTGCCCACGCACGTGTGCTTTCAAGAACCAGGTGAGTCCGGTGGAGACTCGAGGAGCTCACCTGGGACAGGAACACGGCCTGTTGAATGAGATACTGCTGGAGCAGCAAGGCAGGGGCAAGACCTGCAAACCAGGTGCTGCCTGAGCAGCAAGGGCAAAGCCCACAAAAGACAATGACGTCTGTACAGTGGCGTGGCAGCACACTGCCAGACATCCAAACATAGAAGGACGGTCGCGCGCCGCCATGAAGGCAGGGGGTAGCTTTTAAGGAGGCGTAGCTCCACCCAAGGATGGGCGCGAGACGGACGTGACGCAATCAGGATTCGTGACATCCTGGCCCGGCCAGTCAGGATTCAGCCCATCACCAGCCTCGTCATCGGGCCGTGTGATATCAGTGAGCGAATCAGTAGACGTCACGTGGGGCACATGCTCATCTTCCTGCCTCTGGGTCATAAAGGCGGGATCCTCGGTTTCACAATGTGCAGAGATAAGGGAAGTCCTGCTGCTTCCCTGAGCATCCATCCTTTGCACTCTGCGCAACCTCTCAGACCCTCTGTGATGCTGAGCAGGAGGGCACGTGGCAGGCCAGGGATGGGAGACCGCTTCATTCCTTGCAAAGGGAGAACCACTGGGTGTCACCCTTCTGCTGTGTCTGTGAGCAGGCATCTCCTGCAGACCGCGCAGTCTCCTAGACCTTTGACACTGCTGAATAGAAGGGCTCGTGGCAGACAAGGAATGGGAGACTACCTCATTCCTTGCAACCGGAGAGCCACGAGGTGTAACACAGGCCTACCTTTACTTCCTGATTTGTATTTCTTGATAACCTCACTGATAATATTGTAGCACATTATAGGTTCTTCTGCCACATTGGGATCACTGGAGACAAGAAAGGGTACCAATAACTCAATAGCATCGCTCTTCTTTGTGTCACTGAGTTGAAATGTCACTTCTACCCAGCCTATAAAAGGGATCTTGGTCTGATTGACGGCTTTGCCGTGGAGTTCCACCAGTCCTAACAGTTCTTTCAGTGGACGAAGGCCGGTGTGTGGCATATGACACCTTCTCCATTCTTCATTTAGGAGGCTCGCTTTGGCACCTGTATCCCATAGCGCTTTCACCAGGAGTCCATCTAAGTTGCACTGTATGAAGCATCTTTCACCAATTAAGTTGATAAGGCTATCCTTACTGACCGAACAATCATCTTGCTCCCAGAAATGCATGGTCTGACTTCCACACTGGGCATTAAGAAGCTGATGGTTTTCTCCCTCTTGGAGCTGTTGAAGACGGTCACACATCTGGGGATAGTGCTGATGCAGTCGTTGTATCTCATGAGCAGTTCTGGATGTTGGTGATATTTGTGTCCGGGGCTTCATCCATGTTGCAGTTACCAGTCGCCCCGCACTGGAAACCTTCTGTCGTTTAACCCTAAGTGTCGTGGCGCTTGACATTCTCTGGCATAATGCCCTTCTGCACCACATCTTAGAGAATGGCAACAGACAGTATTTTAACTTGACGATCGGCAACTCTCACAAGCAGGACGTCTTCCCTCTTGAAACCCACTCCTGAGTCTGAATGTTTGAGGCTCAGGCTTGGTGCAGATCAACTTCTTCACCTCTGTCAACTCAGCTCGGAGTTCTCCAATCATTTCTTTCCAGTCAGCGCCGGCTGCCTTTTCTATCGCTGGCGATTTGGTGTTCTCTCTCTATCGTGATACTGGAGAGTCTCCAGGATGATCTTCTGACTGAACGCTAGGAATCTCCAACTTCATCTGGTTCATTTTGGTTGTTTTGGTAGCGGAGCCTTTCTTTAATTTCTGTTCATTCTCTGACTCCAAACTGGCTGCCTCATTCATCTTTTCAATTAAGACCTCATCCAAAATATCTGGATCTTCTAGATACTGTTTCATCTGTAGCTTGATATCTTTGCTGATTAATCCTGTTCCTAAAGATCTCAGAAACTTCTTCTGAACTAGCCCGGCATCAAACCTTTCCTCCGCCTCTACATCACGGGATGCAAACAACAGTCTATCCTTCAATTCAATTGCTCTGAACAAGAAACCTTGAGGAGATTCCTTGTGTTCCTGTGCAATATTAATGAGTTGGTGGAACAGCTGTGAAGTGCTTTATTCTTTATAGTGCCCCTTTAAGATCATCTTCAGTTGTGGTAATGACAAGTGACTTTTCATTTCTAGCATATTTCTGAGATTTAGTCCTGGGCTGATAGCTTTTACCACTGCCTCGATGATCTCCTCTGGCTGGTAGCCTTTCTGCACTCCTGCATCAATCTGGTGCAGCAAGTTAGTATAAGCCAGTTTCTCCTTCTGCTCTCTTTCCCCAATCTGTCCAAGAATCTTAAAGTCTTTTTTTATGGTGATTTGCTGTGTTAGGGAGGTCTACCTCCCTTGTTCAGAAGTTCCAGCAGATTGCTGCACAGCTGTTTTTAAAGCGATAAATTGTTCTCTCAATTCCTGTAGTTCTGTCTGTGGAAGGAGTATCTTACTCTTGATGATTGTCAGCTCCTCTGCATCCTTCATCCTCAACCCGGTTATGAACTGTGTTAATTCCTGAAGGAATATCCCCATGATGTGCTCATCTTCTCTCTCTCCTAACTCATCCATATATTTGTTAATGGCTGTTAAGAGATGTCTGCGGTTGCGTACCTTGGTGATCTGTTCTTCTGCCATCTTTACATGTCGTGTTACGGTACTCAATTCCTCAAAAGATAACTGCAGGAGCAGCTCACTGACACTATTAATTTGTGTTTCCACATCCGTAGCTGCTGATTCTGCTATTGTGCTTTTACAATGCTGGTCCCCTTTAAATGGTGTAGCAGAGCTGAGTTGTGGTGCTGTGTATTACAATAGCTGTGCCTCTGCTCAAACACAGCCTTATTCCCTCTCAGGATTCCCTGTACGGGCCACCAATGTTGCAAGTACGACCCTCAGTATGTAAAGGCTTATACTTTACATGAGTTCTTCTGGAATCCCAGGGAAAGCTTACACAGGGCGACCATTATTCTTCTTCACAGTAAAGGGAGGGCCGGATCTTCAGGCACAGTTATCACACAAATCAAATGTGAAGGTAATTATTGGGATTTTATTCAACTTCTTTCCAATACATGAAATTACTTCTCTTCATACGATAACTCATCAACAACTCTATACAAAGCGTTTCTCCTCACAGATCAGTCCTCTTCAAAGCGTGTCTAGAACTGTGCAGTCTGTACTCGCCTCATACAATGGAGGTGTGGTAGGAAGAAAATAGTCCGTGCTGTCCCTCTACTCCTCTCTTCAGATCATACAGAATCTTGTCTATCCTGAGCCTCCTTATTTACAGTTAGGTCCAGAAATATTTGGACAGTGACACAAGTTTTGTTATTTTAGCTGTTTACAAAAACATGTTCAGAAATACAATTATATATATAATATGGGCTGAAAGTGCACACTCCCAGCTGCAATATGAGAGTTTTCACATCCAAATCGGAGAAAGGGTTTAGGAATCATAGCTCTGTAATGCATAGCCTCCTCTTTTTCAAGGGACCAAAAGTAATTGGACAAGGGACTCTAAGGGCTGCAATTAACTTTGAAGGCGTCTCCCTCGTTAACCTGTAATCAATGAAGTAGTTAAAAGGTCTGGGGTTGATTACAGGTGTGTGGTTTTGCATTTGGAAGCTGTTGCTGTGACCAGACAACATGCGGTCTAAGGAACTCTCAATTGAGGTGAAGCAGAACATCCTGAGGCTGAAAAAAAAGAAAAAATCCATCAGAGAGATAGCAGACATGCTTGGGGTAGCAAAATCAACAGTCGGGTACATTCTGAGAAAAAAGGAATTGACTGGTGAGCTTGGGAACTCAAAAAGGCCTGGGCGTCCACGGATGACAACAGTGGTGGATGATCGCCGTATACTTTCTTTGGTGAAGAAGAACCCGTTCACAACATCAAATGAAGTCCAGAACACTCTCAGTGAAGTAGGTGTATCTGCCTCTAAGTCAACAGTAAAGAGAAGACTCCATGAAAGTAAATACAAAGGGTTCACATCTAGATGCAAACCATTCATCAATTCCAAAAATAGACAGGCCAGAGTTAAATTTGCTGAAAAACACCTCATGAAGCCAGCTCAGTTCTGGAAAAGTATTCTATGGACAGATGAGACAAAGATCCACCTGTACCAGAATGATGGGAAGAAAAAAGTTTGGAGAAGAAAGGGAACGGCACATGATCCAAGGCACACCACATCCTCTGTAAAACATGGTGGAGGCAACGTGATGGCATGGGCATGCATGGCTTTCAATGGCACTGGGTCACTTGTGTTTATTGATGACATAGCAGCAGACAAGAGTAGCCGGATGAATTCTGAAGTGTACAGGGATATACTTTCAGCCCAGATTCAGCCAAATGCCGCAAAGTTGATCGGACGGCGCTTCATAGTACAGATGGACAATGATCCCAAGCATACAGCCAAAGCTACCCAGGAGTTCATGAGTGCAAAAAAGTGGAACATTCTGCAATGGCCAAGTCAATCACCAGATCTTAACCCAATTGAGCATGCATTTCACTTGCTCAAATCCAGACTTAAGACGGAAAGAGCCACAAACAAGCAAGACCTGAAGGCTGCGGCTGTAAAGGCCTGGCAAAGCATTAAGAAGGAGGAAACCCAGCGTTTGGTGATGTCCATGGGTTCCAGACTTAAGGCAGTGATTGCCTCCAAAGGATTCGCAACAAAATATTGAAAATAAAAATATTTTGTTTGGGTTTGGTTTATTTGTCCAATTACTTTTAACCTCCTAAAATGTGGAGTGTTTGTAAAGAAATGTGTACAATTTCTACAATTTCTATCAGATATTTTTGTTCAAACCTTCAAATTAAGCGTTACAATCTGCACTTGAATTCTGTTGTAGAGGTTTCATTTCAAATCCAATGTGGTGGCATGCAGAGCCCAACTCGCGAAAATTGTGTCACTGTCCAAATATTTCTGGACCTAACTGTATATTGACTGTTTCTCAAGAAAAACACTGATCTAACCCACTGGTCTGTTCCCTCAAATCTCTCTCACAGATGTTTTTTTCCTGGTTGTCATGGACACCACTCCCTTTTCCCAGCTTTCTCAGAAGCTCCACAAATACTTCCTGTCTCCTTTTCACATTATTAATCCCGCTAGTTGCTAGCTGATTCTACACATAATAACAACTTAAACCCATCTATTGTCACGATTTGCGCTGAATATTCCTGCTTATTGTCTGATTCATACAATCACAGCATATTCCAATGCTTCTACCTCCCCCTCTGAGCTCTAACCTCGGATTAACATTCCTACTAAGTCCAATAATAACACTACCACGCATGCGCTATGCACGTCTTTGTAAACACACCTTCCTTAACCCCTTTACGACCGCCGATACGCCTTTTAACGGCGGTAAATAAGGGTACTTTTTCCGATCCGCCGCTTTTTAACGGCGGTCGGAAAAAAGGGTCTAGCGCCCCCCAGAGTCAGAAAATTTCCGGGGTCTCAGCTGCCAGGGGTAGCTGAGACCCTGGAGATCATGATTCGGGCCGGTTTTTCCGGTCCCCGCTCACCTGATGACCGGTATACACCGTATACCGATCATCAAGTTATAGTAAATGACCGCGCCGGTAAAAAATGATTTATCTCCCATCTGGCATGATCAAACATGCCAGATGGGAGATAAATCTTTTTCCCGGTTCCCTCCGGTCCCCCGGTGTCCCCAAAGTGCCCCCCCCGACCCCCAACCCCCTCCCGAAAATCCAAGATGGCCGCACGCACCGGCGATCACAGCAGCGCGCCGGCCGCATTTCCACTGTTCCTATGGTTTCTGTCGTATGTGCCATAACACATACGACAGAAACCTGCTCCCCAGGCCCTGCCGGGATCCCCCTACCCCCCCCTGGTGTTCCCCGGTGTCCCCCGGTGTCATACATACCTGTCGCAGCTCTGATCCCCCGTGGCCCCCTCCTCCGGCTCCTTCTCTGCAGACTCCGGTCACATGAGCAGAGCGCAGCTGTCAGCTTCCTGTGTTCAGGACGCTGGCTGCTCGCTCTCTGCAGCTGTGACCCAGGGAGGGTGGGTGGGTGCAGATTCTTTGCACCCACTCTCCTCAAATGGAGGGTCTGCCCTCCTAGAAAATGGGGGATACGTTCCCTGAACGTGTCCCCCATATTCTAGAAGGTCCAGAGGCGACGTGGACGTCCAAATGGATTATTGTGGATTTTTTTTTTCTTTTCAATAAATTGGTCAATCAGGGAATGTTTTGGGGAGTGTTTTTTCAAATAAATTTTTTTTGTTGTCAATTTTTTTTTTATTACTGTCAATTAGTTATGTCGGGTATCTGATAGACGCCGTGACATAACTAATTGCTGGGCTTGATGCCAGGTGACATTACACACCTGGTATCAACCCCATTCATTACCCCGTTAGCCAACGCACCAGGGCGCGGGATGAGCTGGGGCGAAGCGCCAGAATTGGCGCATCTAATGGATGCGCCACTTCTGGGGCGGCTGCGGCCTGCTATTTTTAGGCTGGGAAGAGTCCAATAACCGTGGCTCTTCCCATCCTGAGAATACCAGACCCCAGCTGTCAGCTTCACCTTGGCTGGTGATCTAATTTGGGGGGACCCCACGTTTGTTTTTTTTTTTTAATTATTTATTTATAAATAATTAAAAAAAAAAACAGCTTGGGGAGCCCTCCAAATTGATCACCAGACAAGATGAAGCTGTCAGCTGTGGTTTGCAGGCTACAGCTGTCTGCTTTACCCTAGCTGGCTATCAAAAATAGGGGGGACCCCACGTCATTTATTTTAATTCTTTTTTTTTTTTTTGGGCTAAATACAAGGCTAGGCATCCTTTAGTGTCACATGAAAGGCACTAAAGGGCGCCAGCTTACAATATGCAGGGGGGTGGGACGTTATATATGTTTGACATCTATCCATTCATCCATTGTAGCATTTTACGCTGTGTGCCCACAATCAGGGTTTGCAACGTTTTGGGCGCAGAGTGTTTTCCCTGCGTCCATAACGCTGCGTTGTGCAGTAGAAGCACAGTGGCAGGATTTTTAGAAATCCCGTGCCCACTGTGTTTCTTTTCTCCGCAGCATAAATCGACCTGTGGCGCAGCTTCCCGAGCCTCAGGATGTCAATTTATGCTGCGGAGATGAGTGTTCTTTGCAGGTAGAATAGAACTAAAGTCCACAGCAGCCTGAACCCAAATCGTGGGCATGGGCAGCTGCGTTCTCCCGTGGACAACACTCACATTTCTGCAGGAGGCTGACACTGGGTACTAGACGCCGTGTCGCTGGATCATGGCCACATAGCCTAAAGGCTACTTTACACGCTGCGATATCGGTCCCGATATCGCTAGCGTGGGTACCCGCCCCCATCTGTTGTGCGACACGGGCAATCGCTGCCCGTGCCGCACAACATCGCGCAGATGCGTCACACATACTTACCTGCCCGGCGACGTCGCTGTGACCGGCAAACCGCCTCCTTTCTAAGGGGGCGGTCCGTGTGGCGTCACAGTGACATCACTGAGCGGCCGCCCAATAGAAGCGGAGGGGCGGAGATGAGTGGCCGGAACATCCCGCCCACCTCCTTCCTTCCTCATAGCGGCCGGGAGGCAGGTAAGGAGAGCTTCCTCGTTCCTGCGGCGTCACACATAGCGATGTGTGCTGCCGCAGGAGCGACGAACTACATCGTTACTGCTGCAGTAACGATAATCGAGAATGGACCCCCATGTCACCGATGAGCGATTTTGCACATTTTTGCAACGATGCAAAATCGCTCATCGGTGTCACACGCAGCAACATCGCTAATGCGGCCGGATGTGCGTCACCAATTCCGTGACCCTAACGACTCCGCATTAGCGATGTCGCAGCGTGTAAAGCCCCCTTAACAGTGAGAAATTTTTTGCTACAGCAACAGTTTTGTGAAGTACCTGTGGATTCAAAATGTTTACTATACTCCTGAATAAAATCCTTGAGGGGTCCAGTTTCCAAAATGAGGTCACTTGTGGGGGGTTTCTGATGTATAGGTGCCCAAGGGGCCCTGCTAATGTGACATGGTGCGCGCAATTTACTTCAACTTTTCCAAAATTCAAATGGTGCTCCTTCCATTCCAAGCCCTCCCATTTATCCAAACAAAGGTTTTTGGCCACATGTGTGGTATCCCTGCGCTCACAAGAAATTAGATAACAACCTGTGGGGTACACGTTTTGTTGTTGCCTCTTGAAAAAGTGAAAAATGTGTCGCTAAATCAACATTTTTGTGAAAAAAATGAAAATTTCAATATGGCAACCTAAGCTTATCAAATTCTGTGAAGTATTCGTGGATTCAAAATGCTCAATATACACCTAGATTAAAGCCTTGAGGGGTCTTATTTCCAGAATGGGGTCACTTGTGGGGGACCTCCACTGCTTAGGCACCTCAGGGGTTCTCCTAATGCAACATGGCGTCCGCTATTGATTCCAGCCAATTTTGCAGTCAAATTGCACTCCTTCTCTTCTGAGCCCTGTAGTGTGCTCAAACAGTTGATTTCCACCACATACAAGATATCAACAAACTCAGGAGAAATTGCGCAATAAATTTCATGGTGATTTTTTTCCTGTTACCCTTGTGAAAAAAAAAGCTACCTGGTTGAAGTAACAATTTTGTGGTAAAATTTTATTTTTTTATTTTCATGGCTCAACGTTATAAACTTCTGTAAAGCACCTGGGGGTTCAGGGTACTCACCAAACATCAAGATAAATTCCTTGAGGGGCCTAGTTTCCAATATGGGGTCACTTGTGGTGTTTTTTTGCTGTTTACGTACCTTAGGGGTCCTCCAAATGCGACATGGTGCCCGCAATCTTTTTCAGCCAAATTTCCTTTCCAAAATTCAAATATTGCTCCTTCCGTTCCAAGCCCTCCCATTTGTCCAAACAAAGGTTTCAGACCACATGTGAGGTATCACCGCGCTCATAAAAAAGTGGGTAACAAACATTGGGGTCAAATTTTTGGAATTACCTCTTGAAAAAGTGAAAAAATTGATGCTAAAGCAACATTTCTGAGAAAAAAATGAAAATTTTCAATGTGACAACGTAACGTTATCAAAATCTGTGAAGTACCTGTGGATCCAAAATGCTCACTATACCCCTAGATAGAAGCCTTAAGGGGTCTAGTTTCCAAAATGGTGTCACTTGTAAGGGGTTTCTGCTGTTTAGGTACCTTGGCGGACATGTAAATGCAACATGGTGCCCGCAATCTATTTCAGCCAAATTTGCTTTCCAAAATTCAAATATTGCTCCTTCTGTTCCGAGCCCTCCCATTTGTCCAAACAAAGGTTTCTGACCACATGTGGGGTATTGGCGCGTTCATAAGAAAGTGGGTAACAAGTTTTGGGGTTCATTTTGTTGTGTTATTTCTTCTAAAAGTGAATAAATTTGGGGTAGAGCAACATTTTAGGTAAAATTTTATTTTTTGCTTTTTTTCATTCCACTTTGCTTTAGTTCCTGTGAAGCACCTGAAGGGTTAATAAACTTCTTGGATGTGGTTTTGAGTACTTTGAGGCGTGCTGTTTTGAGAATGGTGTCACTTTTAGGTATTTTCTGTCACTTAGGCCTCTCAAAGTCACTTCAAATGTGATGTGGTCCCTAAAAAAATGGTTTTGTGAATTTTGTTGAAAAAATGGGAAATTGCTGATGAACTTTGACCCCTTCTAACTTCCTAACCCCAAAACATTTTGTTTCAGAAATTGCGCTAATGTAAAGTAGACATGTGGGAAATGTTATTTATTAACTGTTTTGTGTGACATAACTCTCTGGGTTAAGGGCATAAAAATTAAAAGTTTGAAAATTGCAAAATTTTCAAAATTTTCATCAAATTTCCGATTTTTTCACAAATAAAAGCAAAAAATATCGTTCTAAATTTATAACTATCATGAAGTACAATATGTCACGAAAAAACAATGTCAGAATCACCGGGATCCGTTGAAGCGTTCCAGAGTTATGACCTCATAAAGTGACACTGGTCAGAATTGCAAAAAATGGCCTGGTCATTAAGTACAAAACTGGCTTCGTCCTTAAGGGGTTAATGCTGATATCGTCTAAGTGTGACAAAAGCACCACTGTGCATGCGCGGTGCGCGTCTATACCCCAATACAAGCAGATATCACTACAGACAATGGCGCATGCACCGGCGTCTTCCAGCACTTCCGGGTCTGCAGCGTTAAATAGCCTGCTAATGCTAATAAACACTGCACAGAGCCTGGGAAAGCGGCGTACAGGTAATGTAAACAATGAATTATGCCCATGCTCCTACTACCTACCTCCACCCTACTGAATACTTATTTAATTTTGCCTTTTAGAGGAAGTTTTACTCCACCTATATAAACTAACCCCGTGTGAATATCACACACGTAATATGCAGCTATCTCTATCATAAATAATACCTCATGCACAACCCTATAGCATTTAGAGGGACTTGCAAAGGCATTATGGTCACATACCCTGACCTATTGATTCATAGCTTTGCCAATGCGATCCTCTACACTTAATATGGTTCCTTGAAAAAATTCCACTATGTACCTGACATATTCCACTATTGCTTATATCATTCATATTAATCTTATTCCAGATGGAAGCACCCTCTACTATACTATAAAAATAGAATTTTTTCATACGGTGATAATAACCTGCAACAACTACAAGGTATTGATTTAGATGTTACTATAGGATGAAATATTAGCACATACAGTAGATCATGTTATTCTAATTCTAATCCCTATGTTCACAAAAAGGTACTACAAACCACGAGATACCACATAGCCTATTATCCCCACTTCAAAAGACATGGTTACACCAAAGAACAATCTGGAAAACACATAAAACAGGTATCTGACCATGCACTCAGCTTTCTATTTTATGCATTGTATACACAATCTACTTATATGCATACTATTTATTAACAGAACGTGCTTCCAGTGATCTCCTATAAGATACTCCTTTGGGTGGATCTCCTCCTCATCTTCTTTCTTTCTGCACTTACAAAAACCTTCTTGAAAAAAATTCCTTCTGTGGAGGTATGCAATTATTTTTGTGTTATGTTTTTTTCATGCTGCTTGACTAATCCATTATTATAGAGGTTTTTATATTTCTGTTGCCTCTAAGCTGTACTGTTGTATCTGTTCATCTGATTACTATTGTCTATATGGATATCCTTTAAACCTATGTATACAATTTAAATTCTATGTAAATATGTAATTATGTAACTTATTGTAAAATATTGATTATTGTTTTTTACCTATTTCAGTGACTTGGCGTGAAAAAGGCCTTTAATAAGGCCAAAACGTCCCATGTCCTTCTCTGTCACTTTATGAATAAAAATACACCAAAAATTCTTTTTTGCAAAAAAAATTCAACTCCGCCTCCTTTTTTCATCTGCTATATCTAAGAATGACAGTGCAGTGTCTGGTATTTGACTTATAGTTTGGACCCCGGTCCTCTCACTTGCACCGCAAAACCCCTCTTTTTGGCTGTGTGCTGTCACGCTCCCCGGGTCCTTGGCTCCCCTCCCCGGGTCCTCTACTCCGCTCCCCGGGTCCTCAGCCCCGCTCCCCGGCTCACCTGCCACGCTCCCCGGGTCCTTGGCTCCTGTGCCCGTCCTTCCCAGGCCCCCTGGTCTCCGATCGCGGCGCCCGACGGCTTCCCAGGCCCTGGCCGGCTCCCCTGCGTCCTCTTCTCAGCCTCCTTCCCTGGCTTCTGGCACCCGGGCTGCGCGCATGCGCATTAGGGCGCGCGCGCGGTCACTGACCCTTTCTTAAAGGGCCAGCGTCCATTAACAGGAATCGAGGCCAAACAGGTACAGGGTATAAAGGGGTGTATTGTCCAAGAGGGCGGGGCCTGATCTGCGTGTTCCCTAAGCTAGGAGTCAGGTCTCCTGGTGTTTCAGTGCATGTACTCACCTATCTCTCTTTGTAGAGCCGTGCTTGCCTCGCCATCCAGTCTGCCGTATCCTGAACCCCGAACGCTGTCCTTCTGCCATCCTGACAGTCCGCACCATCTCGGATCCCTGCGGTGACCCGTCATCTTGCTCCCAAGGTTCCGGACCCCGCCTGACATCATCTCGGCTTCCGAACCTGAGCTGCGTCACCCGGACCACCACCCATAACTCCGTGGTCCCAGGGACTTCTCCGCTATTCCCGTGTGCAAGGACTGTTCTGCTGTTTCTAGTGTTCCAGCTGCCGGACTCTTTCCTACCATCTAGGAGTTCGGTCCAGTGGATCCACCTCCTGGGCCTGCCCGTACACCTGGCCGTGACAGTAAGATCAGGCCATGGATCCCGCTGCAGCACTAGCGGCCTTGCAAGAGGAACTCCAACGCCAGCGTGAAGTCCAGACTCGCATGCTGAACTTTATGACTTCCGTGGACACCCGCCTGTACACGTTACAAGCGGCAGTTACGCCTTCAACGTTCCGGGCCTCCACTAGTCACTCCACGGCTCCCGCACCCGTGGCAGCCTCTTCGAATGCTTCCCAACTCCGTTTGGCTTCACCACCTCGTTATGCCGGAGATCCCAAGACCTGCAGGGGCTTCATAAACCAATGTTCCCTTCATTTCACGCAGCTACCACATCTGTTTGCCTCCGACCAAGCCAAGGTCGCCTTCATCATGTCTCACCTGGAGGGCGAGGCACTGGCGTGGATGAACCCGTTGTGGGAAAAGGAGGACCCTATGACCAAGGATCTTCAAGAGTTCCTGCAGGCCTTTCGTAGCACCTTTGACGAGCCGGGACGCGCCTCTGCGTCTGCTTCATCCCTCCTCCGCTTACGTCAAGGAACATTGACGGTGGGCCAATACGCCATCCGTTTCCGCACTCTGGCTTCAGAACTCGGGTGGAATAATGAGGCCCTAACAGCCGCCTTCTGGGAAGGACTCTCGAGTCGCATCAAAGATGAGTTGGCGGGTCGTGACGTGCCCTCCACCCTAGATGCCCTGATTGCCCTAGCAACTCGAGTGGACATTCGTTTTCAGGAGCGCTCCAAAGAGCTGTCTCGGGAGAGACGTCCGGTACGGCATTCCTCTCCTCCACAGAAGCCCTCCGTATCTCAGTCATCAACAGCTGGGATTCCCGTCCACGAGCCCATGCAGATCGACCGAGTACGACAGTCTGAACAACGTCGAGCAGAGCGGCTCGCCAAGGGCCTCTGCTTTTACTGCGGAGAGGACACACACCTCCTACGCTCCTGTCCGGAAAGGCCGGGAAACTCCAAAGCCTAGGGTTGGTAGGAGAGGCCACCCTAGGTGCTGGGACTCTCTCAGACCCGGTTATGTGGACTGTGCAAGTGTCAACGGGAGAGACGCGCTTCACGGCCGAGGCATACCTCGACTCTGGAGCAGCAGGCAATTTCATCCAGCAGGCCACGGTGGACAAGTACCAGCTGCCTGTTACTCCACTCGAGAAGCCCCTAGTGATTGCCTCTGTGGATGGGAGACCCCTCTCTGATACCATCTCCTGGGTCACCAGTCCGGTCGTACTGCGTATCGGTGCCCTACACACCGAGAACATCGCTCTCTACGTCCTTCCACACATGTCCCATCAAATCCTGCTGGGACTTCCCTGGTTGCGGACACACGAACCATCAGTCAGCTGGGGTACTGGCGAAATCACCCGATGGGGCCCTGCTTGTCATGAGAAGTGTCTGAGGTCCATACAACCCATCCGACGACCTCCGGTTCCAGAGAACCTGCCGGAACTGCCTTCGGCCTATTGGTCCTTCGCAGACGTTTTTGACAAGAAGGAGTCTGAGGTACTTCCGCCACACCGTCCCTACGATTGTGCCATCGACCTACTCCCAGGAACAACACCGCCTCGAGGACGGATATATCCGTTGTCTCCAGCCGAAACCAGGGCCATGTCCACCTACGTCACAGAAAGCCTGGCAAAGGGATTCATCCGGAGATCCTCCTCTCCTGCGGGAGCAGGCTTCTTCTTCGTTAAGAAGAAAGAGGGTGACCTACGCCCATGCATCGACTACCGGGGTCTGAATCAGATCACCGTAAAAAATAAGTACCCTCTGCCGCTCATCCCCGAATTGTTCGACCGGCTCAGAGGAGCCCGTGTGTTCACCAAGCTGGATCTTCGGGGTGCCTACAACCTAGTTCGTATCCGCTCTGGGGACGAATGGAAGACCGCGTTTAATACTCGCGATGGGCATTATGAATACTGCGTGATGCCCTTCGGCCTGTGTAACGCACCAGCAGTCTTCCAAGAATTGGTGAACGACATATTCCGGGACCTCCTCTACATCTGTGTAGTAGTTTATCTGGACGACATCCTTATCTTCTCTCCGGACCTCCAGACCCACCGAGAGAACGTACAGCTGGTTTTACAAAGACTGAGAGAGAATCGTCTCTACGCCAAATATGAGAAGTGTGTCTTTGAGCAGTCTTCTCTCCCTTTCCTGGGATACATCATCTCGGGCACTGGACTGCAGATGGATCCAAAGAAGGTCTCCTCCATACTCAACTGGCCTCCCCCTTCTGGACTGAAGGCAATCCAACGGTTCTTGGGATTCGCCAACTACTACCGCCAGTTTATCCCTCACTTCTCTGCCCTGACTGCTCCTCTCTCCGCTTTGACCAAAAAAGAGGCTAATCCAAAGGACTGGTCACCTGCGGCCGACGCCGCGTTTTGCTCGCTGAAGCGAGCATTTGCCTCCGCTCCTGTACTCCACCGTCCGGAGTTAAACCGCCAGTTCACCTTGGAGGTGGATGCCTCCTCCTCGGGAGCCGGAGCAGTGCTCATGCAGAAGTCCTCCTCCGGCAAGATGGTGACGTGCGGTTTCTTCTCCAAGAGCTTCTCAGCGCCTGAACGTAATTACACCATCGGTGACCGAGAACTATTGGCGGTCAAACTGGCTCTGGAGGAGTGGCGCTACCTCCTGGAAGGAGCAGTGTACCCCGTGATTATCTACACGGACCACAAGAACCTGGAATACCTGCGGTCCGCTCAGCGACTGAACCCACGCCAAGCCAGGTGGTCCCTATTCTTTGCCAGGTTCGACTTCCAGCTCCATTTCCGACCCGCGGACAAGAACGTACGCGCTGATGCTTTGTCTAGGTCTTTCATGCCCATGGAGCAGGAGGAAGAGGCTACCCAACCCATCATCTCTCCTAGCAAGATCATTTCGGTGGCTCCTGTCACCCTGGCCCAGATACCGCCCGGAAAGACCTATGTCTCTGAGACTGACAGGCAAAAAGTGTTGCACTGGGGTCATGCCTCAAAAACAGCCGGTCATGCAGGCCAGAAGAGAACATGGGGTGCGATTGTCCGCCATTACTGGTGGCCATCCCTTCGCACGGACGTCGCTGCTTTTGTCTCTGCCTGCTCCTCTTGTGCCCGAAACAAGACGCCCAAACACCTGCCCTATGGCCGTCTTCTGCCTCTGCCTATACCCTCAGTTCCGTGGCAACACATAGCGATGGATTTTATTACGGACTTGCCATTATCCTCTGGACACACAGTCATATGGGTCGTGGTGGACCGGTTCTCCAAAATGGCTCACTTCATCCCCATGGCTGGACTGCCCTCTGCTCAGGAACTCGCGGAAGCCTATATCCATCACATCTTCCGCTTGCATGGCTTTCCATCCCACATCGTGTCCGATAGAGGAACTCAGTTCACCTCCCGCTTCTGGAGGGCGCTCTGTAACCATCTGGGAGTAACTCTGGACTTTTCTTCCGCATACCATCCTCAGTCTAATGGCCAAGTGGAGAGGGTCAATCAAATCTTGACATCCTTCTTACGTCACTATGTCAACGCCCATCACGACGACTGGTCCACGCTTCTGCCTTGGGCTGAATTCTCACATAACCACCACATCAGTGAGTCGTCCTCCAAATCTCCCTTCCATGTCGTTTACGGACTTCAGCCCTCCGTTCCATTGCCTATATCCCCTTCTTCGGATGTCCCTGCGGCTGATACTGTAGCCCGTGACTTCGCTACCATTTGGGACTCTGTCAAGGCGTCCCTTGGACGCGCTTCCCAGCGGATGAAAAAACACGCTGACAAGAGGCGTCTGGACCCTCCGTGTTTCTCTCCTGGTGACCTGGTCTGGCTTGCTTCCCAATACATCCGATTGAAGATACCTTCCTACAAGCTGGGTCCTCGCTACATCGGGCCGTTCAAGGTCCTCTGCAAGATCAACGAGGTCTCCTACAAGCTACAGCTCCCGGCCACGATGAGGATACCCAACTCATTCCACGTCTCCCTGCTCAAGCCGGTTGTCCTTGGTCCCTTCTCCGCTGCTGCCAGTCCGGCTCCTCCACCTATTGCCGATGACGACATCTATGCGGTAAGGGATATCGTGGCCATGAAGACTGTTCGAGGCCGACAGTTCTTTCTGGTGGACTGGGAGGGGTATGGTCCTGAGGATAGGTCCTGGGAGCCCAGGGAGAACGTGGGCACTCCTCTGATCCGTGCCTTCATGTCCCGGTTGCGGGGAGGGGGGCGTGGGGGGGGGGGGTACTGTCACGCTCCCCGGGTCCTTGGCTCCCCTCCCCGGGTCCTCTACTCCGCTCCCCGGGTCCTCAGCCCCGCTCCCCGGCTCACCTGCCACGCTCCCCGGGTCCTTGGCTCCTGTGCCCGTCCTTCCCAGGCCCCCTGGTCTCCGATCGCGGCGCCCGACGGCTTCCCAGGCCCTGGCCGGCTCCCCTGCGTCCTCTTCTCAGCCTCCTTCCCTGGCTTCTGGCACCCGGGCTGCGCGCATGCGCATTAGGGCGCGCGCGCGGTCACTGACCCTTTCTTAAAGGGCCAGCGTCCATTAACAGGAAATGAGGCCAAACAGGTACAGGGTATAAAGGGGTGTATTGTCCAAGAGGGCGGGGCCTGATCTGCGTGTTCCCTAAGCTAGGAGTCAGGTCTCCTGGTGTTTCAGTGCATGTACTCACCTATCTCTCTTTGTAGAGCCGTGCTTGCCTCGCCATCCAGTCTGCCGTATCCTGAACCCCGAACGCTGTCCTTCTGCCATCCTGACAGTCCGCACCATCTCGGATCCCTGCGGTGACCCGTCATCTTGCTCCCAAGGTTCCGGACCCCGCCTGACATCATCTCGGCTTCCGAACCTGAGCTGCGTCACCCGGACCACCACCCATAACTCCGTGGTCCCAGGGACTTCTCCGCTATTCCCGTGTGCAAGGACTGTTCTGCTGTTTCTAGTGTTCCAGCTGCCGGACTCTTTCCTACCATCTAGGAGTTCGGTCCAGTGGATCCACCTCCTGGGCCTGCCCGTACACCTGGCCGTGACATGTGCACACCATACATCCCTGTTCATTAACAGTCCTTTAATGCACAAAGCACAAATAAACAGATCCTTAGAAAAAGTATTTCTAAAGATCGTTTATTATATGCTAATGAGGCCAGGGACTAGTCCCAAGGGCGTTAGTAACCTTGGCTAGTCAGCCCACATAGCATGTTAGCATGTTAGCATGCCCCTCTGCCCTTAATTAAATGGAACTTGTCACTTGATTCATACTGCCCATAGCATTGACAACATGAATAAGGACCTGGCAGGAGGATTGCAGCCAGGTATATTTTTCTTTAAAATAGTCCAGTAATTCAGAGAAAATATAGTTTGAGACTTTAGGTAGAGACAAAACTAGACCGGCCACGTCCTGGGCAGTCAGACCAAGGCGGGGCCAAGCTAGTCTACTCACAGCAGGATAAAGCATTGGTGAATTGCTCAGGCCAAGAAAAACTAATGCAGGATGCAACCAGACCCCCAATAGATGGAGACATCACAGGTGCAAGAGTAGCAAATCACTCACACAACTCCCAAACATCAAGGGGGTGATCGCTAGATAATAAAATTGCACACTAGTGGCTTGCATAGGGCGCCGTTCATACTTACAGGTGCATAATATCCTAGTCAGCAGCCTATGACATGCCCATACTATTCGACGAGGTGGGCTGCCCGGTACTTATGTGGACCATATAGGGACGGGGACTCCATTATGCAAGTACCAAACATAAAGGGGCCTGCACCCTGTATAAAATGTTAAGTGCAGAAAAATATATACAAAATAGATGAGGTATTAGTCGATATTATGGCCAAAATAACGGTAGCCTACAAACCACGTCACGGTTCCTCATACTTGTACGTCCCTACACTAATCTATATATATAGAAAAACAACAAAAAGAGGACTAAATATCCTCCACAATTTAACATACTTACAGCAGGATAAAGCAGTGGTGAACTGCTCAGGCCAAATAACTAACGCACTATCAGGATGCAACCAGACCCCGAATAGATGGAAGTATCACAGGTGCAAGAGGAGCAAATCACTCACACAACTCCTAAACAATGTTATTCAAATTTCTGTTGTACATTGTAGTATATAAATTAAATGGAAATGGTCACTTCATTCATAGTGCCCATAGAATTGACAACATGAATAAGGACCTGGCAGTAGGATTGCAGCTAGGTATATTTTTCTTTGAAAAAGTCCAGTATTTCAGATAAAATATAGTTTGAGCATTTAGGTAGAGACAAGACTAGTCCGGCCACGTCCTGGGCAGTTAGATCGAGGCAGGGCAAAGCTAGTCTAGTCTCTCCTATAAATATTGGAGTGTTTCAGAGAAAAATATGCCTGGCTGTACACTGTGTGCAGAATTATTAGGCAAATGAGTATTTTGATCACATGATAATTTTTATACATGTTGTCTTACTGCAAGCTGTATAGGCTTGAGAGCCAACTACCAATTAAGTAAATCAGGTGATGTACATCTCTGTAATGAGGAGGGGTGTGGTGTAATGACATCAACACCCTATATAATTTGTGCTTAATTATTATGCAACGTCCTTTCCTTTGGCAAAATGGGTCAGAAGAGAGATTTGACGGGCTCTGAAAAGTCCAAAATTGTGAGATGTCTTGCAAAGGGATGCAGCAGTCTTGAAATTGCCAAACGTTTTGAAGTGTGATCACTGAACAATCAAGCATGTCATGGCAAATAGCAAACAGGGTTACAAGAAGCGTGTTGGGCAAAAAAGGTGCAAAATAACTACCCATAAATTGAGGAAAATCAAGTGTGAAGTCGGCAAGATGCCATTTTCCACCAGTTTGGCCATATTTCAGAGCTGCAACGTTACTGGAGTATCAAAAAGCACAAGGTGTGCCATACTCAGGGACATGGCCAAGGTAAGGAAGGCTGAAAAACTACCACCTTTGAACAAGAAACATAAGATAAAATGTCAAGACTGGAGGTGGGGTACTGGTATGGGCTGGTATCATCAAAGATGAACTTGTGGGACATTTTTGAGTTGAGCACAGAGTGAAGCTCAACTCCCAGACCTACTGCCAGTTTCTGGAAGACAACTTCTTCAAGCGGTGGTATAAGAAGAAGTCGGTATCGTTCAGGAAAAACATGATTTTCATGCAGGACAATGCTCCATCACTTGCATCCAACTACTCCACAGCATGGCTGGCCAGTAAAGGTCTAAAAGATGAAAAAATAATGACATGGCCCCCTTGTTCACCTGATTTGAACCCCATAGAAAACCTGTGGTCTCTCACAAAATGTAAGATCTACAAGGAGGGAAAACAGTACACCTCTCGGAACAGTGTCTGGGAGGCTGTGGTGGCTGCTGCATGCAATGTTGACAGATCACGCAACTGACAGAATCTATGGATGGTAAACTGTTGAGTGTCATCATAAAGAAAGGTGGCTATATTGGTCACTAATTTTTGGGGGTTTTGTTTTTGCATGTCAGAAATGTTTATTTCTAAATTTTGTGCAGTTATATTGGTTTACCTAGTGAAAATAAACAAGTGATATGGGAATATATTTGGTTATCATTAAGTTGCCTAATAATTTTGCACAGTAATAGTTACTTGCACAAACAGATATTCTCCTAATATAGCCAAATCTAAAAAAAACCCACTCCAACTTCCAAAAATATTAAGCTTTGGTATTTATGAGTCTTTTGGGTTGATTGAGAACATAGTTGTTGATCAATAATAAAAAAATCCTCTAAAATACAACTTGCCTAATAATTCTGCACACAGTGTAGTCAATAAGCCAGGGTCTAATTCTCGTTGCCTTCATTTTAGGCAACATGAATGAAGTAATCTGTTCTCTTTATTATAGTGGTAAGCACCCCCTTTGCTGAGTCATGTCGACTTTTTGAATAAATGCTAGAGCCGGTGCAAATAAGCACAGAGTCTAAAAATGTTGTGCATATACCACTTTTTTGACATTTGAGGGTTAAAAGCAGGTCACTCTACTTTAACAGTGAGGTCACTGAATCTTGTTAAACAAGGTGTAAAAGCATTTAAAACACATACGGTCTTAGCTGTAAGTGTAGGCAACTGTCATGGATGACAGACACTCCTGTAATGTTTGGCTAGAGAAGGTCACAGCAGTTGGCAGCGCAAACTGGTCCCTGACCTTTTATTATTCATGCTAGTGTATTTGGTATCCTATGTATCTCTTCTGCTTGGTTTCTATCCCTTTCCTTTAGGACCCAGCATAATTCCTCACTTTTTCAGCTGTTTTTATCAGTACTTCCCTTGGTGTCCTTATATACCCTCATTTCTCCTTACTCTGTGCTGGTGATCAGTCTAATACCCTTAACAAGTCTTCACTGTAAGCAATCGGCTTGTATACATTTGGAGAATCTTTGTTGTTGTTGCAGTTCCTCTCCCTGAGTCTTCTGGATATAAGCTGTTTTCTCCCCCCTTTTTGTATCCCTGTGTCTTCTTTACAGCTTAGTGGGGTTGACTAAGCCCTCAATCCATCTGCTTCCTACCTAGGGCATACTTCACAGTCAGCCAGAGTCAGGTATCTGGCTTGGTGCATAAGTGTGGATCCTATTTATGGTTGTGAAGGAAGTCAGGGCCCAGTGGTAGGCATGGTCAGGGGGTCACCATCTCCCCCTTCTTTCGACACGGGGTTTTCCTTCCCTTTTGCCGTTTGCTTGGTACTTCCCCTTACCCAGTGTGACAGCATCCTTGAAATTGTTCCAGAGAATTACGAATTCCTCCCAGAAAAGTATTGCAGTTACTCATGTTTTGTTATCTACATTTGTATTTCCTAAGTGTGTTTTGGAATAACAGAAAAGAAAACAGAGAAAGAAGTCAAATTTGATATAATTTCACACAAAACCCTACAAATGGAGTACACAAAATTGTTTGCACCTTTCTAAAATTGAAGATAAACAACTTTGTTTCAAGCATGTGATGCTCGTTTAAACTCATCTGTGGCAAGTAGCAAGTGTGGGCAATATGAAAATCACACCTGAAACCATATAAAAATGGTAGAAGTTGACTTAATCTTTGCAATATGTGTCTGTGTCTGCCACACTAAACATGGAGAACCAAAATTGTTGAAAATATGAACAATTTGAAGGTTAAAAGTCCATCACCAGAGATCTTATTTGTCCACGTGCACAACCTAATCAAGAAGTTTACAACTTATGGCACTGTAGCTTAACTCCCTGGACGAGGATGCAAGAGAAAAACTGATGAAAGGTTGCAAAGCAGGTTAGTCTGGATGGTGGATAAGCCACCCCAATCATGTTCCAAAAAAATTTAAGCTGTCTTGCAGACTCAGGGGGCAGTGTCAGTATGAACTGTCCATCGACCTTTGAATGAAATGAAACGCTATGGCAGGAGACTCAGGAAGGCATAAAAAAGCTAGATTGCAGTGTGCCAAAATGTACTTAAGCCAAAATTCTTCTGGGAAGGCATGTTGTGGACAGATGAGATCAAGATCAAAAGTTTTTGGTAGAGCACATCAGTCTACTGTTTACCGAAAATTGAATGAGACTTACAAAGAAAAGAACACAGTACCTGCAGTCAAATATGGTAAAGGTGCACAGATGTTTTGGGGTTATTTTGCTGCCTCTGTCACCGGGTGACTTGATTGTGGGCAAGGCATCATTAAATCTGAAGATTACCTAAGGATTTTGGGTTGCAGTGCAGTGACCATTGTCAGAAAGTTGTATTTGCATTTTTGGTTATGGGCCTTCCAGCAGTACAATTACCACAAACAAACTTCAAGAAGCACCTGGAAATGGAAGGAAACAAAGAGCATTCTGAAGTGACAGCAATGGGTCTGGATCTAAATCCCATTGAACAACTGTGGACAGAAAAAATTCTGTTGGGAGAAGTCACCCTTCAAATATGAGAGACTTGGAGCAGTTTGCAAATGAAGAGTGGTCCAAAATTCCAGTTGAGAAGTGTAAGAAGCTTGTTGATGGTTATAGGAGGCAATTGATTGCAGTTAGTTATTCCAAAGGTTGTGCAACCAAATATTAACCCCTTCATGACCTAGGACATACCATTATGTCCTAAATCATGTTGGGGTAATCAACCATGGCTGCTCGGTGAGCCAGCGGGGATTCCTGCACATGTCTGCTGATCTGAACAGCAGACATGTATGGCTAACAGGCATGGGTGGATCCATGATCCACCCACGCTTGTTAAACCCTTAGATCACACTGTCAAAATGTGACAGCATGAATTAAATGGCTGCGGCAGGGAAAGCACATTTCGCTGCCACCATCGGAGGCCCCGTGATGCGATCACGGGGAGCTGATAGTTGCCATGGTTACGACGGGTGGGTCATTTGATTACATCTGTCACTATCGTGACGTAGTTCCTGTTAGAGCTGACAGAGCAGCGGCTCCAACAGGAATGGTGAATTTCTGCTGATCAGAGCTGTGTAGTTTCTGATCAACAGAAATAAACAAGCGATCAGACTGCTGATCCTTACAGTCCCCTATGGGGACTAGTAAAATAAAAAGAAAGTTAAAGTAAAGAAAAAAAAATAAAAAAAGCCTAAAAGTTCAAATCATCACCTATTGAAAATTAAACAATAAAAAAAACAATAAAAATGTACACACATTTGGTATCGCCACGTTCAGAAATGCTCTATCAAAATCTAAAATCAATTAACTTGATTGGTAAACAGTGTAGTGGCAAAAAAAATCCAAACTCCATATTTCCATTTTTTGTTTGTCGCAAATTTGTGTGAAAATGCAGTAACAGGTGATAAAATGTCGCATCTCTGCAAAAATGGTACTATTAAAAATTTCAGCACTGAGCCCCATATCCCAAAAAATGAAAACGCTATGGGTAGCAGAAAATGGCGCAAAAAGTGCACCACTTTTTTGAACAACATGTTTGGTATCTATGAACTTGTACTGACCTGAGGCATCCCACTGATACATCAGTTTTACCAAATATTGAACACAGTGAATAAAATACCCCCAAAACAATTATGCAATTGTACTGTATTCCATTTTTTCCGCACTTGGAAATTGTTTTGCCCTTTTCCAGTACATTATACGGTAAAACTCATGATTTCATTTAAAAGTACAACTTGTCCCACAAAAAACAAGCTGTCATGTGGCAAGATTGATGGAAAAATAAAAAAAAACTATAGCTTTTGGAAGAAGGGAAGCAAAAAACAAAAACGAAAAATGAAAAATCGCCTGGTCATGAAGGGGTTAAGTTGATAGCTGCCAACAATTTTGTCTGGACCTTTTTTGTGTGAAATTATATCTAATTTGGCTTGTCTTTTTCCTCTGTTTTTTTTGTGTGTTGTTCCAATACATACAAAGGAAATAAATATGTGTATAACAAAACGTGTAATTGCAATATTTTTCTGGGAGGAACTCTTCATTTTCTGGAATAATTTAAAAGGTGCCAACACTTTTCGCCATAATGGTAGCAGTGGCTAAAATGACCCCCTGAGAAAAAGAATGCTTGAAACGTGCGTCGGGGCATAGTGGCATGCAGGACTTCCCTGACTAATTTAAAGGTATACTAAATTCTTAATTTGCACTTCATAGCACTTTATATTATTAGGCTTCATTTATTATACCTTATGTCTAATATTATATATAACTATTTATTATTTTTATTTCTGCACTTGGCACTTTGTTATTTATATGTTATATATTATCTGATATTTATATATGATTGGTCATTGCACTAAGTGCATTTACAACCTGACAAACCGCTGCTAATAGTTTTGGGAATCTGATCCAGTCTTATATTTTCTATGAATACTCTATATATGTTATTTTTAACAATTTATTTTATCATGAAATGGTCACCATCCCCTTTATTTTGAACCCTCTATGGTTTCTCTTTTAAAGGCTTTTTGATGTTTATGTCAATATTTTTGGCTCAAATTACACCAGAATTTTGCCTAATAAAGCTCCAGCAATAATAAATAATAACAATAAATATTATAAGGTGCACCTTTTTAATTATTAAACTATATAGTGAAACAATATACTGTAGTTCTCATCCACATACCAATATTCATTATTTATACAGACATAATAAATGCTTCTTCCTGTAGTGAATTCATTTTTGTTGATCAATGGAGTATGGAGATGTTAGCTACAGTAAATCTATTAAATAAGGTTTTATACTGTAGCAAGCTGTCAACTGACTTTGATATTTTGCCTTTCCCGTGATTCATCAGTAAAGGTTGTCTTCACGCCTTAAGCAGTCTCAGGTGAAATACTTGATATAGAAATCCTCATGCCAAAAATGTAAATTAAAAAATGATGTCAATAATGTTTTATCAGTGTTCAGCAAGCATATCTGTGAAAACGACTTCTTACAGGGTAGATTCTCATTGGAAATGTCATGTAAGGATATTCAACAAATTAATGTAATATCATAATTTAAAATCATTTAATATGTGAATTTATAGCAATTAGAAAAATCTGAAGATTGCAGTTTACATTGATTTTTGAAAGTCAAAAAATATGTATTACATAAATGCACCAAAAGTGCAGAGTACATACCAAGAGCATAAAAAATACATTAACCATTGTTAGCACAGCACAACGCAGCTCTTGCTGTAAGACTATGTTCACATCATATTTTTGTTACATATCAATAGTTCAATAGTGGCTTCTATCTAAAGCCCTGAAAACAGGATTTGGGCACATGAATGATGGGGACATTAACTTTAATGAAGCAGACAGAATCACCTTGTGCTGCACCAAACATCATTATTGGCAGTACTTAGCCTATTTTAGGTGGCCACCAAACTGTAGTCTAATGATTGCTTCAAAGAGAAAGATGTCCAACAGGACAAAGTGACTGTCTGCTTCATTAAAGTCAATTGCACCATTGGCGGATATGCTTGAGTACATCTTCTTAAGGATTTGGATATCAGCCCGGACAGAGCCACTGTCATGTGGCAAAACAGTATGTGAACATAGCATTAGTATAGTTATTTTAATACATATTTTTAATTTAAGGTTGTTTTATATCTAATATTTTAAATCGAATTTTTATAAGGTTTCTCTGACAAAGAAACCCTTCCCAACTGTATCCCGACAGAATCATTGGAGAAATGTCTATGCTGTCACCATTGAAGTGCATAGGGGTTATCGTTAAAGTTGGACAAGCTTTCATCTGTAGCTGCATCACTCTGCAAGGCCTGTTTCTCATGTCAGTGAAAAACACAGACGTTTTTCACTGACGTGTTAACAACGCATATGTCCCTCCATGTGCCATGATTAATGGCACACGTGAGTTGTCCATGTGTAATGCATGAAACGTGATCCGTCATCCGTGATTGCACATGGCGATAAACTCCCCTGTCGCCGCTCCTGCTGTCCGTGGTACTGAACTCTTCGGCTCTGCTGTATCCGCCCGCTGCTGGAGCTGCTTCCAGGTCGTGGTTTCAGGCATAAATGAATATGCATGACAATAATTAGTCGGGCAGGAAACAGCAGCCAGCTGTTGCCCGGAGAAGACTTCGCTAGAGAAGGTGAATATAAAATACTTTTTATTTTCAATGTACGTGTTTTTCTGGTACATGTTTCATGAATCACATCATAGTGTGGTCTGTGGGACATCAGTGATGTCACAAAAAAAAGGGACATGTTACCGTACGGCAATCACGGACACTCATATACGCCGCATGGAGACTCAGTCAGTAAGAAATCACTAATGTGTGCGCAGACCCATTGATTATAATGGGTCTGCATTTGTCCGTGATTCTGTTAAGTATAAAAACTAGCACATACATACCAGAATCACTGACGTGTGAAAGTGGCCCAACACAAAGGTCAAGGAACCATAATTCTTTAAAAGTAAACTTCTCATCTATGAGACATGGCATATTAAATATATAAATATCTGATTCAGCTCCTAGATGTTTTTACCAGTTGACATTAGAAAAGCATACATATTCTTTTTACATAATCTGTTAATTTCTTATACACTGTGTGCGGAATTATTAGGCAAATGAGTATTTTGATCCCATGATAAATCTAAGGGTATGTGCGCACGTTGCTTTTTACCTGCTTTTTACCTGCTTTTTTGCTGCTTTTTCTTCTGCGCTGTTTAATGCCAAAATGGATGTGTTCTTCTATTCAAGCAAAGTCTATGGGAATTTGGGTTTCTTGTTCACACTATGTTGTTCAAAATGCTGCCTTTTTGTGGCAGAACTTTGGTCAAAAACTCAGCTTTGCAGTGCAAAACCCAAATGGCAAAAACAATTGACATGTTGCTTCTTTGAAAAGCTGAGTTTTTGACCAAAGTTCTGCCTCAAAAAGGCAGCATTTTGAACAACATAGTGTGAACAAGAAACCCAAATTCCCATAGACTTTGCTTGAATAGAAGAACACATCCATTTTGGCATTAAACAGCGCAGAAGAAAAAGCAGCAAAAAAGCAGGTAAAAAGCAGGTAAAAAGCAACGTGCGCACATACCCTTATACATGTGGTCCTACTCCAAGCTGTATAGGCTTGAGAGCCAACTACCAATTAAGTAAATCAAGTGATGTGCATCTCTGTAATGAGTAGAGTGTGATGTAATGAAATCAACACCCTATATAAGGGGTGCTTAATTATTAGGCAACTTCCTTTCCTTTGGCAAAATTGGTCAGAGAAATTTGACGGGCTCTGAAAAGTCCAAAATTGTGAGATGTCTTGCAGAGGGATGCAGCAGTCTTGAAATTGCCAAACTTTTGAAGTGTAATCACCGAACAATCAAGCGTTTCATGGCAAATAGCAAACAGGGTTGCAAGAAGCATGTTGGGCAAAAAAAAGGCGCAAAATAACTGCCCATGAATTGAAGAAAATCAAGCGTGAAGCTGCCAAGATGCCATTTGCCACCAGTTTGGCCATATTTCAGAGCTGCAATGTTACTGGAGTATCGAAAAGCACAAGGTGTGCCATACTCAGGGACATGGCCAAGGTAAGGAAGGCTGAAAAAGGACCACCTTTGAACAAGAAACATAAGATAAAATGTCAAGACTGGGCCAAGAAATATCTTAAGACTGATTTTTCAAAGGTTTTATGGACTGATGAAATGAGTATGACTCTTGATGGATGGATGGGCCAGAGGCTGGATCAGTAAAGGGCATCAAGCTCCACTCAGACACCTGCAAGGTGGAGGTGGGGTACTGGTATGGGCTGGTATCATCAAAGATGATCTTGTGGGACCTTTTCAGGTTGAGGATGAAGTGAAGCTCAACTCCAAGACCTACTGCCAGTTTCTGGAAGACAACTTCTTCAAGCAGTGGTACAGGAAGAAGTCGGTATCGTTCAAGAAAACCATGATTTTCATGCAGGACAATGCTCCATCACATGCATCCAACCACTCCACAGCGTAGCTGGCCAGTAAAGGTCTAAATGAGAAATTACATAGCTCCCTTGTTCACCTGATCTGAACCCCATAGAGAACCTGTGGTCCCTCATAAAATGTAAGATCTAAAGGGAGGGAAAACAGTACACCTCTTGGAACAGTGTCTGGGAGGCTATGAGGGATATGGCGAGCAATGTTGATCGTAAACAGATCAAACAACTGATAGAATCTATGGATGGTAGGCTGTTGAGTATCATCACTAAGAAAGGTGGCTATATTGGTCACTCATTTTTTTGGATTTTGTTTTTGCATGTCAGAAATATTTATTTCTAAATTTTGTGCAGTAATATTGGTTTACCTGGTGAAAATACACAAGTGAGAGGGGAATTTATTTGGTTTTTATTAAGTTGCCTAATAATTTTGCACAGTAATGCGGGCTTTACACGGTACGATCTATCGTGCGATTGCACGAGCGATCGTACCCGCCCCCGTCGTTTGTGCATCAAGGGCAATTAGTTGCCCGTGGCGCACAAAGTCATTAAACCGCCGTCATACGCACTTACCTGCTGAGCGACCTCGCTGTGGGCGGCGAACATCCACTTCCTGAAGGGGGAGGGACGTTTGGCGTCACAGCGACGTCACACAGAGGCTGGCCAATAGAAGCGGAGAGGCGGAGATGAGCGGGATGTAAACATCCCGCCCACTTCCTTCCTCCCGCATAGCCGGCAGGAGCCGCGGGACACAGGTAAGCTGTGTTCATCGTCCCCGGGGTGTCACACGGAGCGATGTGTGCTACCTCGGGTACGATGAACAACCGGCGCAAAGTAGAATAAAGGATTTTTTAAAAATGAGCGACCTGTACACGATTCGTGATTCGTAACCAATTTGTGATCGATTACAGACGCTCATAGGTGTCACACTGTGACCCCGACGATGCATCGCACGATAGATCGTCTCGTGTGACGCCCGCATAATAGTTACCTCACAAACAGATATCCTCCTAAGGTAGCCAAATCTAAAAAAACAGCACTCCAACTTCCAAAAATATTAAGCTTTGATATTTATGAGTCTTTTGAGTTGATTGAGAACATAGTTGTTTGTTAATCAATAATAATAAAAAAAATCCTCTAAAATACAACTTGCCTAATAATTCTGCACACGGTGTAGTAGAGGGGAAAATGTTGGGACGCAAATATGTACGTACTGTAAAGGAAGCCCAAATGTCTGTAATGGAGCTCAATTTGACAACTGGTCCAATCCCGATTAGCCGTATCAATCACATTATTGGGTAGTAAGTAACAGTACACCCACTCCACACCATAAATATTACAGCATTGGAAAAGAATAATGGAGTATAAACCCAAAGTTCATGGAGTGGTGACTGGAGACCAATTCTTCGTATCAGAGATGATTAATTGTGTGATGGCACATGAGGACCCATTTTATTCATTGCAACAGGGTCCTACACAAAAATACAGACATGGGAGATGAGATAACATGAACAAATTTGTCTTCTTCTGAAATCTACCAGGAAAACAAGAGGTTAATACATAATTTCGGATAATTTGAGGAGCAATCAAAAGAATTTGTAATAGGACATCCTCTAACTTTAGGGCTCATGCGCACGTTGCATTTTTTTTTTTTCGTTTGCGTTTTAAGCTGCAGCGTCACATTGTCAAAATGCATGCGTTCTGCTTCCCCAGCAAAGTCTATGAGAATCATGCAAAATCCGTGCACACGTTGCTTTTTTAAACGCAGCGTTTAGATTGTCAAAAATTTGACAAAATCTCTGCGTTTAAAAAAACAGCATGTCAATTCTTTTGTCCGTTTTGGCAGTGTTCTACACCCATTGAAATCAATGAGTTGTAGAAAAACGCTACCAAAATGCTAAGCAGTGCGTTTACACTGTATTTTTGTTGTGATCGCATGTTTTTTTAACATAACAAACACAGGTCTTTTGGTCTCTCTCTCTCTCTCTCTGTCCATGTCGGTCTCTCCCTCGCACCTCCTCTCTCATACTCACCGATCCACGATCACCGGCACTGCGCTGCACGGCGTTCACACTGTGGCGGCTTCTCCTCTTTTGAAAATGCCGGTCACTCATTAATCCATATCGTATTCCCTGCTTCACCCGCCCACCGGCGCCTATGATTGGTTGCAGTCAGGCACGCCCCCACGCTGAGAGACAGCTGTTTCACTGCAACCAATCACAGCCGCTGGTGGGCGTGTCTTATCGACCAGTAAAAAAAAAAAAATTAAAAAAAACAATGTGCGGTCCCCCCAATTTGGATACCAGCCAGGGTAAAGCCACACGGCTGAAGGCTGGTATTCTCAGGATGGGGAGCTCCACATTATGGGGAGCCCCCCAGCCTAACAATATCAGCCAGCAGCCGCCCGGAATTGCCGCATCCATTAGATGCGATAGTCCTGGCTCATCCCGATTGCCCTGGTGCGGTGGCAAATGGGGTAATAAGGAGTTAATGGCAGCAGCCCATAACTGCCACTAAGTCCTACGTTAATCATGGCAGGCGTCTCCCCAAGACAACTTCCATGATTAACCTGTAAGTTAAAGAAAATAAACACACACATCCAAAAAATCCTTTATTTGTAATGAAAGATAAAAAAACACTCTCTTTCACCACTTTATTAACCCCTCAAAAACACCTCCAGGTCTGACGTAATCCACGCAAGGTTCCACGACGCTTTCAGCTCTGCTACATCAGAAGCTGACAGGAGCGACAGTAGAACACCGCCACTCATGTGAGCTCCATGCAGCAACTGAAGTGAGTCACGCGATCAGCTGTGCTGTCACTGAGGTCACTCGCAGCCACCGCTCTCAGGTGGAGGACTGCAGCTGTGGCCGCGAGTAACCTGAGTGAATGCACAGCTGATCGCGTGGCTCACTGCAGTAACTCAGGGGATTTGCGATCACAGGTGAGTCCTACACTTGTGACCGCAAATCAGGCTGCGACACAGAGAGAGAGAGACGCGTGATGTCAGTGAAATTGGGTGAAGCTCTGACATCACTGCTGCGGACTCCTGTGTCCTGGCACTGACCTCGGAGGTTCATCTGAGTTCATGACAGCACACAGAGACAGAGCCGTGGGATAACAGTGAAGTCTGGTGCAGTTCATCCGAGTTCATTCTCATTGCCCAGCTCTGTCTGTGTCTGCTGTCAGCGGGCATGTAGCAGAGCTGGGGGACCGCACTGACAAAAATGCATCCAAAACGCATGTAAAATGCATGCAAAATGCATCCAAAATACATGAGTTTTGGATGCATTCTTTTTGTCAACACGCAGTGTCAAGTCTGCCAAAGAGTGCATTTATTTCTGCACTGGCCAGGATGCAACGTGCGCATGAGCCCTTAGACAGAATGGAAAGCGGATACAAAGAGTAACATCAGACTGTTTGATCCAATGTTTATCAGTTTCATCAGTATTTCTTGAATAAATAAAGTATATCTTTCAAGCTTCTCCTTTCAGACAGTCCATTAAAAAGGACAGCACCTGGATGGCATCTGAACGCTGTCTCGTTTTTTCACCGACCCCCCACCGAAAAAGCCCTCCATGTCCAGCGTAATCCAGGATGGTCCAGCGTCGCTTCCAGCTCTGCTGCATGAAGGTGACTGGAGCTGCAGAAGACACCGCCGCTCCTGTTAGCGCCACGCAGCTAATGAAGGGAATAGCGCGATCAGCTGTTTTCAGCGTTGGCCGCGAGTAACCTCAGTGACAGCTCAGCTGATCGCGCTACTCACTTCAGTTGCTGCGTGGAGCTGACAGGAGCGGTGGTGTCTTCTGCAGCTCTGGTCACCTTCATGCAGCAGAGCTGGAAGCGACGCTGGACCATCTTGGATTACGCCGGACATGGAGGGCTTTTTTGGGCTTATAAAATTGGTGAACAAGGCAATTTGTTAGTGTTTTTTTTTCTAATAAAGGATTGTTCGGGTGTGTGTGTTTATTTACTGTAATTTACAGATTAATCATGGAAGGTATCTCGGGGAGACGCCTGACATGATTAATCTAGGACTTATTGGCAGCTATGGGCTGCAAATAACTCCTTATTACCCCGATTTGCCAACGCACCAGAGCAAATCAGGAAGAGCCGGGTACAGTCCCAGAACTGTCGCATATAATGTATGCGGCAATTCTGGGCGGCTGCTGACTGATATTGTTAGGCTGGGGGGCTCCCCATAACGTGGGGCTCCCCATCCTGAGTATACCAGCCTTCAGCCGTATGGCTTTATCTGGCTGGTATTAAAATTGGGGGGACCGCATGCCGTCTTTTTTAATTATTTATTTATTTATTTCACTGCACAGTATAGACACGCCCACCGGCTGCTGTGATTGGGTGCAGTGAGACACCTGTCACTCAGCGTGGGGGGCGTGTCTGACTGCAACCAATCACAGGCGTCTGTGGGTGGGGAAAGCAGGGAATACGAGATTGATTAATGAGCGGCCGGCATATTCAAAGTAATTGTTGCCGCATATTCTCTGCACAGCTGTTCCTCGCCGCGCTGGTGATCGGGGAGCGGTATGAGCCGGGGGAAGAAAAAAAACGAGCGCCAATGTAAGTATCACTGAGAACAGCAGAAAAAAAGGTAAGTATACTGAGTTTAATTTAAAAAAAAAAAAAAAGAAGATCGCTAGTGTAAAAACGCACACGCACGAAACGTGCTGAACATGGAGATACTCCGTGTGCGGTCCGTGCAGGCACGGACCCATAGACTAAAGCGGGTCCGTGCCTGCGTGCTGTCGGCCAAAAACGGACATGTCGTCCGGATAGAAAAGCGCACACACGTACTTACCACACGGTCACACGTTCCGTGTGATTTTACGTGTGTGTGCCATCTACCATTGAATAACATGGGTCTCCGTGTGTACGTGTCTCCGGTACGTGCAAATACGTACCGCACACGTACGAATTAAACGGATGTGTGTTGCGGG
Source organism: Anomaloglossus baeobatrachus (assembly GCF_048569485.1). Lineage (NCBI taxonomy): Eukaryota > Metazoa > Chordata > Amphibia > Anura > Aromobatidae > Anomaloglossus > Anomaloglossus baeobatrachus. Next base: position 539,228,238 of record NC_134354.1, on the reverse strand, counting down.
TCTTAGACATAGGTACATGTTCTAGAAATGAAGAACACGGAACACTGATAGTACTTAACTTAGATGTGTGAAAGATCCCTCAAAAGTCTCAGCAAAAACACTGTGTGTGCACACAGCCGAAATGTCTTTACTTTTCCCTTTCCGGTGAGTAACCAAACTATAGCTTCCTCTGATTTCAGTATTTACTCAAAACCATATTATGTGTAATTAATGTTTATTGAAATAGATATGACCCTCTTGTGGATTAAGACATTTTTCATTTTTTCACTTTTGTTTTTATCTCTTCACATTACATGAACTATCTTTTTATTTTTCTGTCAATATAGCCATAATGTGGTCTTCTTTATTGCAAGATGAATTTTTGGCCCCGATTCATCAAGGCTTATGATTTTCTGGCTGGCCTTGATGAGGGGTGCGTGGTGGAGTCAGGCACTTCTGATCCATGAAATGGTGCACACCACTTCAACAACCAGGAGCGATGAAAGAGTGCCATGCACCTCTGTGCCCTGCACCATTACACCAGTGCTTGACTGGAATGAAATTTCTGGCTTAAGAAAAGCCACAGCTCGTCATAAATTAAACGGGCCATGGCTTCACCCTTTGCTCCACCCAGCTCTGTCCATTTTGGCATAGTTGAGAAAAACTGCCATAAAACTGACAGAAAAACAATAAAAGTTGCAAAGTTTTTTGTGCCAAAGTGTATCATCATTTCAAAGTAATTTATGCGAAAATTCTAGATAAAATCATATTAGTTTTCAATGACAACATTCATTTTATAATATTTTGCAAGCAAAAATTCCAAGTATGCTAGATATGTTTTTTTTTTTTTAAAAAAAAAAAAAAACCTGTTAGCATTCTGATTTTTGGGGTGTTATATGGTGTTCAATTTGAGGCAAAACTGATGTTCAGATGACTGCACATGGACTGATTGTATGAAAAAAATTGCAGCGTGCACTAGTCTCCACCATATTTTGGATGAGACTTGCCTACTGCACAAAAAAAATCTGACATCAATTGAATCATTGAAATAGCATCCAATTTTTATGGAATCATTGCAATTCTTTAATGGGGACATGTCAGCTGATATATGTTGCCCAAACCATTAGCAGCATTTATCAGCCACTGGCTGTAAGATCACAGCCATGCATGTTTAATTCTGAAACACTGACATTTTAGACCAAAACATACTTTTAGTAAGTGCTGACACTATTGACTAGTCGTAGAGGTGGGTTCCTGGTGGCTTCTCCCTGCCCGCTGACAGTAAGTGACTGATGCGTTTCTGCCTTGTCAGTCCCGGTCAGTGGGAGGGGAAAAGTCGATGTACGACTAGTCAATAGCGCAGCTCCATCCCCGACAACTATTAAAAGTATGTTTTTCTTTGAAAAAAAAAAAAAAAAATGGAGTCCCCCCCATTTTTGATAACCAGCCAAGGTAGAACAGACAGCTGTGTACTGATAGTATCTGGTGCATTGGCAATCAGGGTAATATTTTTTTAGGTTGATGACAGCTGTGTAATTTGGGGGTTAGTAGTAGAGAGGGGTTGATCAGACACCCTAACTAATGCTGTAAGTGTAAAGTTAATAAAAAACACACATCCACGATCCTGGACTGCAACTTTGAATATCAGTAAAGTACAGCTATGCACAAATGATGGGTGACTAAAAGTTCAGTGAATAGGGAAAAGTGTGGGGGAGTCAATATTCAAATATTTTTTTTTTCCTGTGTGTGTGTTTGGCTTTGTTTTACTTCACATTTATTGGGTTGGTAATGAGGGTGTCTGATAGACCCCACTCCATGACTAACCCCTGGGCCTGACTACAGCATTACTTTGATTGGCAGGCAATCCCAGCATGTTAAGTGGTTAAAAACACCATCGAGTCATGCGTGGCGGGGACTTGAGCATAGCATTCGAGCACCAGGAATACTCAGGCGAGTACCGACCATCCCGAGCATCCCAATGCTCAATCTAGTATTGAGAAGTGCTGAGCAAACTCGCTCAACACTAGTGACAACCCATTGGCACCCGGTGATCACATCTGAGAAAATGAACAGGGATAATGGACATTAGCATCAATTCATCTCTCCCTCATTATTAATTTCCTAAGTGTTGCTATCAGAATTGACAGCAGCATCTAAGCCATTAATCTGTTAGATTTAATTGATTGCAAGTGTCAGCTGCATAACGCAGCTGGCAACTTTGCTGTTTGAAGTCCACTACATCCATACAATAGGTGTGTCCTATTATAGTGTGGGGACTTTAAATGTGCGGCATAGTCTAATTATTTATATGGTACTCCAAAAGACCATCAATACTGGGACCTAGATCCAAAAACATTGTTATACAATCTGTATAACGAAACATTTTCATTATTTAAAGACTTACTGGAAAGCTGATACTAAATCAGTATACAGTGTGTGTAATGTCCCATTATAGAGCGAAAAATATCTTCAAGAGCTGTACATTGCTTTTAAAATTGTGATGAAATGTCGTTCTCACATCAGAGGAGAATACTATAATCTTCCAATCTGACAGACGTTGTTTCTGAATATTTTTGTGCCATTAATTCAAATCAGTGTAGTGTATGAAAACATTTCATGCCTTCAAACAGCTGATGAGGGTGAGATTCAATTATAACAAATTGCAACATACTGTCAACTCTTTTTAACAAGTCATTAGTCAAAGAATTTTTTTAAGTCACACTAGTACCAAATGGAACAAGTCTGCCTGAGAGCTGTAATTGTTGGAACCCACTAAAGGCTTACTAATGAACTAAAGATCACTTGGGTCCGTGACTTTCTTCAAGGCTGATTTTTTTTTTAAGTAGAAAAAAAAAACTTTATCTAGATCAAAGCGGTGAAACACTGTCCATTTGCTAATTTGTCATCTGTTTTAAACACAATGTGAAGGACTGACTTCTATATTTGAGCATTAGCTTAAAGAGCCAAATACCTACACTCAGTCCATATCATTCACTCTTTGTATATGTTGTAACTGAGAATAATACAGATGTAGCAAGTGCCAAACTAATGTCATGATCGACATGCATTTATAAAAATAATGCCGCAAGTGCTATTTACATAGCGCAGTCATACAGTGGGTACGGAAAGTATTCAGACCCCTTTAAATTTTTCACTCTTTGTTTCATTGCAGCCATTTGATAAATTCAAAAAAGTTCATTTTTTTTTCTCATTAATGTACACTCTGCACCCTATCTTGACAAAAAATACCCAGAAATGTAGAAATTTATGCAAATTTATTAAACAAGAAAAACTGAAATATGACATGGTCATAAGTGTTCAGACCCTTTACTCAGTATTGAGTAGAAGCCTCTTTTTGAGCTAGTAGAGCCATGAGTCTTCGTGGGAATGATGCAACAAGTTTTTCCCTCCGGGATTTGGGGATCCTCTTCCATTCTTCCTTGCAAATCGTCTCCAGTTCTGTCAGGTTGGATGGTGAATGTTGGTCGACAGCCATTTTCAGGTCTGTCTGAAAATGCTTAATTGGGTTTAGGTCAGGGTACTGGCTGGGCCAGTCAAGAATGGTCACAGAATTGTTCTGAAGCCATGCCTTTGTTATTTTAGCTGTGTGCTTAGGGTCATTGTCTTGTTGGAAGGTGAACCTTCAGCCAAGTCTGAGGTTCAGAACACTCTGGAAGAGGTTTTCTTCCAGGATATCGCTGTACTTGGCCGCATTCATCTTTCCTTTAATTGCAACTAATTGTCCTATCCCTGCAGCTAAAAAACACCCCCATGGCATGATGCTGCCACTACCATGTTTCACTGTTGCGATTGTATTGGGCAGGTGATGAGCAGTGCCTGGTTTTCTCCACACATACTGCTAAGAATTATCACCAAGAAGTTCTATCTATGTCTCTTCAGACCAGAGAATCTTATTTATCATAGTCTGGGAGTCATTCATGTGGTTTTTTTTTGCAAACTCTATGTGGGCTTTCATATGTCTTGCACTGAGGAGAGGCTTCCATCAGGCCAGTCTGTCATAAAGGCCCGACTGGTGGAGGGCTGCAGTGATAGTTGACTTTGTGGAACTTTCTCCCATCTCCCTACTACATATCTGGAGCTCAGCCACAGTGATCTTGGGGTTCTTCTTTACTTCTCTCACAAAGGTTCTTCACCCATGATTGCTCAGTTTGGCTGAATGGCCAGGTCTAGGAAGAGTTCTGGCAGTCCCAAACTTTATCATTTAAAGATTATGGAGGCCACTGTGCTCTTAGGAACCTTGAGCACTGCTTAAATAATTTTGTAACCTTGGCCACATCTTACCACAATTCTGTCTCTGAGCTTCTTGGACAGTTCCTTTGACATCATTATTCTCATTTGGTCTGACATGCACTGTGAGCTGTGATGTCTTATATAGACAGGTGTGTGCCTTTCCAAATCAAGTCCTATCAGTTTAATTAAACACAGCTGGACTCCAATGAAGGAGTAGAACCATCTTAATAAGGATCACAAGGAAATGGACAGCATATGACTTAAATATGAGTGTCTGAGCAAAGGGTCTGTATACTTATGACCTTGTGATATTTCAATATTTCTTGTTTAAAAGATTTGCAAACATTTTTTCTACATTTCTGTTTTTTTTTCTGTCAAGATGGGGTGCAGAGTGTACATTAATGAGAAAAAAAATAACTTTTTTGAATTTATTTGTGCCCTCCAGATGATACATTTCCCCACTAGAATATATTAATCCTCTCTGTGAGTGCCCTAGGAAATATTAGTGCTCACATTTTGCCCCTAGAAAGTAATACTTCCTGTGAGCCCCTGTGACTGTTACAATACCGTGAGAGTGCCCCGTAATGTAAATATAATGCCTAAATGTCCAATGAATATTTCATATTCTCCCTTGATAGTTCCTAAAAAGCAATAATGTCTTCTGAGTGTCCCCTTAGCAATTAATAATTGCTTGGTTGATTAAAAAAAAGTAATAATGTGCCCTGGGCCACACACTTTAATAATGCACCACAGTGCCACACACAACATGATGCCCACAAAGCTCCACACAAACTATGATGGCCCTATAGATCTCCACACAATAAAATACCCATACAGCACCCTAGACATACTGACTCATAAAATATAAACATAAACATTTTTTACTTTTGTAATCACTGACCCTGGAGAGCCCACCAGCATGGTGCAGTTGGAGCTATGCTGTGACACCATTATGCCATGGTGCGCACAAAACATCAGTGTCTTAGTGGAATGCTGATATCCTTTGCATAGCGCTGCCATTCTGAAGACCACAAGTCAATAGTAACTAGCAAACTACAGAACCAAGAGTCATAGGGCAGGAAGACCATGTTCCATTTTCTATCACAGGATATAATTGTATCATCACTGATACAGTTACAGTAGGATTAGCGGTCAGTCCAAATTGGTCCCCCGTTGCTCCTCCCCCACATGTAGCTACGCTAATGATTGGCGGGGAGTAAGAGAGAGGCATTACTGAAGCCAGTATGATGGGGTATCTAATATTCTGCCTGACTCTGCATGTACAGATAATACCTATGAACAACATATGTCAAATTAAGTATATCACTATCTTATTTCTGTCAGATCCATATGGAAATGAAAAATCCCCGATATGCTTCTCTTCATTACTTTCTCAAATGTAAATAACAAAAAATATTGCAATATCGCAACATAAAACTAATTAAAAAGGGAAAAAATATCAATTAAGAACAGTACCAAAAAAAATACATTCTTAGAAACACTAAAATTTAAATTTGGTAGTTCACTTGATCTTGGCCAGGAAATTCGATTTGCATCAAATTTATCCAATGGTAATTAAATATTTCTGTCATGATAAATTTGGGATAGTGGAAAACGGGGGCTCCTAAGCTGTCCCTCAAGCTACGGGCCCTATGCTATCCCTATTATCATGGATACTCCTAAAAGTAGAGAAGCCTAAAGGCCACTTCACACATAACGAGATCGTTACTACGTCACAGTTTCTGTGACGCAAGAACAACTTTAATAGCGATCTCGTCACGTTTGACACGTACCAACGATTCACCCCCTGCTGCGAAATCGCTGATCGATGCCGAACAGCTTGGGCCATTTTTGGCTCGTTGGAGTCCTGCTGGGCTGAATGAATCTGTATGTTTGACACCCTACTAACGATTTCGTTGACGACCTAGATGAGATGCACGAAGGCGTGTAGCTGCGTCCCCGTTTCCACGCCCCTTCTGCACCGATTGGTTGGCGCTGAGAACAATAGCGTATAGTTACGTCACCATTTCCGCGCCCCTCTCTGCACCGATTGGTTAGCACTGAGAACACTATTGCATTCTGATTGGGTATCGCTTCATGCTTTGTTTCCTTTTGAGTCTTCTAGGAACAAACCTGTGACTACACCCAGATTCATTCGTGCTTTGTTCCCGCTTGCTTGGTTTTCGGATCAAAGCCGCATCTGCACTTGGATTAATCCCTCATTCGTTCCCGAGCGTGTCGCTGTGAGGATCGAAACTGCGATTATTAATAGATAGCATAGACGGCTGAATTTTCTGGACACGGTAAGTCATTTTTGAAAAGTCTTTGTTACTTGTTCCATGTTTTTGTTATAGTATTGATAGTATTTGTGTTTATAGATAGTAATTATTTTTGCAGATAATGAAAGTGGTTGGTTGTTATCTGTATACATAGTGCCTTTTGTGCGTCCATCGTCCTTTTTTGTGTCCTTATCTAGTATTGCTGGCTATTTTGTCTCTCTGCTACAGCCGCCATTTTGTGTCTCTGACACAGTTAGAACTGGTGCACTTCTATGGGGGCGGCCATTTTAGTGTTTCTTCTACGCCCCCCCAAAAAAATGTGATTGGTTTATAGCAACTTCTCTCATCTTTACATGGTTGTGGTTGGTTGTTATCTGTATACATATTGCCTTTTGTGCGTCCATCGTCATTTTATGTGTCCTTATCTAGTATTGCTGGCTATTTTGTCTCTCTGCTACAGCCGCCATTTTGTTTCTCTGACACAGTTAGAACTGGTGCACTTCTATGGGGGCGGCCATTTTAGTGTCTCTTCTACACCCCCCCAAAAAAATGTGATTGGTTTATAGCAACTTCTCTCATCTTTACATGGTTGTGGTTGGTTGTTATCTGTATACATATTGCCTTTTGTGCGTCCATCGTCCTTTTATGTGTCCTTATCTAGTATTGCTGGCTATTTTGTCTCTCTGCTACAGCCGCCATTTTGTTTCTCTGACACAGTTAGAACTGGTGCACTTCTATGGGGGCGGCCATTTTAGTGTCTCTTCTACACCCCCCCAAAAAAATGTGATTGGTTTATAGCAACTTCTCTCATCTTTACATGTTTTTTTGCAGTGTGGACAACATGAACGACATGCAGCGTGTTGTGCTGGGTGCTGCATTGATGTTTGAGGCCGGTCGGCTACGTGAAGGGGAACAGAGGTGTTCCAAATGAAAGCGCTGCATGTGGACCAGAGAGTGGCTGCAGAAGAGGTACAAATACTCCCACATGCAACTTCTAAGAGAGCTGCAGGAGAATAATCCTCAGGATTTCCACAATTTTCTGCGGATGTCAGAGGAATCATTCAGCCTTTTACTCGAAAGAGTTACGCCAATTATTCAGCGCAAGAATACAGCGATGCATGCTGCCATCCCGGCATATGAAAGATTGGCAGTCACGCTGCGTTTCCTGGCCACCGGACGCTCCCTGCAAGACTTGCATTTTTCTTCTGCAATTTCAAGGTCCCTGCTCAGCGTTCTTATTCCGGAGACATGTAGAGCAATTTTCCACAGTCAATCTGCGTAACTACATTGAGTTCCCCAAAACTGTGGAGGAATGGCAAAAGATTGCCTCCGATTTTGAGCACCTTTGGCAGTTCCCGAACTGTGGTGGTGCTTTGGACGGGAAACATGTGCGGATCACTCAACCACTGAACAGCGGCTCCTATTTTTATAACTATAAGGGCTATTTCAGCATCATCCTAATGGCCCTTGTGAATGCCAATTACGAATTTATTGCTGTTGATGTTGGCATGAATGGCAGGGTTTCTGACGGTGGGGTTTTAGAGCACACAGGCTTTGGTGAACGTTTGCAAAATGGTGAACTGCACTTGCCCCCCAACTACCGCAAACCTTAACTTTGTATTTGGGGGCGATTACTTCATCCCAATCTCATGAAACCATTCCCCCAGAAAAGTCTAACGGCGGAAAGACAAAGGTTCAATTACAGATTATCAAGGGCACGCAGGGTTGTGGAAAATGCCTTTCGGATAATGGCTAATCGCTTCCGAGTTTTCCACACATCAATTAACCTGAGTCTACCATCAATAGACGCAGTTGTTTTGGCCTGTTGCGCCCTTCACAACTTTCTTCGACGGCGAGATGCAATTACGTACTGTCCAACAGGCTTTGTAGACTCTGTTGACTTAAATGGTGAAGTGGTGCTTGGCGAATGGCATTCTGAAGATCCCGCAATCGAAGGACTTCAACCATTGGTGCCCGGCAGAAATACCGATGATGCGAAGGCCTGTCGAGAAAAGTACTGCCAATATTTTAATGGTCCTGGTGCAATTACGTGGCAGCATTAGATAGACTTGTATTGATCACATTTATGCATAGCTATAATTTCTTGTATTGATTTAATACACTTTCCTTCTTAATTTTAAAATATATGTAGTGTTATGTTCATCACATTTATACTAAAATGTCATTTTTTAAAAATGATTACTTTAATAAACAGTTGTTTTTACTTTTCACAAGATTTGTTTGTCATTCATTCACTATTAAGGGCTACTGTGGGGAGCAGTACCACCATTGCTGCCGTTCCATCACCCCCGGAGGCCCCATACAGCAGCGGCGGATTAAGGTGGCGTCACGAATATAAACTACAATCACCCCCACTGAAGCCATATCAGTTGACTCCCGCTAGGGTCACGAGGTGGGGCCCCGCCACCACTGACGACCCCCAGACTAGTCCGGCACAGCACCGGGTGTCCCATAGCCCTGGGGTGGGCGAGTCATCACCGCTAGCATTGGACCTCCTGCTCCGGATCGCACATTGAGAGTGAGCGTAGCGAACAACTGCGTGCCAAAATATGCACCAAACCACTTGATTTCCACCACATATTACATATCGGTGTACTAAGAAGAAATTGCACAATATATTTTATGGTGAATTTTTTCATGATACCCTAGTAAAAATGCTCAATGGTATGACTAAAATTTGATTTTTGGGTTTAAAAGTAAAATGTTCACTTTTAACTTCAACATTGCTTCTCTTTATGTAAAACCCTGAAAAGGTTTATTTACTTCCTCAATTTGGCGTTCAGCTGTATGAGGAATACATCATTTAGGACTCTTGTACAATTATGATTTCCATGTGCCAATGCAATAAAAAAAAACAAAACACACTCACAATGTTATATGAAGCCGTATACTTTTTTTTTTGTTTTTTTAAACGGGGACGTTTGTGCGTCGCCGAAACCCTCATCAAACGACATCTCATTATCGAATTTTTATAATTGTATGTGCGCTCGCAGTGTGTGCTATCACGACCCTTGACACACCATTTGCGTCATGGCGCAATCTCATTTCTGCAGCAAAGATCATTATGATTTGTTGTTGAAAGTGAGTCGCACTTTCACCTTCAATCATAGCAATTGTAATATTTCACCAATCAACAATCCAGCCATGGCCGAAGATGTAATATCATCGGCCATTGGCTGGAGCAGGTTCACCGCCCACCCCAATCTGATTGGAGCTAGCGTTCATGTGACGCTATCCGTCGAATCAGATGTGGAGAGGCGTTACCACGGGTGACGCAACTACGTTTGCTACGCAGACGCAACTGCGACCGATCATAACAATGGCGGCACGCAGGAGAGCGACAGCTTGGGGAGAGGCGGAGGTCCGTTACCTGATAAGAGAAGTGGATGCTCACGACTATGATTGCCATGGGTCGCAACAGCATCCACTTCTCCATAAAAAAGTGGTATTGCGCAGGATCCAACGTGGGCTAAGGAGGAAGTTTCATTTGGAGCGTACCTGTGCCCAGATCTGCAAAAAACTAGCGGATCTGCGGTACCGCTCCAGTGCCCGGATCTCTGCCATACAAGCAGAGTTGCAGTCTAACCAAGGTAGGTGCAGTTGAGTGTGCCTAGGCAACTTATAATGGTGTTCTTAAATATCTATCTATCTATATATAATTTATATATATGTATATATATATATATATATATATTATATATATATGTATATATATTATATATATATATATATATATTTATATATATATATATATATATATATATATCTATCTATATATATATATAGATATATAGATATATATATATAGATATATATATATAAGGATAGATATATATATACATAATTTATATATATATATGTATATTTAATATATATATATATATATATATATTATTTATATATATATATTTATTGTTATATATATATATAATTTATATATATATATATATATATATATATATATATTATTTATATATATTATTTATATATATATATATATATATATATATATATATATATATATATATATATATATATATATATATATATAAAACACCAATAGTTAGAGGATGAAATCCATACCACACAAAACCATCAATAAATATTAGATATTAGATATAAAGAATAAATAAATACATATTATCTCAAAGTGTGGGGATAAGAGATCAATAGGACCATTCGGAATTTAAAGTACTATACCAAAAAAGAAGAAAACCGAACAAAGTAGTCACTGAATATTAAATCTTTATTAATACATAATTAAAATGCACACATAATAAAACACAGCTATTGACTGGAAAAAGGGGCGTCAAAAAAACCTTGCATAGTATGTATATATTAGGTACAAAAAATATATATATATGAGGCAAAAGGGTTAGGCTATGTGCGCACAGTACGTTTTTCGCGGCGTTTTTGCGCGTTTTTCGGGTGCGTTTTTGGCCTCAAAACTGCAGGACTTTGCTTCCCCAGCAAAGTCTATGAGTTTTCATTTTTGCTGTCCGCACACATCTGTTTTTTTTCAGCTGCGTTTTTGTGGTGCCACAAAAACGCAGCATGTCAATTATTCCCGCGTTTTTCACTGCGCTTTTCATCCATTGAGTAAAATGGGATGTTGAAAGACGCAATGAGAAGCGCAAATAGCTGCGTTTTGGTGCGTTTTGGTGCGTTTCTAAGACCAAAAACGCAGCTGTAAACGCAGGAGGTGGGTAGTAAAGTGACATGTACAGGAAGAGGATTCCTTCTGTCAGTATATACAGAAGCGTGAATCCTCCCGGTACCGTCACCGCCGCTTCCACCTCTCGTCCTGTGCATGTCTGCTGCCGTGCGGCGCCATGTCTGGGCGGGAGGTGGAAGCGGCTGCGAAAACAAAAGTTAACAGTAGAAAAAAAAAAAAAGTTATACTCACCTGTGTGCAGACTCCCGGTGCCATGCCCGCTCCCATCTCCTCTCACGGTATCGCCACCCCCACTCCGGCTGTGTGCAGACGGCCGGGAAACCTCCGATGGATGCAGGACCTGGCGATGGATCACCTGATGCAGTCACCTGACGCATCAGGTGATCGTAAGTATCGCGGTGACGCGGGCGCCCGGCCGGTATCAGCGGATGCGTCAGGAGACTTCATCCCTGATTACCGGCAGCTGCTGCAGCGATCGGATGGGATCAGACTCCCGCCCCATCGCTGCAGGAGCTGCCGGTAATCGGCACATAAGTGAGTATTTTTTTTTTTATTTTTTTTTGCACCGATGCATCAGCTGATTGTATAATCGGCTTTTATACAATCAGCTGATGTGTGATGTGCTTCAGCCCCTAGAACCTGACACATCATCTGATCGCTCTGCCTTCCAGCAAACCGATCAGATGATATTGGATCCGGATTGGACGGCGCGGGACCCTGACCCAGGATTACTGCGGAGGGGGGTTCATTTATTTCAATAAAGATGGAGTCACTAATTGTGTTGTGTTTTATTTCTAATAAAAATATTTTTCTGTGTGTTGTGTTTTTTTTTATCTTTACTAGAAATTCATGGTGGCCATGTCTAATATTGGCGTGACACCATGAATTTCGGGCTTAGGGCCAGCTATACAGCTAGCCCTAACCCCATTATTACCCAGCGAGCCAGCCGGCATCAGGGCAGCTGGAAGAGTTGGATACAGCGCCAGAAGATGACGCTTCTATGAAAGCGCCATTTTCTGGGGTGGCTGCGGGACTGCAATTCACAGCGGGGGTGCCCAGAAAGCATGGGCACCCTGCACTGTGGATTCCAATCCCCAGCTGCCTAGTTGTACCCGGCTGGACTCAAAAATTGGGCGAAGCTCACGTCATTTTTTTTTCAAATTATTTCATGAAATTCATGAAATTTTAAAAAAAAGGGCTTCCCTATATTTTTGGTTCCCAGCCGGGTACAAATAGGCAGCTGGGGGTTGGGGGCAGCCCGTACCTGCCTGCTGTACCCGGCTAGCATACAAAAATATGGCGAAGCCCACGTCATTTTTTTTGTTTGGGGGGGCAAAGAAATCCTGCATACAGTCCTGGAAGGAGGATGCTGAGCCTTGTAGTTCAACAGCTGCTGTCTGCTCTCCTGCATACACTATTGGATGGAGGATGCTGAGCCTTGTAGGTCTGCTCCCCCTGACTCTCCCTCAAGCATACAGTCCTGGATTGAGCATGCTGAGCCTTGTAGTTCTGCAGCTGCTGTCTGCTCTCCTGCATACACTATTGGATGGAGTATGCTGAGCCTTGTAGTTCTGCAGCTGTCTGCTCTTCTGCATACACTAGTGGAGAATGAAGAACACATTGAAGAAGGAAATGACATCAGACCTTTTTTTTTTTGTTCACTGATAAAAAACGCATAAGGACGCAGTGAGCAAAAACGCAGCAAAACGCAGCAAAAAAACGCACCAAATTGCGGCAAAACGCGTGCGTTTTTTGCCACGTTTTTTCGACGCAGGTGCGTTTTTGTGCGTTTTTAGCGGCCAAAAACGCACAAAAACGCAGCGTCAAAAAGACGCAGTGTGCGAACCTAGCCTTAAGGCCCCGTCACACTAAGCAACATCGCTAGCAACATCGCTGGTAACGAACAACTTTTGTGACGTTGCTAGCGATGTTGCTGTGTGTGACATCCAGCAACAACCTGGCCCCTGCTGTGAGGTCGCTGGTTGTTGCTGAATGTCCTGGGCCATTTTTTAGTTGTTGCTGTCCTGCTGTGAAGCACAGATCGCTGTGTGTGACAGCGAGACAGCAACAACTAAATGTGCAGGCAGCAGGAGCCGGCTTCTGCTGAGGCTGGTAACTAATGTAAACATCGGGTAACCAAGAAGCCCTGTCCTTGGTTACCCGATATTTACCTTTGATACCAGCCTCCTCCGCTCTCACTGCCTGTGCTGCCGGCTCCTGCTCTGTGCACATGTAGCTGCAGCACACATCAGGTAATTAACCCGATGTGTGCTGTAACTAGGAGAGCAAGGAGCCAGCACTAAGCAGTGTGCGCTGCTCCCTGCTCTGTGCACATTTAGCTGCAGCACACATCAGGCAATTAACCCGATGTGTGCTGTAGCTAGGAGAGCAAGGAGCCAGCGCTCAGTGTGCGCTGCTCCCTGCTCTGTGCACATTTAGCTGCAGCACACATCGGGTTAATTAACCTGATGTGTGCTGTAACTAGGAGACTGGGGGCTGGTCACTGGTTGCTGGTGAGCTCACCAGCAACTCGTGTAGCCACGCTCCAGCGATCCCTGCCAGGTCAGGTTGCTGGTGGGATCGCTGGAGCGTCGCAGTGTGACAGCTCACCAGCAACCTCCTAGCAACTTACCAGCGATCCCTATCGTTGTTGGGATCGCTGGTAAGTTGCTTAGTGTGACTGGACCTTTAGTGTAAAAGGATTCAAAAGGATGAATAAATAAGTAAACACAATACACAAATAAAGTGTCAAGTGCTGGAAGATTGTGGCCAGAGGTCATGCCACTACAATTAGAGTAAGGTCAGCTGATGATTATTCAGCTGATAGTAACCAGCAGGGTAACCATCATACAAAAACCCACAGGACACAAAACCTAAAGCCTCAAATGCAGGTAAAATTCAGAGGAGACGGCTCAAGACAGTGTCAAGGAGAAAACATACATAGTTAAAAAGGTGTCAGAATCGACACACAGTAACACCAAATGGTAGCATGACAAATTCACCTTAATAGATAAGAGAGCACGGCCTCCTCAAGGTAACACGACGCCTGCCCCGACGCGCGCACGTTTCGTTGCGTCTTCTTCAGGGGGTGGAGTCATTAGGGATTGCCTGGAGTTAAGTATACACTAGCAACCAATCAGCGCAGAATCTGTGCGCATGCGTTGCTAGTTATGCACGTAATAGATCACGTGGGGAAATGTGTCAGAAAGCGTCATAAACAAACCACTGAATCACTGGACAGAAGCAGCGGAGTAGGCGTGGAAATGTCGCATGGAAAGAAAAATTACACCAACTAAATGGGTTTCATATATTGCAGCGAATTTGTATATATAGGGTTTAAACATGTATGGGAGTCAAGCGCGCATTTAAATATAAATATAAATATAAAAATAAAAGTGTTAACTTCGGAAGAAGTCATGTGACAAATGCTACGTGTCATAGAGGGGGCGGATAACCAAGTGTGTAATAGAAGGGACGGGTATAGGCGTGGAAATGTCGCATGGAAAGAAAAATTACACCAACTAAATGGGTTTCATATATTGCAGCGAATTTTTATATATATGGTTTAAACATGTATGTGAGTCAAGCATACATTTAAATATAAATATAAATATAAAATGTTAACTTCAGAAGAAGTCATGTGACAAATGCTACGTGTCATAGAGGGGGCGGATAACCAAGTGTGTAATAGAAGGGGCGGGTAGTCCAAACGTGTCAGGGGAAGGGCGGATACAAGTAACGAATCACATATGCATACTAGCAAACAATCGGCACGGAGTCTATGCACTGAACAAAGGAGTGGACGTGAAAATGCGGCTAAAAAACAGATCAAATCAGCCATATGCGTATATATAGGGTTTAAACATATATGGGAGTCAAGCGCACATTTAAATATAAAAGTGTAAATTACGGAAGGAGTCATGTGACAAATACTACGTGTCATAGAGGGGGCGGATAACCCAGTATGTAATAGAAGGGGCGGATAGCCCAAACGTATCAAGGGAAGGGCGAATACAAGTGGCAAATCACATATATATATATTAGCAGCCAGTCGGCACGGAATCTGTGCACTAAATAAAGAAAAAGATTGAGCATGGAAATGCGGCATGAGAAGCAGATCGAATCAACCATATGAATTTCATAGATTGCTTCATATATTGCAGCAAAATCGAGTAACATAACCATATCATAAGGGAGGCGGGTAGGCCAACGTGACACAGTTGCATAAAAGGGGCAAGTGAACCCGTGAAACAAGTAATCACGATATATAATAAAAAGACAGATGAGTCAAAGTGACGTGGAAGAAGCGGATAACCAGTCATTCCGCAAGACATTAAACAAAATAATATAATAAAATAATAAAACATGTGATCAAAGTGTCATATAAGGAGACTGCAATATGCCTATCAAATCTGCTCCCCCAGTGACGCACGTGGACGATCCACACAAGTCACCAAAGGGGCATGTCAGAAACACGAATAGTCAAGCCAATGTCATGGACAGTGATAAAAAGACCAATAACTCATCAAAGGAAAAAGGGGTGAGGGGGGAGGGGGGGAGGGGGGGGAGGTGGGGGGGGAACCATAAATATATAATGTCGACACATAAAGATTAATACGGTAGTCCTATTAAAATATTGACCCTCCAAGACCATGGAGTAACCCTACCAGTTCGTATATGTATATGTGATGTGAGACAGTGAGGAAGGGAAAATGACAAAGTGGGGGAGTGAACAAAGAACATAGCATAGCTTAAACCATGGTCCAGGATAAAATCAAATAATTATAAACAAGAGGACACAAAAGCCACATGTATATATGTACGCTCAACCGCACAAACATGTGGGTGTACATAAATTACAGTATAGATATACAATATGTGCCAATAAGATCCTCACAAGGGGGTCAATGACACAGACAATGACAATACAGCCGCAATATATGAAACAGTCAATAAATAAATAAATAAATAAATTGTCCAGCTCATTCCAAAATGGTCCAGATACGATGCTACATTTTAAGGTACGGCCATCTGATATTTCCCCAAGAGTGTATATATAAAATTCATGATAGCAGCAATCCAAAGTGTTCTCCATCATACACAGTCATGGATATAAAACTACATTAAAGAGAAAAAATAAAAGATTAAAATCATTGATTAAAAACAAGAATCAAAAATAAAATATGTATCAATGTAGTATGATGGAATATGATGGACAAACTTGATACAATATGACTCACAGGTGGTCACAGAAAGGGAACAAAACTAAGATTCTCATTAAGTCCCAAAGGGGACACCGTGTTCAGAGTCCATATCCACTTCGCCTCAAGTCTTGCTAATTGTTTTTTAATATTCCCACCTCTTATATGGGGGCGAATGTGATCTATCCCTCTCACCAAAAATAATGATGCATCACACTTATGGTGGAGTTTAAAGTGTTTCGGGATTGTCTTAAGGGTGGATAGATCAACAATGTCTTTAGCTGCCACAATTCCATTGACATGTTCACGTGTCCTGACTTTAAGTTGGCGAGAGGTAAGGCCTACGTATATCAGTCCACATGGGCAAGTTGCATAATAAACCTTGTACCAATGTACCAACAGCCTTGGTGGTACATGTAATAGGATGTGTGATGGTAAAAATCTTATTAGCTTTAGAATCGGTGAATGTTCTAGCCTTAACAATATTCGGGCATGCAACACAATTTCCACATGGGGAGCAACCCCAAGGTTGGAGATGCTGGTCAAGGAGAGTAGTGGGTCTATTGATATAATGACTTTGGACCAGTCTATCACGTAAATTTGTCGATCTCCTAAAAGTGATATTAGGTCTAGAGTCAAGATATCGAGAAAGTACTGGATCCGCAGTCAATATCGGCCAAAATCTCTCAAGACAAGAGTATAGGGAGGTATATTGTGAATTAAATTTTGTGATAAACCTCACTTGATTGGTTTTAGTTTTACAAGGTTCTGAATTGTATAAAAGACTCTGTATCGGAGTAAATTTGGCTCTATTCAATGCCTTTTTGACTAGTCTATGACTATAACCCCTTTCATAAAACCTCTCACTAAGTTCAGTAGCCCGTCTATTAAAATCAACATCACTAGAACAAATCCTGCGTAACCGCAGAAATTGTCCGACGGGAATGGCCTTAATCAAGGCTGGAGGATGTGAGGAACTGGCATGTAATAGAGAATTAGTCGCAGTCTTTTTGCGGAAGAGGTCTGTATGGAGATAATTAGACTTGTCACGTTTGACAATAACATCAAGAAATTCAACAGAATTCCGATCAGCCTGGTAAGTAAGGTGGATATTGCAGTCATTTTTATTTAAAGCTCCCATGAATTGATGCAATTCATCCTCAGTATCCTGCCAGATCATGAATATATCATCAATGTACCGTGTCCAAAATAGGACGGGGTCCATTGAGAGTCCATGATCTGACAGGAAGAGGTCCCTTTCCCACAGACCCAGGAACAGATTGGCATATGAGGGCGCAAAGGCCGCCCCCATAGCTGTTCCCTGGGTCTGAAGAAAAAAGGACCCCTTAAAGGTAAAGAAATTATGTGATAGCGTGAATTCCAATAGTTGTAAAATGAGTTTCTGCATCACTGGTGAAATCGAGGAAGAATTCATAAAAAATCGGGTAGCTGCTACCCCATCTGTATGTTTAATGTTTGTATAGAGAGACTCCACATAGCATGTGACCAAAATTGATTGGTCATCGATGTGGAGTCCCTCGATCTTCTTTAAGAAGTCACTTGTATTACGGGTATGGGAGGGGAGGCATTCCACCAGAGGCTGTAACTTGGCATCAATAAATTTATTGATGTGATCAAGATAGTTATTATTACCAGAAATAATCGGTCGTCCTGGGGGAATCTTGCTATTTTTATGTATCTTTGGTAATAAATAAAACGTTGGTATAGTAGGTTCACACACCTGTAATGCCAAAAACAAATCCTTGGTAATGATGTTCTCCTCCCTTGCCAGTTTCAGAATACTGAATAACTCAACCTGAAATTTAATTAGGGGATTGAAAGTCATTTTTTTATAACAAACTGGATTATTCAATTGCTTAAATGCTTCAGTTTCATACATAGCCTTAGGCCAGACCACAACATTTCCACCTTTGTCGGCAGGTTTAATTACCACATCCGATAATTTTTCAAGTTTTTGAATACTTTGACTTTCCATTCGATTAAGATTATTATTTTTAATATAGCCAGGAATTCTATCAAATTCCTGACTAACAGCTTTCACGAAAAGGTCTAAATTTGGGTAGGACGACAAAGGTGGAAATTTAGTGGATCTGGCCCTAATGCTACTGGGAATCTTACCTCCCTCTGTTGTATTGTGTTCCTGAGCCAATTCCTCCAACACGCCTAACGCCGCCTGTTCTGTCTCTGTGGGAAAGAGAGTTGATGTAGCATCATTATGAAAATATTTTTTGAACATCAAGGACCTGGCAAAAATATGCAGGTCCTTGATGGCCGTAAATTTATCAAATCTTTCCGAGGGACAGAAAGAGAGACCTCTACTGAGTACAGAGAGGTCAGAACTGGACAAAACATGTGAACTTAAATTAATTACCTTATGGAAGTTCCTTTTATATTCAGGCGAATGTCCATACATTCTTTTAGGAGAATAGGCGGAATTAGGTCTGCTGGTATTAAACCTATTATCACGTTTCCATTTAGGTGTTAGGTGATTGGACATGGGAGGTGCCTGATTGGAAATCTCTGAAACGGCACTCATAGATGTACTTGATGTAATTGATACAACAGAGGGAGTTCGTTCCTTATTGATGTTGCGAATAGTAGGTTTTTTCCACATTTAGACATTGTTATTAGCGAAATCTCGTGCATCCCTTGCATATTTGTTGGCATGATTGGATCTGATATCTTTAACCAAGGAATCTAAATATTTATCCATTTGGTCATTGAGCATAGTATATTGCTCAGGGGATAATTCCGCCTGTGCGGTGGTGTAAATTTCATTTAACAACTTGTCAATATCAATGAGTTTCTTGGTATTGAGGCTGATTAATAATTCCATAAACTTACGGGATGCATCTGAACATATACTTTCCCATGTTTTTTTGAAGACATCATCATTTACTTCAAAAGACGGTATGACTCTGACACGGAGCCCCCTTGGAATAATTTGTTTGAGTATATAATTCTCAAGAAATGCTCTGTTCCACCATATTTTGGTCTTTATATATATTATTTATATATATATATATATATATATATATATATATATATATATATATATATATATATGTCTATATATATATAGATATATATATATATATATATATAGATAAATATATATATATATATATATATATAGATATATATATATATATATATATATATATATATATATATCTAGATATAATTTATATATATATATATATATATATATATATATATATATATATATATATATATATAGATACATATATATATATATATATATATATATATATAGATATATATTATATATATATAGATATATATTATATATATATATAGATAAATATATATATAGATATATATATACAGTTAGGTCCAGAAATATTTGGACAGTGACACAATTTTCGCGAGTTGGGCTCTGCATGCCACCACATTGGATTTGAAATGAAACCTCTACAACAGAATTCAAGTGCAGATTGTAACGTTTAATTTGAAGGTTTGAACAAAAATATCTGATAGAAATTGTAGGAATTGTACACATTTCTTTACAAACACTCCTCATTTTAGGAGGTCAAAAGTAATTGGACAAATAAACCAAACCAAAAAAAATATTTTTATTTTCAATATTTTGTTGCGAATCCTTTGGAGGCAATCACTGCCTTAAGTCTGGAACCCATCGACATCACCAAACGCTGGGTTTCCTCCTTCTTAATGCTTTGCCAGGCCTTTACAGCCGCAGCCTTCAGGTCTTGCTTGTTTGTGGGTCTTTCCGTCTTAAGTCTGGATTTGAGCAAGTGAAATGCATGCTCAATTGGGTTAAGATCTGGTGATTGACTTGACCATTGCAGAATGTTCCACTTTTTTGCACTCATGAACTCCTGGGTAGCTTTGGCTGTATGCTTGGGGTCATTGTCCATCTGTACTATGAAGCGCCGTCCGATCAACTTTGCGGCATTTGGCTGAATCTGGACTGAAAGTATATCCCGGTACACTTCACAATTCATCCGGCTACTCTTATCTGCTGTTATGTCATCAATAAACACAAGTGACCCAGTGCCATTGAAAGCCATGCAAGCCCATGCCATCACGTTGCCTCCACCATGTTTTACAGAGGATGTGGTGTGCCTTGGATCATGTGCCGTTCCCTTTCTTCTCCAAACTTTTTTCTTCCCATCATTCTGGTACAGGTTGATCTTTGTCTCATCTGTCCATAGAATACTTTTCCAGAACTGAGCTGGCTTTATGAGGTGTTTTTCAGCAAATTTAACTCTGGCCTGTCTATTTTTGGAATTGATGAATGGTTTGCATCTAGATGTGAACCCTTTGTATTTACTTTCATGGAGTCTTCTCTTTACTGTTGACTTAGAGACAGATACACCTACTTCACTGAGAGTGTTCTGGACTTCAGTTGATGTTGTGAACGGGTTCTTCTTCACCAAAGAAAGTATGCGGCGATCATCCACCACTGTTGTCATCCGTGGACGCCCAGGCCTTTTTGAGTTCCCAAGCTCACCAGTCGATTCCTTTTTTCTCAGAATGTACCCGACTGTTGATTTTGCTACTCCAAGCATGTCTGCTATCTCTCTGATGGATTTTTTCTTTTTTTTCAGCCTCAGGATGTTCTGCTTCACCTCAATTGAGAGTTCCTTAGACCGCATGTTGTCTGGTCACAGCAACAGCTTCCAAATGCAAAACCACACACCTGTAATCAACCCCAGACCTTTTATCTACTTCATTGATTACAGGTTAACGAGGGAGACGCCTTCAGAGTTAATTGCAGCCCTTAGAGTCCCTTGTCCAATTACTTTTGGTCCCTTGAAAAAGAGGAGGCTATGCATTACAGAGCTATGATTCCTAAACCCTTTCTCCGATTTGGATGTGAAAACTGTCATATTGGAGCTGGGAGTGTGCACTTTCAGCCCATATTATATATATAATTGTATTTCTGAACATGTTTTTGTAAACAGCTAAAATAACAAAACTTGTGTCACTGTCCAAATATTTCTGGCCCTGACTGTATATATATATATATATATATAGATAGATATAGATATATATTTATAGATATAGATAGATATATATATATATATATATATATATATATATATATTAGATAGATAGATAGATACACCGACACTTGTGGTACGGGTTAATTACACTGACACTCGGGACACAGGGAAATTACGCAGGCACTTGGCTCTCAACACCAAGATTTCCCATGATCTGAAATCCCTCTATCAGCACACAGTTTTCATATGTTCTGATATACCTCTTGTCCTTGGCACCCAGCTTCCCCATGCTTGGCAAAACATCATTCCCTCAGCACCCAGCTTTCCCATATCAGAGAGAGCATGGGAAAGCTGGGTGCTGTGGGTAGGAGCCTTTTAACCTCAGCATAAAACAATTCCATCTCCTGCTTGCATCTTTGTCCCCCCTCATATCTAGTTCTCCAAATACAATATTGGCCCCCACATAGACTTCCATATAGTATAAAGGGTTCCACATAACTCTTCATATATTAGAATGCATCCCATAGTCCTCCATGAACTATAATGAATTTCCTAGAGTTCTCCATGTATTATAATTCACCCCATAGTTCTCCATATATTATACTGCACCACATAGTCCACAATGTGTTATAAAGCACCCCCATAGTCCATGTATAAGGTAGGCTACGTAGTCCGCCATATATTTTAATGTACCCCCCACAGTCCTATATGTATCATAACGGAACCACATTAAACTTCATATTTTATTAAGAACCCCCAGAGGAGCAAGGGGCCGCAGAGGATGAAGAGCCCCCACAGGAGCATGTGCCCCATGAGGATCCCGAGCCCCCGGTGGATCTACAGCCACCAGAGGAGGAGGAGCACCCACATGAGCCACCGGCCGGATCGGCCCCCGGTAATTGTTTCATATAACATAAACGCCATATAAAGTGCAAAACATAAAGCTGTTAAGTACTATAAAGTGTTTTTTCTTTTCATAGATGGTAGTCCAACCGGTTCGATAAGTCCATCAATATCGGACGAGGGGGAAAACCGTAAGTCATGAATCTCCTACTTCGTAATAATAAGCAGAAATAAAAATTATGATTTATAACTTTTACCATTCCCTCCATAGGCATACCCACTTTGGCAGAACTCGTCTCCTCACAAGAAAACATCCTCGCTTCGCAAAGAAGACTGATGTCAGCCCAGAGGAGGCTGATGGCCAAAGTGGGGTGTCATGCGGTGATGCTGGCCCATTATGTGGCTGGCCAAGGGGAGGGCAGCAGCAATTAACGGGGATTTTTTTTTTTTTTTCTTTGAAACTTTACATCTTGTTTTTTACATGTTGTTTTATAAAAACTTTGAAATTGATATCTGCTGTTTGGTACGTATCATTGCATAAAGCAAGTTAACAACTATCAGCACTCACAAACATTATATTACATGTATGCATCTGTATAGATGCACCAATCACATTATTCCAACTTTGGCGGAGCAGGATGTCAAGTCAGGTGACAACTGTGGTGCAGTGGGCACTATATAAAAGGCTGGTCCAGTAGTGAGAAGGTGGAGTTGATGCCAAGGTTACCAAGGAAGAAGACGTGTGTGCAGTAGGTCAGGCTCATGTTGCCTGCAGTGGAATGATCGGGAAGTGTGCTGTGCCCCAGACGAACACAAAGACTGCAAACGATTACCAGTGGAACCTGAAATCTGAATACCATCGTCGGAGAAACCCCAAGACCAAATACCATTGCCTGACGAATCCGATGACCGAATAACATCGCCAGAGGAACTTGAAGACGGAACACGGAACATTATTGAACCGCGTGAGCTTTAAATGATAGTAAAGGTATAAGGGTACCAGTCACACTTGAGCGACTCAGCAGCGATCCAACAAGCGATTTGACCTGGTCTGGATCGCTGGTGCGTCGCTACTTGGTCGCTGGTGAGCTATCAATCAGGCAGATCTCAACAGCGACCATTCCCCAGCCAGCAGCGACTTGTAAGCGATGCTGCGCTTTAAGGACGCCGGCGTCTGGAAGCTGAGGACACTGGTAACCACGGTAAACATCGGGTAACCAAGCGCTTGTTACTCAATATTTACCTTGGTCACCAGCGCACACCGCTTAGCGCTGGCTCCCTGCCCTCCTAGCCAGAGTACACATCGGGTTAATTAACACTCACAAACATTATATTACATACATGGACCCCAACCCCTGACTCCGCTATGCTTCAGACTACTCCACTTCAACTGTCAGTACTTGACTACAGTGGTCCCGCCCCTGACATCTCAGGACCCCTAGGTGGGCACTCCCATCTGCCTGTTCCCGCACACTGCTATGTCCTTTGTCACGAGGGGGTGACTAGGCTTTACTGGTTGTTTGGTGTACATGAGTGTGGGGGTTGTGTGGTGGTATGCCAATGAGGGTGGAGTATGGTACAACCTCTGTAACTACCATGTTTTGCCAGGGCATCACAACCATATGCTGAATTAAGTAAAGCAGGCAGCAAGATTGAACCAACATAAATTTATTATTACAATGAAAATATAACAATCAATTAAAATTACACACAAATAACAAAATTTAGTTGCCCTCTTCATATTGGGTGGCATATTCTGGCCGGGTGGGAGACGACAGTTGGGAAAAAAATGATTCATTTGAATAAATGGGATAATGTGGGGGGGGGATACTGTGGGGGGAGGTCAAGCTACAAGCTTGGTGGATGTATCCTCTTTGGTATATTTTGCAGGGGCTGGCGAGGAATCCATGAAGTTGAATGATGGGGCTGGTTCATCTTACATATAGTGTCAGTGTCATCAAGTTCTCCTCGGCCTGCCTTTCTTAGGACTTCAAACATTAGTCTCTCTGCTTGCTCCCTCTGTGTGGAATCCAGTTTGCTGAGTCTGTCTGATGCAAATGTCGCAAAGCTATCAACTGGAGTGCTTTTTGGCTGGGATAGTAGTTTGTTTGCTAAAGAATGAAATTCAGCGGATGTCACAGGGGTGGTGGCCTTCTTTTTGCGGAAATTTGTTCGCCGCATTTCACCAGAAGGCGCAGGTGCCTCATTATCTTCCACAATAGGCTCGATAGACGTGGTGGGGTTCTCGTTCAATTGGGGCCTCACCATATCTGTTTGACTGATATCTGTCTGAGGGTTCTGCGGGAACAGAAAAATAAATGTTAAGTAAAAGTCATACATTTTAATAGTTATTAAATTTAATTTAAGTGTGACAAAATTGTATTGGAGTGTACTTATCTGAACTGGAAGGGATAACTTTTCAAAACTGCACAATAAATCATGGTAACAAGAAGTTACTATTTTGTATTCATCAATGGCATGTACATAAAAAGTTTTAATGCTATGTACCGTGAAGCAAATAAGGTACTTACATCTACAACAGCGGAGGTGTTGTCATCGATCGGGATGTCATCGATTGGGCTGTCTGTTTGCGGATCCTGGTTTGGTTGGTAGGAGCTTTCCATCCTTCGAGGTTGCTCCTGGTCCCTTGTGAATTCAAGGAGATTAAAGTACCACAAAGGTGAAACATACACCTGGTCGGTGCCGGCCCCAGACTTTTTGGATTTGTCCACCTTATTAGCTTCCTTCTTGTAAACAGTCCTCAATCCTTGTATTTTCTTTTTTACAAGTTTGGCATCCACCGCCTCGCCTCCACTGTGTTTTTTAAAAAGCTCCATCAGTTGGGCATAGGCGGCTTGTTTTTTTATTCTGTCCGAATATTCTGCGGATTTGATTTTCCACAAGCAGGGCAGTGATTTATACAAATCCAGAAGCTCACGCACAAACTCTTCTTTGTTGTAATAAGACATCTGAAATAAAGAATGCAAAAATTATATGTAAACATAAAAGAAGTTGCAATAAACCAATCACATTTTTGGGTTATGGTGTGGCAGAGACTAAAATGGCCACCCCTATGTGTGGCAGAAACACAAAATGGCGGCTGTAGCTGAGAGACAAAAGAGCCAGCGATGCTAGGATAGGACACATTACAAACGGCACTATGGAGAGACCCCTCTGTAAAAGGCATTATACACACACAGATGAAAGCCAGCAACTTTAATCAACTCACATAATAAATATTAACATGTTATATATAACAGCAAGAACATTAAACAAAAATGAGCCCCCCCCCAAAAAAAAAAGACCTACCTTTTCAAAGAAGTGTATATCCGTCTATCAATGTAGAATCCTGGCGGAATCGCAAATCGCAAATGCGATCTCGCCGACACTCAAGTACGCTGGAGGGATTACTCCGGGTGCAGATGCGGCTTCGATCCGAAAAACACACCAACAAAGCGACGGGTACAAAGGACGAAGAAATCAGGGTGGAGTCGCAGGTTCTATCTCAAAGCAAAGCTCAAAAGAAGTGACAAAGGGTGACGCGATACAAAATTTAACCGCTAGATACGCCCCCCCTGCCAGCCCAATGAGAACGCAGTATTGGCCACCAATCAGAGCGGAGGGTGTGGAAAAGGCGACGCCCGCCCGGCCGCCCAATCAGAACGCAGTATTGGCCACCAATGAAAGCGGAGGGGGGTATGGAAAAGGCGACGCAAATGCACGCCTACGTGGCTCACTGCATTTCACTACGCCCCTAATGGGATCGGAATCGTTAACATAGTTGCTGTGTGACAGGGTCCCAACGATTTGAAAGATCGTTATACGGGACGCATGCTCGCTCATAAAGTCGTTATGTGTGACACCCAACATGCGATTTCAACAACGACTCATAAACGATCCAGGAAGTGTGACGTAGTAGCGATCTCGTTCACGATCTCGTTATGTGTGACTGGACCTTTAGTCTCTTTCCTGGCCTTGCTCCTGAGCAGTCCTGATCTAATTCCCCCCTCCCCCTCTCGATTGAGGGATGGGACAGGAGTGTGTTGAAACCACAGAAAGACAGATAAGGCAAAAACCAAAACTCTGTCACACGGCACACACAAAGGTAAAGACAATAAGAGATTCAGGAGGAAAAACAAGAGCAGGAAGGAAGTATAACACAACAGGGGTTGACTCCAAAACAGTACCAAGCAAAATGCACCACTAAACACAATTTTCATCAGAGAGAGTCTGGGACACCATACCTCACAGATCAACACAGAATAAACTATGAATTGAAAAAAGAAAAAAGTATTCAGCTCACCTGTCATTCAAGACCTCAATATCCAAGGGGTGCACGTGGTCTGCTGGCCAGTCCTTGCCAGCTGGGAAGGAAAGGAGAAAAAGCGAAGGTATGGGCCCAGCACTAATTCCAGGTAATATAGATAAATCCTTTATTTGTACATATTAAATTTTTGCAGGAACTGCAGGCTGAAAAAACATGACATAGGTAACCTTTACGCATTTCAAATTTTAAATTAAAAGCAAAAAAAGTCCTTAGTCATAAGCAGAAGAAACTATACCTGGCATGGGTAGAAGGAGTCCAACATTATAAATAGGAAGGCAACAGATGTAATAGGTCTCCCCACAACATGTGATTAAAGGAGCAAGCAGACTAGCAGAGTAACTTTTGCTAGCCAGGAAAAGAGAAACCATCTGGCGGAGTGTCAGAATCTACAATCTGAACAGACTCAAATACCGCAAGGACAGTCAGCGAAGTTTGTGCAGAACTCCGTGTGACAATTCCTTTTTGGGTTCTGGGGTCTCACCATCATAATAAATGCAAGTTGAAAAAAAAATAGTTCTCACCTCACTGTTCTCCTGTCCAACTGTTGTGCCCTTTGTACAGTTCTCTACACAACTACCTCTGGATTTTTCATTACTGCTTCACAACGCGAAATGTGCTCTTTCTCTATATTCATTCTGCTTTGGGGCGGTTGGCAGCAAAGATACCTATGATATCATGACTTAATATACAGTACAGACCAAAAGTTTGGACACACATTATCATTCAAAGAGTTTTCTTTATTTTCATGACTCTGAAAATTGTAGATTCACATTGAAGGCATCAAAACTATGAACTAACACATGTGGAATGAAATACTTATCAAAAAAAGTGTGAAACAACTAAAAATATGTCTTACTGTATATTCTAGGTTCTTCAAAGTAGCCACCTTTTGCTTTGATTACTGTTTTGCACAGTCTTGGCATTCTCTTTATTAGCTTCAAGAGGTAGTCACCGGAAATGGTTTTCACTTCACAGGTGTGCCCTGTCAGGTTTAATAAGGGGGATTTCTTGCCTTATTGATGGGGTTGGGACCATCAGTTGTGTTGTGCAGAAGTCTGGTGGATACACAGCTGATAGTCCTACTGAATAGACTGTTAGAATTTGTATTATTGCAAAAAAAAAAAAAAAGCAGCTAAGTAAAGAAAAACAAGTGGCCATCATTACTTTAAAAAATGAAGGTCTGTCAGTCCAAATAATTGGGAAACTTTGAAAGTGTCCCCAAGTGGACTAGCAAAAACCATAAAAAGCTACAAAGAAATTGGCTCACATGAAGACTGCCCCAGGAAAGGAAGACAAAGAGTCACCTCTGCTGCGGAGGATTAGTTTTTCCGAGTCACCAGTCTCACAAATCACAGGTTAACAGCAGCTCAGATTAGAGACCAGGTCAATGCTACACAGAGTTCTAGCAGCAGACACATCTCTAGAACAACTGTTAAGAGGAGACTTTATGTAGCAGGCCTTCATGGTAAAATAGCTGCTAGGAAACCACTGCTAAGGACAGGCAACAAGCAGAAGAGACTTGTTTGGGTTAAAGAACACAAGGAATGGACAGACCAGTGGAAATCTGTGCTTTGGTATGATGAGTCCAAATTTGAGATCTTTGGATCCAACCACCGTGTCTTTCTGTGACGCAGAAAAGGTGAATGAATGGATGGACTCTACATGCCTGGTTCCCACCGTGAAGCATGGAGGAGGTGTGATGGTGTGGGGGTGCTTTGTTGGTGACACTGTTGGGGATTTATTCAAAATTGAAGGCCTACTGAACCAGCATGGCTACCACAGCATCTTGCAGAGGCATGCTATTCTATCCGGTTTGCGTTTAGTTGGACCATCATTTATTTTTCAACAGGACAATGACCATAAACACACCTCCATGCTGTGTAAGGGCTATTTGACTAAGAAGGAGAGTGATGGGATGCTACGCCAGATCACCTGGTCTCCACAATCACCAGACCTGAACCCAATCAAGATAGTTTGGAGTGAGCTGAACAGCAGAGTGAAGGCAAAAAGGCCAACAAGTGCTAAGCATCTCTGGGAACTCCTTCAGGACTGTTGGAAAACCATTTCCAGTGACTACCTCTTGAAGCTCATCAAGAGAATGCCAAGAGTGTGTAAAGCAGTAATCAAAGCAAAAGGTGGCTACTTTGAAGAACCTAGAATATAAGACATATTTTCAGTTGTTTCACACTTTTTTGTTAAGTATTTCATTCCACATGTGTCAATTCATAGTTTTGATGCCTTCAATGTGAATCTACAGTTTTCAGAGTCATGAAAATAAAGAAAACTCTTTGAGAAAGTGTGTCCAAACTTTTAGTCTGTACTGTATGACATCACAAGTTAAGATGGAGAATAAGGACATCTCAGAAGTGAAGAAGAAGCAGGTAAAAGCTGAGCAGAGGACAGGACTGGGGATGCAATGTCTAAAAAGGCAAGAAGTGAGGTCTATTTTTTAACTCCTTTCCTAGATATCTGCAGATCAACAAAATATTGGTTAAATTAGCAAAAAGCAAATTAAAAAAATTTAGATTCAGTGGAATCTGACTTTTTGTGAAATTTGAGGTGACTTTAATTTGCATCAAATCAATTTGCTTATCTCTAGCCACTATGATCCTACCTACAGTTCAAAGCCCTAAAAATGCGTGAAACTTAAAAGAGCAGAAATCTACAATTTTGCATTTCATTTATCACAATAATTAATCCAGTGACAAAAGTGTCTGGGTTCAAGTGTTAATATTTGGACAGTTTTGACTTTAAAAGACACTCTCATTCTTTTCATTTGTTTTAAAAGCATAGCTATGTAAAAAGTTCAGCTTGAAAAAAAACATTGTGGATGTGTAGTAGTGAAATAAGCATTGATGATGTCACCAATTTTGCAAGTAAATATGGTACATTTCTAAAGTGCTATTGACATGAATTTCTCACCAGATGTCAGTAACAACCCATTCAACCCACACAGTGAAAGAAATCAAACCATAGATGTCTATAAATTGATTTGCGTAGTTATGATAAGTGAAGTATATATACACTGCACACTCTTGAGATGCAAAGTGAAAGTTTTTATTGATGTGTTAAGAACAGAAAAATAAATGTGGCAGGGTGCTTATCTATACGAAATATTGTGACGTTTTTACTTTTTTTTTCAAACGAGCTGTAGAACATCAAAAGAGAAGGATAAATACATGTCTAACATGAACATAAAGTACATGCTCAACCATGTGTATCAACATATATACAAAATAAATACAATATAGATAAAATAATAACATGTCACCTATATGAATGCTAACAACATAATAATGGTCAAAATCATGTGCACAATGTCATATATACAACATACAGTATAACTATATACAATATATACACATATTACTGTATGGGAGACAGAACCATTGCAGGGTTTACATTCATTAGACAACCACTGTGTGGTTAGAGTGACATGAACATATGTATATTATTTCTCATGCAGGACTAACCTGAGCTCATATAGTCATAGGGCTTGTAGCACAATATAGAATACAGTAGAGTCTGTATGGGACCAGAGGTGGTGCTACACCAGCATGAGGATGGGCATTAGGAAAGGCAAACATGCTGTGAAATAGAGGAATAGGGTCAATATGGCAAAATGAAGTGCAAATAAAAGAATGGCGCAAATGTTTTCAACATATTCTGAATAAGTGTTCCCTGGACTTAATCATATTAAAAATTTAATTTTGAGCTCTAAACTCTATTTAAAAATGTGAACAAAGTATCAGGAATATCAAAACATAATTCACAACATCACTTTCCTCTGAAGACTGTGAATTGTTAAAGAAAAATAAACTCTGAACTTAGTAAAATCCAACAACAGAGGAAGAGGGAAATGTTTCAACACGGTGCAGAGGACTATAGCAAAAAACAAGTTTAAAGATGGCTAAACTCATCTTCTTGGGGCCTTTTCCGATACCCTCCCTACAGGTCACAGGACTCTACATGTTCTGGCAGTGACGCCTCTATCAATCAATTACATAATTTTTTAGGGAATTGCCCAAAACACACAGGCGACAAGAAGGTCAAAGAGAATTCGCCACACCTCACATGATGACCAGCTCCCAGGTAACATACCAAACCTGGTCATGAACATCTCATCACACACTCTCACCTCATCAGAACTATGTATCCTACAGGAGGTCCTCTCTTTCTGCGCCACATCAACACTTTACACTTTTCAGATGAAACAGGACCCATAAAGGTTCTACAGAACCATTCAACTTAAAACACATTTTGTATTGTCAAGCAACACATGTACACATCGGATACCTCCCCACCTATCCCCTGGAGAGATGACAACCACACCTTTATCAATCTCCCATGGACACACAATGTTAAGAAGGTCCAGTCACACTAAGCAACTTACCAGCGATCCCAACAACGATAGGGATCGCTGGTAAGTTGCTAGGAGGTTGCTGGTGAGATGTCACACTGCGACGCTCCAGCGATCCCACCAGCAACCTGACCTGGCAGGGATCGCTGGAGCGTCGCTACACGAGTTGCTGGTGAGCTGTCACCAGCAACCAGTGACCAGCCCCCAGCGCCGCGTGGAAGATGCTGCGCTTGGTAACTAAGGTAAATATCGGGTAACCAACCCGATATTTATCTTGGTTACCAGCGCACGGAGCTACACGTGCAGAGAGCAGGGAGCAGCGCACACTGAGCGCTGGCTCCCTGCTCTCCTAGTTACAGCACACATCGGGTTAATTACCCGATGTGTGCTGCAGCTACATGTGCACAGAGCAGGGAGCAGCGCACACCGCTTAGCGCTGGCTCCCTGCTCTCCTAGTTACAGCACACATCGGGTTAATTACCCGATGTGTGCTGCAGCTAAATGTGCACAGAGCAGGGAGCAGCGCACAATACTTAGCGCTGGCTCCCTGCTCTCCTAGCTACAGCACACATCGGGTTAATTAACCCGATGTGTCCTGCAGCTACATGTGCACAGAGCAGGAGCCGGCACTGACAGTGAGAGCGGCGGAGGCTGGTAACAAAGGTACATTTCGGGTAACCAAGGACAGGGCTTCTTGGTTACCCGATGTTTACTGTGGTTACCAGCCTCCGCAGAAGCCGGCTCCTGCTGCCTGCATATTTAGTTGTTGCTGTCTCGCTGTCACACACAGCGATCTGTGCTTCACAGCGGGACAGCAACAACTAAAAAATGGCCCAGGACATTCAGCAACAACCAACGACCTCACAGCAGGGGCCAGGTTGTTGCTGGATGTCACACACAGCGACATCGCTAGCAACGTCACAAAAGTTGTTCGTTAGCAGCGATGTTGCTAGCGATGTTGCTTAGTGTGACGGGGCCTTTAGAGAAACTTTTATTGACTTAATTGACAGTGACACTCATCATATATTTCAACAAGAATGTCAGGGCAGATTCCCCATACACCACAATGTCAACCCGATTGAAAGGGCCACCATATGCAGTCTAAAATCCAATCAAAAAATTATAATCAAACTAGTAGACAAAGGCTGGGATATTATAGTAGTTAACAAAGCAGATTATATAAATGAGGTCACATATCAATTATCGGTCCACTGTACACACAACCCGGTATTGAATGACCCCACATTCTCAGTACAAAGGAACGTATGCCAACTATTATATGATTACCTCCAAAAAAGCAGAAATGACAACAAAATGGTGGCTTTTCTAAACAATTCTCACCCTGTAACCTCAGTCTTCTATAATTTGCAGAAAATCCATAAATCCTTACATAGCCCACAAGAGAGCCCTCCACTGATTCAGTCCTGTCACCTCTCTCCATTTTTCTTAAGAAAATTTTGACCCCATTATCTAAGAGATATGCATGTTATATACTCGACACAGGCCACTTTTTAGAGATTTCAGTTCAAATAAAAATGATCTATCCCGCTACCATTTTAGTCAAACTCAATGTCAATAACCTTTATACCACCATTGAAAATCAGAAAGGGCTATGAGCAGTAAGAAGGCTCCTATCCAACATATTCTGTATAAAACTACTGTGGTTAGTATTACACTCCAACTTTTTTCTTTTTGGGGATCAATTTTATATACAGTCAGGGCCAGAAATATTTGGACAGTGACACAAGTTTTGTTATTTTAGCTGTTTACAAAAACATGTTCAGAAATACAATTATATATATAATATGGGCTGAAAGTGCACACTCTCAGCTGCAATATGAGAGTTTTCACATCCAAATCGGAGAAAGGGTTTAGGAATCATAGCTCTGTAATGCATAGCCTCCTCTTTTTCAAGGGACCAAAAGTAATTGGACAAGGGACTCTAAGGGCTGCAATTAACTCTGAAGGCGTCTCCCTCGTTAACCTGTAATCAATGAAGTAGTTAAAAGGTCTGGGGTTGATTACAGGTGTGTGGTTTTGCATTTGGAAGCTGTTGCTGTGACCAGACAACATGCGGTCTAAGGAACTCTCAATTGAGGTAAAGCAGAACATCCTGAGGCTGAAAAAAAGAAAAAATCCATCAGAGAGATAGCAGACATGCTTGGAGTAGCAAAATCCACAGTCGGGTACATTCTGAGAAAAAAGGAATTGACTGGTGAGCTTGGGAACTCAAAAAGGCCTGGGCGTCCACGGATGAAAACAGTGGTGGATGACCGCCGCATACTTTCTTTGGTGAAGAAGAACCCGTTCACAACATCAACTGAAGTCCAGAACACTCTCAGTGAAGTAGGTTTATCTGTCTCTAAGTCAACAGTAAAGAGAAGACTCCATGAAAGTAAATGCAAAGGGTTCACATCTAGATGCAAACCATTCATCAATTCCAAAAATAGACAGGCCAGAGTTAAATTTGCTGAAAAACACCTCATGAACCCAGCTCAGTTCTGGAAAAGTATTCTATGGACAGATGAGACAAAGATCAACCTGTACCAGAATGATGGGAAGAAAAAAGTTTGGAGAAGAAAGGGAACGGCACATGATCCAAGGCACACCACATCCTCTGTAAAACATAGTGGAGGCAACGTGATGGGATGGGCATGCATGGCTTTCAATGGCACTGGGTCACTTGTGTTTATTGATGACATAACAGCAGACAAGAGTAGCCGGATGAATTCTGAAGTGTACCGGGATATACTTTCAGCCCAGATTCAGCCAAATGCCGCAAAGTTGATCGGACGGCGCTTCATAGTACAGATGGACAATGACCCCAAGCATACAGCCAAAGCTACCCAGGAGTTCATGAGTGCAAAAAAGTGGAACATTCTGCAATGGCCAAGTCAATCACCAGATCTTAACCCAATTGAGCATGCATTTCACTTGCTCAAATCCAGACTTAAGATGAAAAGACCCACAAACAAGCAAGACCGGAAGGCTGCGGCTGTAAAGGCCTGGCAAAGCATTAAGAAGGAGGAAACCCAGCGTTTGGTGATGTCCATGGGTTCCAGACTTAAGGCAGTGATTGCCTCCAAAGGATTCGCAACAAAATATTGAAAATAAAAATATTTTGTTTGGGTTTGGTTTATTTGTCCAATTACTTTTGACCTCCTAAAATGTGGAGTGTTTGTAAAGAAATGTGTACAGTTCCTACAATTTCTATCAGATATTTTTGTTCAAACCTTCAAATTAAACGTTACAATCTGCACTTGAATTCTGTTGTAGAGGTTTCATTTCAAATCCAATGTGGTGGCATGCAGAGCCCAACTCGCGAAAATTGTGTCACTGTCCAAATATTTCTGGACCTAACTGTACAATCACTTGGAACGTCAATGGGCTCTAAAGTGGCACCTCCATAATCAAACAGTTACATGAGCTTATTTTAGAATGAACATGTGCAACAATGATCTATTCAAACAGTTCACGAGCAGTTGGCATCATTATACAGTTGAAACCAGAAGCTTACATACACTATCTAACAAGACATCTGCATGTTTTTCTCACTATCTGACATGAAAGCAAAATAAACTTTTCCCGTTTTTCCCGTTGTCAGGAGGAATGGACCCAAATTCCTACCAACTATTGTGAGAAGCTTGTAGAAGGATTTCCAAAACATTTGACCCAAGGCATACCAAGGGGAATGGTACCAAAACATTTGACTCAAGGCATACGAAGGGGAATGGTACCAAATACTAATGAAATATATGTAAACTTTTGATTTTGCAGAAAGTAATAAAAATGCCTTAAAACATTCTCTCTCTCTCTCACTCTTTCCTTATTCTGGCATTTGGGAAATATAAATCATTTTGGTTCCTAATTGACTTAAAACGGGAAAGGTTTATTCTGATTTCTTGTCAGATATTGAGAAAAACATGTATTTTTAGATAGTATATTTTGTGAGGTAACAGCTGGCTATATAGGGAATAACTGATATGTGTCAAAGAGGCGGCGGTCATCTGCGATGTAAACCTGGAATGTTTACTCTAGGTCTTGTAGTTCTACTATGGTTGGTAATGTTTGCTAGGCCAAGTTTAATAGCCTGAAGTGTAGGCGGGTCTGGCTATTCACATCCCTCCACCCATGTAGTGTCTCAGGTGATATAATGAGACTGTTTGTCTCAGCACATGGGTACCCTGTCTTTGGAAGCTGGAAGACTTTCTGGAAGGCACTGGAGAGGGGAGTGCAGCCAGCATAGAGAGGCAGAGATCCTGTGCGGGCACTGACAGCAGAATTCTGAGCTTGTAAGAAGCAAGCTTCTGGAATTGTAGACTGACAGGATTCAGGGTGTGGAGCAGCCATAGCTCCTGAAAGGTAATGTGGCGCCCCAGGACCTGGTCGCCAAAACAGCATTGCCCTTCCAAAGGGTTAATGCTGAGCCTGGAGGTAATTGGGAGGTCTATTGGCCAGTAAGTTTAACATCCAACGCAGTTCTCCCTCAGGCCAGCAGGGGGAGCTCTGAACCTGGAATTCCAGGGAGCATTCCTTAAGTCTGACCTGAGGGAGGAAGTAGTGTTCAGTCTGTAGAGAGAAGTGATAGCAAGCAGACGCAGAGTGTGCTGTCCTGTGGATCTGGGGCCTAGAGCTGGAGCAGCTTGGCCCAGGGAAGCAGGAGTAGCAGAGAGGCACAGAAGAGACTCGGACATCGGAGTCTGTGGCCACCAGGGCCTAAAATACTCCCTGGTAGCCGAATCCGAAGGGCAGGAGAGCTGCAAGCACCTGGCCCATAAACAGCCCGAAGGTACAGCTGCATCATCAGGGCCTGGTGTGGACTCCAGCAGAA
The DNA here is from genome assembly GCF_048569485.1 of Anomaloglossus baeobatrachus. Lineage (NCBI taxonomy): Eukaryota > Metazoa > Chordata > Amphibia > Anura > Aromobatidae > Anomaloglossus > Anomaloglossus baeobatrachus. The sequence goes on along the minus strand of NC_134354.1, from coordinate 539,192,459 downwards.
AAGCACCAGAGAGGGCCTGCGCAGCCTACCACAGAGGGAAAGGGACGTACCACCGGTCCCAGCAGCAAGAGGGCCATTGCTAAATCCAGAGAGCAGGGTCCTATAACAGTAAAGAAAAGAACAGGAGTAGGCCTCATACTCAGCTGGCTAAAAAGATCACCCCAAGTAATTCCAGGCCGACCGGATCCCCTTCACCACCTGTAACGGTCTCCCAGGACTGGACTGTTCTTAAAGTAAAAGAGGAGAAGGTAAAGAGACTGTTGTTTGTTCCTGTTTCTTTCATTGCCTGTTGGCCCTGCACCGTGTTATCCACACAACACCATAGACTTTCACGAGCACCAACAGTGTCCCCGGGGCACCGCTCCACCTGTGGGGAGCAGTACCACCATTGCTGCCATATCATCACCCCGGAGGCCTCACACAGCAGCGGCGGCTTAATAGCCGCAAACCACAGGTGGCGTCACGAAACAAATACTTTAATTGCTCCCAAGTCACCAGCCATATTTAAAACTGACACCCACCAGGGCCACGGAGTCGGACCCCGCCACCACTGATGACCCCCGGACTAGTCCGGCTCGGCACCGGGTGTCCCATAGCCCTGGGGTGGGCGAGTCAACTTTTGGCGTCACGAACAGGATTTCGTGCCCGGCGCCCACCGGGTACTGTGCGCCTTTGAAAAGACTGTGTGTTTACTGTTTGAAGACTGCCGCCGCCATTAGCTTCGCTGAGTGCAGGAAGAAGGGGGGCGTGCCCGAAAAAGAGCGCGAAGGGAGCGCGCCATCAGAGTGGAGGGTCGTTAACCCCGCGCTACCCGGAAGAGATAGTAAAAAGAAAGCGGAGCCTGGTAAGGTTCACTAAGGGGGAGGAAGATGTCCGACACCGAGGGAGAGCCGGTGGCTGTAGTAGTTCAAGACGCAGCAGCACCGGCCGATGTAATCCCAGTCCCCGCGGTAGCGCCGGTAATGCCGATCACAATGCCGTACATCCCGGGAGCAGAATGGCTGCCGCAGTACTCCGGGGAGTCACATACCCTGAGCGACTTCAGAGAAAGGCTGCACAGCTTGTTCCGGGTGTATCCGCTGACTGAGAGCCAGAAGGTGGGCATATTAATGGGGCAGCTAGCCGGCGCGGCCCAGCGTGAAGTGAAGTCCTGGCCTGATACAGATAAAGGGACAGCGACCCAGATACTGGCTAAGTTAAAGAGTACTTTTGACACCCGCACTGCAGCAGAAATAAAGATGAGATTCTTTGGGTGCAAACAACGGGCCACAGACAGCATAAGGGACTATGCCTTAAACTTGCAGGAGGCCCTGAAAGCAATTAAACAGGTGGACCCAGAGAGTGTACGTGAAGAAGACAAACTCCTAACTGAGCAGTTCATAGAGGGGCTCCTGTCAGATGCCCACAGGACCCAGCTGCGTATCATGGTCCTGCAGAACCCTGCTCTGGACTTTGCAAAGTTTAAGGACCAGGCCATCCGGGTACTGAGGGAATCTACACCGAATGACCCAGTACCCCTCCGGCCTCTTGCTATCACGTACCCCGGGGTGGTGCCTGCAATACGAGCCGCTGCAGGGGCTGAGGCGCAGTCCCTGGATAAGGATCCCGCGGCAGAGCTCAGACAGCAGGTCCAGGAGCTGACCAAGACTGTAGCTGCCCTTGCCAAGACTGTGCAGTCTCTACAAGTGACCCCATCGCCTGCAAGAATCGAGTTGGTTTCCAGCCCAGATGACAGATGACGTCCCATGGATGCGACAGAGGAGGATTCCGCCGACCCGAGGAAAAGACACAGACCGGTATGATTCAACGGTACAACCGATCTGCCGCCGCTGCAGCCAGGCGGGCCATATTGCAAGACACTGTCCTTTAAATGGGCCGACCCCCAGGTGTAAGGAAGCCCGGCTCAACCCCCAGTCGCAACAAGTATGTGGGAGGACGCCCGGTCCTTCCTATTGTGCTGGATGGGATCCCTTTGAATGCCCTCCTGGATACGGGGTCCCAGGTAACAACCATCCCTTATAAACTGTACAAAAGATATTGGGCTGATTCAGACATTGACCATGGCCCAGATGATGATTTAACAATTGTGGCCAGTAATGGTCAGCCCTTGCCTCAAATTGGGTATAAAGAAGTAACCATTAAAGTGGGGCGGGTAGAATTGCCATGTCAGGGGATGACAATTGTAGATATTGATCGCAAAGAATCTGACCCACTGCTAACCATTGGTACAAATGTGATAGAAAATTTTATTGCCGAAGTGATAATTTTGTTGCAACAGGCATCTGAAACTGCCAGCTCCGGGCAGCAGCGTGCCCTACAGAGAGAAATCCGAGCCCTGATGAGGAGGCAGCAGGTAGAGCTGGCCGGAGGAGAAATTGGCAGTGTGAGGGTAAGTGACCCCCTCCCCATTGCAATACCCCCAAGAAGTGAAATGTTGATATGGTGTCGGGCAGCAATAGGCCTCAAGGGTCAGGATTACCAGGCCTTGGTAGAACCGGTGTATTCAGACAGTAGGCCTGGAGTCCTGATAGCCAGAGGGGTAGCAGACTTCCGCAAGGGAAGAGTGCCCGTCCGTGTCCTGAATTGTGGGGAGGAGGTAGCCAAATTGCCCTGGTACGCCACTGTAGCAAAACTGTACACTGTCAGTAACAATACCATCAAAGCAGTGGAACCCTTGATCCCGTCCGACCAGGCGGAAGACAATGGCTCCAAGGGACAGCTGGAAGACTGGTGCCAAAAATTACATGTGGGCACCGACTCCACCCCCTCACACCAAAAGCATGGGGTTTACCGGGTGGTACAGGAGTACGAGCGGGTCTTCAGCAAACACCCCCTAGATTTTGGGCAGGTAAAAGGGGTTAAACATCAAATCCCCACGGGTGATCATCATTCCATTAAAGAGAGATACCGCCCTGTACCCCCAGCACAGTATCAGCATGCCAAAGAAATGTTACGGGAAATGAAGGAGGCTGGGGTTATCAGAGATAGCTGTAGCCCTTGGGCAGCTCCACTAGTGCTCGTAAAGAAAAAAGATGGTACAATGAGAATGTGCGTAGATTACAGACAAATTAACCGCATTACACATAAAGATGCTTATCCACTACCCAGAATAGAAGAGTCACTAACGGCCTTTAAATCAGCTAATTATTTCTCCACCCTGGATCTCACCAGTGGGTATTGGCAGGTTCCCGTGGCAGAGGCGGACAAAGAGAAGACTGCATTCACGACACCAATGGGTCTATGCGAGTTCAATTGTATGCCGTTCGGGCTCTGCAATGCCCCAGGGACATTTCAGAGATTGATTGAGTGCTGCTTGGGCCATCACAATTTTGAAACCGTGCTATTGTACCTGGATGACGTCATAGTCTACTCCAAGACCTACGAAGATCACCTGATGCACTTAGCAGAAGTGTTTGAGTCCCTGTCGGAGTATGGCCTGAAGATAAAGCCGTCCAAATGTCACTTCTTGAAGCCAAAGGTACAGTACCTGGGTCATGTGGTCAGCGCAGAAGGTGTGGCACCTGATCCGGAGAAAGTCACCGTAATCAAGGACTGGCCAAGACCCACCACGGTAAAGCAGGTGCGGCAGTTCCTTGGGCTGGTGGGCTACTACCGAAGGTTCATTGATGGTTTCACAAAGATAGCAGCGCCTCTTCAAGATCTCCTGGTGGGCCAGCCAAAGCAGGCTAAGAAGCAGAGCCCTCCATTTGAATGGAACAGCCAAATAGAAACATCTTTTGTCCGGCTGAAAGGGGCTCTCACGGGAGAAGAAATTCTGGCCTACCCTGACTACAGCCAGCCGTTTGTACTGTATACAGACGCTAGCAACGTGGGACTGGGAGCAGTTCTGTCCCAGGTGCAGGGAGGCAGAGAGAAGGTGATAGCTTACGCCAGTAGGAAGCTTCGGCCCACAGAAAGGAATCCAGAAAACTACAGTTCCTTCAAGCTGGAGTTCCTCACTATTGTTTAGGCAGTGACTGAACGCTTCAAGCACTATCTGGCATCGGCCAAGTTCACCATCTTCACGGACAACAATCCGTTGACACATCTGGCAACAGCCAAGTTAGGTGCGTTGGAACAGCGATGGATGGCCCGGCTGTCTAACTTTGACTTTACCATCAAGTACCGGGCTGGCAAGAAGAATAACAATGATGATGCGCTGTCCAGAATGCCTCACTTACCCGAGTCTGGAGAAGACCTGGATGAACTCGAAGAGATAGAGTTACCGGCTTTCCATCACCAAGGTGTTTCCCAGTGTGAGCATGCTGTAGGAATGAAGTGCTCGAGCCAGCACGAGGTCTCGGTCAACCCATTACTCCACCATAATTGGGAAGAGACACAGAACGGTGACCCGGCCGTGCGATTGGTCAAAGAAAAGCTAATACACGCTGAGACGCATCTCGGTCCAGACGCTCCACAAGAAGCCCAGCAGTTGTGGAAGGAGAGGGGACGACTGTTCACCTACCAAGGCAAGCTCTGCAAGAGATATGTCAACTGGCGAATGAATGAACTCGTCTGGCAGATAGTGGTCCCACAGAGGGATGCTCCAATGGTCCTAGCAGCTTACCATGATAAAGCAGGACACTTCGGGTGGAAGAAGTTGGAGACCCTACTCCGCGATCGGTTCTACTGGGTGCACATGAGAAAGACGATCGAGAAGTGGTGCCGAGACTGTGGTCCGTGTAACCTGAGGCGGAAGGATGATGCCAGCCAGAGGTCTCCCCTACAGCCAATTGTCACGAAGCAGCCCCTGGAGTTGGTGGCCCTGGACCACGTGAAGTTAACACCAAGCCGGTCAGGCTATGTGTACGCCCTCACCATTGTGGACCATTACTCTCGTTTCCTGGTAGTAGTGCCTGTGAAGGACCAGACAGCCAGAACAGCAGCTAGAGCATTCCAGGCATACTTTTGTCGGCCTCACGGTTATCCGGAAAGGGTACTGACTGATCAAGGTCCTGCATTCGAGGCCGAAGTGTTCCAAGAGTTCTGTAACATGTACGGCTGTAAGAAAATCCGAACAACACCGTACCACCCCCAAACCAATGGATTGTGCGAGAAGATGAACCATGTGGTTATTGATATGCTGAAGACTCTACCTCTGGAAGAAAGAAACCAATGGCCAGAGAAGTTACCAGATCTGGTAGACCTGTACAACCATATCCCAGTAAATTCGACCAACTGCAGCCCTGCTTACCTGATGCGAGCAAGACCTGGCAAGTTACCTGTAGACTTGGAGATGGGGACTGTGTCACCTGAAGCGGTTCAGGAGATAGAAGATTGGGATACAGAGCAACAACAGCAGTACCGCAAAGTCCAGGAATGCGTAGAAAGGAGCCTGTCCCAAGCAAGAACGAGACAAGAGCAGAACTACAATCAAACAGCCCCAGCAACTCCCTTAGCACCTGGAGAACAGGTCCTCAAGAAAAAGCGGAGGGCGCATAAATTAGATGATCAGTGGGAGAATGAACCCTACACCATTATTCCCTCCAACTTTGACAATAGTAAGGTATGCCTCATAAGCAAAGATGAAGGCAAGACCTATCAAGCAGTTTCTCGAGACCGCCTGAAAGCATGCCCTGAACGGTGCAGAATCCAAAAAGAAGTAGAAGAAGTACAAGAAAGTCCCCAAAGTCAAGAAAAAGAGGAAGAGATGATCCAAACAATCCTTGGAAAATTCCCCAAAACTTGGACCCGAATAAACAATGCCATAGTGGTACCAGTCTTGACGTTCCCGCAGTTTGTCGAGCCAGAAACAGAAGGGGTTCCAGATCCACCTAAAGAACCGTCCGCTCCAACACAAGATGACACACCAGCAGTAGAACAGGAGGCTCAACCCCCTGCCAGTGGTGAACCTGCCGTACCCTTGGTGAATCTGAGACCCCGTAGGCAACCAACATGCATCCCTGTCAGGGTTAGGCCTACCAATAACACGGGGGGGGCAGACACTCCAAGTAGTCAGGGACAAACCCCAGAGCTACGCCGTCACAACGTAGCACTCGGGGACAGCCCCCTCCAAGGTATAGAACATAGAAAGTAAAATAACTAACAGAGTGTAAATAGTTATGTGAAAATGTCTTGTATGTAATGTTTTGCTTTAGGTGATGAAGTAAATGGACAATTGGGCCACTGGACTATGGGTGGCCAATAGTGATGAGCGAGTACTAAAAAGCTCGGGTGCTCGAGGCTCGGGCCGAGGATCCCAAGATACTCGTGTACTCGGCCCGAGCACCGAGCCCAATGTTATCCTATGGGAGACCCGAGTATTTTTGTGAAATGACCCCCCGGCAGTATGTAGAAACCCTAAAAATGTCACAAAAGTCTCAGAAGAGTGCTCAAATGACATGGCAACAGCATGGGGAAGACCCCTTGAAGCATTTATCACTCAAAAGTCACAGCTGTGAACAATTTTGTCCGAGTTTTACGCCATTTTTAAGGACTCACCAGAAAACCTTCCACAATGACACCAAAATGAATTTTCATGGCGGAAATGTTAAGGGCACATACCCAATAGTGAGATAGAGCTGGTGTATGTTACTTTTTGAGATTAATACATGAAAGATTTTACGTGAAAACCTTGTGTGGCACTCCGATGTCCAAAACGGACGTTTTGTGCTTTTTACTAACGATGTCGGTCATTTTTTTTTTCATTCTATCTCCCGTCGGTCGGTCTCGCTCTGTCTGTCTCTCTCTGTCTTGTCTGTCCCCCTCTCACAGTCTGTCGGTCAGTTCCCCCCCCTCTCTCTTACTTACCGTTCCCCGATCACCGGCGCGGCGCTGCACGGCTGTTCACTAAACTCCGGCGGCTTTTCCTCTTTTGAAAAAGCCGGCCGCTCATTAATCAATCTCGTATTCCCTGCTTTCCTGCTTTTCGGCGCCTATGATTGGTTGCAGTGAGACACGCCCCCACGCTGAGTGACAGGTGTCTCACTGCACCCAATCACAGCAGCCGGTGGGCGGGTCTATACTGTGCAGTAAAATAAATAAATAATTAAAAAAACCGGCGTGCGGTCTCCCCCAATTTTAATACCAGCCAGATAAAACCATACAGCTGAAGGCTGGCATTCTCAGGATGGGGAGCCCCACGTTATGGGGAGCCCCCCACCCTAACAATATCAGTCAGCAGCTGCCCAGAATTGCCGCATACATTATATGCGACAGTTCTGGGGCTGTACCCGGCTCTTCCCGATTTACCCTAGTGCGTTGGCAAATCGGGGTAATAAGGAGTTAATGGCAGCCCATAGCTGCCACTAAATCCTAGATTAATCATGTCAGGCGTCTCCCCGAGATTCCTTCCATGATTAATCTGTAAATTACAGTTAAAAAACACACACACCCGAAAAATCCTTTATTAGAAATAAAAAACACTAACAAAGTCCCTCATTACCAATTTATTAACCCCGACAAACCCTCCATGTCCGGCGTACTCCACAGTCCTCCAGCGTCGCGTCCAGCTCTGCTGCATGGAAGTGACAGGAGCTGCAGAAGACACCGCCGCTCCGGTCACCTCCACGCAGCTAATGAGATGAGTATAGCGATCAGCTGAGCTGTCACTGAGGTTACCTGGATCCAACGGTGGATGCAGCGGTGGCCGCGGGTAACCTCAGTGACAGCTCAGCTGATCGCGCTACTCACCACCGCTCCGGTCAGCTCCATGCACCAACTGAGGTGAGTATAGCGATCAGCTGCTGTCACTGAGGTTAATCGCGGCCACCGCTGGATCCAGCGGTGGCCGGGAGTTACCTGACTGACAGCAGCTGATCGCGCTATTCCCATCATTAGCTGCGTGGAGGTGACCGGAGCGGCGGTGTCTTCTGCAGCTCCTGTCACTTCCATGCAGCAGAGCTGGACGCGACGCTGGAGTCCGTGGAGTACGCCGGACATGGAGGGTTTGTCGGGGTTAATAAATTGGTAATGAGGGACTTTGTTAGTGTTTTTTATTTCTAATAAAGGATTTTTCGGGTGTGTGTGTGTTTTAACTGTAATTTACAGATTAATCATGGAAGGAATCTCGGGGAGACGCCTGACATGATTAATCTAGGATTTAGTGGCAGCTATGGGCTGCCATTAACTCCTTATTACCCCGATTTGCCAACGCACTAGGGTAAATCGGGAAGAGCCGGGTACAGCCCCAGAACTGTCGCATATAATGTATGCGGCAATTCTGGGCAGCTGCTGACTGATATTGTTAGGGTGGGGGGCTCCCCATAACGTGGGGCTCCCCATCCTGAGAATACCAGCCTTCAGCTGTATGGCTTTATCTGGCTGATATTAAAATTGGGGGGGACCGCACGCCGGTTTTTTTAATTATTTATTTATTTATTTTACTGCACAGTATAGACCCGGCCACCGGCTGCTGTGATTGGGTGCAGTGAGACACCTGTCACTCAGCGTGGGGGCGTGTCTCACTGCAACCAATCATAGGCGCCTGTGGGCGTGGAAAGCAGGGAATATGAGATGGCTGTGTACAGAGCACAGCGCGCCCGCCGGTATAAAGGCTCGGTCACGCTGTGCGGGCCGGCCAATCACTGCAATTCCACAACTAACAGGGCTGTGGCATTGCAGTGGTCTGCCAGCCAATCCCTGCATGAGGGCTGGCTCTCAAAAGAGCGCCAACATGCAGGGATGAAGACCACGAGTAAAGCACGAGTATTGCAAAATTACTCAGTACCCGCCGAGTAGCCCGAGTACAGTGATACTCGTGCGAGTACCGAGTAGTAACAAGCATACTCGCTCATCACTAGTGGCCAACACTCTAATGGTACATAGTTAGCACCAGTGTGCTCAACACCCCTGAAGAAAAACCCGTCCGGCGTGCATAGAGTGGGGTCATCAATGCTCTGATGCACGCCCGGAGCCTACGTTGGGGGTTTGATCGCGGCGGGTCCCCCATGGAGCAGTGTAATGGACACCTGGCAGGGAGCCACACTGGACTCTTATAGTAGTGTTTAAGTTTGTAACGTTTAAGTAATGCGCCTCCCATAATGGGATGAAATGTTCTAACATGTTATGTTTTGTTTCTACAGTCCGCGAGTACTGAATTTAACTAAGGGGGAGAGTGGCGCCCCAGGACCTGGTCACCACAACAGCATTGCCCTTCCAAAGGGTTAATGCTGAGCCTGGAGGTAATTGGGAGGTCTATTGGCCAGTAAGTTTAACATCCAACGCAGTTCTCCCTCCGGCCAGCAGGGGGAGCTCTGAACCTGGAATTCCAGGGAGCATTCCTTAAGTCTGACCTGAAGAAGGAAGTAGTGTTCAGTCTGTAGAGAGAAGTGATAGCAAGCAGACGCAGAGTGTGCTGTCCTGTGGATCTGGGGCCTAGAGCTGGAGCAGCTTGGCCCAGGGAAGCAGGAGTAGCAGAGAGGCACAGAAGAGACTCGAACATCGGAGTCTGTGGCCACCAGGGCCTAAAATACTCCCTGGTAGCCGAATCCGAAGGGCAGGAGAGCTGCAAGCACCTGGCCCATAAACAGCCTGAAGGTACAGCTGCATCATCAGGGCCTGGTGTGGACTCCAGCAGAGAAGCACCAGAGAGGGCCTGCGCAGCCTACCACAGAGGGAAAGGGACGTACCACCTGTCCCAGCAGCAAGAGGGCCATTGCTAAATCCAGAGAGCAGGGTCCTATAACAGTAAAGAAAAGAACAGGAGTAGGCCTCATACTCAGCTGGCCAAAAAGATCACCCCAAGTACTTCCAGGCCGACCGGATCCCCTTCACCACCTGTAACGGTCTCCCAGGACTGGACTGTTCTTAAAGTAAAAGAGGAGAAGGTAAAGAGACTGTTGTTTGTGCCTGTTTCTTTCATTGCCTGTCGGCCCTGCACCGTGTTATCCACACAACACCATAGACTTTCACGAGCACCAACAGTGTCCCCGGGGCACCGCTCCACCTGTGGGGAGCAGTACCACCATTGCTGCCATATCATCACCCCGGAGGCCTCACACAGCAGCGGCGGCTTAATAGCCGCAAACCACAGGTGGCGTCACGAAACAAATACTTCAATTGCTCCCAAGTCACCAGCCATATTTAAAACTGACACCCACCAGGGCCACGGAGTCGGGCCCCGCCACCACTGATGACCCCCGGACTAGTCCGGCCCGGCACCGGGTGTCCCATAGCCCTGGGGTGGGCGAGTCAGTAACCTCAGTGAAAATGGGGTTGTGTACTGACTGAAGTCAGTAACTGATGGTTGCAATACCTTCACTGGGATACAGGTGTACCTGCTGATGAAATAAACTGTATGTTATTTTCATTTCTGTAAGGCTGATTATAGGTTCATATTTTGTTTCTGGTAGACAGTTAATGTGTGATAAATAAACCGGCTAGACTAAAATAACTTAAATAGAAACTGTTCCTGTGTCCCGTTACATTCAATGAGCACAATCTCACAATGTAAACTTCTGATTTCAACTGTATAGAAAATATCTTTTGTATATGCAATGGTTCAGCAAAATCCCTCCTCTCTTTTGTGTTATCTCTAAACAATGTACATCCCACTCTCAAATTTGGTGATCAAATAGGAAGTGGGCACACTCTACACTGACCTCTACACCAAGCCAATCTACAAAAATAGCCTGTTACTGTATTCTAGTTGTCACTCTAAAGCCACCAAGAGATCATTGCCTTGTTCACAATTTTACAGAATTAATAAAATAGTGTCAGACCCACTACTTAGAGAAAATTGGCTGAACAAGATTGATAGCAAATTTTCATGAAAGGGGCTACACTGAGCACCTACTCAACAATGACATTTCCACCAGAGCACAACACAGAGATGACCCTATAGCCCCCTCCATCCAACACATTGATAGAAAACACATGCCTCTCCTACATAAAGCCTATCCACAAGTACTGTAATTCCAGGTCCCGCCTAGGATGTGCCTAAAGAGACCACTTAATGTCAGAGAACACCAACATAAGTAGCCTTAAGCATATAACAAAACAACAGTTCTTAGGAAATAGACGTAATGGAAATTTCCCTTGCTTACAGTGTCCTAGCTGTTCCAATATCATTAAATTGGACCACATCTCACACCCATATACAGGTAAAATCTACCCCATCAAGGGACATTATACATATGACAGCAATTACATCATATATCTCATTAAATAACCGGAGAAACCATGCAACATGTCCAAGACAGGATCTTTGGTCGCAAATCCAATATCAGATGTGGCAAAACCTGTCTCACTTTGCCCTCACATTTCAAAGAGGCCAAACACACAGTGGCATGATGAAGATTTCAGATCATTGAACACGTTCCAAGACACAGTTGGGTTGGCGACCATATTGGTCTTCTGGAACACAGAGAGTTATTTTGGATTCACACTCTATGGACCTTATCACCCCTGGATCTGAATCATGAACATAACCTCCTGATATGATTATAGACACTTCCCAAGATTACATTGTATAAATTAATTTATTTTTCTTCACTGACACTTTTTGGTGTCAGCAGAATGCCTTGTTGTATTTGATATTGAGCCCTTGCTATCATAAGCATTGAATACCCATCAAATGTGACATGCACTAATAATATATTAATATGTATTGTTATACCCTGATCTTACACTATGTCTTTGTCTTTTAAATGAACTGACTTTTCATCTCAGGTAAGTGCACTGACCCCCAAAAAAATACTTACTGTTCTCTCCGTTCCCCTTTATCCACCCCTTGTCCCAAAATGACCTTTCTACAGTGCCTTGCGAAAGTATTCAGCCCCCTTGAATTTTTCCACCTTTCCCCACATTTCAGGCTCACAAACATAAAAAACTTAAATTTTATGGTGAAGAATCAACAACAAGTGAGACACAATTGTGAAGTTGAACGAAATGTATTGCTTATTTTAAACTTTTATAAAAAATAAACTGAAAATTGGGGTGTGTAATATTATTCTGCTCCTTTAAGTTAATACTTTGTAGCTCCAACTTTTGCTGCAATTACAGCTGCAAGTTGCTTCGGGTATGTCTCTAACAGTTTTGCACATCGAGAGACTGAAATTCCTGCCCATTCTTCCTTTGCAAACAGCTGGAGCTGAGTGAGGTTGTATGGAGAGCGTTTGTGAGCAGCAGCTTTCAGCTCTTTCCACAGATTCTCGATTGGATTGACTTGGCCATTCTAACACCTGGATAAGTTTATTTGTGAACCATTCCTTTGCACATTTTGCTTTCTGTTTTGGATCATTGTCTTGTTGGAAGACAAATCTCCTTCCCAATCTCAGGTCTTTTGCAGACTCCAACAGGTTTTCTTCAAGAATGGTCCTGTATTTGGCTCCATCCATATTCCAATCAATTTTGACGATCTTCCCTGCTCCTGCTGAAGAAAAGCAGTCCCAAACCATGATGCTGCCACCCCCATGTTTGACAGTGGGGATGGTGTGTTCAGGGTGATGAACTGTGTTGCTTTTACGTCAAACATATCGTTTGGCATTGTGCCCAAAAAGTTTGATTTTGGTTTCATCTGACCAGAGAACCTTCTTCCACATGTTTGGTGTGTCTCCCAGGTGGCTTGTGACAAACTTTAAATTACACTTTTTATGGATATCTTTGAGAAATCGCTTTCTTCTTGCCACTCTTCTATAAAGGCCAGATTTGTGCAGTGTACGACTGATTGTTGTCCTATGGACAGACTTTCTCAATTCAGCTGTAGATCTTTGCAGTTCATCCAGAGTGATCATGGGCTTCTTGGCTGCATCTATGATCAGTCTTCTCCTTGTTTGAGATGAAATTTTTGACGGACGGCCGGGTCTTGGTAAATTTGCAGTGGTATGATACTCCTTCCATTTCAATATGATCGCTTGCAGTGCTTCTTGGGATGTTTAAAGTTGTGGACATTTTTTTGTAACCAAATACGGCTTTAAACTTTTCCACAACAGTATCACGGACCTGCCTGTTGTGTTCCTTGGTCTTCATGATGCTCTCTGCGCTTTAAACAGAACACTGAGACTATCAGAGCAGGTGCATTTATACGGAGACTAAATTACACACAGGTGGCTTATACTTATCATCATCAGTCATTTAGGAAAACATTGGATCATTCAGAGATCCTCAGTGAACTTCTGGAGTGAGTTTGCTGCACTGAAAGTAAAGGGGCCGAATAATATTGCATGCCCCAATTTTCAGTTTATTCTTTTTTACAAAAGTTTAAAATACGCAATCAATTTTGTTCAACTGCACAATTGTGTCCCACTTGTTGTTAATTCTTCAACCATAATATTAAAATTTTTACCTTTATGTTTGAAGGCTGAAATGTGGGAAAAGGTTGAAAAATTAAAGGGGGCCGAATACTTTCGCACGGCAATGTAGCCATTCTACTCTTCCCTATCAATCTTACTCCTTTACAGGCACATTGTTCAAATTCCTATTTCTGCAACAATCCCAATTTTCCCCTTGAAGTTGTCTTTACCCTTTAACTATACTACCTACTCATGCCTCAACAACACATGCCCCCTTACATTGTTTTGCATCATAAACTATTTTGTGTTGCTCTCAGCGTTACAACAATGCTATTATACATCCCCAGCCGCATCCACTAATAAACTCCTGGATTATGATATCATGTCCCTTCCCAGACATGTCTTTCAGCCGCATCTATATGCTCGTAGCAACCATATCATGAGTCAGAATGCAGCTTCTGATTCCAATCTTGCTCTGACTGCAACTCCCTAAACGTGTCACCGGGACACACCCACATACATTCAGCACCTTTTTAACGGCAGCCCAGGACAAAAGACACAAATTGATTAACCCGAACTGACTAGGGTAAGCTGCCCACTAAGCAGGATCCCGAGGTACCCTAATACTCTTTAACCCCTATACAGGGATCTGGATTTACAGCAAGGTCTAGGAGATCGCTGGCTATGGAAAGGCTGCAGTCCAGGGATGGGGAAGTTGCCAGGCAGGGTCAAAACCAGTATGTCCACAAGGTACAAAGTCAGAAGGCAGGGAGAATGTCCAGAAAACAGACTGAGCTCAAAACTGAGATGTCAGACAAGGCAAAAGGAATGTCAGAAAAACAGGCCAAGGCCGAAAGTGATGGAACTAAGCATAAAACTAGCAAAGGGGGCAGAGACACAGCAGTTAGAATACACTAAACTATATCTGGCAAAGACCAGAAGACCACTGAAGGTATGAAAAGGGTGTGTGTCTTCCAATTGGCTGGAGTGGGAGTTGATGCATCAGTTGGAAGGCACACACTACCACAGTAAGCCAGTAGTACTACAAGTCCCAGCCATACCAAGCTTGGTGAGTGGGCGGAGACTGCGCCCACCAGAGCCATTAGTACTGACTTCTCCTCTATCACCTGCACTGCCTGGTGACCAGAGCAGTCATTGCAGGAGCAGACTCTGGTGGAGACGTGACAACCTTCCTGTCAGCGTGTGCACACCATCTTTGGTGCACCACTCCCATTCTCAGAAATGTGGCATGCATCGCTACACAAAAAGCGCCATTTTGGCAGACAGGATCATGCCATTATCAGCGTGCCTCCCCCATTCAGTGACACATGGAGGCCTCCACATGACATCATCAGCATATTTTCCACCAGGCAACCTTTTAAACAGCAGCTTTTCTTCCTTCGCACACCAGGTGCTGTACAGCACCATTCTTTATCCTATTTTCTCTTCGTCCTACCATATTAACCCTATTCTTCTATCTTTTTCAGTATTTGAAGAGTTTTGGTGTGGGAGAATGGTCCAAAATCACACCTGAGCAATACATGTGACTAGTTTCTCCATGCACAAGTTGTATTAAATACATTTCAGTAAGTCTGTTCAATACTTTTTCATTTTGTTCTTTTTCATTATTACACATCACTACATTTATACACATCTATGGCTTGATTTCCTTGCCTGTGTGGATTGAATGAGTTGTTATGGAAATCTGGTTACAAATTCATGTCAATAGCACCTTTAGAAATATATTTACTTAGAAATTTGGGGGCATGTTCAATACTTATTTCACCCACTGTATGTCCTCATTTGAAGAAAATGTGTCAGGTATTAATAACCAATCATTTCAATCAAGTTTTTATGTAACCTAGTTTTCAAAATGATGATAATTTCTTATTTTTAATATTATTATATATTTTAAAATATCCTAAAATCCTGTAACTGTCATTCTGGTCACTAAATGAGCTTTTACATGACAAGCTAAACATAAGCAAGCATTGTGAAAACTCTTGTTTTACATTTATCTTGCCATGAGAACAGGCTGCTGTGCTGATCACCTGATGAACTAGCAAACCTGTTGTTCGTGAAGTGAAATGATCTTTTATGCAGCACAAAATATCATATCAACATTACTGAGAAATATTGCAGAATATGCTCACTGAGCCATCTAATAAAAATCGCTGAGTGAATATCGTTTACTTTGGTCTGCCTCTGTTAACAGGCATTTAAACGATCATACAATCAGTAAAAGTTTACTGAATGGCGGTCGTATCATACTCAATGACCACATCAAAGACCATAAAACATGCCTAGAAAGCTCTCCTATACAGGTCAGGCCCCCTTCACACATCAGTAATTCTAGTACCTATGTGCTAGTTTTTATACGTACCAGAATCACGGACATTCGTAGACCCATTAAAATTAATTGGTTTGCGCACACATCAGTGATTTCTCACTGACGTGTTTCCGTGCCCTACACGTGTGTCTGTGTGCTCTGCATGGAGACAAGTCCATTTTTTTCTGGCATCACTAATGTCCCATGAACCACACTATGGTGTGATCCGTGAAACACGTACCAGCAAATTCACGTACATTTAAAATAAAAAGCTTTTTATACTCACCTGTCTCCATTGATGCTGTCTTCAGCCGCTTCTGTCTCCTGCATCCAAGCCAGCTAATTATGCTCATGCATATGCAGTGCAAAGCCGACCTGGTAGTAGCTGCAGAGGGGAGACAGCTGCAGCTGGACACAGCATCGTGGGAGACTTCAGCATCACGGATAGTGGCGGCATGGATAGGTGAGTATAAGTGCCTGATCTCCGTGTATTATTACCGATAGCACACAGAGATCACACGTGTGCCAAAATCATGGCACACGGAGGGACATATGCACCTTTATCACGTCAGTGAAAAATGTGTGTGTTTTTCATTGACATGTGAAAAAGGCCTCAGATCGAGATATTGCTGTCTACGGTCAATGTACAGTTAGGTCCAGAAATATTTGGACAGTGACACAATTTTCGCGAGTTGGGCTCTGCATGCCACCACATTGGATTTGAAATGAAACCTCTACAACAGAATTCAAGTGCAGATTGTAACGTTTAATTTGAAGGTTTGAACAAAAATATTTGATAGAAATTGTAGGAATTGTACACATTTCTTTACAAACACTCCACATTTTAGGAGGTCAAAAGTAATTGGACAAATAAACCAAACCCAAACAAAATATTTTTATTTTCAATATTTTGTTGAGAATCCTTTGGAGGCAATCACTGCCTTAAGTCTGGAACCCATGGACATTACCAAACGCTGGGTTTCCTCCTTCTTAATGCTTTGCCAGGCCTTTACAGCCGCAGCCTTCAGGTCTTGCTTGTTTGTGGGTCTTTCCGTCTTAAGTCTGGATTTGAGCAAGTGAAATGCATGCTCAATTGGGTTAAGATCTGGTGATTGACTTGGCCATTGCAGAATGTTCCACTTTTTTGCACTCATGAACTCCTGGGTAGCTTTGGCTGTATGCTTGGGGTCATTGTCCATCTGTACTATGAAGCGTCGTCCAATCAACTTTGCGGCATTTGGCTGAATCTGGGCTGAAAGTATATCCCGGTACACTTCAGAATTCATCCGGCTACTCTTGTCTGCTGTTATGTCATCAATAAACACAAGTGACCCAGTGCCATTGAAAGCCATGCATGCCCATGCCATCACGTTACCTCCACCATGTTTTACAGAGGATGTGGTGTGCCTTGGATCATGTGCCGTTCCCTTTCTTCTCCAAACTTTTTTCTTCCCATCATTCTGGTACAGGTTGATCTTTGTCTCATCTGTCCATAGAATACTTTTCCAGAACTGAGCTGGCTTCATGAGGTGTTTTTCAGCAAATTTAACTATGGCCTGTCTATTTTTGGAATTGATGAATGGCTTGCATCTAGATGTGAACCCTTTGTATTTACTTTCATGGAGTCTTCTCTTTACTGTTGACTTAGAGACAGATACACCTACTTCACTGAGAGTGTTCTGGACTTCAGTTGATGTTGTGAACGGGTTCTTCTTCACCAAAGAAAGTATGCGGCGATCATCCACCACTGTTGTCATCCGTGGACGCCCAGGCCTTTTTGAGTTCCCAAGCTCACCAGTCAATTCCTTTTTTCTCAGAATGTACCCGACTGTTGATTTTGCTACTCCAAGCATGTCTGCTATCTCTCTGATGGAGTTTTTCTTTTTTTTCAGCCTCAGGATGTTCTGCTTCACCTCAATTGAGAGTTCCTTAGACCGCATGTTGTCTGGTCACAGCAACAGCTTCCAAATGCAAAACCACACACCTGTAATCAACCCCAGACCTTTTAACTACTTCATTGATTACAGGTTAACGAGGGAGACGCCTTCAGAGTTAATTGCAGCCCTTAGAGTCCCTTGTCCAATTACTTTTGGTCCCTTGAGAAAGAGGAGGCTATGCATTACAGAGCTATGATTCCTAAACCCTTTCTCCGATTTGGATGTGAAAACTCTCATATTGCAGCTGGGAGTGTGCACTTTCAGCCCATATTATATATATAATTGTATTTCTGAACATGTTTTTGTAAACAGCTAAAATAACAAAACTTGTGTCACTGTCCAAATATTTCTGGACCTAACTGTAGCTGCGGTAAAGTATAGCTCAAAAAGCAGCTTGGGCAGATAAGGTTGCCCAAATAAGTAAATGTGGAACATAGAATAAAAAAATGTACCGTTAGAAAAAAAAACCAGTTTAGAATTATTGGTTTAATTGCAATTTTTTTATTAAATAAAAAATGTTATATGCCTGTTTGTTTTTGTTAGCAGTAATGAGAGAACAAATAAAAAGCCTAATTGTTGATATTTGTTTTAATGCTTGTTTAAAAAAAATATGAAAATTCTTCCACAACATTGAATGCCTCTAAAAATGAATCTCTAAGGTTAAAAGGCTTGGGAAGAGTATGGTACATTTGTCAGTTATCATTTTAAATGGACTGTTGGATCTCACACAGCTGTTAATAAAAATGTTTTCCATGTAACACAGCTGCAAAGAAGTGGAGGTGTTGAAGGAAATATTTACACCACCCTCAAGAAACCTCTTACACTTGTGAGAATCACTCATATCCATTTCTTACGGATTGTAATGTCCTGTTGTGTACTTTAAATATGCACTATAATGCTACAAGGGTATCTGGTATCAGATGGGGTCAAGGTAAAAATGCGGAGCTAGATTATAAAGAAAGAAGTTACCAAATAAATCTGTAGTGTACTAATGTTTATAAGAAGAAGTAAAAGAACCTATAGTAAAAGTATAAAAAATAACCCTAGTTTATCTATCAATGCTTTTTAGTAACTTCTTGATGACCTTTTTAAAACTGTGATAGAAATTTTACATTGAAGGGGCTGTCTGGACCACATAAAGGTGCATTGGAGCAGTAAAAGATAACAAGCTAAGTGATACTCACAGAAAAGCAGTTACCTGGACCCAGCGTAGGTTGCTACATGGCATGAGCTTACACAGGAAAAGGAGACATCATTTGACCAGCAGCACGACCGCTATGCCTGTGATTGGCTGCACTGGTCAAGTGATTTCATCAGAACATTATTGGGTGTTTTATGATGGTGTGTTACCAGAAGTTAACAAATCAAATAGTAATGGCATAGTTAAGCACAAATTTAACAAGTGAAAAACAAAAATTCCTTTAAAATTAATCTTTAATTATAATCATTAATATCGCCCAGGTGAAAATACCACAAACACAAGTATAGATAAAAATGGTAAATAATACCGGATGAGGGGTAGCTAGATACAAATAATACAAGTGGTAGAAGTCAATAAATCACCACAGACACCAAAATGGGCTGTGGGCAAAAATAGCCCTAATTGTTCTCTAGATCTGTCTCCTGCCTACCAACGGAGGGTATGACACCCTAACTTAGCTGGACGCCCACCGTTCCACGTCGGTTAATCCTTACTCACCCTTAAATAACCCTACCATGTGCAGATAATATGCACCGATAAATGACAAAACATAATTAGATAAGATTCATGGGACAATGAATGCATACATGCCCTAATAGTAATCAGGATAAAGCAGTGAAAATAATTACACCATCCTGATCAAGGACAGCTCTCACCTGACACAGTAGCACACAATTAATGCTTAAAGATGACATTAACATAAGAATACCATTTACACTGATTACCACCTCTACATACAACACACCTGAATAGGCTAAATTACTGTGATCAAACTACCACAAAGCCTACAGACAAAAAAATGTATCATTATAGGCTGGGGCTGATGCAAAATAATGCAAGACTGCAATAATTAATAGCCCATAAGATCTAGGCACTAGAGATGAGCGAACAGGTCGCGGTCGGCTCAAGCTTGGTTTGCCGAACGGAGGTCGCGTTCGAGTTCGGTTCGGCGAACCGGTTCGGCGAACCACTCGAACTCCATAGGAAACAATGGGAGGCAATCACAAACACATAAAAACACCTAGAAAACACACTCAAAGGTGTCCAAAAGGTGAAAAACAACTCACAACACAACACAAACACATGGGAAAGTGACAAGAACAAATTCTCATGCGAAAACAAAACAGCGTTACGAGGAAAAAGAGGACGAGACACAGATATAGGCATGGCATGCCCTTCTAAAATCATGTAAAACACCGCAAGGTGACTCCAAGCGGAGTCTCCCTTTTTTCCAAAAATTGGGCCACACAGACACCTCCTTCAGTGGCAGCACTTGTGCCCCAGTTGTACACTTCACAGGTAGATTTGCATCAAGCACATTCAAAATACACAAGCATTTACTCTCCCCAGGATGACACAGGGGTAGTAAATTCCTTTTAGATCCATGACTTGTTCATTTTGATGAACGTTAATCTGTCCACATTGTCACTGGACAGACGCATGCGCTTATCTGTCAGCACACACCCAGCAGCACTGAAGACTAGAGATGAGCGAACCGGTCCCGGTTCGGCTCGAGGTCGGTTCGCCGAACGGAGGTCCCGTTCGAGTTCGGCTCGTCGAACGTTCGACGAACCGAACTCGAACTGCATAGGAAACAATAGCAGGCAATCACAAACACAGAAAAACACCTAGAAACACCCTCAAAGGTGTCCAAAAGGTGACAAACAACTCACAACACAACAAAAACACATGGGAAAGTGACAAGGACATATACTCATGCGAAAACAAAACAGCTGGACAAGGAAAAAGAGGAGGACACACAGATATATGAGTATATGCAAGGAAACATCGATTCCATTATTGTGCAACTTGAGCCCTGCTCATTTTAGGCTTCCAATCTTGATAAATTGCCTGAGCTCGCCACGTACGCCTTGGGGATCTTGTCGTGTCCTGCAGCCAGCAATCTCTCGGAACCTGTCTTCAGTGCTGCTGGGGGTCTGCTGGCAGATAAGCACACGTGTCTGTCCACTGACAATGTGGACATGGCTCTCAGAGGACTTTTCTTCCCCTGGGTCAGCCAGGGGACAGGAAAGGCATGCGTATTTTTGAGAGTGCTTCATGCAAAGCATCTTTTTCTTTTTAAAAAGGGGGCTCAACCGATGCCAGTCAAGTGGGGTGTGTGTGGCCCAGTTAGTGGAAACGAGGGAGACTGTGGTTGGAGTCCCCTCGCTGTGTTTCTAAAAGAACCAAGATGAACAAGTCATGGCTCTCAGAGGACTTTTCTTCCCCTGGGTCAGCCAGGGGACGGGAAAGGCACGCGTATTTTTGAGAGTGCTTCATGCAAAGCATCTTTTTCTTTTTCAAAAGGGGGCTCAACCGATGCCAGTCAAGTGGGGTGTGTGTGGCCCAGTTAGTGGAAACGAGGGAGACTGTGGTTGGAGTCCCCTCGCTGTGTTTCTAAAAGAACCAAGATGAACAAGTCATGGCTCTCAGAGGACTTTTCTTCCCCTGGGTCAGCCAGGGGACGGGAAAGGCACGCGTATTTTTGAGAGTGCTTCATGCAAAGCATCTTTTTCTTTTTCAAAAGGGGGCTCAACCGATGCCAGTCAAGTAGGGTGTGTTTGGCCCAGTTAGTGGAAACGAGGGAGACTGTGGTTGGAGTCCCCTCGCTGTGTTTCTAAAAGAACCAAGATGAACAAGTCATGGCTCTCAGAGGACTTTTCTTCCCCTGGGTCAGCCAGGGGACGGGAAAGGCACGCGTATTTTTGAGAGTGCTTCATGCAAAGCATCTTTTTCTTTTTCAAAAGGGGGCTCAACCGATGCCAGTCAAGTGGGTGTGTGTGGCCCAGTTAGTGGAAACGAGGGAGACTGTGGTTGGAGTCCCCTCGCTGTGTTTCTAAAAGAACCAAGATGAACAAGTCATGGCTCTCAGAGGACTTTTCTTCCCCTGGGTCAGCCAGGGGACGGGAAAGGCACGCGTATTTTTGAGAGTGCTTCATGCAAAGCATATTTTTCTTTTTCAAAAGGGGGCTCAACCGATGCCAGTCAAGTGGGGTGTGTGTGGCCCAGTTAGTGGAAACGAGGGAGACTGTGGTTGGAGTCCCCTCGCTGTGTTTCTAAAAGAACCAAGATGAACAAGTCATGGCTCTCAGAGGACTTTTCTTCCCCTGGGTCAGCCAGGGGACGGGAAAGGCACGCATATTTTTGAGAGTGCTTCATGCAAAGCATCTTTTTCTTTTTCAAAAGGGGGCTCAACCGATGCCAGTCAAGTGGGGTGTGTGTGGCCCAGTTAGTGGAAACGAGGGAGACTGTGGTTGGAGTCCCCTCGCTGTGTTTCTAAAAGAACCAAGATGAACAAGTCATGGCTCTCAGAGGACTTTTCTTCCCCTGGGTCAGCCAGGGGACGGGAAAGGCACGCGTATTTTTGAGAGTGCTTCATGCAAAGCATCTTTTTCTTTTTCAAAAGGGGGCTCAACCGATGCCAGTCAAGTGGGGTGTGTGTGGCCCAGTTAGTGGAAACGAGGGAGACTGTGGTTGGAGTCCCCTCGCTGTGTTTCTAAAAGAACCAAGATGAACAAGTCATGGCTCTCAGAGGACTTTTCTTCCCCTGGGTCAGCCAGGGGACGGGAAAGGCACGCGTATTTTTGAGAGTGCTTCATGCAAAGCATCTTTTTCTTTTTCAAAAGGGGGCTCAACCGATGCCAGTCAAGTGGGGTGTGTGTGGCCCAGTTAGTGGAAACGAGGGAGACTGTGGTTGGAGTCCCCTCGCTGTGTTTCTAAAAGAACCAAGATGAACAAGTCATGGCTCTCAGAGGACTTTTCTTCCCCTGGGTAAGCCAGGGGACGGGAAAGGCACGCGTATTTTTGAGAGTGCTTCATGCAAAGCATCTTTTTCTTTTTCAAAAAGGGGCTCAACCGATGCCAGTCAAGTGGGGTGTGTGTGGCCCAGTTAGTGGAAACGAGGGAGACTGTGGTTGGAGTCCCCTCGCTGTGTTTCTAAAAGAACCAAGATGAACAAGTCATGGCTCTCAGAGGACTTTTCTTCCCCTGGGTCAGCCAGGGGACGGGAAAGGCACGCGTATTTTTGAGAGTGCTTCATGCAAAGCATCTTTTTCAAAAGGGGGCTCAACCGATGCCAGTCAAGTGGGGTGTGTGTGGCCCAGTTAGTGGAAACGAGGGAGACTGTGGTTGGAGTCTCCTCGCTGTGTTTTACATGCTTTTAGAAGGGCATGACATGGCTTAGAGGTTGACTTTCATCATCTGGAAACTGTTGGCTACCAAAATGCTGCCTTTCCAACCTTTTTAACTGAGGATTTTCGAGACCTTATGCCCATCGCAGTGCCCCAAGAGCCGATGCCCAGGCGCCACTCCTTCTCCAACAAAGGCGTGCACGCACTACACCAGCATGTCGCACTAAACATCACTGATTCCTTGAGAAACTCTGTGTGACAGGGTGCATTTCACCACAGATAATTGGCCCAGTAAGCATGGACAGGGGCGTTACATGTCGCTGACTGGGCAATGGGTTACTGTGGGGAGAGATGGAGAAGGGTCTGCTGTACAAGTCTTGCCGTCCCCACGAGTTGTTTCAATCCTTCTTCTGTATGTAGAAGTTAATACACTGCTTCTCCCTCTTCAACCTCGTGTGGGTCCTCCACCTTGGCGCAAACCCTGTGTGGTCAGGCCACCCTTCCTTGTAACTGCGCACAAGGACTACCACACACCTCCTTACTATGCTGGCAGCAGAGCTCAATGCCATCAGGCGGTCAAAGGTTTTCTTTGAAATGTATGGGAAATGTGAGTCACACCGCTGAGAAGTTGTGGACGGTTAGCTCTGGAGACCGAGTTTCATCAATGGTTGTCTCCACTCATCCAGCAGCCAGGGAAGGCCGGGTGCGACAATAATGCAAACATGGGTGCGGCCCTTCGCTGTGACAATGTGACACACGTGCCTTGTGTGGTTCACGTGTTGAACCTGGTTGTCCAGCAATTTTTAAAGCACTATCCTGGCCCACATGGCCTTCTGCAGAGAGCACGGTGTAACGCCTTCCTTGATCCACACACTCAGATGGGCTGTAAATGATAGGCTAGAGGGAAGCCACTCACCAAGCAGGACCCCTAGAACCCTGAAACCCTTTAACCCCTATACAGGGATTAGGAATTACACAGGGCCCAAGGTGATTAATACCTGTGGAAGGCTGCAGTTCCAGAGAATAGTAGTCAGGCAGGGTCAAAACATTAATTGAGGAACAGGAACAGAATGGGACGGCCAGGACTTAATCAGAAAACAAGCAGAGGTGAAATGCGGATCGGCCAATAAGGTACATAAACAGCAAGCAGGAAAAGTAGTCAGGTAACAAGCACACAAAATCATAAAACTGAACTGGGGGAAAAAGCAGAGCTATGTCTGGCAGTGTTCTGCAGACAGGATGGGCATAAAAAAGGGTGTGGTGTCTTCCCATTGGTTGTAGCTGAATGATGGTATTTCATCTGTGAGATACCCACCAGCTACATTCAGCCAGAGATTCTGCATCTGTCAAAGTAATGCAGCCCAGTGGGTGAGCATAACCTGCGTCCACCTGCGCCGCTGGCATCGACTCCTCTCCCATCATCAGCACTATGCATGAAAGGAACACGTTGTCACCTGGCGACCGGAGTACAAATTGACGGAGCGGACTCCGTTGGTGACTTAACAGCCGTGTGCGGCAATGATGCAAACCTGGCTGCGGGCCATCGTCAGGGCAATGTGACACACGTGCCTTGTATGGCTCACGTGTTGAACCTAATTCTCCAGCAATTTTTAAAACACCATCACGGCCTACATGGCCTTGTGCAGCGGGCACGCTCGCTATGTGCTCACTTCCATCGTGCGCACACAGCAGCTCAACAACTTTCGTCGCTACAGAAGTTTTTAGGTCTGGTGGTTAAACGCCTGAAATGCGATGTGCCCACACGCAGGAATTTGAATCTGCACATGTTGCAGCGTTTGTGGCAGCACCGCCGAACCCTGCTGCAATACGTTATGACATATAGCCTGGGATAACTTGATCCAGAGGTGGTGCAGATCACGCTGCTGGAGTGGTGTCAGATCAAGGACCTATGCACCCTGCTACACAGTTTACAAATGTCGACGAAGATGTTTAGCACTGGCAATGTCATTCTCAGCGTGACAATTCTGGTCATCTACATGATGGAGCACACTGTAATTATTATTCGGAGTCAGGTGTTGGGACAAGAGGAAGGGGAGGAAGTACAGGAGGAGTCATATGCGGAAGGGATAACAAGATCTACGAGGTCCAGATGGTCAGCGGCACCTATGCGGCAGTCATGGTGAGGGAGAGGGATTAACAAGAGCGCATAGTATCAGCAAAAAGTGTTGAGGAAGGTGCAAAAGCCCATGAAGAAATGGAGGACGAACTGGCGATGGGCATGGAAGACTCAGCAGATGAGTGAGAGCTTGCTCACATTTCGGTTGTGCGAGGTTGTGGGGAGAGGGCAGAGGAAGGAGGCACGATTCTCACTTCTCTGCCACCAACACACCAAGGACTTGGTCCTCCTGGATGCACAAGACACATGAGCGCCTTCTTGCTGCACTACCTACAACATGACCCTCGGATTGTACGAATTCAAAGTAATCCAGAATACTGGGTTGCCACACTGTTAGATCCCCGATACAAGACAAAATTTGGCGAAATAATTCCTGCCATAGAAATGGACGCACGTATACAGGAGTATCTGCAGAATGTGGTACGCAATCTTAGATCTGCTTTTCCACTAAACACCAGTGCTGCACAGAGTGAATCTCAACGCTTTGTCATGGATAGGAGGAAATGGTCTTTTACTTGTCCACATCTGAGGGACCGAGGGCTGGCTGCTGTGCTGAGATGGCGTTGAGTACGGTGTCCCTGCAGAGTTGCACTTTTGGTCATATACCAAAATGAGTTGAAAAAGGACAGATGCTGGTGGAAAGGGGAACAGGTGTGTTGGAAAGGGGAAAAAAGTTTTGGTCCGTGGATTTGGTGGTTAAGCAACAGTAACATTTGCTGAAGAAACACCATCTGTTACAGTGGGACTGGCAGATTTGGATAAAGTGGTATATACTATGTTACCGCTATATAACGAAAATTAATAAGAAAAGAGAAAGGTATATATTCCCATCAGCAGTCAGTGTGCACCGTGCTCCCAGTTGGAAAAGGAGAGGTTGGCAACTGGAAGGTTTGGTGGAGGATACAGAGCTGTGTGGCTATGAAACTAATAGTAGCCTGAACCGAGTTAGACGCCATTCGGATCTGGAGACTGGGAGCCCTGTTAGCGTCACAGGGTCCACATGCCCACCCAGCCCAGGAACTCCCTGTTAACAACACAGGGGCCATTGAGTACGCTGACCGTGTGCATAGGGGCACACCTGTGGACAGCAGGCGCATCAGCAGCAGCAGGCCTGTTAATGCCACTGGGCTGCACAAGCAGGACTGGTAGGACAGGAGCTGGTCTTAACCGTTCTGCGTTACCAACTGTGGTGGTGGCCTGCATCGACACCCTATCCCTGCCTACCTCTGGCCTAAAGCCGCAATGGGTTCAACACATGGAGGTGTGCTCTTTCGGAGCATAATAGAAGACTGCGCACCTCCTTGTTGGCTCCAGCCCCTTTTATAACCTGGGTCCGCCCCAAACCAGGGTGAACCACAATGCACCTCCTGGAGACAAAAGTAGAGTGACACGTCATGAGTGGCATAACTAGCGTCCTATTTGGAACCGCAACTTCAATGATGACCTCATGGCTGCCATGACCCAAACACCTCACCAGTCATCGTCTGACCATCAATAATGCGGTGACAAGTCATAGGGGTGGGCCTCTGCAAGCCATTTGGGAGGACACCTGATGCCCTGTGGTCTATATGGGACCCCCACATCAGGGGCAGGGCCAAAGAGTTCATTACCGGACCTAGTCTCTGATGCAGTAAGTGCCTGAGCATGCTCAGTAGCATGAAATACAGTCTCTGAAAAAAGACTATCAGCTTTAGCATGGTGTCTAGGCACAAAACAGGACTTAGACCCGGCACGGAATGCAAGCACCTGTGCAAAGAGGCTTTTCACACTTAGTGTGGGAGCATGCGCTGTATCCCGAAATGAAGACTTAGCGTCAGGAATGGCACAGTCAGGCGAAACACTGTAATTAGGCTGCAGCTGGGGTAAATCGGCACACGCATGCACACTAGCTGCCTCTCCACACTTAAACGTGGAGGAGAAATTGCTCTTGGAGATGCTGTCTATGAACAGAAGGAAAAGCTAAAGGAAGCCTGACTTTCTATCCCTCCGAATTATCAAATGCAGCAATGAATTCCCTGAGTTTGCTATAACATTAGCGTAGCAAAATGTGCATGAGGGTGTCATGTAGAGGTGCTATAAATAGCTTGGCACCAGTGGGGCACTAATGGAATACAACAGCCAGTTCTATGATGCCACTAAATGGCTACACAAAAGTACAATAGCCACAATTAGGATGCCACTAGGTACACTGAGTGTTTGCTAGTATAATGGCTTAGTTAAAAAGAGTTGGAGTGTGCAATGCAGGCAGACGTGCTGCAAATATTTTTGCAATAGTGTGACTAGACAAAAGTACAATAGCCACGTTTAGGATGCCACTAGGTACACTGACTGTTTGCTAGTATAATGGATTAATTAAAAAGAGTTTGAGTGTGCAATGCAGGCAGAGGTGCTGCAAATATCTTTGCAATAGTGTGACTAGACAAAAGTACAATAGCCACGTTTAGGATGCCACTAGGTACACTGACTGTTTGCTAGTATAATGGCTTAGTTAAAAAGAGTTGGAGTGTGCAATGCAGGCAGACATGCTGCAAATATCTTTCCACTAGTTTGACTACACAAAAGTCCAATAGCCACGTTTAGGATGCCACTAGGTACACTGACTGTTTGCTAGTATAATGGCTTAGTTAAAAAGAGTTGGTGTGTGCAATGCAGGCAGACATGCTGCAAATATCTTTCTATCAGTTTGACTACACAAAAGTCCAATAGCCACGTTTAGGATGCCACTAGGTACACTGACTGTTTGCTAGTATAATGGCTTAGTTAAAAAGAGTTGGAGTGTGCAATGCAGGCAGACATGCTGCAAATATCTTTCCACTAGTTTGACTACACAAAAGTCTAATAGCCACGTTTAGGATGCCACTAGGTACACTGACTGTTTGCTAGTATAATGGCTTAGTTAAAAAGAGTTGGAGTGTGCAATGCAGGCAGACATGCTGCAAATATCTTTCCACTAGTTTGACTACACAAAAGTACAATAGCCACGTTTAGGATGCCACTAGGTACACTGACTGTTTGCTAGTATAATGGCTTAGTTAAAAAGAGTTGGAGTGTGCAATGCAGGCAGACATGCTGCAAATATCTTTCCACTAGTTTGACTACACAAAAGTCCAATAGCCACGTTTAGGATGCCACTAGGTACACTGACTGTTTGCTAGTATAATGGCTTAGTTAAAAAGAGTTGGAGTGTGCAATGCAGGCAAACATGCTGTAAATATCTTTCCACTAGTTTGACTACACAAAAGTACAATAGCCACGTTTAGGATGCCACTAGGTACACTGACTGTTTGCTAGTATAATGGCTTAGTTAAAAAAAGTTTGAGTGTGCAATGCAGGCAGACGTGCTGAAAATATCTTTGCACTAGTTTGACTACACAAAAGTCCAATAGCCACGTTTAGGATGCCACTAGGTACACTGACTGTTTGCTAGTATAATGGCTTAGTTAAAAAAAGTTTGAGTGTGCAATGCAGGCAGACGTGCTGCAAATATCTTTGCACTAGTTTGACTACACAAAAGTACAATAGCCACGTTTAGGATTCCACTAGGTACACTGACTGTTTGCTAGTATAATGGCTTAGTTAAAAGGAGTTGGAGTGTGCAATGCAGGCAGACATGCTGCAAATATCTTTCCACTAGTTTGACTAGACAAAAGTACAATAGCCACGTTTAGGATGCCACTAGGTACACTGAGTGTTTGCTAGTATAATGGCTTAGTTAAAAAGAGTTTGAGTGTGCAATGCAGGCAGAGGTGCTGCAAATATCTTTGCAATAGTGTGACTAGACAAAAGTACAATAGCCACGTTTAGGATGCCACTAGGTACACTGACTGTTTGCTAGTATAATGGCTTAGTTAAAAAGAGTTGGAGTGTGCAATGCAGGCAGACATGCTGCAAATATCTTTCCACTAGTTTGACTACACAAAAGTCCAATAGCCACGTTTAGGATGCCACTAGGTACACTGACTGTTTGCTAGTATAATGGCTTAGTTAAAAAGAGTTGGAGTGTGCAATGCAGGCAGAGGTGCTGCAAATATCTTTCCACTAGTTTGACTACACAAAAGTCCAATAGCCACGTTTAGGATGCCACTAGGTACACTGACTGTTTGCTAGTATAATGGCTTAGTTAAAAAGAGTTGGAGTGTGCAATGCAGGCAGACATGCTGCAAATATCTTTCCACTACTTTGACTACACAAAAGTCCAATAGCCATGTTTAGGATGCCACTAGGTACACTGACTGTTTGCTAGTATAATGGCTTAGTTAAAAAGAGTTGGAGTGTGCAATGCAGGCACACATGCTGCAAATATCTTTCCACTAGTTTGACTACACAAAAGTCCAATAGCCACGTTTAGGATGCCACTAGGTACACTGACTGTTTGCTAGTATAATGGCTTAGTTAAAAAGAGTTTGAGTGTGCAATGCAGGCAGAGGTGCTGCAAATATCTTTGCAATAGTGTGACTAGACAAAAGTACAATAGCCACGTTTAGGATGCCACTAGGTACACTGACTGTTTGCTAGTATAATGGCTTAGTTAAAAAGAGTTGGAGTGTGCAATGCAGGCAGACATGCTGCAAATATCTTTCCACTAGTTTGACTACACAAAAGTCCAATAGCCACGTTTAGGATGCCACTAGGTACACTGACTGTTTGCTAGTATAATGGCTTAGTTAAAAAGAGTTGGAGTGTGCAATGCAGGCAGACATGCTGCAAATATCTTTCCACTAGTTTGACTACACAAAAGTCCAATAGCCATGTTTAGGATGCCACTAGGTACACTGACTGTTTGCTAGTATAATGGCTTAGTTAAAAAGAGTTTGAGTGTGCAATGCAGGCAGAGGTGCTGCAAATATCTTTGCAATAGTGTGACTAGACAAAAGTACAATAGCCACGTTTAGGATGCCACTAGGTACACTGACTGTTTGCTAGTATAATGGCTTAGTTAAAAAAAATTTGAGTGTGCAATGCAGGCAGACGTGCTGCAAATATCTTTTCACTAGTTTGACTACACAAAAGTACAATAGCCACGTTTAGGATGCCACTAGGTACACTGAGTGTTTGCTAGTATAATGGCTTAGTTAAAAAGAGTTTGAGTGTGCAATGCAGGCAGAGGTGCTGCAAATATCTTTGCAATAGTGTGACTAGACAAAAGTACAATAGCCACGTTTAGGATGCCACTAGGTACACTGACTGTTTGCTAGTATAATGGCTTAGTTAAAAAGAGTTTGAGTGTGCAATGCAGGCAGAGGTGCTGCAAATATCTTTGCAATAGTGTGACTAGACAAAAGTACAATAGCCACGTTTAGGATGCCACTAGGTACACTGACTGTTTGCTAGTATAATGGCTTAGTTAAAAAAAGTTTGAGTGTGCAATGCAGGCAGACGTGCTGCAAATATCTTTGCACTAGTTTGACTACACAAAAGTACAGTAGCCACGTTTAGGATGCCACTAGGTACACTGACTGTTTGCTAGTATAATGGCTTAGTTAAAAAGAGTTGGAGTGTGCAATGCAGGCAGACATGCTGCAAATATCTTTCCACTAGTTTGACTACACAAAAGTCCAATAGCCACGTTTAGGATGCCACTAGGTACACTGACTGTTTGCTAGTATAATGGCTTAGTTAAAAAGAGTTTGAGTGTGCAATGCAGGCAGACGTGCTGCAAATATCTTTGCACTACTGTGACTACACAAAAGTCCAATAGCCACGTTTAGGATGCCACTAGGTACACTGACTGTTTGCTAGCATAATGGCTTAGTTAAAAAGAGTTGGAGTGTGCAGAGGACAGTAGGGTACAGTGCCAGGATTGTGGGGCTCTGGGTAGAGGAATGGAAGCCTGCCTTTCTATTCCCTCCTAATGGTGAAATGCAGCGACGAAATCCCTGACCTTGGCTACACAGACGCTGTCGCTGTTTTCAGGACCTGTCACCTATGGCTCTGACCCTACCGGTTTGACCCCTTAAAAGGACTGATAGAAAGTGCTCTCCCTAAGCTGTCCAGCGCTGTGTATGGAGCGCATACAGCTGTATCAGCGATAGGACAAAGGACGGAGCTGCGACAGTGATGTCTGACACCAAGGACGCAGAAGAGATAATGGCGTCCTGGAGGAAAATGTCCGGTTTTATAATGCAGGGACATGTGACATGGACATCCTATCACACATGCCGTTGCTTCTCTGGCTAAAAGTCCACTTAGCTGTGTGTGTGTCTGGAATTGGCTGACATGCTGGCCCGCCCCACAAGACGCGCGCGCTTAGGGAAGAAAGACAAGGAAAAAAAAAAAAAAAATGGCGATCGCCATTATTGAAACAGCAGTGATCTGAAGGCGCTGTTCCCGCACACTATACACTGAAATGTCATAATAGTGTGAGTCACAGAGTGACTTACACTATTACAGCGAAAAGCCAGCTAGGAATTAGCTGTTTTTTTGCTGCTAGAACCGTTCTCGAACGTTTCTAGAACTATCGAGCTTTTGCAAAAAGCTCGAGTTCTAGTTCGATCTAGAACAGGCCCCAAAATCACTCGAGCCTAGAACTGGAGAACCTCGAACCGCGAACCGCGGTCAACTCTACTGAAGACACGTTCTGATACAACGCTGGCAGCTGGACACGACAAGATCTCCAAGGCGTAAGTGGAGAGCTCTGGCTATTTTTCAAGATTTGAAGCCCAAAATGAGCAAGGCTCCATTTGCAAAGTCATGGCATCGATGTTCATTTGGAGATACTCCTGTATCATCCTCTCCAGCCGATGACTATGTGTCAGACTTGTTGTCTCTGGTGGCCTTGCAAAGGATGGTCTTAAAAAAATTATGAAACAATTCAATAAAATTGCTGTTACAAGCACCAGATACGGTGCTGCATGTATGGTTAGACTGTTGATGATGACGAGACCGTCCCCTGTTTGTCAAGTTACAACTGGGAGATTCACTCCATGCACCTGCATGGTTTTTTGGTGGAAAAGCCGAGCTAAGATCGAGTAACAGCTTCTGCTGATACTCCTGCCTACGTGCGTCCCTTTCTATGGCTGGAATTATGTCACAAAATTTGGACTTGTACCGGGGATCTAATAGTGTCGCAAGCCAGTAGTCATCATCACTTCTAATTTTGACTATACGAGGGTCATGTTGGAGGTAGTGCAGCAAGAAGGCGCTCATGTGTCTTGCACAGCCATGCTGACCAAGTCCCCGTTGTGCTTGTGGCATAGAGGTGCTAACCGTTCTTTCTTCCTCTGACATCTCCCCCCAACCTCTTTCAACTGAAATTTGACCAAGGTCTCCCTCATCCGCTGAATCTTCCATGTCCATGGACAGTTCGTCCTCCATTTCTTCATGTTCTCCTGCACCTTCCTCAACATTTTGCCTGCTACCATGCGCCCTTGTTGATCCCTGTCCCACATGGTCCCATGCCTGCCGCCTTGGTGATGATGAACGTCTGGACCTTGGTGATGTTGTTGTCCCTTGCGCATATGAATCCTCCTGTAGTTCCTCCCCTTCCTTTTGTCCCACCACCTTACTCCGAATACTGTTTAGCATGTGCTCCAGCATGTACATGACTGAAATTGTCATGCTGATAATGGCATTGTCAGCGCTAAACATATTCGTCACCATGTCAAACCTGTGCAGATCCTTGATAGGAGACCACTCCATCAGGGTGATCTGTCCCACCTCTGCACCTCGTTGGCCCAGGCTATACGTCCCGACGTATTGCACCAGTGCTCGGCGGTGCAACCACGGTCACTGTAACATGTGGAGAGTCGAATTCCAGTGTGTTGGCACATCGCATTTCAGGTGACGAACCGGCAGGCCGAAAGACTTCTGGAGCGTTGCAAGTCGCTCAGCTGCGGCGATTGAACGGCGGAAGTGAGCAGACAGTTTTCATGCCCTGTTCAGAAGGCCATCTAGGCTGGGATAGTGTGTTAAAAATTGCTGGACACCAAGGTTCAACACGTGAACCATACAAGGCACGTGTGTCACCTTGCCCAGGCGAAGGGCCGCACCCAGGTTTGCAGCATTGTCGCACACGGCTTTACCAGGCTGCAGGTTGAGTGGAGACAACCATTTAACAAACTCAGTCTCCAGAGCTGCCCACAACTCAGCCGCTGTGTGACTCTTATTTCCAAGACATTTCAAGATAAAGACCGCCTGATGCTGTTGCGCTCTGCTGCCAGCATAGTAATGAGGGGTGAATGATTCCTTCTGCGCAGTTCCATCGCTGGTGGCCTGACCAGGCAGGCTTGGGGCGGAGGTGGAGGACCCAGACGAGGTTGAGGAGGAAGATCAGTGGAGGTACTTGGACAGACAGAGGATTGACACACAAGTCGTGGGGACGGCAAGACTTGTGCAGCAGACCCTTCACCATTTATCACCATAGTTAACCAGTGACCAGTCAGCGACATGTAACGTCCCTGTCCATGCTTACTGGTCCAAGTATCAGTGGTGAAATGCACCTGTTCACACACAGAGTTTCTCAAGAAAGCGGTGATGTTGTGTGCGACATGCTGGTGTAGCGCAGGCACACCAGTTGTGAATGTCAGTTATGCTTTGGCTGCTGGGAGGCTACCTCTTGTGGCCAGTAATGGTTTGGACATAGACAGGTGTGTTGAGCAATGGGCGTTTCCATTGCTAACTCTCTGCTTATTTAAATCCTGGTCTGATAGCAGGCTATGCCGGATGTCAGTTGTTCTTTGTTCACCTGCCTGCTTCATTCTGCTCCACACCCCATCTACCCCAGATAAGTGCTTTGCTCTTTATTTGTTGTTTGGTTCTTTTTCTCTTATCTGAGTTTGTCATTTGCTGTGGTTGTTTTCAGTTTATTTGCATGCAGGGATTTTCCCTCTCAGTTGCTTAGCTGGGAAACTCCCTGCAGTTTTGTTTGAAGTATAGCTCCTATAAGTCCATGTGATTGTGGCTTTTTGAATTTGTAATGATTCTTGTTTTCTGTTCTTTGGTATGACAAGAGCGCCTGGTATAGGACGGAGTGCAGATCGTGCGATCTGAGGGCCTTTTTGTACTATCAGGAATTTGGAATTTTGCAGGGTTTTTCTCTGGCCACCATCAGCTCCTTTCCTGTCCTTTCCTATTTTAGTAAGTGGGGGCCTCACCTTTTGCTAATCCTATCATCTATCTGTGTATTGTTTTTTCCTATATCACCGCAGTCTTTGAATGTGGGGGGCTTGCTATTCTTTATCTATTTTCTGAGGCAGAGAGTTATTCATCTTTCCTTCCTTTAGGATAGCTAGTTCTCCGGCTGGGTTCGCGGTGCACAGGATGTTAGTTCACCTTTCAGATACTTCTAGTGTTGATGGTTAGTAAGGGGATGACGGCCAGATTAGTTGCCAATGCTCTTGTCACCTTTACCAATGAGTTATGATGGTCTTCCATGGTTCCGGATCATAACACACACCTTTCTTAGAGAAGTAGTGGCGAGTGGGCATCTGGTACTGGGGCACAGCGACAGACATAAGGTCTCGAAAATCTTGTGTGGCCACCAGGCGGAAAGGCAGCATTTCGGTAGCCAAGAGCTTACAGAGGGATAAAGTAAACCTCTTAGCTTTGTCATGGGTCACAGGAAATGGCCCTTTATTTGTCCACATCTGAGGGACAGAGATCTGGCTGCTGTGTGTAGACGGTGGTTAGTAGGGTGTCCCTGTAAAAATGCAGGTTTGTGAGTAAAGTGCAGGTGTACACATGATGTTGCCTTCATCCAATGTTGGTGCTATCAATGTCTGAGAGAGCTGTACACACGCACTTGTTTCCCCTTCCAAACCAACTGACGACCTACCAAGTAAACTGCCTGTTGCGGTTACAGTGGTGGAAGGTGTGCGTGGAAAACCTGGTGTGACAGCTGTCCCCTCATTCCTAGAAGATGAAGAGCGCGCAGATGCACTGGAAGGGGCAGGCGGCGGATGGTCTGCTCCGCTAGGCCGCATTGCAGCACGGTGAGCTTCCCACTGGGACATATGATATTTATTCATGTAACGATTCATGGAAGAAGTTGTCAAACTGCTGAGCTTTTTGCCTCTACTAACAGATTCCCGACAAATTGTACAGATCACATGATTTGGGCGATCTTTTGCAAGGTCAAAAAAGGACCAGGCTAGGCAAGGCTTAGAGGACATGCGACCTGCTGAGCCACTCCGACTAGTGCTCAGAGGCAGAGTGGTGGCTGAGGATGCAGTTGTAGATGTGCTACCAGTACTCCGACTCTGTCCAGGAAGGCGCAAGGTAACTTCGTCGTCAGTTGCATCCTCCTCCACCGCCTCTGTTCACCTCCTCAAGTGCCTGACTGTGGGTTGACAGTAGGTGGGATCTAGAACTTCCTCATCAAGCGTTGTGTTTGCACTCCCCTCACCCTCAGACCTAGCCTCTTCCTGCTCTGACTGAATATTTAAGTTGTCATCCCAATCTGGTATCTGCATCTCATCGTCATCAGTATGTTCCTCATTGTCTCTAACAACAGGTGTTACAGTTTGTGAAAAAGGGTCAACATTATGCTCAGAAACTTGGTCATCACGGCCTGAATCTGAGTCACAAAGATTCTGGGCATCACTGCAGACCATTTCCTGGTCTGTACTCACTGTAGCTTGGGAGCATACCTCTGATTCCAAGTCTATAGTGTGACTGAACAGCTCTGCAGACCAGCCATCTCTGTTCCACCATACTGTGCAGGGCGGATGGAGACTTGAGAGCTGGGAGAAAGCAAGTGTGATTGGGATGACAACTCAGAGGACTGTTTTTTTTTTGGATGCAGTAGTTGAGGAGGAGGAGAGGGCACTTGTGCTTTTTTTGTGCATCATCTTCCTTTCTTACAGTTTTTCGGGTCCGTAAAAAAGGGAGCACATCGGATTGTCCACCGAAAGTTGTAGACATCTTACTTTTGCTGGAAGATGGCCTATCTTCAGCAGATGTTAATGTAGCTTTGCCACCTTCCCCAAGGACAAAAACTGTTTTTCCTTTTCCAACACGCCTGTTCCCCTTTCCACCAGCATCTGTCATTTTGCCACTCATTTTTATAGCGACAAGATTGGCCACTTAAAATGTGGTAGTAAAAATTGAGAGGTGCTGTAGATTGCACAGGTGGTCTAGCTTTATTGACAGCTGAAGAAACAACACTGACTATCCCTGACAATGCAACTATGGCCCTTAAACTGGCAGCAGGGTTTGCTATTATAATAGCTTAGTATAAATGAGCTTGAGAGTGCAATGCAGAGGTGCTGGAAATTGCTTGGCACTAGTGGGACACTAATGGAGTCCAACAGCCACTTTTTGGATGCCACTAACTGGCAGCACTCTTCTCAATTAAAATGGCTTTGCAAAAATGTGCAGGAGGGGAGAATGCAATGCAGAGGTGGTGGGACTTGCATGGCACAAGTGGCACAATAATGAAGTATAGCAGCCACTCTTTGGATGGCACTAACTTGCCGCACTCTGCAATTAAAATGGCTTTGCAAAAAAGGGCAAGAGGGGAGAATGCAGAGGTGGTGGGAGTTGCTTGGCACATGTGGCACAATAATGGAGTACAGCAGCCACTTTTTGGATGCCACTAACTGGCAGCCCTCTTTTAAATTAAAATGGCTTTGCAAAAATGTACAGGAGGGGAGAAAGCAGAGGTGGTGGGACTTGCTTGGCACAAGTGGCACAATAATGGAGTATAGCAGCCACTTTTTGGATGCCACTAACTGGCAGCCCTCTTTTAAATTAAAATGGCTTTGCAAAAATGTACAGGAGGGGAGAAAGCAGAGGTGGTGGGACTTGCTTGGCACAAGTGGCACAATAATGGAGTATAGCAGCCACTCTTTGGATGGCACTAACTGGCAGCACTCTGCAATTAAAATGGCTTTGCAAAAAAGGGCAGGAGGGGAGAATGCAGAGGTGGTAGGACTTGCTTGGCACAAGTGGCACAATAATGAAGTACAACAGCCACTTTTTGGATGCCACTAACTGGCAGCACTCTTTTAAATTAAAATGGCTTTGCAAAAATGTGCAGGAGGGGAGAATGCAGAGGTGGTGGGACTTGCTTGGCACAAGTGGTGTTAATGTCGGCCATAAATTTACTGTGATGCCATCTAATCATGCATCCTTCTTAAACTGTCTGCTGTCCAAATTATGAGTCACTTGTGGTAGCATGCATACCACTCTCTTTCACACACACCAGAGATGTACTCGGATATGAATAGAAAGTAAGACTGATTTAATACGGAAGTGGAAAATACATTTAAAGGGAATTATTGGCTAGCAGCCAATAATGCGTAACACGTTTCCTATTGGATAAAGTAGAACAGCTTATTCTGTGATATACAATATACTGTAATGTGCTTGGTTCCTCATTTATATTAAGCAATGCCAGCATGATTCACTCATCACATGAATAGTCCAGACTGTCTGAGTCTTATGGGGAGATAAGGTATGCACACCAGTGACTATGGAAGGGGAATACATGGAATAGCAGAAACTGCTGTGTGAATACTGACATGAAAAATTCAATAGCTATTTGTAAGAATGAAATGTGAAAAATGGAACCTGCATTACTGCCATGAATATATGAATAAAGAGAAATTTAGCTACTGAATTGATCAATGCAGAAGAGCCCCAACACTACGCCAAAGTATTTCTCTACGTTGGGGTCCCTAGCTTGTGTGTGTCCTCTCATGCAGTTAAAAAACTTACCGTGTATGGGAAGCTGAGACCCAGGCTATATATACGATGTGGATTGGCAATAGGTGTGTGTGGGGAGGGTTCACAAACGAAAAACTACTAACATTAAGGAATAACGTTTGGAACTCCATTCTATGTCTGAACTGGGTGCAAAAAACCTAAAAAACATCACTATGGGGAGATAAGGTATGCACACCAGTGACTATGGAAGGGGAATACATGGAATAGCAGAAACTGCTGTGTGAATACTGACATGAAAAATTCAATAGCTATTTGTAAGAATGAAATGTGAAAAATGGAACCTGCATTACTGCCATGAATATATGAATAAAGAGAAATTTAGCTACTGAATTGATCAATGCAGAAGAGCCCCAACACTACGCCAAAGTATTTCTCTACGTTGGGGTCCCTAGCTTGTGTGTGTCCTCTCATGCAGTTAAAAAACTTACCGTGTATGGGAAGCTGAGACCCAGGCTATATATACGATGTGGATTGGCAATAGGTGTGTGTGGGGAGGGTTCACAAACGAAAAACTACTAACATTAAGGAATAACGTTTGGAACTCCATTCTATGTCTGAACTGGGTGCAAAAAACCTAAAAAACATCACTATGGGGAGATAAGGTATGCACACCAGTGACTATGGAAGGGGAATACATGGAATAGCAGAAACTGCTGTGTGAATACTGACATGAAAAATTCAATAGCTATTTGTAAGAATGAAATGTGAAAAATGGAACCTGCATTACTGCCATGAATATATGAATAAAGAGAAATTTAGCTACTGAATTGATCAATGCAGAAGAGCCCCAACACTACGCCAAAGTATTTCTCTACGTTGGGGTCCCTAGCTTGTGTGTGTCCTCTCATGCAGTTAAAAAACTTACCGTGTATGGGAAGCTGAGACCCAGGCTATATATACGATGTGGATTGGCAATAGGTGTGTGTGGGGAGGGTTCACAAACGAAAAACTACTAACATTAAGGAATAACGTTTGGAACTCCATTCTATGTCTGAACTGGGTGCAAAAAACCTAAAAAACATCACTATGGGGAGATAAGGTATGCACACCAGTGACTATGGAAGGGGAATACATGGAATAGCAGAAACTGCTGTGTGAATACTGACATGAAAAATTCAATAGCTATTTGTAAGAATGAAATGTGAAAAATGGAACCTGCATTACTGCCATGAATATATGAATAAAGAGAAATTTAGCTACTGAATTGATCAATGCAGAAGAGCCCCAACACTACGCCAAAGTATTTCTCTACGTTGGGGTCCCTAGCTTGTGTGTGTCCTCTCATGCAGTTAAAAAACTTACCGTGTATGGGAAGCTGAGACCCAGGCTATATATACGATGTGGATTGGCAATAGGTGTGTGTGGGGAGGGTTCACAAACGAAAAACTACTAACATTAAGGAATAACGTTTGGAACTCCATTCTATGTCTGAACTGGGTGCAAAAAACCTAAAAAACATCACTATGGGGAGATAAGGTATGCACACCAGTGACTATGGAAGGGGAATACATGGAATAGCAGAAACTGCTGTGTGAATACTGACATGAAAAATTCAATAGCTATTTGTAAGAATGAAATGTGAAAAATGGAACCTGCATTACTGCCATGAATATATGAATAAAGAGAAATTTAGCTACTGAATTGATCAATGCAGAAGAGCCCCAACACTACGCCAAAGTATTTCTCTACGTTGGGGTCCCTAGCTTGTGTGTGTCCTCTCATGCAGTTAAAAAACTTACCGTGTATGGGAAGCTGAGACCCAGGCTATATATACGATGTGGATTGGCAATAGGTGTGTGTGGGGAGGGTTCACAAACGAAAAACTACTAACATTAAGGAATAACGTTTGGAACTCCATTCTATGTCTGAACTGGGTGCAAAAAACCTAAAAAACATCACTATGGGGAGATAAGGTATGCACACCAGTGACTATGGAAGGGGAATACATGGAATAGCAGAAACTGCTGTGTGAATACTGACATGAAAAATTCAATAGCTATTTGTAAGAATGAAATGTGAAAAATGGAACCTGCATTACTGCCATGAATATATGAATAAAGAGAAATTTAGCTACTGAATTGATCAATGCAGAAGAGCCCCAACACTACGCCAAAGTATTTCTCTACGTTGGGGTCCCTAGCTTGTGTGTGTCCTCTCATGCAGTTAAAAAACTTACCGTGTATGGGAAGCTGAGACCCAGGCTATATATACGATGTGGATTGGCAATAGGTGTGTGTGGGGAGGGTTCACAAACGAAAAACTACTAACATTAAGGAATAACGTTTGGAACTCCATTCTATGTCTGAACTGGGTGCAAAAAACCTAAAAAACATCACTATGGGGAGATAAGGTATGCACACCAGTGACTATGGAAGGGGAATACATGGAATAGCAGAAACTGCTGTGTGAATACTGACATGAAAAATTCAATAGCTATTTGTAAGAATGAAATGTGAAAAATGGAACCTGCATTACTGCCATGAATATATGAATAAAGAGAAATTTAGCTACTGAATTGATCAATGCAGAAGAGCCCCAACACTACGCCAAGTATTTCTCTACGTTGGGGTCCCTAGCTTGTGTGTGTCCTCTCATGCAGTTAAAAAACTTACCGTGTATGGGAAGCTGAGACCCAGGCTATATATACGATGTGGATTGGCAACCTATTGCCAATCCACATCGTATATATAGCCTGGGTCTCAGCTTCCCATACACGGTAAGTTTTTTAACTGCATGAGAGGACACACACAAGCTAGGGACCCCAACGTAGAGAAATACTTTGGCGTAGTGTTGGGGCTCTTCTGCATTGATCAATTCAGTAGCTAAATTTCTCTTTATTCATATATTCATGGCAGTAATGCAGGTTCCATTTTTCACATTTCATTCTTACAAATAGCTATTGAATTTTTCATGTCAGTATTCACACAGCAGTTTCTGCTATTCCATGTATTCCCCTTCCATAGTCACTGGTGTGCATACCTTATCTCCCCATAGTGATGTTTTTTAGGTTTTTTGCACCCAGTTCAGACATAGAATGGAGTTCCAAACGTTATTCCTTAATGTTAGTAGTTTTTCGTTTGTGAACCCTCCCCACACACACCTATTGCCAATCCACATCGTATATATAGCCTGGGTCTCAGCTTCCCATACACGGTAAGTTTTTTAACTGCATGAGAGGACACACACAAGCTAGGGACCCCAACGTAGAGAAATACTTTGGCGTAGTGTTGGGGCTCTTCTGCATTGATCAATTCAGTAGCTAAATTTCTCTTTATTCATATATTCATGGCAGTAATGCAGGTTCCATTTTTCACATTTCATTCTTACAAATAGCTATTGAATTTTTCATGTCAGTATTCACACAGCAGTTTCTGCTATTCCATGTATTCCCCTTCCATAGTCACTGGTGTGCATACCTTATCTCCCCATAGTGATGTTTTTTAGGTTTTTTGCACCCAGTTCAGACATAGAATGGAGTTCCAAACGTTATTCCTTAATGTTAGTAGTTTTTCGTTTGTGAACCCTCCCCACACACACCTATTGCCAATCCACATCGTATATATAGCCTGGGTCTCAGCTTCCCATACACGGTAAGTTTTTTAACTGCATGAGAGGACACACACAAGCTAGGGACCCCAACGTAGAGAAATACTTTGGCGTAGTGTTGGGGCTCTTCTGCATTGATCAATTCAGTAGCTAAATTTCTCTTTATTCATATATTCATGGCAGTAATGCAGGTTCCATTTTTCACATTTCATTCTTACAAATAGCTATTGAATTTTTCATGTCAGTATTCACACAGCAGTTTCTGCTATTCCATGTATTCCCCTTCCATAGTCACTGGTGTGCATACCTTATCTCCCCATAGTGATGTTTTTTAGGTTTTTTGCACCCAGTTCAGACATAGAATGGAGTTCCAAACGTTATTCCTTAATGTTAGTAGTTTTTCGTTTGTGAACCCTCCCCACACACACCTATTGCCAATCCACATCGTATATATAGCCTGGGTCTCAGCTTCCCATACACGGTAAGTTTTTTAACTGCATGAGAGGACACACACAAGCTAGGGACCCCAACGTAGAGAAATACTTTGGCGTAGTGTTGGGGCTCTTCTGCATTGATCAATTCAGTAGCTAAATTTCTCTTTATTCATATATTCATGGCAGTAATGCAGGTTCCATTTTTCACATTTCATTCTTACAAATAGCTATTGAATTTTTCATGTCAGTATTCACACAGCAGTTTCTGCTATTCCATGTATTCCCCTTCCATAGTCACTGGTGTGCATACCTTATCTCCCCATAGTGATGTTTTTTAGGTTTTTTGCACCCAGTTCAGACATAGAATGGAGTTCCAAACGTTATTCCTTAATGTTAGTAGTTTTTCGTTTGTGAACCCTCCCCACACACACCTATTGCCAATCCACATCGTATATATAGCCTGGGTCTCAGCTTCCCATACACGGTAAGTTTTTTAACTGCATGAGAGGACACACACAAGCTAGGGACCCCAACGTAGAGAAATACTTTGGCGTAGTGTTGGGGCTCTTCTGCATTGATCAATTCAGTAGCTAAATTTCTCTTTATTCATATATTCATGGCAGTAATGCAGGTTCCATTTTTCACATTTCATTCTTACAAATAGCTATTGAATTTTTCATGTCAGTATTCACACAGCAGTTTCTGCTATTCCATGTATTCCCCTTCCATAGTCACTGGTGTGCATACCTTATCTCCCCATAGTGATGTTTTTTAGGTTTTTTGCACCCAGTTCAGACATAGAATGGAGTTCCAAACGTTATTCCTTAATGTTAGTAGTTTTTCGTTTGTGAACCCTCCCCACACACACCTATTGCCAATCCACATCGTATATATAGCCTGGGTCTCAGCTTCCCATACACGGTAAGTTTTTTAACTGCATGAGAGGACACACACAAGCTAGGGACCCCAACGTAGAGAAATACTTTGGCGTAGTGTTGGGGCTCTTCTGCATTGATCAATTCAGTAGCTAAATTTCTCTTTATTCATATATTCATGGCAGTAATGCAGGTTCCATTTTTCACATTTCATTCTTACAAATAGCTATTGAATTTTTCATGTCAGTATTCACACAGCAGTTTCTGCTATTCCATGTATTCCCCTTCCATAGTCACTGGTGTGCATACCTTATCTCCCCATAGTGATGTTTTTTAGGTTTTTTGCACCCAGTTCAGACATAGAATGGAGTTCCAAACGTTATTCCTTAATGTTAGTAGTTTTTCGTTTGTGAACCCTCCCCACACACACCTATTGCCAATCCACATCGTATATATAGCCTGGGTCTCAGCTTCCCATACACGGTAAGTTTTTTAACTGCATGAGAGGACACACACAAGCTAGGGACCCCAACGTAGAGAAATACTTTGGCGTAGTGTTGGGGCTCTTCTGCATTGATCAATTCAGTAGCTAAATTTCTCTTTATTCATATATTCATGGCAGTAATGCAGGTTCCATTTTT
Organism: Anomaloglossus baeobatrachus; assembly: GCF_048569485.1. Lineage (NCBI taxonomy): Eukaryota > Metazoa > Chordata > Amphibia > Anura > Aromobatidae > Anomaloglossus > Anomaloglossus baeobatrachus. The sequence goes on along the minus strand of NC_134354.1, from coordinate 539,149,391 downwards.
CACATTTCATTCTTACAAATAGCTATTGAATTTTTCATGTCAGTATTCACACAGCAGTTTCTGCTATTCCATGTATTCCCCTTCCATAGTCACTGGTGTGCATACCTTATCTCCCCATAGTGATGTTTTTTAGGTTTTTTGCACCCAGTTCAGACATAGAATGGAGTTCCAAACGTTATTCCTTAATGTTAGTAGTTTTTCGTTTGTGAACCCTCCCCACACACACCTATTGCCAATCCACATCGTATATATAGCCTGGGTCTCAGCTTCCCATACACGGTAAGTTTTTTAACTGCATGAGAGGACACACACAAGCTAGGGACCCCAACGTAGAGAAATACTTTGGCGTAGTGTTGGGGCTCTTCTGCATTGATCAATTCAGTAGCTAAATTTCTCTTTATTCATATATTCATGGCAGTAATGCAGGTTCCATTTTTCACATTTCATTCTTACAAATAGCTATTGAATTTTTCATGTCAGTATTCACACAGCAGTTTCTGCTATTCCATGTATTCCCCTTCCATAGTCACTGGTGTGCATACCTTATCTCCCCATAGTGATGTTTTTTAGGTTTTTTGCACCCAGTTCAGACATAGAATGGAGTTCCAAACGTTATTCCTTAATGTTAGTAGTTTTTCGTTTGTGAACCCTCCCCACACACACCTATTGCCAATCCACATCGTATATATAGCCTGGGTCTCAGCTTCCCATACACGGTAAGTTTTTTAACTGCATGAGAGGACACACACAAGCTAGGGACCCCAACGTAGAGAAATACTTTGGCGTAGTGTTGGGGCTCTTCTGCATTGATCAATTCAGTAGCTAAATTTCTCTTTATTCATATATTCATGGCAGTAATGCAGGTTCCATTTTTCACATTTCATTCTTACAAATAGCTATTGAATTTTTCATGTCAGTATTCACACAGCAGTTTCTGCTATTCCATGTATTCCCCTTCCATAGTCACTGGTGTGCATACCTTATCTCCCCATAGTGATGTTTTTTAGGTTTTTTGCACCCAGTTCAGACATAGAATGGAGTTCCAAACGTTATTCCTTAATGTCTGAGTCTTATGTCTGAATGCAGAACTAGGTGCGGTACAGTCTCAAACAGCATCTTAAATCCTGTTTTTTTGGGATATCTTCATATATACTCCTAATAGTTCATAATCTTGTCCTTAACAGTCCCCCCTTTGGAGATAGCCAAAAGTTTTTCCTTACTTTCCCAAGTCTATTGATCTGTCCTAAGGCCGATGGTTACCTCACTCACATACAAGATAACCCATCCCTTGTGGATGAATCTCCCCACCCAACAGACTATGCATAGGAAGCCAGATCCTGACCATATTCTCTAGACTGTCCTCATGGCTATGTTCCACTGGCACACGTTATTCAGGAAGGGGGAACATGGCAGTAGTCCTTTAATTGGCTAATATTTATCAGGGTTGGTTTCAACCAAAGTCTCATGCTCCTCAGTCCTCAGGCGGTAATAGTGGGACATCATCAAAGATGGGATGCACAGTCGTCTTCTGGTCCACAGGCCTGGATATCATCGTCCTGGCACGAAGTATCGGGTAGAAGAGGGAAGACAGCCATCTCCTGGTCTCAGGTCCGACATCTCTTTGTTGTGGAATGCATGGATCTTCGTCCGAAAGAAAAAGAGTGAGAGACAGAAAAGAGAGAAGATTGAGATGAGAGAGAGAAGGAGAGAGATATTGAGAAGAGAGGAAGAGAACGAGAGAGAGAAAAGAGAAAAGAAGAGAGAGAAAGAGAGAAAAGAGAGAAATCTAGATCTGGTTGGATCTGGAGGAGAAAACTCAAAAACATATATTAGGCAAATGTTTAGTTAAACAAACAAGTTTAGTTGAAGTATCTGGGGGTACTTCTAAACAGGATTTCATAGGGTCTCAACCTAGTGGTCCCTGCTGGGGTGTGTCTGACACTGAACAATTCAAGGGGAAGACTCTCATGCCCTTGCCTCCTACACTGCCCCATCTTCCCAACCTTCCCTCTATTCTGTGGCTGGTATGGGGTGTGTAGAGTCAGTTCTGTGTCTAAGGCCTGCCATATCTCTTTGACTGGCAGTGAAAGCAGGTCACTAGCCACTTCCTATGGTCTCCGGGAGCCCACAGCTGCACCCTATCTCAGTCCTCTTCTTCTTCTGAGACTTGCTCTTGTAGGGTCAGGGCAATGTTTTCTCAAGACTTTCCATCTTTCCTTTCTTCTTCACATCGGGGTCATTCAAAAAGCACAGATTGATTGACTGTTTCTTTGGTAAGGGGTCTTGGGGCTTTTTTGGATGTTCTGTCAGTGAGGACACTTCTTACTGCTTCCCTTGACTCCTCCAATGTGGGCCTCAACCCTGCTCACCGCGACTCTGTCTGGCAATAGCAAAGCTTCCATTCGTCTATGGATCCATTGGCAGTGATCAAGTCTCTTGTCTTCCATACAGAGTAGATGCTGGCTGCCATCTTGCAGGCTTCAGCGAGAGCACATACATCTGCTTCTTCACAGACAGGCATGCGGGTAGCGACTGCTCTATCAGCAAAGCATTTTCTGCTACCACCACCATACCTATGTGGAACCATCTTCTTGATGCACATCTTGATCCATCCGCAAAGGGGTTAAGTCAGGGTCCAAAGGTGTATCCGTATCGAATCCAGAGTTTCCTCAGCTATGCCAGAGTCAACTACCTCTTCCACCAAGGTGTCAGAGGTGGGACACTCCTCCCCTTGGAAGAGGGAGAAGTTTAGCAGGATTAAGGACCGCACACCGGGAGATGGTGACTTTGTCAGGGAGCAGTGATGTCATACAGGCATTGATCTTCAACTGGTGCTTTAGGTAGGTGTTCAATCTGGCTGAGTAGTGTTCAAAGGGCTGCTGTCTTTCTCCATGGCAAACAGGTAGAATGACTTCTGGGCTGGAGATGACGTGATGATACTCTTCAGGTGACTGTGAATGCAGCACATCCGTATGTGGGGTGATCTTGTAAGCTGCTAGATTCATCTCCATACGTCTTGCCACTTGAAGGAGGGTGTCTTGGTCCGTCACTTCTGTAATCAGGCGTTACCAGCTGTAGTTTTTTGCATATGGGCTCTCGGAGACCTGATACAAAGGACTATACCTAGGTTTGTAAGAAAGAGCAATGAGTGTAACTTGGGGTCAGGAGAACACTGAAATTCTAAAAACTAAGACTCCCTAAAACCCCAGGGAAAGAGAAAAGAGCACAAGAGGGTTCGGAAACTACCAAGCAGCACCCCTGACTACATATACACAACTAGGAAAAAGCAGTGGAGCGTATCTACTCTACCTCTCCTGTGCTGACCCTGTAACTGGGGGCCCTGCACTCTCCCTCATCCCGACGGTAGACCTGATGGTGGTCAGGGTTGGGCCTCCAGCGTATCCCTCTCTTTTGTCAGACCCTGCAAACTAAGACACAAAGGATTACTGGGTGCTGCCAATGAAAACCCTAATATATGACAACTCCTGATGATCAAAGTCCCCTTGGGACCACATGATCCTCCACCCTCTCTATCAGGGAACTCTTGTGCAAGATACCAGGCAGGATAACATACAAGTGAGAATATCTCAAAGTAGGCTAAGCAGCAACTGCCATAGGCAGAAAAATATTCACTGTCCACCAGGACTAATAGTGAGCAGTCTATATGGTCTACTAAATTGTATACTATATACAGCAAAAACAAACATGCAAAAGTGAAGGGAAAAGGTTTCCACAGGACTATCAGCAATAACCTCTGCTAAGGTTCATTAGTGGGAACACAATGGGGCACAACTGCATATATGACCAAAAACGGAGTGTGTGTTTCAGGTCCCTATGTACCCCCTCTGCAGTCTCTGCTACATCAGCAATAAACAGAGCAGTGGCTTTGGCTGCTGAAACAAAAATAGGGAACTGGGTGTCGGCTGGACTAAAATGGCGTCAAAAGATGAACTATGTAGTGTCTGAGTTAGAACGGCCGCTAAAGATAATTACCGATAAGAAACAGCCACTAAAAAAGGAAGTAGGTGTTGGCCAAAAATGGCGTCTGAAGAGGCCTGGGAGGGAGTGACATGGATTGTGACATCTACATTCAGGAGGTATTCAATCTGTCACTGGGAATATGGATTATATAGGGACCCCTGGACTGACCCTGTAACTAGGGACCCTGTACTCACCCTCATCTCGACGGTAGACCTGATGGTGGTCAGGGCCGAGCCTCCAATGTATCCCTATCTCCTGTCAGACCCTGATAACTATCCCCATTCCATACCCCACCCAGGGCTGGGCAAAACACTGAGTGACAGAAAGAAATCTACATTCAGGACAGGAAATAATGGGGTGGGCTTACGTGGACACAGTGCTCCGCAGGCAGCACACAAGTCCACCCTATATATCAGCTTATATCAGTTACTAGATAGTAACTATAGTTACTAGATTCAGAATTACATCTCTTCAAATCATCTCAATCTTTCACTATATTGACATTCAATATAACATCCTGTACCTTCAATCAATTCTCATCTAATCTCCCCCCTTGGGAGAATTCTCTTTTTCAACATACATGTGTCACTTACAAGTAAACTTCACAGAAGATGAAATAGAAACTAACACTTCTCTTTTTTTTTTTTTTCAATTTCAACCCTACGGTGTTTCACACCAAAAACTGCGTGCATTATACATACAAACATCTTCCAGGAAAAACTATATATGAGATATTATGTCAGGGAGAGAATTCACGATATACATACACCTCCATGAGGACGGTCTATCCAATACTCAATAATTCTGATTAAGGCCAAAGTTTAGGGGTCCCCAATGTATCAATTCTTCCCCAATGTATTCAATTCTAGGTAAGAATACATTGACATCCACTAAAACAAGACCAGTGAGTACGCATACAACGTTCAACTTACTGCTTAGCAGGAAAACCGTACCAGGTAACAGTAAGGGCTTCTCCACCCTCCTTTTCCATAACACTGCACCTGTACATAGAAACACCCCCCTTTCAAATCTTCTATCCACAAAGACCAGGTCCAAGGCCTTATCAAACATCAATTATTGATGACACATCATTCATCGGAGTATATATCTCAGTGTTCCTTCACAAGGACTGCAGCCTCCTGAGTCTTCCATGTCACATATTTAGGGCGTTCTTGTCTGGGACTATCGGAATAATGGTGCGATGCCATGTGTGGGCTGACGTCCTCAAATAAGGACAGCACCTGTGGTTTACCTCTATAGCTGGAGATTGTGTGTTTGGTCTCTGCTGGGGACAGTTTTGATGGTTGGCTGGTTCATTGTTAAATCATTGTCAACTTCCTGCCCCTCCCCTCGGTGGCTTCTGTTGCTCCAGCAACAAATAGGCCAGTGGCCTTGGGTCTTAAAATGGCTGCTGAAGAGGAACTGGGTGTGGCCCGACCTGAAATGGTTTCTGGGGAGGCTAGGGAGGGCGTTAGACAACCCTCTGGGGACGACTGATGAGGAGGGGGGCATTGTTTCCTAATGGGCTTGGCCACTTCCTAAGGTGCCAATTTCTAAGCTGATACAATATAGAAATATCTACTATCTCCATCCCATTCCTCTTTCCATGCCAATTTTCTAACATCTTTTGACGTTCTATACCATGCCTCAGTATCCATAAGGAGATCTTTATCTTTCAAAATCCCTCGCTTATTTAACAAGACATCTTTCTATTCCTGCTTCTCTAATCTCCCTCTTGGCAGTGATCCCTGCCAAGTGATCCCTGCCACCTTGAGGAGCGACTTCATATTTTTAACATACTTTTTACCTTCTTGCTCGCTTACTAATTCTTCTGCCGTTAACTTGACAGGTGTGGACTGATTAGACCCCATGCTTAAACGGTACACGACCTAAAACTAACACGTCAATCTGGAGGTCTGGTCTGTGCCGTAGTGCACTTTCTCTCCTGGACCAGCGACTATACACATCCACAGAATACCCAGATTTCTATCTCAGTCCACAAAACCACAACACAAACGGGTTGTCTTTTAAAGAAGAAGTGTCACATGGGTGATAAGGAACTAAATTCACCCTCACTATCTCTTACTTCAAGTACTAGTAACCTCTGTTCACACTATATACACCTTATTTGAACGGTCTGTCCAGAACATCAATAACACTGATTAAGAACAAAGTCAAGGGATTCTGCCAATGTTCCTCCTACCTAGGATCGCGGAGAACACATCAAATTCCACCAGATACAGTCAGGGCTCTTACCATAACTCTGTACTGGCCAAAACCAAAGTCAACCCCCCTATCGTCTCCTCTCTGTGGGAGACGTACCAGGATACAGTCAGGGCTCTTACCATAACTCTGTACCTGGCCCTCAGCCTTATCAACTACTGACTATCGACCGGACATGTCACACACCAGTATATCTCGCAGTATACATAAACAGTATACATAAACAGTTAACCTTCTCAAAGTAAGGCTGCAGTTTTTTTTTCTTTTCTTCTTCTTTCACTCAAAAGACAGCTCTATACATTATCGTGACACTTCCCCTTTTTCCGCCGTAGCTGAACAAAACAGAACTTCCCGTTTCTCGTAAGCCAGCAAGTACTCCGCCTGCTGCAAATAAACAGACATTTCAACATGTAGACACAGGTAAACACAATGACATAACAATAAGGACACCCAATAAGGACAGTATATATACCATCCAGGTGGCTGATCTCACCTGCAGATATAACCATATATATATCCATATAACCAGCGTATATAACAACCTCCTCATTTTCCTCTACCGTTTCTCAGAGAAAAACGAAACTTAAAACTTCTGCTTTCTCCAAAGAGCAGACAAAAACCCAAAACCACATTACATTTAATGTGATTTAGAATTACATTTATACAGACAGCTTAAGGTGAACCTGACCACCTTGGTGTGGGATCTCTTAGGACGGCTTATCTCATGCAAGATGGCGGTCATTAGGTGTCTAGACTGGAACAGCCCAACCCCCCCTTTCGAAATGCAAGTACACGCATGAGGTTTGCAAAGTGAGATTAGACAAATTTTCTCACCTGCATTTGGAGTGCGCATCTCCATTCCCTCTCGCGTAGTTGCCTTTCGAATCAAGGTGTCAGTCAGCATGGCAGTCCGTCATCCAGAGCTCTGTCCTAAGGTTCGTTGGGCGCCACTGTTAATGTTGGCCATAAATTTACTGTGATGCCATCTAATCATGCATCCCTCTTAAACTGTCTGCAGTCCAAATTATGAGTCACTTGTGGTAGCATGCATACCACTCTCTTTCACACAAACCAGAGACGTACTCGGATATGAATAGAAAGTAAGACTGATTTAATATGGAAGTGGAAAATACATTTAAAGGGAATTATTGGCTAGCAGCCAATAATACTTAACATGTCTCCTATTGGATAAAGTAGAACAGCTTATTCTGTGATATACAATATACTGTAATGTGCTTGGTTCCTCATTTATATTAAGCAATGTCAGCATGATTCACTCATCACATGAATAGTCCAGACTGTCTGAGTTTTATATCTGAATGCAGAACTAGGTGCGGTACAGTCTCAAACAGCATCTTAAATCCTGTTTTTTTGGATATCTTCATATATGCTCCTAATAGTTCATAATCTTGTCCTTAACAGTGGCACAATAATGGAGTATAGCAGCCACTCTTTGGATGACACTAACTAGCAGCACTCTGCAATTAAAATGGCTTTGCAAAAAAGGGCAGGAGGGTACAGTGGCTGGGTTGTGGGTCAGTGTAGACGAAAGGAAGCCTCACTTTTTTTCCCTCCTAATGGTGAAATGCAGCAAGGAATTCCCTGAGCTTAGCTACACAGACGCTGTTATCTGAAGCTGTAAAAAGCATTTTCATGGACCTGACTGTCACTTATGGCTCTGAGCCAGCTGTAATTAGCCCTTAAAAGGGCTGAAATAAACTTCTGTTCCTAAAAAGTAGAGCGCTGTGTGTATTGCGTACACAGCAGGATCGGCGACAGGAGCTGCGTGAGCGGTGACTGACACCCAGACGCAGAAGGCAGATAATGGCGTGCTGGGGGAAAATGTCCATTTTTATAATGCAAGGACATGTGACATGGACAGCCTATGACACATGCCCTTGCTTCTCTGGCAAAAAGTACACTTAGCCGTGTGTGCGTCTGGGATTGGCTGACATGCTGGCTTGCCCCACTACACGCGCGCTTAGGGAAGAAAAAAAAATGGCGATCGCCATTATCCCAGCAGCAGTGATCTAAACGCACAGCCCCCGCACACTATACGCTGAAATTTGATAATAGTGTGAATCACAGAGTGACTCACATTATTACAGTGAAAAGCCAGCTAGTAATTAGCTAGGTTTTTTGCTGATAGAACCGTTCTCGAACATAACTCGAGCTAATGAACTTTTAGCAAAAAGCTCGAGTTCTAGTTCTATCTAGAACACCCCCTAAAATCACTCGAACCGCGAACTGGAGAACCACGAACCACGAACTGCGCTCAACTCTAATAGGCATATACAATAAGGATAGCCCATAAGCAGAACCACAGCCTTGTCATATTGAAGAACGCTAAGGTGCGATCTGATAATAATGATACACTTCCCTAAAGTTAGTGCAATATGCACAGCCTCGATGCATTTCCTTACCCGTTTTCGGATCATCAGGAGGCCCAGGGGAAAAGGAAAGGGTTCAGGTATTATCCATAGTAGTGCGCTACTCAGTCACCTGACCACTGCAGCCAATCACAGACCACAGTGGTCTGAAGTGGAATGATAACATCAATGCTTCCTGTTTCTGTGTAAATCAATGAGGGGTCTCATCCAGAAGCAGGTGGGTGCTGTTAGTTGAATAAGACTGAGCTTGTTTTTTTTTTTAACATCTAGTACACTAGACAATGTTTTATTTGGCCAGGACAACCCTTTTCATTTATCCTAAGAAGAAACCACAGTACAGAAAGTATAAAACTGCCCTTGAGTGTTACAAACAAATTTACAGTACGATATAGTTTAAAGAAATGTTTTTCATTATCACTATGAACAATCAGACATATCATTTGTAGCTGTCAGTTGATTATTTTAGCAAGCAAAGATGTTCAATTTTGACAGAGAGTAAAAGAGAAAGGTCAATGCAACAATCCCTTTTATTGAATTTTTAACCTCATGATCACCATTATAAATAGTGAACTGATATATAAATTCAATGACAATGTTTTTTCCACTTTAATTTATATTTAAGGGGTTGTCCACTATTGAACAATCTTAACAATATTCCCAGGGAGATGAATAAAATAAAAAAATCGATACCTTCCACATGAGGCTTTCACATTCTACTAAGTGCTACATCCCACTGCTGTATGGAGGCATTACTCACATGACACCCCAATCAGCTGTTGATTCCTGCAGACTGTGGAATGGAAGAGCGGCACTGGTCCAAGAAGTATCATTTTTTTTTCACCTCACTGGCCATATGCATAAGAGGTTATTCATTTGTTAACAATCCTGTTAAATATTTACATGTATAATATCATGAAAATGAAAGGACACAACAGATTACATTTGCCTTGCACTAAATTTCTAAGCAATTAGAATATATCTAAAAGAAGTACCAGAAAGGAAGAATAGCAAGATACAGTATTCACTATTGATATTTCAGACTACTTTAGTCAGTATTAATATTTCCAGTATTTACTATACCCTATACATGTCAATTACACATTATTGTATCACTGTAAAGTAAATCTGTCCATGGCTGCCTAGAAGCTCTAAAAAGGACTTCCATAGATAAGCTTTACATTTTCTACCCTGACTATCATGTGCCATAGGAGCCCTGAACATAACCCTTGAATGGATCCTGTCAATCAAAAATATGGTATTAACCTGCAGATATAGGGTTAAGCCTAAGCATGTTTTAAAACTGCATGACTGCTGCACTAACAGATCAGCTACTGGGAGGAAATTAACTTTATTTAGCCTCATGCTTCAGGATTCATAGAGGTATGGCTTCAGTCACTAGTCAGTACATGGTGAGCAGCCATAGCAACCATATCATGGTAGTGTCTAATAGCCAGCTCTGCATTGCATCAGAGGCTATGGCAGCTTTTGAAGTCATTATGACATTACGAGGCCTGGTGTCTTAACTCTAGGACAGGACTTCCGGTAGTGACCAGACCTTGAAGGTTAATATAGAAAGCCCTCCAAGGCTTGGTTGTGGCTTGAAGTCCTGTTCTAGAGTGAGGACACTGGTGACCAACTTTGGTAAGAAGAGGCCCTGATGATCGGGCAGCAGGCACTGGAAGCACGTAAGGGGCCAAAACAGTGGTGAGGCAATATTCTTTTTTTTTTGCTAATAACATTTTACTTTTTCACTACAGTTTAGATTATATACCATGATGTAACACAGCATAATATAACAAAACAATTATGATTTGTTTGTTACAGTTACAAAAGCATTCTTAAAGTGACAACCTAAAAACAAAACAGATTGATGCTAAAGTACAAGATCTTCAAACAGTTTATTGCATTTATTGTAATTACCCATCAAAAGAAAATACTATAGCATGCCCAAATCAGACCTTCTAATGCTATTCTGATTTAACCTTCTTTCTTTGGACCTAGCAGCAAACATAGCTCTAGAACCAGTTTTGGCTTCAGACAGTATATAGAAGTATATTACATTTAATATGTAGCAATGTAATATGAGTATTGTATTGCACTGCTAGCTGTTCACTTTTTGTCACAGCTATATAATCACTTATAAAACTCATATGGCAATATGTAGAAATACCATATAGAAAAATAATGTTGTTAATATTATTAGCTCTTTATCTGTTTTTGCCACTTAAGATTTCCATTCTCCTGTTTGGAGTACTTTTTCCATGAAAGAGACCAGGACAACAGGATAAATAGAACAAATCACTCACATCATAATTTATTACAATAGTTTAGAGCAAGAAACTATAATTTAAGCATTTAATTCTCCATCGAATTCTACATCCCTCTTGGTGAGTTAAACTATAAAATTTCCCAAGAACAAAAAAAAACGTTACTTTTCTGTTTACTGCTAGTAAATCTAAACAGCTGACAATTTGCATTTCATTTAGTTTATTGCATTATTAAAATAATTCAGTCATGTAATGCATGGAATTGACAATTTCTGGAAAATCACTAAAGAACATTCATTAAAGGGCAGTCTTTTAAACAGTAAATCTATCATGATTTCCTTGTAATCATTTATAAACAATATTTATGCAAATATGAAACAATTCAGCAATTTGGGCCATTCTGCTAGAGGCAGCAACAGATGGTGCAATGTAGAGACAAAATGTTTGAGGAAGGTCTCATGTTATCTCTTGATAAAAATAGATCCCTTGTGGCACTGCTTTCCAGTTCTGAAATGAAATTAAACAGAAATATTAACATATTGCTTGTGTAGTTAAAAAAAAACAAAACAAAACAGGATGGAAAATAAAATACGTATGTGTCCGTTGTTTTATACAAAAGTAAAGATGGACAAAAACACAACGGAAATAGAAGCTTAACAATGAAAAGTATTCCGGAAACTTTTGAACAAGCATCTGCACACAGGATAATTTGGTCATTAAAATGAAACTATCTTATAAACAAAGTAACACTAATAATCCACCTAATTTCATTATGTGAGTCTTGTCATCAAGATAATGTTTTATGAAAACTATACTCCTCAATATTGCACTTGCAAGATCAAGCAGGAAAAGACATGGAGATGTGGAAATTCCACCATTGATAGGGATGGTATTGATATGCAATAGTGATGTGTGAGCGTGCTCACCACTGCTCGATACTCAATGAACATTGGGGTGCTCTGGCACGCTAGTTACTTGACCCAGTATCACGGGTGGTCGACTCCCCACCATGCATCTTTTGCTACATTTTCACAGCCAATCAACATGCAGGGATTTCCTGCCATACACAGAAAGGCCATGTTGGCTACTGGAATTACTGTGATCGGCCGGCAACATTGTGTCAATAGGTCTGATATAATATCTAGGTAGTGATGCTCGCCACACTTTACACTGTGTGCAGAATTATTAGGCAAATTAGTATTTTGATCACATGATAATTTTTATACATGTTGTCCTACTCCAAGCTGTATAGGTTTGAGAGCCAACTACTAATTAAGTAAATCAGGCGATGTGCATCTCTATAATGAGGAGGGGTGTGCTGTAATGACATCAACACCTTATATTAGGTGTGCTTAATTATTAGGCAACTTCCTTTCCTTTGGCAAAATGGGTCAGAAGAGAGATTTGACGAGCTCTGAAAAGTCCAAAATTTTGAGATGTCTGGCAAAAGGCATGCAGCAGTCTTGAAATTGCCAAATGTTTGAAGCGTGATCACTAGTGATGAGCGAGTACTAAAAAGCTCGGGTGCTCGAAGCTCGGGCCGAGCCTCCCAAGATACTCGTGTACTCGGCCCGAGCAACGAGCCCAATGTTATCCTATGGGAGACCCGAGTATTTTTGTGAAATGACCACCGGCAGCATGTAGAAACCCTAAAAATGTCACAAAAGTCTCAGAAGAGTGCTCAAATGACATGGCAACAGCATGGGGAAGACCCCTTGAAGCATTTATCACTCAAAAGTCACAGCTGTGAACAATTTTGTCCGCGTTTCATGCCATTTTTACGGACTCACCAGAAAACCTTCCAAAATGACCCCAAAATGATTTTTCATGGCAGAAATGTTAAGGGCACATACCCAATAGTGAGATAGAGCTGGTGTATGTTACTTTTTGAGATTAATACATGAAAGATTTTACGTGAAAACATTGTGTGGCACTCCGATGTCCCTGAGAAGAGACGTACATGAAGGCCTCTTGAGTCTAATGTGCCCATTTTGAGGAAGTGAGTCTTTGTAGTATTTTCCTTTGCCAGGGCAGTCCAAAATTGTGAGGTTCACCAATGCCCCTGCATAGAGACGTGCATGAGGGCCTGTAAACCTGAAGTGCCCATTGGAAGGAAGTGGGTGTATTATAGTATAGCCCTTAGGCAGGGCAGCCAAAAATTGGGAGGCTCCACGTTGTCCCTGGGTAGAGACGTGCATGAGGGCCTCAAAACATTAAGTGTCCATTGTCAGGAAGTGGGTGTATTATAGTATAGCCCTTAGGCAGGGCAGCCAAAAATTGGTAGGCTCCACGTTGTCCCTGGGTAGAGACGTGCATGAGGGCCTCAAAACATTAAGTGTCCATTGTCAGGAAGTGGGTGTATTATAGTATAGCCCTTAGGCAGGGCAGCCAAAAATTGGGAGGCTCCACGTTGTCCCTGGGTAGAGACGTGCATGATGGCCTCAAAACATTAAGTGTCCATTGTCAGGAAGTGGGTGTATTATAGTATAGCTCTTAGGCAGGGCAGCCAAAAATTGGGAGGCTCCACATTGTCCCTGGGTAGAGACGTGCATGAGGGCCTCAAAACATTAAGTGTCCATTGTCAGGAAGTGGGTGTATTATAGTATAGCCCTTAGGCAGGGCAGCCAAAAATTGGGAGGCTCCACGTTGTCCCTGGGTAGAGACGTGCATGAGGGCCTCAAAACATTGTTCCCATTGCAAAGGAGCGGGTCTCCTGTCGTTGTAATGTCCATTCTGCAAAGAATGGGCGAAAAAATTTACCACTGGGGGGTATACCTGAAACAAAGGCCTAAGTATTGCAATTTGTAACGGTCATCATCATGGTGGCGCATGAGGAGAAGGAGGAGCAGTCCAGCGATTATCCAAAGTCCAGAAGTGTGTACCCATGGGTGAGTGGAGGTACATGGCAAACTTTAAATTCCGCTCTCATTTGCTGGTGGTGTGGTGAAGTCTGGCCCAATCCAACCCTTGTTCATCTTGATCAGAGTCAGCCTGTCAGCATTTTCAGTCGACAGGCGGGTGCGTTTATCTGTAATGATTCCACCTGCGGCACTAAAAACACGCTCTGACAAAACGCTAGCAGCAGGGCAGGCCAGGACTTCCAAGGCGTAGAGAGCCAATTCATGCCACGTGTCCAGCTTGGATACCCAATAATTGTAAGGCACAGAGGAATGTCGGAGTACAGTTGTTCGATCTGCAAGGTACTCCTTCAGCATCTGGGCAAACTTAGGATTTCTTGTGGCACTACCCCGCACCTCAGGGGCTGTGGTACGTGAGGGGCTGAGAAAACTGTCCCACATCTTAAAGACTGTTCCCCTACCTCTGGCGGATTGGACTTGTGCCTCTCTCGGCTGTACGCCTCGGTTGTCCACTGATTCCTGACCTATGCCGCTAGCGTTTTGTGAGGGGAATGCTTTGCCTACTTCCGTGACTATGGCCTTCCGGAACTGCTGCATTTTGGTTGACCTCTCCTCCACGGGAATAAGAGACAAAAAGTTCTCCTTGTAGCGTGGGTCTAACAGTGTTACCAACCAGTAATGATTGTCGGCCAAGATGTTCTTAACGCGAGGGTCACGAGACAGGCAGCTTACCATAAAGTCAGCCATGTGCGCCAGACTCTTAACAGCCAGGACTTCAGTAGCCTGACCAACAAGATGACTGAACATGCTGTCCTCCTCCTCCTCCTCCTCCTCCTCATCTACCCTGTCCTCTGGCCAGCCACGCTGAACCGAGGATATGACTGGTGTGCATGTCATATCCTCAATTTGGCCGGAGAGTTGCTCCATGTCTTCATCCTCCTCCTCGTCATAGTCCTCCACTGCACGTTGTGATGAGACGAGGCTGGGCTGTGTGTTATCATCACCCACACCCACTACTGTTTCTTGCTGCAACTCATCGCGCTCCGCCTGCAATGCATCATGTTTGTTTTTCAGCAGAGACCGTTTTAGAAGGCAGAGTAGTGGTATGGTGACGCTAATAATGGCGTCATCACCACTCACCATCTTGGTGGAGTCCTCAAAGTTTTGGAGGATGGTACATAGGTCTGACATCCATCTCCACTCCTCAGGTGTTATGTGTGGAGTTTGACCCATTTCCCGACGGCTTAGGTGATGCAGGTACTCAACAACTGCCCTCTTCTGCTCACATATCCTGACCAACATGTGCAGAGTTGAATTCCAACGCGTGGGGACATCACACACCAGTCTGTGAGCCGGAAGATGCAAACTGCGCTGAAAGCCGGCAAGGCCGGCTGAAGCAGTAGGTGACTTTCGAAAATGTGCAGACAGGCGGCGAACTTTTACCAGCAGATCAGACAGCTCTGGGTATGACTTTAGAAACCGCTGAACCACGAGGTTGAGCACATGGGCCACGCATGGAACATGTGTCAGCTGTCCTCGCCTCAAAGCCGCCACCAGGTTCCGGCCATTGTCACACACGACCTTTCCTGGCTTTAGGTTTAGAGGTGTGAGCCAGTGATCTGCCTGCTGTTTCAGAGCTGTCCACAGCTCTTCTGCATTGTGGGGTTTGTCACCTATGCAGATTAGCTTCAGCACAGCCTGTTGCCGCTTCGCCGAGGCAGTGCTGCAGTGCTTCCAGCTTGTGACTGGTGTGGAGGGTACAGTGGATGAGGATGCGCAGGAGGAGGAGGAGGCTGAAGAGCATGACATTCCGGAGCTGTAGAGTGTGGGTGAAACACTGACTGAGGGAAGGGCGTGTTCCGTCCCTCGCTCAGACTGGGTCCCAGCTTCCACAATATTAACCCAGTGTGCCGTCAACGAGATGTAGCGGCCTTGCCCACAAGCACTTGTCCACGTGTCTGTGGTTAGGTGGACCTTGGGTGAAACAGTGTTGTTCAGGGCACGTGTGATGTTTTGCGACACGTGGTTATGCAACGCGGGGACGGCACACCGGGAGAAATAGTGGCGGCTGGGGACCGAGTAACGTGGGACAGCTGCCGCCATCAGGTCACGGAATGCTTCTGTCTCCACCAGCCTAAAAGGCAACATTTCCAGCGCAAGCAGTCGCGAAATGTTAGCATTTAGAACTGTGGCATGTGGGGTGTTGGCAGTGCATTTGCGCCTGCGTTCAAAGGTTTGCTGAATGGATAACTGAACGCTGCGCTGGGACAAGGACGTGCTTGATGATGGTGTTCTTTCTGCGTAGGCAACTGCAGGTGCAGGAGTGGAGGAGGCTTGTTCGCAGGCAGCATGGACAGGGGATTGGCTCGCATGCACAACCAGCGAAGACATAGCAGTGACATCAGCAAGCACTGCTCCTCGACTCTGTTGTACTTCCCACAAAGTCGGGTGCTTGGCTGACATGTGCCTGATCATGCTGGTGGTGGTCAGGCTGCTAGTTTTGGTACCCCTGCTGATGCTGGCACGGCAGGTGTTGCAAATGGCCTTTTTTGAATCATCTGGATCCAACTTAAAAAACTGCCAGACTCGGGAAGACCTAACATTTGTACAGGCACCTTGTGTCGTCGTGTTGTTCCGGGGAACGGTTGCCTGACTTCTGCCTGGGGCCACCACCCTGCTTCTTACTGCCTGTTGTGATGCTACGCCTCCCTCCCCCTGTGCACTGCTGTCCTCGCTCTGCATATCCTCCTGCCAGGTTGGGTCAGTTACTGGATCATCCACCACGTCGTCTTCCTCTTCCGCACCCTGCTCCTCCTCCTGACTTCCTGACAATTGTGTCTCATCATCGTCCACCCCTTGTTGAGACACGTTGCCAACTTCGTGAGAACGTGGCTGCTCAAATATTTGGCCATCTGTACAGACGATCTCCTCATGACCCACTTCAATATGAGCTGGCGAGAGGCCAGAATGTGTGAATGGAAACGTGAACAGCTCTTCCGAGTGTCCAAGTGTGGGATCATTAATGTCCGAGGAGGACGTGTACTCAGCCTGGTGGTAGGAAGGAGGATCAGGTTCAGAAATGTGCGGTGCAGTAGTCCCTCATAAAATGTAAGATCTGCAGGGAGGGAAAACAGTAGACCTCTCGGAACAGTGTCTGGGAGGCTGTAGTGGCTACTGCACGCAATGTTGATCGTATATGTGGCACCCTGCACAAGCCAGGGACCACCGAGCACAACACCCACACACCCCACACTCCCGGTCAGGCACACCGAAGTCAGACACAAAACCCTTGTTGCCTTCCTCCAGAGGCTGATGTCCACACCAGGGGGTGGGCCAGGCAGTTGGCCCCGCCCACCGAGGAGTTCACAGTCCTGGAGGCGGGAAAACCAGAGTAGATAGTTTTGGAGGTGAAAGTGAGATGGAGGAGAGTGGTAGTCGAGCAATCTGAAGTTGGTCCGGGTGTGTGGCCCGGACAGATCAGCAAGGTTGGCAGACGGTGGTGACCATCTTCAGGAGTGGTCTATCGGAGTCTGCCGTTAGGACCGTGGATGGGCGGTGGCCCGGCGGTACCGGACCGGTACACAAAGAGAAGCCAGCACCATCTGGCAGGGGCTTACGGACCCCGGCAAGAGTAGGAGTCGCCGTGAATTTGCCGAATTCATTAGTGAAGGGAACCTCATGGGCTTCCCAGCAGCCAAGTCCCGACAGAAGGCAACAGCGGAGCGGGTTACCGGTGGGAACCCATTGGAACCATCTACCGTATATAGGTGCAGGGAAAGGCAGTCACCATCAACCTGCCGGGAGCAGAAACCTCCGCAGCCGTCAGTGGGACCCGTCCATCCAGTCGTGTGTTTTACCGAGAACTGTGTCTTCATCATTGGCTGAGTGAGTACCACCGTGCCGTGCGGCAGAGCGCTGCCCCTGCGACCCTGCACCTCACCAGGCCCTGTAACCCGCCTGCCATCCACCCCTACCCCCATCACCGGGCCCCGGGACAACTAACCCCCTACCCACGGAGGGGAGAACTAACAACTAGGCTGCTCCCTGTCACCGCTCCCGGGATCCCCGTCTAGAGCAGCGGTGGTGTCACCAATATCACCACAACCGTGGGTGGCGTCACGGACAATATCCAATCCCCACAATCAAAATCCCCTTTTCACTCACGGGCGAGGAACGCCGCTCGAGTCCCCGGGATCCGGCCCACCGCTCAAGCCACCACCGAGCAGCGGCACCCGCAGCAGCCGGACCCGAGCAGTGGGAGAGCGCAGCATCCCCTCCTCCGCCCGCGACAACTTGGCGTCACAAACAGGATCTTACCGCTCTGCCGTCTGGTGGAGGTGCGCCTTGTTACCGCCGGATGTGTCCGGCCGGAAAATTTGTGAAGCCGCCATCTTGGGCGCGAAGAATTCCCGCTCGGGCGTCTCCTCAAGTAGTGGAGGCGCGAAGGCCAAAACCCCACCCCTGTAGAGGAGGAGCCGGAAAGAGACTAAGGGGGACGGAAACAAGATGTCTGCGCCCGACGGAGCCGCTGGAAGAGCGGCGGACGCAGCCGCGGGAGCACCTGTAGATGGGAACGGGCCTGCCCAGGTCCCGGCCGCGCTGGTGGGGGGCGCCGCGGCCCCAGCTCTCGCTCAGGTGATGCCATTCTCTTTGCCCTATGTGCCCGGAGCTGCCTGGCTACCGCAGTACGATGGGAAACCTGACGCCTTGCAGGTTTTCCGGAAAAAACTCAGTCCGCTACTAGAACTGTACCCCCTGACTGATAAGCAACGTGCAGCGCTAGTGCTGGGGCAGCTAACCGGCGCGGCTGAGCAAGAGGTGGAGACCTGGGCCGAGGGGGACCGGTCCTCTGTAGCCACCATATTTGAAACGCTGCAGACTGCATTTGAGACCCGTACCAAGGGCGAGTTGCGGATGAAGTTCTATCAATGCCGGCAACTGCCCGCAGATAGCATTCGAGACTATGCTCTGCACCTGCAAACCGCGCTCCGCACACTGAAGCGGGTGGACACCATCAACAGTGTGGACAGTAACAAAATGTTAAGTGAGCAGTTTGTGCAGGGGATGAGGTCCTCGGAGGACCGCAAACAGCTTCGGCTGTGGGCCCTAGAACACCCTGATGTGGACTTTGCCATATTAAAGGAACAGGCCATCAAAGCTCTGCAACCCCCCCGCAATTGAAGCTCCTGAGCCAGCCCCGTGGCCGGTCGAGACTGCTCCCGTCGTGGTGGCTGTGACGACATGGACTCTCATGGGTTAAAGTTTCTTAAAATCCAGCCAGACAGCATGATAGATTGTCTATAGAAGGGGGAGAAGTCCCTCATTGTTTTTACAAGACTCTTGTTGACTCAATGTAATTGTGTTGGCCACTGAAAGCTAGACGTATTGTTCTCCAGACTTTTCCAGTAACCATTGTTTTGTAGTTGTGTATTGCTAATGTGATTACCTTAGTAGCCATTGTTGAGTCTGTGACTTGCCGACTCCATGTAGATATACTGAGTCTTTCTATGCACATCATTTAAATGAACATTATCCATGCAGCTTGAAATTCATCCAATGGGAGAAGCAATCTTGTCCAACCAATCGATGAGGATGCAGTGTATCCTAAGGGAAGGTTATGGCTATAAAAGGGACTTCTTTAAGCCACCAGGGTGGATGAAGGTTGATGGATGCTGATGGATCCAGTCTAAACTTTTTGGAGCTGACTAGAGGATCAGGATAGCTTATGGCTTCAATCTAGGGGCTCCGGTTCCGGTTGGAGACCATATCCACAGCCTAGGGATTTCGACCCCGGCTGCCAGGACTGTATCATTATACCAGGACTACCTAAGGAGGACACTCAGGTGACAGTTCAGTCACCTGTTACAGACTTTGCAGACCTCACACAGCTTCCTAAATCTGGTGTTATTCCTTTCTCGGTGGGTGCCCGCCAAAAGCGGGGTGCTGCTGGACTGGAGTAAGCGACCCTGGAAGCTCTGAGGCATGGACATTCTAAATCCCTGGTGAGCCAGCGGAATGGTGAGACTCTGTTGCCTGTTACATTTGTGTGTTTTGCTGGTTATGTGCCGTTAATTGTTTGGGGGTCCAATAAAGTCTAATTATTGTGGTTCCCTCACCCTGTGTTGTCTGAGTAGTGTTATGCCCACGGTTAAGGAGGCCGGCGTTCAGTTGGGATGAGCCCTGAGCCACGCTGTCTTTCTAAAGGCGGCGGGTTTTAGTGGATGAGAGCATCCACAGTGGCCCCTACCCCATCAGCACCTCCAGTGCCTGCAGCTCTAAGCGGAGCGATGGAAGTGCTTGCTGCTCAAGTTCGCCGCATGGATGGGGACCTTGCTAAGATCCTTGCCGCACTCCAGCCTCTGACCAGATCCCAGGCCCCGGTGAAGATGCAGCTCGCCGACAGCCCTGAGGACGTCCCCTGGATGTAGCAGAGAAGGGCCAATGACTCACGGAATGGACCTCCAATCTGTTACAGGTGCAGCAAACCCGGCCACTACTTCCGACGGTGTCCGTTAAACGACCAACCCCTGGGGCCACGGGCCAATCCTCAGGACTAGAACCCCATGGCCCCCCAGACTGGCAGGACCGGTACATCGGGGCCTGGCCCATCATCCCCGTGGCTGTGGACGGCATACCGGTGATGGCTCTCCTGGACACTGGATCACAGGTAACCATCATACCATTCACACTGTATCAACGGTATTGGGGAAAAGACGAGCTGGCTCCCCCAGATACCAGTATAACACTGATTGCTGCTGATGGACTCCCATTGACCCAAGTAGGGTACAAACAAGTGGCCATGACTGTGGGGCGAGCTGAACTGCAACACCAGGGTATGATTGTGATAATGAATGAACCCAGTGATCATAACCCGAAGGTAGTGCTAGGGACCAACGTGATGGAGCACTGTATGAGTGATGTGCTGACCCTACTGCAGCAGCTGGCCGCCACGGTGGCGGGGAGCCGACAGAGAGCTGTGCAGCGTGAGATCCGAGCCCTGATGTACCGCCAACATGTGAACTCGACAGGAGGAGAGATTGGTGGAGTGAGAGTGATGGATGTTGCTCCTTTGATTGTGCCTCCCAGGAGCGAGATGATGATTTGGTGTAGGGCAGCGGTAGGCCCCCAGGGGCGTGACTACCCCGCCATGATAGAGCCCATGCCCTCTGAACACTGGCCCACAGTAATGGCCGCCCGAGGGGTGGTAGATGTAAAGAAGGGGAGAGTGCCCGTGAGGGTGCTGAACTGCGGGGAGGAAGAAGTCAGGCTTCCCCGGTATGCTACCCTTGCCAAGCTGTTCACCTTGGATCCCCACACCATCCACGAGGCCATTCCCACAACCTCACCACCTACTGCCAGCACTCACCCATTCCAAGGGGAGTTAGACGAGTGGTGCCGACAGCTACACATAGGCACTGACGATACCCCTGCACATCACAAAGAAGGGGTATACCGGGTGGTACAGGAGTATGAGCAAGTTTTTAGCAAGCACCCCCTAGACTTTGGGCAGATTAAAGGGGTCCAACACCATATCCCCACCGGTGAGCACCCCCTATCAAAGAAAGGTACAGGCCTATTCCCCCTGCACACTACCAATGTGCTAAGGACATTTTGAGGAACATGAAGGAGGCAGGGGTTATTAGGGACAGCTGTAGTCCCTGGGCCGCCCCATTGGTACTGGTTAAGAAGAAGGATGGCACCATGCGGATGTGTGTGGATTACCGAAAAATTAACCAGATAACACATAAGGATGCTTACCCTCTACCCCGCATTGAGGAGTCCCTGGCTGCGCTGAGAACCGCTAACTACTTCTCCACCCTTGACCTCACCAGTGGGTACTGGCAGGTGGCTGTGGCACCAGAAGACCGAGAGAAGACTGCATTTGCTACCCCTATGGGGCGCTGTGAGTTTAATAGCATGCCGTTCAGGCTGTGCAATGCCCCTGGAACCTTCCAACGGCTGATAGAATGCTGTCTGGGGCATCTAAACTTTGAGACCATCCTGCTGTACCTGGATGATGTGATTGTGTACTCCCAGACGTATGAAGCCCACCTGGAGCACCTAGCCGAGGTGTTCGCGTCCCTTGCCAAATATGGGATGAAGTTGAAGCCCTCAAAGTGTCATCTGCTGAAACCCAAAGTGCAGTACCTAGGGCATGTGGTCGGTGCAGAGGGTGTCGCCCCCGACCCTGATAAAATCACCGCCATTCAGGACTGGCCAAGGCCGACCACGGTGAAGGAGGTGAGGCAGTTCCTGGGCCTGGCGGGGTATTACCGTCGCTTCATCAAGGGGTACACGAAGATGGCTGCCCCCATGCAAGACCTCCTCGTGGGACAGACCAAAGGTGGTAGACCCCTAGGAGCTCCATTGGTGTGGGAAGAAAGGCATGAGGAATCCTTCCATCAGCTGAGAGCAGCCCTGACCGGAGAAGAAATCCTAGCATACCCTGACTACAACCACCCCTTCATCCTTTACACCAATGCCAGCAGTGTGGGCTTAGGGGCAGTCCTATCCCAGGTCCAAGACGGGAGAGAGAAAGTGATTGCCTATGAGAGCCGAAGGCTTCGACCGACTGAGAGGAACCCCGAGAACTACAGCTCTTTCAAGCTTGAACTCCTGGCACTGGTGTGGGCTATCATATCACCGAGCGGTTCCGCCATTACCTGGCAGCGGCTAAGTTCACCGCTTTCACGGATAATAACCCGCTGACCCACCTGGACACCGCCAAGCTGAGCGCGTTTGAACAGCGATGGGTGGCTAGGCTAGCCAACTACGATTTCACCATCAAGTACAGGGCCGGCCGTGTCAACGTTAATGCCGATGCACTCTCTCGGATGCCCCACTTGTCGGAAGAAGGGCCTGAAGACGACGACCTCGAAGAGATTCAGCTGCCCGCATTTCATCAGCCACCGACTGAGAAGGTGCATGTCTATCAACAACGGGTAAACCTGGACCTGCTGCCCAGCCAGGAGTGGCAAGAAGCTCAGGACCAGGCACCCGCCGTCCGCTTAGTCAAGATCTTGGTGGAACAGGGTTCTGCTGGCATAGACCCTGCCGCCCCAGATGAAGCCCAACGCCTGTGGCGTGAACGGACCCGGCTGTATCTACACCAGGGGAAGTTGTACCGTGAGCTGATTAGCCCGAAGACCCATGAGAAGATCCGCCAGTTGGTGATTCCCCAAGCTAACGTGCCCACTGTCCTGCAAGCATACCATGATAGTGCTGGGCACTTCGGATGGAAGAAGATAGAGATGCTGTTGAGAGAGCGGTTCTATTGGAGTGGAATGTGGGAATCTGTAGAGGCCTGGTGCCGAGAGTGTGGCCCTTGCGCGCTGAAAAGGAAGGATGAGGCCAGCCAAAATGCGCCCCTACACCCAATTGTTACACACAAACCGCTGGAGCTGGTTGCCCTGGACCATGTAAAGCTCACCCCCAGCCGAAGTGGGTACACCTACGCTCTAACCATTGTAGACCACTATTCAAGGTTCATGGTGGTTGTCCCAGTCAAAGACCTAACTGGCCGTACCGCCGCTAGAGCGTTCCAGGCCTATTTCTGCTGACCACATGGGTACCCGGAGAAGGTGCTTACTGACCAAGGCCCGGCCTTTCAAGCGGAGGTATTCCATGAATTTTGTCTGTTGTACGGCTGCAAGAAAATCCGGACCACGCCTTACCATGCCCAAACCAACGGCATGTGTGAAAAGATGAACCACCTGGTCCTGGGCCTCCTTAAGACGTTGCCGCTAGAAGAGCGGAACCTATGGCCGCAGAAGCTGCCTGACTTGATCGATATGTACAACAATATCCCTTCCAGCTCAACAAAATGCACCCCAGCATACCTGATGAGAGCACGCCCCGGCCGGCTACCGGCGGATCTGGACATGGGATTGGAGGCCCCAGAAGCGCTCCCTTCGACAACTGAATGGGACACTCGGCGGAGAGTGCAGTATCGACAGATTCAGGAGTATGTTGAGAAGAACTTGAGTCGGAGTCGGGAACAACAGGAGCAGCGCTTCAACCAGAAGGCGTCTGCTGCCCCTTTCCAGCCTGGATATGTAGTGCTGAAGCGAAAGAGGAGGGCCCACAAGTTGGATGATCAATGGGAGCAGACCCCATATGTCATACAGCCCACAGGATGGGAAGATGGGAAAGCCTATCAGATCAGTCGTGACCAAGGGGGCACTTTGGCCACGGTTTCCCGGGACCATCTAAAGAGGTGCCCACCAGCATTGAGGGCAGCAGCTGAAGCTCCGATTCCTAGACCGGCGGAAAAGGGAAAAGAGGTAATCCACACCGTGATGGTGACTTTCCAGTGGACTGGCCTACACAGAATGGCGCGGTGATTCTTCCAGTGATACTATTCCCACAACCCGTGGATGAGGAAGTAATGGAAGTGGTCAACCATGAGCCAGTGCCCAGGGATGAACCTGTACCCAGCTCCCCTATGCCTCCGCCTGCTCCACATGATAGCAGGGAAGAGGAACTGATTGTTCCCTCTGCCCCACTGCCTGCCACCACTGACACCGGGCCCCGGAGGTCCACCCGTCCCAACCTAGGTAGACCCCCACTTAGGTACAGGGAAACTGTTCTTTAAAAAAAAAGGAAAAAGTTTGTGTGTGTTGAAAGTACTGTTTAAAGTTTTGAGAAATAAGCAAATGATTTACCGAAAAGTCACCTGATTTACTGCTTGATTGAAACCGGTCATTGCCGGCAACTGATCCCCGTTGGGACCCCCCTTTACAATTATGCATAAGGAACTCCTTATGGACAAGCCTGAGAACTTGCAAGGCAACCACAAACTTGTGGCATGTAAATAATGTTGTTGTGGCTTCACCGTTACCGCCTCCGGAGAGGCAGATTGGAGGAAGGTCACGCAGTGGAGCAGGCTGGGGCCCAGCCACCACCGGAACCAGTGGCGATTCTCTGGGGGTTTCAGGGGCTCCCCATGGACGTGGGTCCCCTGAAAAGGACAGAACCCGCTCGGGCAACTTGTGTTGGACTGGGGTCAAGGCAGGGGTGCTGTCTATTTGCTTAGGGGCAGAATCAGGGCCAGGTTGCTTGGGTGGGAGAGAGCGGAAGCCGTAACCGTAACGTTTAAGTAAGAGTACCTCCCGATGTGGGAAGATGTTATTTTACTTGTAATCCCTGTTTTACCGTTTTTCTATTTTTCAGTTGTGAATATAAAACCGGTGATGGACGGGCAGCCCGCGGACGGTCTGCATTTAACTAAGGGGGAATGTGGTGCCCTGGTCAAGCCAGGGGCCACCGAGCACAACACCCACACACCCCACACTCCCGGTCAGGCACACCGAAGTCAGACACAAAACCCTTGTTGCCTTCCTCCAGGGGCTGATGTCCACACCGGGGGGTGGGCCAGGCGGTTGGCCCCGCCCACTGAGGAGTTCACAGTCCTGGAGGCGGGAAAACCAGAGTAGATTAGTTTTGGAGGTGAAAGTGAGAGGGAGGAGAGGGGTAGTCGAGCAATCTGAAGTTGGTCCGGGTGTGTGGCCCGGACAGATCAGCAAGGTTGGCAGACGGTGGTGACCGTCTGCAGGAGTGGCCTATCGGAGTCTGCCGTAAGGACCGTGGATGGGCGGTGGCCCGGCGGTACCGACCGGTACACAAAGAGAAGCCAGCACCATCTGGCAGGGGCTTACGGACCCCGGCAAGGCTAGGAGTCGCCGTGAATTTGCCGAATTTGTTAGTGAAGGGAACCTCCTGGGTTTCCCAGCAGCCAAGTCCCGACAGAAGGCAACAGTCCAACCAAGAGAGGGAGACACCGCCACCGCCAAGGCAACCGATTCTCAGGTCCAGAGCCTGCGGGCAAAAGGGGCTCCTCCAGCCCATATCCAAGCTGGGGAGCGGGTTACCGGTGGGAACCCATTGGAACCATCTACCGTATATAGGTGCAGGGAAAGGCAGTCACCATCAACCTGCCGGGAGCAGAAACCACCGCAGCCGTCAGTGGGACCCGTCCATCCAGCCGTGTGTTTTACCGAGAACTGTGTCTTCATCATTGGCTGAGTGAGTACCACCGTGCCGTGCGGCACAGCGCTGCCCCTGCGACCCTGCACCTCACCAGGCCCTGTAACCTGCCTGCCATCCACCCCTACCCCCATCACCGGGCTCCGGGACAACTAACCCCCTACCCACGGAGGGGAGAACTAACAACTAGGCTGCTCCCTGTCACCGCTCCCGGGATCCCCATCTAGAGCAGCGGTGGTGTCACCAATATCACCACAACTGTGGGTGGCGTCACGGACAATATCCAATCCCCACAATCAAAATCCCCTTTTCACTCACGGGCGAGGAACGCCGCTCGAGTCCCCGGGATCCGGCCCACCGCTCGAGCCACCACCGAGCAGCGGCACCAGCAGCAGCCGGACCCTAGCAGTGGGAGAGCGCAGCATCCCCTCCTCCGTCCGCGACATAAACAGATCAAGGAACTGACAGAATCTATGGATGGTAGGCTGCTGATTGTCATCATAAAGAAAGGTAGCTATATTGGTCACAATTTTTTTTGAGTTTTGTTTTTGCATGTCAGAAATGTTTATTTCTAAATTTTGTGCAGTTATATTGGTTTACCTGGTGAAAATAAACAAGTGAGATTGCAATATACTGTATTTTTAGGACTATAAGACGCACCGGATCATAAGACGCACCCTGGTTTTAGAGGAGGAAAATAGGAAAATAAAATTTTAAGCAAAAAATGTGGTCATGACACACTGTTATGGGGAGAGGATGTGCTGCTGACACTGTTATGGGGGTAATGTCCCCAAATTCTCTACTAAGGTACCCTATCCTGCCTTGTATAGGATCCCCATCCTTGTATATATGTCCCCCATGCTGGTATAGCCCCCCTCTTGATAAATACCCCCATCCTGATATATACCCCCATCCTGTTATATACCCCCATCCTGCTAATGTGGCGCCCTGGACAAGCCAGGACGTCACAGGTACTACAACAACACACCCCACACCCCGGTTAGGCACATCAGTCACACACACAAATCATTGTTGCCTCCCTCCAGGGGCTGATGTCCACACCAGGTGGGGTGGAGCCAGGAAGTTGGCCCCACCCACCGAGGAGTTCACAGTCCTGGAGGCGGGAAAAGGAAGGCAGTTTTTTTGTGGAGAGTTGATGGAAGTGGTAGTGGAGCAGACTGGCCGTGTCCGGGTACGTGGCCCGGGCATAAACAGCAAGGTTGGCAGACGGTGGTGATCTTCTGCAGGCGAGGCCAATTGACACACAACTGTAAGGACCGGGGACGGGTGGTGGCCCGCTGGTACCGGACCGGGGATCGAAGAGAAGCCAGCACCACTCGGCAGGGCCTACGGACCCCGATCAGGCTTGTAGTCACCGTTAAACCGGTCAAATCCGTCAGCGACGGGAACCTCCGGGATTTCCCAGCAGCAAAGACCTGACTGAAGGCAACTGCTCAACCGTGAAGGGAAATACAGCTACCGCCACAGCTAGAGTTCCCAGGGCCAGAGCCTGCGGGCAAAAAGGGTCTCCTCTGGCCGATACACTGCTGGGGAGCGGGCTACCGGTGGGAAGCGGGCTACCGGTGGGAAGCCATCGGAGCCGACAACACAACACAGGTGCAGGGATAGACAGTCACCGCCAACCTACCGGGAGTGACCATCACAGCCGGCTGCGGGACCCGTCCATCCAGCCGTTTGTTTTACTAGAGACTCCGTCTACATCATTGGCTGAGTGAGTACCATCGTGTCGTCTGGCACCGCGCTGCCCTCCCGCGACCCTGCACCTCACTAAACCCCGCCATCCACCTTCCAGTCCCCATCACCGGGCCCCGGGACCACCAAAACCCCCTACCCATGGAGGGGAGAGAAACATCTCGGCTGCTCCCTGTCATCGCTCTCGGGATCCCCGTCCAGAGCAGCAGTGGTGCCCCAACCTCACCACAACCGTGGGTGGCATCACGGACAACATCCCCAAACCAAACCATCCCTTTTTCACTCACGGGCGAGGAGCGCCGCTCGAGTCCCCGGATCCGGCCCACCATTCGAGCCACCGAGCAGCAGTAGCAGCAGCGCCGGACCCGAGCGTGGTGAGCGCAGCGTCCCCTCCCCGCCCGCGACAACTTGGCGTCACGAACAGGATCTTACCATTCTACCGCCTGGTAGAAGTGCAACTTGTGTCCCGCCGGAGGTGTCCGGCCGAAAATTTTCAGAAGCCGCCATCTTGGGCGCGAAAAGTTCCCCGCTCGAGCGTCTTCCCGAGCAGTGGAGGCGCGAAAGCCGATGCTCCGCCCCTGAAGAGGAAGTGCCGGAAAGAAACCAAGGGGGGACAGATGGCGTCTGGCCGCATGTAAGCCACGGCTATAAAAGCAGGGACGCCAGGACTCTGCGGCCATCTTTTGGTTCCTGGAAGAGGCCGCTGCAGCGATGCACTGTCCGACCAGCAACACCGCAGCCCCTGCGCCCGGCACCGCGGCGTGGGTGGAGGCCCGGACCGTCCAGCTAAGCAGCCATCTGCAGGTCCGTGTGCAGCTCCTCCTGGAGGAGTGGGAGGCCAACATGGCGGACGTGGTGGCGGCTATGCGGAGACGTGAGGTGGAGGAAGAAATGGAGAGGTGGGTAAGCGACCCATGCCCCTGTAGTCCGAAGGGATTGGCCAGAGCGGCTGAGGGGCCCGGCCTGCGCCCGCTCACCCTGCTGCCTTCCCCGCTACCCGTATTGGTTGCTGCCACCCCACCACTAGGCCCGCTACTCGCCCAACCGGTAGCGGTACCCTGCCCGTCCGCCCAAGCGGACCGACCTGCAGTCGAAGCCTATAACCATCTTGAACCGCTCCCCTGGAAGCTGCCGAAGACCGAGCCCGTCAGCAGAGATGTACCGGAGGCACATGCAGTAACCGTGCCTGGTCCCGTACTGACTCCGGCAGCCCGTCCCGTGCAGGAGGAGGCGGAGGTCAAGCGGGAGAGGAACCCTGTACCCATCCCCCACGCCTCGGCTGAGGCTGCACCGGGTCGTTGCTGTGAGGCAGCACCCCAGGCCATGACACCGCGGGATCTTCCACAGAGGGCGCCAGTGGTAGGCAGCGTGGTGGAAGTCTCGCGGGGCCCGACCCGCACGCAGGGGCAAGTAGTAGCCCCTTACTGGGACAGGGAACCGACACGGCTGGGCCGAGAAATTGCGGAAAGGGAGAGGCTGAGAGCTGAGATGATAGCCCGTACCATTAGAGAAAAAGAGAGCCTCCGCAGAGCCACCTTCCGGTTACGGGGCTCGATCCATGAGGGGCAAGTGAGGAGATTTGATGTCCGTCGGGGATACGGGTTTATCTTTGAGCCGGGCCTGGAGGCCGAAGTTTTTGTGGCCTGCCGGGACATCAATGCTCACTTACCGGAAGACCATCCGGACCGTAATCTGCTCCCAGGGGACCTGGTACAATATACGCGGCACTGTGGAAAGAGGGGCTGGTTTGCCCTGGACGCCAAACTGAGGGGCAGTCAGGAGGCCCAAGCACCGGCCGAGCCCCCTCCTCCGGCCGCTGTGGTGGACCAGCAGTGATGTCAGCGGTCCCTCCGCCGCAAGTTGTCCCCGTTGGGACCACCAGTACCGTTAAGTAACCGAATGATAGGAAAAATAATCAGCCGAACTGTTATCTGATTTGCTACCGTGATTGAACCGGCCGTTGCCGGCAACTAGTCCCCGTTGGGACTTTCTGCACCGTTTGCGTAAGAAACTGCTTACGGACACGCCCGAGAACTTGCAGGGCAACCACAAACTTGTGGCATGTAAATAATTGTTGGCATACATCCGTTGCCACCTCCGGAGAGGCAGATTGGAGGAAGGGCCCACAGTGGAGTAGGCTGGGGCCCGCCCACCACCTGGACCGGTGGCCATCCTCCAGGGGTCAGGGGTCCCCCATGGACGTGGGTCCCCTGAAAGGGACTGTACCCGCTCGGGCAGCCTGGTGATGGACTGGGGCAAGGGGTGCTGCCCACTTCTTAGGGGCAGCATCAGGGCCATGTTGTTTGGGCGGGGGGAGAGCGGAAGCCGTATGTTTTAATAAAAATTGACTACCGTTAGTAACGTTTAAGTACCGTGCCTCCCGTTAAGGGAAGATATATAAAAATATGCTTGTGCTTACTTGTTGTTTTACTTTTTCAGTTGTGAAAATAAAACCGGTGATGGACGGGCAGCCCGCGGATGGTCTGCGTTTAACCAAGGGGGAATGTGGCGCCCTGGACAAGCCAGGACGTCACAGGTACTACAACAACACACCCCACACCCCGGTTAGGCACATCAGTCACACACACAAATCATTGTTGCCTCCCTCCAGGGGCTGATGTCCACACCAGGTGGGGTGGAGCCAGGCAGTTGGCCCCACCCACCGAGGAGTTCACAGTCCTGGAGGCGGGAAAAGGAAGGCAGTTTTTGTGGAGAGTTGAGGGAAGTGGTAGTGGAGCAGACTGGCTGTGTCCGGGTACGTGGCCCGGGCACAAACAGCAAGGTTGGCAGACGGTGGTGATCTTCTGCAGGCGAGGCCAATTGACGCACAACTGTAAGGACCGGGGACGGGCGGTGGCCCGCTGGTACCGGACCGGGGAGCGAAGAAAAGCCAGCACCACTCGGCAGGGCCTACGGACCCCGACCAGGCTTGGAGTCGCCATTAAACCGGTCAAATCCGTCAGCGATGGGAACCTCCGGGGTTTCCCAGCAGCAAAGACCCGACTGAAGGCAACCGCTCAACCGTGAAGGGGAATACAGCTACCGCCACAGCTAGAGTTCCCAGGGCCAGAGCCTGCGGGCAAAAAGGGGCTCCTATGGCAGATACACTGCTGGGGAGCGGGCTACCGGTGGGAAGCCATCGGAGCCGACAACACAACACAGGTGCAGGGAGAGACAGTCACCGCCAACCTATCGGGAGTGACCATCGCAGCCGGCTGCGGGACCCATCCATCCAGCCGTTTGTTTTACCAGAGACTCCATCTACATCATTGGCTAAGTGAGTACCATCATGCCATCTGGCACCGCGCTGCCCTCCCGCGACCCTGCACCTCACCAAACCCCGCCATCCACCTTCCAGTCCCCATCACCGGGCCCCGGGACCACCAAAACCCCCTACCCACGGAGGGGAGAGAAACATCTCGGCTGCTCCCTGTCATCGCTCCCGGGATCCCCGTCCAGAGCAGCGGTGGTGCCCCAACCTCACCACACCCGTGGGTGGCATCACGGACATCATCCCCAAACCAAACCATCCCCTTTTCACTCACGGGCGAGGAGCGCCGTTCGAGTCCCCGGATCCGGCTCACCGCTCGAGCCACCGAGCAGCAGTAGCAGCAGCGCCGGACCCAAGCGTGGTGAGCGCAGCGTCCTCTCCCCGCCCGCGACACTCATAATATACCCCCATCCTGGTATATGCCCTCATCCTGCTATATACCCCATCCTCCTATATGGTCTGTATCCTATAGCACAGAAAAAAAAAAACGTTTATACTCACCTTTCCTCACTCCCTGCAGCATCGATCATATTCCTCTCTGTGTTTGCAGAAGCAACGCTGACCTGTGTTGAGCTGTTCCCTTGCAGCATCGCGATGTTCTCCTGTCTGCCGGCTCGCTGATGTGTGTGGAGATTGAAGTGCACAGTGATGATGTCATCGCAGTGCTCACTGCTCTCTACACAGATCAGCTGGCCGGCAGACAGGAGGACATTGCAGTGCTGCAGGGGAACGGTGAGTATACCGTACTTATTCACTGCCCCCGCGCTGATAATGATGCGCGGGGGCAGTGAATATAACCACACATGATCACTCCAGACTGTAGTTTCCAGGGTGATCACGCGGGCCGGCTCTTTACTATACGCGCACCCCTTGCCCATCATCCCACCCACCTGTCAACGCCGGTTTCAGCGCTGAGAGATGATGGGCGGGAGGATGGGCGTGCATATGAAATGAGCGGGTCCACGTTGTCACTGCAGGCAGGGTACAGCCTGCGCATGCCACCGATGACCCACTCCACCACAGCACCCTCATTCCCCGCAGCTCTACATTCAGACTATAAGATGCACCCCCTACTTTCCCCCAACATTTGGGGGAAAAAAGTGCGTCTTATAGTCCAAAAAATACGGTATGTGGTTTTTATTAAGTTGCCTAATAATTCTGCACAGTAATACTTACCTGCACAAACAGATATCCTCCTAAGATAGCCAAATCTAAAAAAATACCACTCCAACTTCCAAAAAATATTAAGCTTTGATATTTATGAGTCTTTTGGGTTGATTGAGAACATAGCTGTTGATCCATAATAAAAAAAATCCTCTAAAATACAACTTGCCTAATAATTTTGCACACAGTGTAGTTCAGGGTA